>NW_028227269.1:70017500-70715000 GCF_978045245.1 Mus caroli | reverse complement strand
TTTTGAGAAAAGTACACTAGTGGAGAAGATTAAGTTAGCCAACACATAATAGTTGTCATCTTTATGCAAATGAAAGCGTGTCCTGCAGAGTCTGTCGTTGAAAAAGATTGGTCAAAAGATGTGTCCAGGTTCCTTTGGTTTCAACGTTAACATCATATGTACGTTTTGCTGGATGAATATCATCTGGTCATTTTTTTTTTACATTCAAGACTTAAAAAACATGATTGTAAACATCTTCAACTCATTCAACATAGCTAGGACTTGCTATTTCCATTATTATGAAGGAAGAAATGCTATTCTGACTTCTGAAAATTCTAGATCATTCTACCCCCTGAGAACAGACACTGAGCAATTGTTAAATATATGTGTATGTGAGGAGGGGTGCTCCTCTCTAGGAGGCAAACACACACTATCTTACTGCTTCTGTTCCTTTTGAGCTACTGCATTTTAGAGCAGGCTTGACCACAGCACTTTTGCAATAATCCACCATTCTTGTCTCCTTACTTTTTTTTCCTAACACAAACGTATTCCTGAAGTTCTGTGTCTTAAATAGTGAGGTTTGCTTTGTGAATTCTTATTGTCTTTGAGGGGAAAAAATCCACGGCTGCTTGGGTAGCTTCCCGAACTTTAAGATTATTACTTAAAAAAAAATTGGAAGTACTCTCTAGATTAGAAGAAGTTTGCAAAATTGCAAGTGTTTGCAAAACTTTACAACTGCGCTATTAATGTTTAATGAGATCATTATTTTCAATCTAGTTTCTGGTCTTTGTTCACTAATGCATGTTCAGCAAAAGAGACCTTTTTTGATGACTTTATACAGTAAGATGCTGCTGCTCTGAGATGATTTATTGAAAATGTTTAGCTTACATTGATGTACAAGGCAGTTTTTCATAATAAGCACCCGTTCGGTTATTTCCGGTTGCTGTTGCACAAGGTCAAAGTGGTCAGTGATGACCTTCAAAGAATATTGCTAACCCATCCATGGCTAGGACAGAAGGTGGTGGTGCCCCTCCCTTTACCGAGGACACAATGAAAAATGTTCAACAATGCCGACCCTGATGTTCACCCAGTATGTCTACCAGTAGGAATGTTTGGGCTGGTGGGTGAGAGAAGAATCAGCCAGTATCAGTATGAACCATAAAACCACCCCTGAGCTGAGCAGTCCCACCCACCCATAAACCAGACACAATATAGCATCCCAGAACTGCCAGCATAAGAAGTTTCAAATTAAACTTTTTCTTATGAATATTAGGACACTACAGTTTGAAAGATATCAACAATGAATTGATAAAGGTCCTCTGCTAATCTCCACAGTTGAATATAGTTTATTGTGAGTTTGTTACTTATCACTGTGACCAGGTACTTGGAGAGCAAATGGTTTGTTTTAGCTCACAGTTTCAGGTGACACAGTCCACCAGGGCAGGCCGGGCCTGTCCCTACTGTTCCAATCCAGCCAACCAGGCCCCACCTCCTGCAGCCACTACAGAATCATCCTACACACAGTCCAGAAACCAAGCACTCAAAATGTGGGCCTGTGGGGACATTTCAGTCAAACCATAGCAGATGGGGTTGACTAGAAAATGTTTTAATCCCATGAATGCCTCAGAAACACGATGTCACATCCATGAGTTGTGTTTAAAGTTGTAGAGGGAACTCACTGATAAGAGGTTGATGTCATTAGAAGAATTTATGACTTATAAGTCCCAGGAAAAGGGACATACCTCATCACACAGGGCCATGGGAAAGCATTATGTTTTGATCAAGAGACAGAACCAACAAGGAACAAGCATTGGCCATATTCATTCCTGAGGGAGGGAAAGCCCAGCAGAGTGAACAGCTTAGAACTAGTTATTCTAACGTACTCTATAGGTTTTGGACAATGGTGATCTCTGATTGCATCATACCTAGCCATGGGGAAATATACGGAGGGGAAATATTGTCTGGGTTTAGCTTGCATATATGAGTTCTGTTTGCAAGGAAGTAATTTACTGTCTTAAGAAATTATTCAGCCATTGGAAAGAACATTCTCTTCCTGGTTCTGTAATCATCGCACGCTGGTTAGAACGGTTGTTATAATAAACAAATAAATGCTGGCAAGCAAGCTGAGCACAAGGAGTTATATACTGATGGTGGGAAAGCAAATTACTATAGCTGTTGTGCAGAACAAAACAAAAATCTCTAAAATTCTAAAATTAGACTGAGCATAGAATGCAACACCAGTTCTGAATGGTTCCAGTGGGAACAAAACCAGCAGGGCAAAGAGATTCATGATGCTTGTGTTGGCTGCAGTGGCCATAATGAATAAATGGGAGGTCAACCTAGACAGCTGACCACAAGGAGTACATCAAGGGTAGACAGCAAATGGGTGGAGAAAATACGGTATATATATATAATATATATATTATATACCATATATGTATACATATAAATAATATATATATGCCCTGCACATATAGTATATATTACACATATCATATATAGTAAATGTGTAATATAATATATAATGTATAATATATAATATATGACATGTGGTGTATATATACATATGTGTATAGATGTATGTATATGTGTATATATATATATTAGATATATTAGAATATTATTATATTAGAATATTATTCAGCCACAAAGTTGAATAAAATCAAGTTATTTGCCATGAAATGGATAGAACTAAAGGACATTTTGCTAAGTGAAATAAACAAGACAGAAAAACGAGTCTGGCACATTCTCTCCTGTGTGAGGAAGCCGATGACAAATGTAACGAGAAGTTGAAATGAAACGGCATGGTCATTGCTAAAGGCAGGGGAGAGAAGGAGACTGCACTTAGTCAGTGCCTGCTATATATTCGAAATCAAGAACACACTCCACTAATATGTCCAATTGATACATATAACCAGACTTCTAGATTTTAAATGTATGTAGCTAAATTAAGATTATTAGAAGAAACGTGAATAGCTAATATGCACAGAGGAGGCACATAATTAAAAAAAAGATATCAAAATATACGATGAAGAAAATAAGAAACATGATTAGCATACATAGACTCAATAAGGTTCTAAGAGTCTGTGATGTTAATTTGGTTTATCAGATTGCTGCTTGTCAAGCCCCCATCTACGTAACTGACGTAAGCCTTCTTACATGTTCTGTTTTACTGTATTGTATCTTGGAATGCATATCTTGGAAACTTTTTGTCTTTTCTCACCATCTTCCCTCTTTTCAGTTGTATAGCCCAGAACATGTTTTGTCTGTGCTTGAAAGAAGAAACAAAGCAAAGATTGTAAATCATGTAAATCCACCAGTGGATTTACAATGCACATGGCAGGCCTTTCCCCTGGCAGAGGGCAGGGATGTGGTGTGAGCCAGTGAATAAGGAATGACTGGTGGAACCTGCAGGCAGATCTTAGAAACCAACCCCAGTTATGAGCTTGGCGGGGAGGTGTCTGATAGGAGTGACTGAAAGAAGGCCCAGGAACAGGCTAGCTGGAAGCTGGGGTTGCCCAGGGGCTCAGGGGAGGCATCCCAGCCTGTGCCAGCAGCTGTGTGCTGTTAAGAGCTGGGATGGAGAGCAAGGCAAGTCTGGCAGTGAGCTAAGCAGAAACCCAGGCTGCCCCTTGTAAGCGTGCCCTGCTGATTCGCAAATGAAGCTGAACTGCAGCCCGAACTGTTCAAGGTACATGGCTGAAGCCTCCGAGAGATGGCTTGCTCTTCATTTTTTTTACTTTTTACCTCCATGTTTCTGACCTTTTGTCTTTTGAGAACTGGCTCACAGATCACAAAACACCCGTTTTTAACAGTATGTAAAGGATCTACATTCAGTCTCGTCACAGAGTTGCACAACCATCCAATTTCAAAACAGTTCCTTTTCCTCAGTAGGTACCCTGACCGTCAGCCATCACGTTCCATTTCCCAGCCTTGGCCTGCTCTACTCCCTATCCTGCCTGCCTCACCTGAAGACTTCACGCACACAGAATTTGCTGAAGCAGCCTCTACGGCACTGGCTCCTGCTCCTACATTTTCAAGGCTGCTCCACCTTTCAGCTCCGTTCATTGCTTCCTTCTTATAGAGCAAAGCCTGCCACAGACAGAAGAGGTTTCCACAGAGATCTCTCAGCCCCAGTGCAGGCAGGGTAGGAATTGATAAAGCCCAAAGATTCAGTTCAGTTTAGTACACAAATATATTCCCCATTGTAAATCAAGGCGCCTTCCCTAGCTGTCTGTGTGGCTGTATGGGGATGTTCTGCAGGGGTGTGCTTGGCCCGGGCTGGGAGGCAGTTGCTAAAATAGGACAAAATAGAGTTACCTTGGGCAGTTAAGTTCTGGCTGAGAAGTGTTCTATACTCTGCATACACTGGTCTGCCCAGCCCAGGATTGACGGGTGGATAGTTTAGTTGCTGTTGACTATGGTGAACAGAATGGCTGTGACTAATTACACATGCATCTCGTGTGTGCATGGTTTCAGTGCTGTTGGATATAAATGCACCAGTGGAAATGCTGGGTCACACTGTAACTGAGGACCTGCCAGACGGGTCTTCCAAAGTGGCTGTGTAACTCCACATTCCCGCCATCCGGTGCGAGCATTCCAGTTGCTCCTGGCCCTTGCGGGCACTTGGCACTTTCTGTCTCTTTGCTGATTCATACTGAGATGAGTGCAAAATGCTGGCTCATGGTCTGACCTAAGTTGATGAAGCATCTTTTCAGGTGACACTTAGTCATCTTCCTTGGAGAAGAGTCATTGTCTATTGTAACTGAGTTATTTGTGTATTCTCAGTGAAGGCCCCTTCTCACAAGCATAAACAACATCACACTTGAGCATCAAGCATTTTACCTACTGAGCCTGGGACATTTTTACATAACAATTGCCTTTTATTTAAGAACTATAGGACTATCCAATTTTTTTTTTTTAGTTCTTCTTGAGTTTGTTTATAAATGTAAACATATATTGTCTACATTTTCTATTTTGTTGCCAAATACATAATGGTACTTTCCTATAGTTTAAAAGTTATATGCAAACACATAACCCTTTTCATGCTAAAAACTGTTTCTATCTTTTTCCATGGCCAATAATGCCAAAGGTCTTCATATTTTATTTTCAGGATCCAGCAAGTGGCTTACTGTAGTTTTCTGATTTTATTACTAGACTTTGTGGATGTTTGCCTGTGGTATGCCCGTGTCTGTGTAGGCTGGAAGACAATCTCAGAGGCCATTCCTCAGGTGTAGATTCCATCCTCTGGTTTTTCTAATCAGAACCGAGTCTTCTACTCAGCTGGCTCTCACCAAGTAAGCCAGTGAACCCCAGGAATCCACCATGCTGTGTCTTGCCAGCACTAGATTTACAAGCATGTGTCAGGAGACCTGGCTATTTAACATCATTTCTGGGGTTCAAACTCATATCTTCATGTTTCTTAAGGCAGGCACTATTATGGCTGAGCTATATCTCCCTAGCCCTAGGCTTTTTTTTTTAAAGCAATTTTAGGTTCTCTGACAACACACACACACACACACACACACACACACACACACACAAATAAAATACAGCAAGTTCCTCTATGCTTCCTGGCTGGTGCATACCGAGCCTTCCCATAAGCAACAGCCTCACCTGAGAGGTAGGTACATTTATTGTGTTGATGAACTTATGCTGGCTTATCATAACCAAGCAGAGTCCACAGTTTACACAGGCAATCCCTCTGGTGTTGTACATTCTGTGGTTTGGGACAAAGTTATGGTGATGTTGTATGACATGTATATATGGGACATCATAGTCCCATATATAGTACTTAGTACACAATCTATTTATCCTTCCTGCCTCAAATACTGATTGTTGGCAGTTTCATTGTGTTTTGGTATTTAAGATACCATGTAGTTAGAATCATACAGTATAAAAGATTGGTTTCCTTAGCTTAGTGATAATGCAATTGACCTCCATGTCCTTTAATGACTTAAAAGATGGCTTCTTTTTAGTGTAGGATACTATGCCGTTGAGTAGATGTACCAGCTCATCTCCTCATGCTCCTAATGAACAATAGCTCTGTTGGTTCTAAGTTTGTGCTGCTGTAAGTGAAACCACTGAAAGTAAATACCTGGATGCAGGGTGTGGAGTGTGCATCATTTCATCCTTAGGCAAAGGTCAGAGACTACAGTAGCTGACTGTTCAGGAAGGCGCTCTGATGGGAAACTGCTGACTGTCTCCCAAAGTAACTACACCGTTTTTGTGTTTTCACCAGCAAATGAGAGTCCCAGTTAGACACATCCTAGCCAGCATTTGATGATGTCAGAGTTTTGCTTCCGACATTCTGACAGGTCTGTGATAATACTATTTTAGAATGTCCTTCTGTGGGAACACAGAGGAGGTGTGTGTGTGTGTGTGTGTGTTTATTTACCATCTACATATACTGTTTGGTAAACTGCCTTAGGGGTTTGGGACCTAATTTTGTAGAATTTGGTTTCTTATTATTTATTTCACTTTGTTTTGGATTTTAAGATTTTCCCATCAGCTTCTCCAGTTTAAATAGCAACACTTGCTATAGTTCAATTACAGATGTAAGAAGAGCTGCTGGTTTCTGTTTGTTCAGCGTCTTAAGGGCAGTAGGAGAAAGATCTCAGATTCTAGCACTGTTCCCTTGTTTATGTCATTGAGTGCTACGATTGTCTCTCTGATTTTCTTCCACATCCTTCATGCACATTCTCCTTTTCTACATTTAATGTTTTACATTTATTTTATATGTTTTCTTCTTTGATATATGGTATTTCTAACAAAATACCACTTTAGTTTTATTCCACATTTATTCAATGTTTTCCATTTTTTTTAAAATTCCAATTCTGTTTTCCTTATTCAAATAATTACTTCTAGTGCTTATTATTTGGTGTTTTAAAGGGTTTAAGTGTAGACTTCTTGTCTCCGGGAGGGATAAGGAGCAGGGTGTCATCTCTCCTCCTAGAGCAGCTAGGGAGATGGACAAATAATGATGGCACAGTCAGGTCTGTAAAGTGTGAGGCACTCTAAGACTGACTAATTAGGGATGCAGCCAGGAATCCGGATCCAAAACTGCAACCCTGGGCAGTCCTCAGAACCAGGTTTTTATATGAGAAAAACAACAGAGAGGTGCCTTTGCAACATATAGACTATATAGACAAAGCAGTGTTGTCTGACCTTTAAGCTGATAGGCCGGGTCTAGAGGCAAGGAGGCAGGGTGATCTCCAAAGCCCGTGAGGCTCCCTGACAAAGCACAAGCAGTTTTTTTTTTTTTTTAATCAGGACAAGGAACACTAGGACAAGTCAAAGTTTTGAGCTACAAAATGAAGACTGAGGGAATATGAGAGAGCTACTGCTAAGCTTTAATATTTAAAAGATAAGCCGGATGCACCCAGGTGGGCATGTGTCATTGACACTTTCCTCTGTAGAAGCAGATATTAACCTAAGGCACCAACTATATATCAGCTGTGGCTGTGGTGGTTTGAATGAGAAATGTTCCCCATAGTCTCAGACATTTGAGTATTTTGTTCCCAGTCGATGGTGCTATTTGGGGAGGTTTTGGTCGTGCAACTTTGCTGAAGGAAGTATGTCATTGAGGGCAGGCTTTGGGATTAAAATCCACAAGCCACTTCCAGCTTGCTCTCTCTGCTTTGTTGAGGATGGGGGAATCTCAGCTTCCTGCTCCAGTTGCATGCCTGCCACCTCCGATGCAATTCCCTGAAACCATAAGCCCAAATAAACTCTTCTGTAAGTTTCCTTGGGTATGGTGTTTTCTCTCAGCAAGAGAAAACCAACTAATATTGTGGCCTATAGATAGGACTATGCCGACTGAGAGAAACCTTATGAACCTTTTGTATGTTCTATCTCAATACAACACATAGGAAGCTTGAGGACCTCTGAGCAATACTGGGGTAGCATACAAGACCAACAGCGTGTGTTTGCTGTGGACTAGAAGCAAATGTTTCCATGTTACTACAATGGAATTATATCATAAATGCCATCCATAACACAATTGAAACCAGAGATTGGTAGTGTCCATTTAAAACTGAAACCCTGAGAGAGAGAGGAGAATCAACCCGGTCTTGGTGTGGTGGCTCGAGTGAGAACAGCCTCCTGTATCAGAAGGCTTGGTTTTCAGTTGGTGACCTGCTTAGGTGGATTAAGAGGTACTGATCTTGTTGTAAGAGGTATGTCACTGGGAGTGAGCTTTGAGATTTCAGTGTGTAAAGCTCTCCACTACTGCCCCTGATCCATGCTTGCCTGCCTCTGCACTCCTGGCTATGGTGATAATGGACTCACCTCTGAAGCTCTAAGCCAGCCCTCAACAAAACAGTTTCCTTTATAAGAGTTGCTTTGGTTATGGTGTTTAATCACAGAAATAGAAACCCTAACTCAAGACACTTGGCCACTTAGTGACACAGAAATTTGGAGGCCAGTCTAGGATACCTGAGATGCTGTCTCAAAACAACAGACCATGACTGAGTTCAGTCTCTGAACTTGAAGAGCAACATATTCTGTTTAGTAACAGAGGAAGGATAAAGCTTTTCTGAAGCAAATAGCATTAATTGTCAGTCCTCATGACTTATTTTATACACACATTGTTCTTTATACTATAAATTATGTGTGGACATGTAAGAGGAAAAAACATACAGGCAATGACCAAGGAGAGAGAGAGAGAGAGAGAGAGAGAGAGAGAGAGAGAGAGAGAGAGAGAGAGAGAGAGAGAGAGAGGAGAGAGACAGAGACAGAGACAGAGAGACAGAGAGAGAGAGACAGAGAGAGAGACAGAGAGAATATAAGTAGATACACAGATAAGCCATATATGGCAGATAGCATACAAAAGATAAAAAAAACTATTATAGATTATACATAGAAAGTAGAAAAAAGTTGGAAATTTTTCATCTATATGTTCCTAGGAGTAACAAAATGTCTGGCCTCACAACTTAACTAACGTTTAATGAGATGTTGAACAACAGAGGGCAGAATCCATGAACTCAGAGACAGTGATCATCCAAAGTAGCAAGCAGAAGGAATAAAAACCATAAAAACATAAACAAAGTAGAGGATGAGTTTAAAACAGTTTCAATCATTGGATTGATGGAAGAGAAGAAAGAAGATGGCCCAGAGGGACTGAAGGAAGCCATGTGCACTAGTTGCTTGTTCCATTGCTAAGTGACTAAAGCAACATAAGGAAGGAGGGGCTTATGGTCTGTAACTTCAGGAAAGAGACAGTGGTGGGAGCTCAGAGAAGCTGGTCACAGTCTCAATGTGTCCCCAGTCAGGATGCAGGACACTCAGTACAGCTGCTCAGCTCTGTTTCTGTTCCCTATTCAGTCATGGATCCCAATCCACAAGATGGAACTGCCCACATCTAGGGAGGCTTGCCCCTCCCCCAATTAACCTAATCTAGAAAAATCTCTTCCAGACACATCTATAGGTTGTTTCTATGGTGACTGTCAATCCTAACAAGTTAACAACCAAGATTGACCATTCCAACATTAAGATTTTTTTCGCAGAAAAGCACCGGGGCAGCTGGGGCGCAGGGTCGGCTGACACTCGCCAGCTACCCACAACACCCGCCACAGGATCTTAAGACTTCTGGAGAGTGGAACAAAGCTTCTGCTCCAATCCAATTGCGCGCGGGACCTGAGACTGCATTAGTTAGGGAAGCAGAAACCGGCCTGAGTAGGGCCACAGGCCTCATCCGGCCGGATCAGCGCCGGGGTAGCTGGAGCGCAGGGTTGCCTGACACCCTCCAGCTACCCACGACCCCCGCCGCAGGATTTTGGGACTGCTGGTGAGTGGAACACAGCTTCTGCTCCAGTCCAATCACGCGGGACCTGAGACTGCTCTGGTTGGGGAGAGAGAAATCCGGCCTACATAGGGCCACAAGCCTCTTCCGGTCAGAAAAGCACCGGGGCAGCTGGGGCGCAGGGTCGACTGACACTCGCCAGCTACCCACAACACCCGCCACAGGATCTTAAGACTTCTGGTGAGTGGAGCACAGCTTCTGCTCCAATCCAATTGCGCGCAGGACCTGAGACTGCATTAGTTAGGGAAGCAGAAACCGGCCTGAGTAGGGCCACAGGCCTCATCCGGCCGGATCAGCGCCGGGGTAGCTGGAGCGCAGGGTTGCCTGACACCCGCCAGCTACCCACGACCCCCGCCACAGGATTTTGAGACTGCTGGTGAGTGGAACACAGCTTCTGCTCCAATCTTTAAACAGTGACAACGATAACAACTAACCCCAGAGATTACCAGATGGCGAAAGGTAAACGTAATAATCTTACTAACAGAAACCAAGACCACTCACCATCATCAGAACCCAGCACCCCCACTTCACCCAGTCCAGGGCACCCCAACACACCTGAAAAGCTAGACACGGATCTAAAAGCATATCTCCTGATGATGGTAGAGGACTTCAAGAAGGACTTTAATAACACACTTAAAGAAATACAGGAGAACACTGCTAAACGGGCAGAAGACACTAAAGAGGAAGCACAAAAATCCCTTAAAGAATTGCAGGAGAACACTGCTAAAGAGTTACAAATCCTTAAAGAAAAACAGGATAACATAATCAAACAGGTAGAAGTCCTTACAGAAAAACAGGAAAACACATCCAAACAGATGATGGAAATGAACAAAACCATACTAGACCTAAAAAGGGAAGTAGACACAATAAAGAAAACCCAAAATGAGGCAACACTGGAGATAGAAACCCTAGGAAAGAAATCTGGAACCATAGATACGAGCATCAGCAACAGAATACAAGAGATGGAAGAGAGAATCTCAGGTGCAGAAGATTCCATAGAGAACATCGGCACAACAATCAAGGAAAATGTAAAATGCAAAAAGATCCTAACTCAAAACATCCAAGAAATACAGGACACAATGAGAAGACCAAACCTACGGATAATAGGAGTGGATGAGAATGAAGATTTTCAACTCAAAGGACCAGCAAACATCTTCAACAAAATTATAGAAGAAAACTTCCCAAATCTAAAGAAAGAGATGCCCATGAACATACAAGAAGCCTACAGAACTCCAAATAGACTGGGCCAGAAAAGAAATACCTCCCGACACATAATAATCAGAACAACAAAGGCTCTAAATAAAGATAGAATACTAAAAGCAGTAAGAGAAAAAGGCCAAGTAACATATAAAGGCAAGCCTATCAGAATTACACCAGATTTTTCACCAGAGACTATGAAAGCCAGAAGATCCTGGACGGATGTTATACAGACACTAAAAGAACACAAATTCCAGCCCAGGCTACTATACCCAGCCAAACTCTCAATTAACATAGATGGAGAAACCAAAGTATTCCACGACAAAACCAAATTCACACATTATCTCTCCACGAATCAAGCCCTTCAAAGGAGAATAACAGAAAAAAACCAATACAAGGACAGGAACCACGCCCTAGAAACAACAAGAAGGTAATCCCTCAACAAACCTAAAAGAAGACAGCCACAAGAACAAAATGCCAACTTTAACAACAAAAATAACAGGAAACAACAATTACTTTTCCTTAATATCTCTTAATATCAATGGACTAAACTCCCCGATAAAAAGACATAGACTAACAAACTGGCTACACAAACAAGACCCAACATTTTGCTGCTTACAGGAAACTCATCTCAGAGAAAAGGATAGACACTACCTCAGAATGAAAGGCTGGAAAACAATTTTCCAAGCAAATGGCATGAAGAAACAAGCTGGAGTAGCCATTCTAATATCTGATAAGATTGACTTCCAACCCAAAGTCATTAAAAAAGACAGGGAGGGACACTTCATACTCATCAAAGGTAAAATCCTCCAAGAGGAACTATCAATCCTGAATATCTATGCTCCAAATACAAAGGCAGCCACATTCATTAAAGAAACTTTAGTAAATCTCAAAGCACACATTGCACCTCATACAATAATAGTGGGAGACTTCAACACACCACTTTCACCATTGGACAGATCATGGAAACAGAAACTAAACAGGGACACAGAGAAACTAAGAGAAATTATGAATCAAATGGATCTGGCAGATATCTACAGAACATTCTATCCTAAAACAAAAGGATATACCTTCTTCTCAGCACCTCATGGTACCTTCTCCAAAATTGACCACATAATTGGTCACAAAACAGGCCTCAACAGATACAAAAATATTGAAATTATCCCATGCATCCTATCAGATCACCATGGACTAAGGCTGATCTTCAATAACAAAATAAATAATAGAAAGCCAACCTTCACGTGGAAACTGAACAACACTCTTCTCAATGATACCTTGGTCAAGGAAGGAATAAAGAAAGAAATTAAGGACTTTTTAGAGTTCAATGAAAATGAAGCCACAACATACCCAAACTTATGGGACGCAATGAAAGCATTTCTAAGAGGAAAACTCATAGCTCTGAGTGCCTCCAAAAGGAAACTAGAGAGAGCACACATTAGCAGCTTGACAACACACCTAAAAGCACTAGAACAAAAGGAAGCAAATTCACCCAAGAGGAGTAGACGGCAGGAAATAATCAAACTCAGGGGCGAAATCAACCAAGTGGAAACAAGAAAAACTATTCAAAGAATCAACCAATCAAGGAGCTGGTTCTTTGAGAAAAACAACAAGATAGATAAACCCTTAGCCAGACTCACTAGAGGGCACAGGGAAAGCATCCTAATTAACAAAATCAGAAATGAAAAAGGAGACATAACAACAGATCCTGAAGACATCCAAAACACCATCAGATCCTTCTACCAAAGGCTATACTCAACAAAACTGGAGAACCTGGATGAAATGGAGAAGTTCCTAGACAGATACCAGGTACCAAAGTTGAATCAAGATCAGGTTAATGATCTAAACAGCCCTATATCCCCCAAAGAAATAGAAGCAGTCATTAATAGTCTCCCAACTAAAAAAAGCCCAGGACCAGATGGGTTTAGTGCAGAGTTCTATCAGACCTTCAAAGAAGATCTAATCCCAGTTCTTCACAAACTATTCCACAAAATAGAAACAGTAGGTACTCTACCCAACTCATTCTATGAAGCCACAATTACTCTGATACCTAAACCACAAAAAGACCCAACAAAGATAGAAAACTTCAGACCAATATCCCTTATGAATATTGATGCAAAAATCCTCAATAAAGTTCTTGCTAACCGAATCCAAGAACACATCAAAACAATCATCCATCCTGACCAAGTAGGTTTCATCCCAGGGATGCAGGGATGGTTCAATATACGGAAATCCATCAACGTAATCCAGTATATAAACAAACTCAAAGACAAAAACCACATGGTCATCTCGTTAGATGCGGAAAAAGCATTTGACAAGATCCAACACCCATTCATGATAAAAGTCTTGGAAAGATCAGGAATTCAAGGCCCATACCTAAACATGATAAAAGCAATCTACAGCAAACCAGTAGCCAACATCAAAGTAAATGGTGAGAAGCTTGAAGCAATCCCTCTAAAATCAGGGACTAGACAAGGCTGTCCACTTTCTCCATACCTATTCAACATTGTACTTGAAGTCCTAGCCAGAGCAATTCGACAACAAAAGGAGATCAAAGGGATACAAATTGGAAAATATGAAGTCAAAATATCACTTTTTGCAGATGATATGATAGTATATATAAGTGACCCTAAAAATTCCACCAGAGAACTCCTAAGCCTGATAAACAGCTTCGGTGAAATAGCTGGATATAAAATTAACTCAAACAAATCAATGGCCTTTCTCTACACAAAGAATAAACAGGCTGAGAAAGAAATTAGGGAAACAACACCCTTCTCAATTGTCACAAATAATATAAAATATCTTGGCGTGACTCTAACTAAGGAAGTGAAAGATCTGTATAATAAAAATTTCAAGTCTCTGAAGAAAGAAATTATAGAAGATCTCAGAAGATGGAAAGATCTCCCATGCTCATGGATTGGCAGGATCAACATTGTAAAAATGGCTATCTTGCCAAAAGCAATCTACAGATTCAATGCAATCCCCATCAAAATTCCAACTCAATTCTTCAACGAATTAGAAAGTGCAATCTGCAAATTCATCTGGAATAACAAAAAACCTAGGATAGCAAAAACTCTTCTCAAGGATAAAAGAACCTCTGGTGGAATCACCATGCCGGACCTAAAGCTCTACTACAGAGCAATTGTGATAAAAACTGCATGGTACTGGTATAGTGACAGACAAATAGACCAATGGAATAGAATTGAAGACCCAGAAATGAACCCACACACCTATAGTCACTTGATCTTCGACAAGGGAGCTAAAAACATCCAGTGGAAGAAAGACAGCATTTTCAACAAATGGTGCTGGCACAACTGGTTGTTAACATGTAGAAGAATGCGAATCGATCCATTCCTATCTCCTTGTACTAAGGTCAAGTCTAAGTGGATCAAGGAACTTCACATAAAACCAGAGACACTGAAACTTATAGAGGAGAAAGTGGGGAAAAGCCTTGAAGATATGGGCACAGGGGAAAAATTCCTGAATAGAACAGTAATGGCTTGTGCTGTAAGATCGAGAATTGACAAGTGGGACCTCATGAAACTACAAAGCTTCTGCAAGGCTAAAGACACCATCAATAAGACAAAAAAACCACCAACAGATTGGGAAAGGATCTTCACCTATCCTAAATCAGATAAGGGACTAATATCCAATATATATAAAGAACTCAAGAAGGTGGACTCCAGAAAGTCAAATAACCCCATTAAAAATGGGGCTCAGAACTGAACAAAGAATTGTCACCTGAGGAATACCGAATGGCAGAGAAACACCTGAAAAAATGTTCAACATCCTTAATCATCAGGGAAATGCAAATCAAAACAACCCTGAGATTCCACCTCACACCAGTCAGAATGGCTAAGATCAAAAATTCAGATGACAGCAGATGCTGGCGAGGATGTGGAGAAAGAGGAACACTCCTCCATTGTTGGTGGGATTGCAAGCTTGTACAACCACTCTGGAAATCAGTCTGGCGGTTCCTCAGAAAATTGGACATAGTACTACCGGAGGATCCAGCAATACCTCTCCTGGGCATATATCCAGAAGATGTCCCAACCGGTAAAAAGGACACATGCTCCACTATGTTCATAGCAGCCCTATTTATAATAGCCAGAAGCTGGAAAGAACCCAGATGTCCCTCAACAGAGGAATGGATACAGAAATTATGGTACATTTACACAATGGAGTACTACTCAGCTATTAAAAAGAATGAATTTATGAAATTCCTAGCCAAATGGATGGACCTGGAGGGCATCATCTTGAGTGAAGTAACACAATCACAAAAGAACTCACACAATATGTATTCATTGATAAGTGGATATTAGCCCAAAACTTAGGATACCCAAGATATAAGATACAATTTGATAAACGCATGAAACTCAAGAAGAATGAAGACCAAAGTGTGGACACTGTGCACCTTCTTAGAATTGGGAACAAAACACCCAGGGAAGGAGTTACAGAGACAAAGTTCGTAGCTGTGATGAAAGGATGGACCATTTAGAGACTGCTGTATCCAGGGATCCGTCCCATAATCAGCTTCTAAACGCTGACACCATTGCATACACTAGCAAGATTTTGCTGAAAGGACCCAAATATAGCTGTCTCTTGTGAGACGATGCCGGGGCCTAGCAAACACAGGAGTGGATGTTCACAGTCAGCTATTGGATGTATCACAGGGCTCCCAATGGAGAAGCTAGAGAAAGTACCCAAGGAGCTAAAGGGATCTGCAACCCTATTGTTGGAACAACATGATGTACTAACCAGAACCCCGGAGCTCTTGTCTCTAGCTGCATATGTATCGAAAGATGGCCTAGTCAGCCATCAATGGAAAGAGAGGCCCATTGGACTTGCAAACTTTATATGCCCCAATATAGGGGAATGCCAGGGCCAAAAGAATGGGAATGGGTGGGTAGGGAAGTGGGGGGCGCTATGGGGGACTTTTGGGATAGCATTGGAAATGTAATTGAGGAAAATATGTAATAAAAATATTAAAAATCAAAAAAAAAGATTTTTTTCCTTCAAAACTGGTAAAATTATTTATTTGAAGATTTGAGGGTCAATAGAATGTGAAGAAATCATAAGATTATCATAATCAAACTGGAAAAAAAAACAAAGCTGAAAATAAAATCTTTTTAAAGGCCAAAAGATTTTGACTACCAAAAGCAACAAGAAAACTCACTTGACTTTTCAACTGGAAGTACAGAGACCAGATAGATGTTGGAGGAATTTAAATTAGATGCGTTCATTTTATTCTATGTAAAAGTATTTTGCCTGCATTTGTGTATGTGTGTCCTGTACATGCTTGGTGCCCATGAAGATCAGATAAAGGCAGTAGATCCCTGGAACTGGAGTTTCAGATGGCTGTGAGCCACCATGTGAGTCCTGTAGAAACACAGAAGTCGCTGCAAAAGGAAGAAAAATTGTGCTGATTTAAAGCTCTTTGCCCAATGAAACTACAATTTAAAGATGGAGGTCAAATGAAGATATCAGACAAAAATCTGAGATAATTTTCATGACAAATTAAGGGAAATTATAAATAAAATACTTTAGAGTTGAAATGGAAGATGACACATAAAAACACATAAGACACATAACAAACATATAACAATGACATAACATAGACACTTAACACATAACAGAAACACATAACATAACAAAGACACACAACAAACAATTTTAGATGGAGATCTGATAGTGTAGATGGAAGAAATAGGGTTTTTTTTGAGGGAACAAAGATGATATGATTTCATGTTCATGACATACATAATAATTGAAGGACAACAGGCATTACATGTGGTTTGCTGCTATAAGAGTTTTCTATTGTACAGGAAAATTCAAAGTTACATATTCAAAATAGACCGTAATAAGCTAGGAATGAACATCACCGTTTCCATGACAATCATTGAAATGTTCAGCTAGGTATAGCTCTACCGGAGCTTGAAAAAGGGTCCTGCAGATAAGAGCCCTTGATGCTCTTGCAGAGACCTAGGTTCAGTTTCCAGTATCCTCATCTCACAACTGCCTGTAACTTCAGCTCCTGAAGACAGGACACCCACGTCAGAAAGTGCGTGCACGCACTCACACACACACACACACACACACACACACACAAATAATAAATAAATAATAAAATAAAAATTTAAAGGTACAGTTATGAAGCCATTAGAGGAGAAGAAATAGAAAAAAAATATTTGATACTCTTTAAAGATGGTAAAGGATGAAATGAATGAAGGGGCCGTGGTGAATAGGCAGAAAGTAGGTTTGGTAGTGTCGATGTTTTAACACACAAATTAACTTTACAAAGATAACTAGCCTAGATTAAAAACATGGCTCAAGAAAATGCTGTGTATAACAACATAAAGCAGCACATGTTTGAGAAAGCCGAGGATGGAATCGGTTGTGCCACACAAACACTAGCCAATCACTGCCAGCTATACTATGCTGTTGGTCAAGGATTATGGCTAGAGAGAAGGGGAACCTTTTATGGTAAAAGTATATCTTACTGACAGACTTGGATTTATAAATGCTCAGCAATACAGTTTCAAAATATGTAAAGCGAAAATTTAGACTTTCAAAACAACATCAACATTAGTTGCAATACACTTCACTTAACATCTGACTGATAAAATTTTTAGTAAGATAGATTATTTAATACTTTCATTAATCAATGTGACTTGACTGGCATCTGAAGAGCTTAAATATTCTTTCAGGTTGGCTTGGCATTTATGTCAAAAGGACATGAAGCAAGTTGTAAAAAGTTTCAGTGGATTATGGTTGTATAGACTTTATTTATCAACTGCAAAGTAACTAGCCTAAAGTCACTAAGAGAGTTAAAGAATGCTCAGTTGTTCATAATATTACATTATTGAGGCACCAAAGGAAAAATTACAACCAATAATAAAAAATATTATGAACTACCGGTAACATCAACACAATTATTACAGTTTATGGGTGTAGCTAAAATTGTGCTTGGGGGAAATGTATAGTTTTAAATTTTTTATTTATTTATTTATTTATTTATTTATTTATTTATTTATTTATTTATTTTTATTACGTATTTTCCTCAATTACATTTCCAATGCTATCCCAAAAGTCCCCCATACCCCCCCACTTCCCTACCCACCCATTCCCATTCTTTGGGCCCTGGCATTCCCCTGTACTGGGGCATATAAAGTTTGCAAGTCCAATGAGCCTCTCTTTCCAGTGATGGCCGACTAGGCCATCTTTCGATACATATGCAGCTATATTTTTACTATGTGTGTCTTTGTGTGGGTTCGTGCACATGAGTGCAGTGCCAATAGAGGCCAGAAGAGGGCATCAGATCCCCTGGATCTGAAGTTATAGGCAGTTTTTAGTTGGGAACAGAATTTCTTTCTCTGGAATAGGGAAGTGTTCTTAACTGCAGGCCCATCTTTCCAGCCTCAAAGTCTGAAGTTTTAAAAAAGCACAACTAGATTAAAAAAAAAAAAGTTGAAAAGAATCACATGCTTTCATTTGAAAGGGCCAGTAGGACTGAAGCTTATTAAAACAATAGTGATTAAATGAAGCATAAAGCAAATATACAAAGGAAAAACAACAGGTAGGAATGCATTTCTTTAAAATAACTTTACAATATTGAAAAATTCCTAACCAGATGATCAAGAAGGGAGCAGAGATAATGAGACAGCATCACAAGCGAAGGGCAGGCACCATGGTAACTCTTCCCAATTACTGAAATGGTAGAAGGGGCGCTACAGTCATTTATGCCAATAGACTTAATGATATTTTTCTTTTGCAATGCTAGTACTTGTAAATGCATACATACACACACACACACACACACACACACACACACACACACACAGCAAGCTCCCCATCTCTGTGCTATATTCCCAGTTCAACAATATTTTTTAATATACAAATTTACTTGGATAAAACCAACCAAAATTACCATAATCAGAAACTAAAATGCAGGATCATCCCATTCCATGTTGAAGAATTCCGTGAGTCAGCTAGACCCAGGTGGGCTAAGGGGCAAATTCTTTGCAATAGTTTACTAGGGATCTCACTTTACATAAACGCTTCCAAAAGTAACATTTCCCAACCTGATTGCCGAGGCTAGTGTGACCCTAATCAAAATAAAAGGAAATATATTTCCAAAAGAAGATGAGGAAGAGGCAGAGGAGAAGGACCAGGAGGACAAGGAGGTGGTGGCTATGGTAGTGTATGTAGTACGTGTCTTACCAGTACACTTGCACAGGAAAGTTGGTCAAACTGAACCTTAGTTGAGCAGTATAGTAAAAGGTATCACCTGAGAGACTCAATGAAGTTTAGGAATAAAAGTTTTATTAATGTCTACATCATAGAATAACCAGAGAAACACATATATTCATTTCAGTAGCTATAGAAAGGGTGTTCGCTAAAATTAAATATGTGTTCAGAGAATTAGAATTAGAGTGACATTTCCTTAATCCCATAAGTCCGTGCAAAATATTTAAAGCCAACACTCGGTCTGAACACTTCTACCCTGTAATTTAAGCGAAAGACAAAGTCCATCCCATTTCTACTCACTGTTTCCCTGCAAGCTGGAGCCAGCATGACAGGGTACAGGCTGAGAAGATGGCTCAGGGAACAAGGCCCTGCTTTCAACCCCCAAAACCCATTTTGAAGGCCAGCTGTGCAGTGCTGTGGGGATCCCACCACTAGAGAGATCCCTGAGGCTGGCTGGCAGTCAGCTAGCTTCTAGCCAATTAAAGGCCCTGTCTCAAAAAACAAAGTGGATGGCTCCTGAGCAATGACAGCTGGGGGAGTCCCCTGTCAACACTGACACACCTGCCCACATGTGCCTGTGCATGCACACATACACATCAATAAGTAAATAAATGCACACCATAAATTTATAAATAAAATAAGACAAAGTGAGGAGAAATGATACAACTTTTATATCTAAAAAGAGATATGACAATGATATAAAAACCTCAAGAGTAGCCGGGCGTGGTGGCACACGCCTTTAATCCCAGCACTTGGGAGGCAGAGGCAGGTGGATTTCTGAGTTAGAGGCCAGCCTGGTCTACAAAGTGAGTTCCAGGACAGCCAGGGCTATACAGAGAAACCCTGTCTCAAAAAACCAAAAAACAAACAAACAAACAAACAAACAAACAAACAAAAACCTCAAGAGTCTCTGAACAGCACAAGTAAAGCAAACTTAGAAAGTCACTTGTGAAGGCTCACTGACTCGCTGCCGCCTTTTCCACGCCCATTTTTGACTCTTGCGTTTGAATAACACATCAGCCTTCTCTTCATGAGCGTCCCTCAGCTCATTTTGTTTTAGTCATCTTGATAGCCTCTGATTCTTAGCAAGCTCTGTTCAGGCACATCCCAGTGCAGTTTGACCTGATCGATCGTTCTTCATCTGCCTCATTCATCTGAAGTTATATCGTACGGCTGTTTTCTTGCAGGCTTGGTTCATAGATACCAAATGCACAAGTCTGACTTGCCAGAGTCTAGAGTCACTATTCCTCCCCCAGCAAACCGAGATCCCGTGTGAGCTCTCCTCAGTCGCTCTTCTGCCTTCACTCTCTGTTTCAGTTCCGTCCTTCTTTTAAAAACTCCTCCAAACTAACCACAACAGTTTTTCCTCATGAGCCTCACACATCTGCAAGTGGATGCGAACACCACATGCGAGCAATGCTGCAGTGCCCCACAGAGGCCGAGAGAGGATGTCAGAACTCCTGGACAGTTCCTGGCCATTGTACTGGAGGCTGGGAACCTGGGACCTCAGCAAGAACCACAAATGCCTTTAAACACATGGAGCTATTTTCCAAACCCCCAATATATATTTTTATGAATTCTTTGGGAATTTTGTACCACATTCCCCTCCTCCCCAGCTCCCCCCAGGTCCACCCCTATCTTTCCGTCCCTCTTTCTTTCCTTCAAGTCTGTGATGTCCACATATTCGTGGCTGTGTGGCTTCCCACTGGAGAATGATGTCCCTGCTCTCAAAGAAAACCAGCTCTCCTTTTCCCAGAAGCCATCAGTTGCCAGTAGCCTCCATTAGGGACAAGCTTCAGGTGTCCGCCTCCTCTGCCCCTGCCCTCTCTCGGATTTGTCCTAGCTTGAGTTTCCATGGCATCTATGCATGCTGCCACAACTTCTGTAAGATATATATATATATATATATATATATATATATATATATATGTATATATATACAATAAATTGTGTCCCCTAGAACTTGATGGTGAGACCCTCTTGTAAAGACACCACATTCCTGAGTCACAGAACATGGAAATACTAAGCTAAATGCTGACCTGGAAGCCTCATATTTATTAAGCAGCTTTATTGGTGGTAGAAGGTGCTGTGAGTGGCACTGGGGGAGAAAAGAACCCATCAGTGTCGCCCAGCCATGAGCCCTGAAGGCTACAGTAATGACTGGCCTGGCGAGATAGCCTCATCGGTATAACAGTGGCACGATCATGAAGAAACCTACCACTTTCTGCTTAGATGTAAGTCCTACAGCACAAGATGGAACCCATAATTGGTACCACTCAGCCAAGAACCTGAAGCTAGACAGGTCATGGGTTATGGTTGGGGTTAGGGTTAGACAGGATTAGGGTTAGGGTTAGGGTTAGGGTTAGGATTAGGTTAGGAGGGAGGGAGGGAGAGAGAGAGAGAATGAGAATAACTGTATACATGTGTGTTTGTGTGTGAGTGTATATGGGGGGGGTAGGGAGTGGGGGTGGGGGGTGGGGGTTAGGATTAGGGTTAGCCAGGGTTAGGGTTAGACGGTGTTAGGGTTAGGAGAGAAGCCACTACTACCATTCTGCGAAAGGGACACAGTCTTGCACCCCCTCCTGATGACTACTGCTGTTCCACCTGCCATTTTCAATGGGCGGTACTCTTTTGTGCATCTTTTTTCTTCCTTGTAGATCTAAGTAACAGCTTTGGTAGGTTTATTTTGTGGTACTCTGAGAGCTAACTGCTCTCTTTTCCTAGATAATTGAAGCTTTGTGTATGAGCGTTTGTGGGTGCAGAGTTCTGAAGACAGCTCTGTCTCCTTGCCGCGTGTGAACACTAATGTCAAGCTGTCCTCATTCTGTGAGAAACCACTGGGAGGTATAATAGATTTAGAGAATAATCTGCCTTCTAGTTATGCTTCATCTTTCTCATTGTTGTAATGATACCCATGTGTCCTGTGCCCACCTTCTTGACCCTTCCTAGCACTCCTTTAAGGTAGGACTCCCAGACTTGAGCTGCTAACCCCACTCACTCCTGCTGAGTGCTCTCCCCCTCCCATCTCCTTGCCTTGACGCCTTTCGGTTTCAGTATGATACAGGTCGTGGTTCTGATTGCCCTGCTGAGATGTGCTGACTGACCATCATAGGTCCTAGAATTGATGTCCTTTATCTGTGAAACCCTCAATATGGGTCCGTTACTCACCCTCTTCAATGAGTCTCCTACCTGAAACTACAGAGTCTTTTCTCCCTTCCTTGGCAATACTGTCCCTCATGCTTGTCACAGTGTGATCCCTGCATGTGCCTATAATTATAATTCACATTTCACATTTGTCTGCCAGGAAAACTCCCATCATTCAAAGTGGCAATGCTAGTTCTTCCCAGTACTCAACTCAGTTGTCACCTACATTCAGATGTCTGTCTCGAAAGCTCCTCTCCCCACTCTGGCCTGTGTATCCACTCTTCCTCTTCAGACAGCTTATCTGATAGCCTCTGACTTCACAGCCCCCCAGTGAGTAGCTCCCTTTGTAGTTAGAAACACATGCTTAGGATGGCCTCTGCAAATATCTGTAGATCAAATGAACGGAGGGATAAAAGAATGAATCCAGAAATCAAGGTAATGTCCTCTGCTCCCCAGAGATGATGTAACCCAGAACACATGAAAACACATTTCCTGAATTAGGCAGTGCTAATCGTTACCTCAGTCTCCATAGTAACAATCCATGCACTGCCTTTTTACAGCAGTTAAAGACCAGAGTGGAGGTCTCTTTAAATTTTCTTATTCCATATAGCATAGAGCCAAACCCTTAGTGTTCTTTGATCATAATGAAGTCTATTTTTACTTCTGTGCCTTTACTTACAATTGCAACATTTTGCAGAGCATTAAAAAAAAAAATCAAAATGTTCTAGGAGAATGCTTGATATGGGCTGACAGTTATTCATCCTGGCACGGAACCTCATTTCTGAATATCCTTCCCCTACATCTTAATCATCTCTTCTGCTCTTTTGCTTTCCCTCCCCCTTCCTCCCTCCCCCTCCCTCCCTCCCTCCCTTTCCCCTCTCTCCCTCTCCTTCTCTTCTTTTGTTTGTCCTTCCTATTTTTCCTGAAACAAGCTCTTGCTATGTGGTCCCAGCTGGCCCTACACGCTCATGCCTCAGATTCCTGAGTTCTGGGGTTAGAAGGCAACAGGGCCTTCTCCTATCCTAGAAGTGTCGGCTCCAACTTTCCCTTAGTAGACAGGCCCTTCCTGATTCTCCTTAGGACACAGCAGACATCCGACATCCCATCCTCTCTCCTCTGCACCCACTTTATTTTCTGATACCTTTGTCTACAAGAGTCTGTTGTGTATTTAACATTTGCGTTATCATCTGTCCTTATCCATGCCATAGCACAGGGAATTTTGAGAGTTGGGAGCTCTGTTCTGTGTCTAGAGCAGTGCTGACCATGCCGTAAGTGCTCAGATAAATATTTGTTGAATAAATACATCCGTGTAGGTGGTACTATTTTTTTTCAGCAGTAAATGCTGGAACATTGAAGACAGACACCACCCAGTGTGAACTGTGGACACATCAGCCCCCAGCATTTATCTGAATCTGGGATGAGATTACAGAATTTGACTATTTTGCTTTTCTTCAAAACAGACTACGTAACGCATGACTTCATCTTGAAAACTAAAGAAATCGCTTCCTTTCCTGGCAGGCACCTAACCGAGAGTTCTGAGCTGGCTGTGGAAAAAGCCCTTCTGTTCCCCTCTTGAAGCTTGAAGGCTGTGGCAGTTCCTGCCGGCTCCTAACAAGCTTTCTCTGCTTCTCTGGGTGCTTCCACCTCTTAGGGAAATTTACATATCTTTTGTACCCGTTTTATTGCTTCAAACTTGGCAAGAGCTGCCCATCAATTCTTTGTGGATGCAAGCAAAGAAAGTATTCATTGGCCATGTTGGGGGAAGTAAAGTCTTACTCCATAGTGGCCAATATGTAAAGCTAGAACTTTGTGGGTACCGCAGGAGTCCAGAGATGCCCAATGCTGACATGCAGTACATGTGGATCTAAAGAATTTGTGGGTCAGAGACTCTGAGTCGAGAGATATCCCCTTCCCCATAAATCTGTTTCTGTTTCTCTATTTCCTGTGCCTTGATCTGAAGCCTCTCACTTCTTGTACCACAAGTAACAGAGTCTTCCTTTGCTAACCTGCAACAGCCGGACAACCTTACTTTTTACGTTCCATCCAACTGCTGTCTTCAGACTTAGCATGATTCAGAAATATGTGGTCATTCAGCTAAACCAACATTTCTAAGTCAGGTTTGTGGTCAATAAAAAAAAAAGTGCAGCCCAAGGATTCTGACATGACGCATCCTCTAGTTGAGAAAGAGCTTGCCGGTGACTGCTGTTCTCTGCTGGGATGTGCTGAGCTCGTCGTTCCTGCTGAGATTAGCAATGCACACTATTCGGTCTGATTATCAATACACAGACCTGCTGGGAATGTGAGAGAGCTCCGAGAACTTGGCTACTTCTCTGTTGTCCCTCTGCTGAAGGGAAGTACCTGCTGCTACCTTCACCTAGAATCCTCAGGCCATTGTTGAACTGGCAGTGCCTCATAGTGGCCCAGGCTCCAAAGCCTGAGGAGTGGCGGGGGCAGCAACAGACTCCTGGCAACTCCTGACCAGCCCTCTGCACTCTGAGTCTACATCAGACAAGGAGACGTTGGTACTGATGCACTCATGGGCACTTACCAGACTTTTCAGTAACCCGCTGACTGGATTCCCAGTATTCACTGGCTGTGGAATGAAGAAAGAAATGGGATGAAGGTAGAGATGCAGAACAAGGCTTCTACACCTCTAGAGGTGACTCTGAAAAGTGCTTTGTCACAATGTGCTTCCTCTCAGCTCTGTAGAAGCCCCATACTCATCCCTGGTAGGAGAGGTCAGCTGCCCAGGAATGTCAAATCCTCCCTTGCACCCAAAATTACTAAGCTTCCTCAGGCGTGACTTCAGATGCTACAATACAATGGTAGACAGAGGGGCCCAGCTGGTCGCTTTGGAACCTTGTAGTCTGAGAAGAATTTGCATGATTCCAAAGATGACATTGTAAAGACCATATCCTCCTAAAAATGAAGAAGAAACTGTGTCTACAAGCACAACCAACTTAAGCCTTTGCCAATACAGGATATGCGAATGTAAATTTGAGTCTGACTAGACTTCCTTGGAGAACTGCAGAGGCATCTAGATGGCTCCACTCCTCCAGGAGGGGGAGAAAAGTGCTCAATGACAGTAAAGACCGTGTCACAGGAAGACAGAACAGGACAGGTAGCCTTGGTGTCTAAGAACTCATCCATATTGTTCTGTGACCCACAAGGCAGAGCATCTCCTACCTTCATGCTTGTCTCTGCATGGACCGCCCCCCCCATTCCAAACAGTGCCCACATTCCATTCCTATCCAGTGCTATCTCACCCTTTCCTCATCAAAACCTAGCTCTGTCCTATCCAGTTTCCCAAGATCTTTGTATATCCTGATAAAGAATATTTGCTATGGAAGCATGCAGTGTCACAGTTAGCCACCACCCAGCGTTCTCTTCCTTCTACACATACATTTGGGCTGGGACTCCTGAAATCTCTGGCTAGCTATTCTTAGAAATCAACCTTATCTGTAAATTATACATATCTCCAGCCCCCTCCCCTACTGTGTCCAATCCCAAAGGGTAACCGTGTTGACAGGAAGCCCTTTGCTGCTATGAGTTCTACTTGAATGTCCCCCACACTGATCCCCTGCCAATCACCAGTGACCCCATCTATGTGACATGGCAACACCTACAGGCTTCAACCTGGAACTTACAAGTCCCATCTTCTAATATTTATTCATTCATCCTACAAACAGTAGAGAATTGTAGTCCTTTGGGATTGCAGTAAGATTCCACCCAGCGACTGTAGTTTGGACAATGGCAGGATGGTAGCCACAATCTTCTTCACAAGGTTTTAGATAACTGTGGAATATTCCAAACTAGAAAAAGAATTTACCACTCCTTTGGAAGACTCAGGCAGCAATCTGTGACCAACATTTTTAGAATTGGGGACAGCAGAGGCGAGCTAACAGTGAGGACTAGTGGGCATTATGCAGTAATCTTGGCATCTGTACCGCCACACGTCCTGGACAACAGGTTTCATGTTTCTAAGAAATTTCTAGAATATGCACCATGCTGGTTAGGAATAGCCCTGGTCTCCTTAGCTGCCATCTCCACGCGGGCGTTCCTTTCCTTCCTCTCTTCTCCCGTTCTTCCGCCCCCACCCCCACACCTAGCCTGTGCGCGCGCCTCGTCGCCTGCTCTACCATCCCGGGGACAGCTCTCCCAAGGCTGCCCAGCCCGCGCCCGCCGCGGTCGCATTGAGCAGCCGCAGCAGCATCCACGCGAGCGCGCGCCGGCGGCTCCGGGATCGCGCTGATTCGCTGTCGCGCTCTGCGGCGCTCGTGCCCGCCCGCCCCTTGCGCGCGCGCCCGGGGCCGCTTCAGTCTGCAGCCGCGAGGCCACCAGAGCCCACCGCCGCCGCAGCCGGGCAGCGACGCGGAGTGCAAGCTCAGCGCCTGGAGGAGAGCCACAGCGAGCCCGCCAAGCCCGCACCATGCAGGCCACTGCCGATTCCACCAAGATGGACTGTGTATGGAGCAACTGGAAAAGTCAGGGTATTCTCTTTATTTCGGTAGTGCATGCCTGCGGCGCACGCGGAACCGCGATCTGGACACGGCCATTGTGCATCATTTCACCTGTGGGACCATGCATGCTTTACACCCAGGAGCTTTCTGCGGGAGGGAGTAAACCTGTTCTTGCAAAATCGACACGAATGATATTTGCCCCCTCCCCTCCCTCTGCCCTGCCTTTATCCCCTCCCAATTTACCCCTTTGTTTTCTTGTGTATTGTGGTATTGTAAATAATGCATCATTTGCCTCCTCCGGGAGCTTTTCTGGCCTGATCATTCAGGACTTGTTTAATCTCTCAGCCGCGGAGCTAAAGTGCTTCCTTATTTATTTTCTGCATCCCAGTGCATTTATTTCTGCCCAAAGGTTGAGATCAGAGCCATTAACTGAGAGGGCATCCTTAGGAGAGAGGGACACACCCATTTCAGGCTTGTTATTTGTGATTACACAAAGGAAACTGGAAATGCAGACCAGCTCTCTAAATCCTGAGACTATGATGGCGTAGCCACTTATTAGGGTGGTTCGCTTTGGAATAGTCTTGTGATTGTGACTGTCATTGGAATAATCTAGATCATTTATTTATTAACAATGGCTTTCAGTGAAATAAATGGAGGGGAGAAACAAAGCCATGGCGGCTGCCCTCGGGTCTAACAGATCTGTTTAGAAACGGTCCATATTAGCACTGGGTGTGGCCGCCCTCCAGCCTCGCTTGCTTTTCAGCCATTTTTATTCAGCCTCATATCTCACACATCCGTCTCTCCTTTGTTACATTAAGATTTTCTCCCTCACCTTGCTCACCTTGCATGAGGAGGAGGAAGGGAGAATTTGCAAGAATAAATTGTATGAGGTAAAGTCCGGGGTTGGGCAGATCCAGTGTCTTGATATTTAACAAATATGGTTCTGAAGAAGGCACATTGATGGAACCTGCAGGGGTTTGCAGCATCCTTGGGGACCAAGAGCACTAAGTGGTGACTCTTTTTATCTTTTTTTTTTCCTTAGTTTCTCTCTTCTTCATCGTCGTCTTCTTCTAGCCAGAAAAAAAATGTTCTTTTCATCTTTAATGATTGTGAAGGACTTTTATTTTATTTTATTTTATTAAGAAAAGATAAAAACAAAAATCTCAGAATTAAAAGCACGCTTGGCTTTGGCTCTTGTTTGTTGAACTGGATGTCAATGGCATAAAATACAGTAGTCTACTTTAAATCATGTGGGCCTATTAGAAATAAGACTGTCAAAAGTAAATAGGTAGGCCATCAATTTAAATGCCAATAAATAAGAAATACTCAGCCAAGGGGTGTAATTTCAGGAAACGATGACAGCTACATGGAATGGCACAGGCTGCACAGATGCAGGTGGCTGTAAAGTGCTTCGTATCTCTTCCTTCTGGGTGCGTGTGCCTAGACCCATCAGTTGGATGCACACACTCCACAACTGTGCCTTCAAAAGAATGCCAAGTTCAGATGGTTATGACGACTGGTGATCAGGGTTTGTTTCTGAGTGTCTTCTATTTTTAACAGACATAGACTTGGAAAGATGGCAGCTGTGTGTTTTATTTGTAGAGATGTTGTAGCATCGCAGTGCTAAGGGTTTGGTATTGGCTTACTTTAAATTTTGAAATGAATTTTTTTTTAATAATCAGGAATTAGCATAAAACGCAATCACTTGCCCTCTGAAGGCAATTGTGTTCCTTTCCAACCATGTAGCTACCTGTGGAGATTGATTCAGAGTTACCAAAGAGTCTTACTCCCAGTGACCTTTGATTGTCCTTAGATTCATTGATTTCCTTTCCTCAAATAGAACAAAGCCATTGACTTGAAAATTGGCCACTAGCTAGCTAGAGAGTTCAGTGACACCAGATAGCCGTGGTGGTGAAAATGAATTACTCCTTTGTTGTCCTCCCCTGTGGGAACTTCCATCATAGACTAAAACTACAGTAGATTCTAAACACATCTTCACTCCAGTTCCCTATGCTTAAAGCAAATTGTTCTAATCCCCAGCTATACCTGAGAGTCACTTAGAATGCTTTAAGAAACACAAAGGATGCTGGGCCCCACCCCTAGAGCTTGTGATCTTGGATGAGTTTAATACGTATCTGGGGTTGAAGCCACTAGTGTCTACTAATTCTTAGTGTGCCCAACTCTTAGGCCAGCAGAGCTCGGTGTACAGATGGCATGGGTGTGACCTAGGAGGCCAGTATGGGTAGAAGTCAGCAGGCACTGCTGAAGATGCCCTCTGGAAGTGTACAGAAGCTTTGCCTGGGTAGGAAACACATGGATCTTAGGCTGCCTCTGTATCGTTGCAGTTTTCATCTATAAATTACATCACTGAATTACTTCACTGAAATGTATTATAAAACTAGAGTGCATGGGTTTAGGGTGTGTGTGTCTGTCTGTCTGTGTCTGTGTGTGCGCATGACATATATGATTGCAGTGAAAGACAGCCATGAGTGGCAGCTCACACCTAGAATACCCGCAGTGAAGAGATAGAAGCATGAAGATAGCCCAAAGCTCACCTTGGACTGTAGAGCAACACGCTATCACAAACAACAACAACACAAAACCAACAGTAACAGAAAGAGGCTAAGTCAGACATTGCCATACACACCTGTCATCCCAGCATTAGGTTATAGAAGAGGGGTTCAAGGAAGCCAGGCTCATACAGAGAGGACAAGGCTAACCCCCGAGACCATGTCTCAAAACACAAACAAACAGACAAACAAACAAACAAACAACTCTAAACTTTACAGGATTTAGGTTCACTGTCTTAACGGAGATAATCTTATAGTTTACAACGGTCTTAATATTTATGAGGCCGTTTTGCTGATTTGGTCCGATCATCTCAAACCCTGGGTGTGAGGGCTTGTTTTCACATTTTCGTCTCGGGGGTGATAGATGAGGCTTCTGTCAGGTGCACAGCTGGTGACAGCCGGAGCCCTGCTTCCCACTGTTCCGCCATCTGCCTCTGAGGTAGGCCGTGCTTTCCTCTGTGATTTATCGAAAGACAAGTTGTCTGAGTGATGGGGAACAGCCCTCATACTCACAAGTTTCCATTTTGCCAAGTATCCTCTCAAATTTCCATTCAACTCCTGGATGGTGGGAGACTCTAAGAAGGTAAATCAAACTTGCCCAGGATCTGTGAGGAGCGGTAAATTCAATAGTTAACGGGGGCTCTCAGACTGGCATCCCCTCACCTCCCAACACTCACCGCCGCCCTCATGAATGCTGAGTGACAGAAGGTGAGATCCCACCCACCTCTCTGAGATATGTTCACTTAGGCCCTTCTTCACAGACAGAGCGACATCCAGCAGCCATGCAAGGCACACGCCCCACTTATATCATTGTCCCCATCCCCACCATCACAGACTGGTCGTCCTAAAGTCTTCTCGATATTAGCAACTTGTCAGTGACTGTGCTACTGGTTCCTAAGCCTTCGTGACATTCCTCTCACTGTATTGGGCAGGGAATTCCAGGCTTAAGACTGAGAGGACTGGTAATTTGCCTTATATTGATATTTAACCGGTAATTTGCCTTATATTGATCATTTAACCAATGATCCCGTGCCACAGAGATGAAGATTCATGAGCAGCCCCCACCCGTAGGAATCTGTCTGTACTCTGAAGACCCCTGCCCACCTCCCCTTTCTACCATGTTCAAAAAACTGTAATGGGCAGCATCTGTAGTGCTGTGGTGTCTTGGCGATCTGTCATGTGCTTGGATGCTAAAGCTCAACTCCTTTGTGTGTGTTGTCTCCACCAGCCCACAACCTTTCAATGATGTTATCTAGTTATCTTTCAACAAGAAGTATACTCTGTGGTGGCCTACAGTGCTCTATGGAGCTGCTTTAGGATTGTCTAATCTAAATGTTACTCGCTGAAACATTTACTAAAGACCCAAGCATCCCATGACACTGGTAAACACACAAATTTTAGCCACAGAAACTGAACGAAGTAGTCGATAAGATACTTGTTGCATAAGCATGAAATTAGCAAGAAAGATCTCCAGAATTTATGTTAAGAAGCTCCGTGTCAGCTTGTAACCCTAGCATTGGGGAGGTAAAGACAGTGGGTCCCCAGAGATTACTGGCCAGCCAGACTAACCTACTCAGTGAACCTCAGTTCCCAGTGAAAAACCTTGACTCAAAAAATGAGATGGATGGCTCCTAAGGCACGAGACCAGAGACTGTTCTCCAGCCCCCACACCAGTACACACATGCATGCTCACCTGTGCACACATATAAATAGGAGACAGTCTCACCTTTTATTAAAGACAGCTTTTTATTTAGACTCATCATTAGAATACGCCAAATATTACAGCATAGCATTATACAACAAACTCCTCCCTGGTGCAGATTCTAATGAGATCCCATGGGAACCTGCTCGGTTGGGGCACTGGGACTTTACCTAGTGAGGGAAGACTCTAGGTACACAGAATATCTCAAATGTGTATTATTCAGGCAGTGGGATCCACTGAAAACAGGGTGTTCTCTTTTTACAGCATCTTCATCGCTGTTGAGAGGACCTTTGGAAGGGCAGAGTTTAAGATGGAAATGTTTTATTTGTTTTCTGCTTCTCTGACAGAGATGCGGGTACACTATGCATTTTTTATTTTTGTCAAAAGATTTCAATAAAAGCCACAAATCACCCCAGTTTCTAATCAGTGTGGGTAAATACTGGCTATAATCAGTGTGAATACTGGCTATATATTGTCTAATATATTTGTCTATCTGCCTCTGCAAATACTTGCAGGTATGTACATCAGAAAAATGAAGCTAAAGTCTAGGCATGCAGGGGAAAGGGGGCTTTTTATAAATTGAAATATGGAGGTCTCAAAAATATTCTCCTTCCTCCCCACCCCCGAGATCGGGTTTCTCTGTGTAGCCCTGGCTGTCCTGGAACTTGCTTTTCAGACCAAGATGGCCTCCAACTCACATAAATCAACCTGCTCCTTAGTGCTGGGATCGAAGGTATGTGCTGCCACGCCCAGCTCAAGAGCAATTTAAAACGATTTGACATGAGAAACCAACATAGGGCTGAAAGAATTATGAACTTCAGATCTCTTTACAGCATGAGCTATTCCTAAAATTATAAAGAATATTATGATAAATATTAAAAAGTTAGAATCTTTGAAATTGTGTTTCAGTTTAAGCTTCATAGATGAACTTTCTACAATACCCATTTTAAAAATAAACATTTTAAATGGATAAGATTGTTTGACAAAAAAATGCTGCTCTATATCTTTGTCTTCATGTCTATTCTGTTTCTCAGGTTTTCATGAGTTATTGCTTACTCCATTAAAAAAAAACAAAAAACAAAAAAAAAACAGCAGCCCTGCTCAATGCCTGAGGCCCGAGGAGTGTGAATAACAGAGGCCGAGTGAAGTTAGCTGGAATTCTTTATTTTTAGGTCTTTCTTTGGAACACAAAGGAGAAGTAATGCTTTAAATTAGTTTACAGTATCATTAAGGTTTAGAAATGCACAGAACCCAGCAAGGGGGGAAAAAACTAAGAAAGACCTTGAGTGTATGGTTTCTAGGATATTTTCCCCCGCCCCTCCCTCTCTCTCTCTCTCTCTCTCTCTCTCTCTCTCTCTCTCTCTCTCTCTCTCTCTCTCTCTCTCTCACACACACACACACACACACACACACCTACCTCACAATCCCCACCCACACCCACACCCCAGCCTCCAGGGTGCATGCCTTTCCCACCCACCAGGGCTTTCAGACCACTCCTCTTCCAGCTCCTTTGAAACTACAGCAGCCATCTGGGAAAAACATGGCTTCCTTATAATTAAACTCAGAAATCAAGGTCGAAGACTTGATATTAATAATTCTCTAAAACACATAGTCTGAGCCCAGCATGGTGGCTCATACATAGAATCCTAGCACCCAGATTGGAGGCAGGAGAAGTCTCATGACTTTGAGGCCACCCAGGGCTCTAGAGTGAATTCTAGGCCAACCAACTAGCATATCTCAAGATAAACAAAATAAAGATATTATCTGACTAAGTAACAGCTAAAATCAATCAAGTGTTAGCTGTCATCAGATTCGAGGTTTACCACTCTGTAGTTTGGTGAGGAGAGGGATAAAATATGACCACCTTTGTAAGAGCAAGTAATTTAACAAATGGGACCGAATGTGATGAGAAGTAATTCCTCTTTATGCTTTTTGTTTTCAGTTCAAGGAATAGTTTTGCTGTTGCACTGTTTGGTCCCCTGTGTCTTGTAGCATCTTCCTAGCCTCGGACACGATGCTCCCTTCCCACAGCCTTTGCCTCCTGCATCACAGTTTGTGGGGAAACTCTTGCCAGTGAGGCCTTGACTTTGCTTAAGACATAGAAAGAAGTGAAGCTAGCTGACTTGTTTTAATGTGTACATCCCATGGGGCCTCACTTTCTGGTCCTAATTGTCCTGGACCAAGCTCCCCTCCTAGGAAGTAGAGAACAGGAAAGGTACTGCTGCCAGCTTGAAGATGAGAATCAGCCTCACTTCTGGCGGAGGGAAATGGTGAGGCTTGCCTAAGCATCTAGTATTTCCCTTCCATGCAAGCCAAGAAGCAGCAAGCGGGAACTGTACTACACATCCACAGAAAAGGGTACCAGACATTGCTCTTGGCTGTGGCTTTGACAATGAAATCCTTTCTTTTCCGTCGTTCCTCCAAAGCTCATTTAGAGTGGGTTAAATGCTGAGCCCTTTCACGGTGTGTAGGAAATGCCGAGTTCCCCACACCTTCCCTTTCAAATCATCCACAGGGTTACTGAAACATCTAGAAATAGTGTTGGCATTTTTTTCTTGACAGCTAGCTTGGCTGTGTTTAGGTGGTATGAAGAAAGGGTATCAGGAGTTCTGCCAGCAGATGCCCAGCTGGGCTCGGGGCTCCTGGACTAATGCTTTGAAGTCCCACTGTGTGGGAGACTCTGTCTTAGTAAGTGGAATTCACCATTTGTTCCACTAAAAGGCATCACCTCTGAAGGTCTGAGTTTAAGGTGTTAAGAGCTCAGCCACCCTTCTATTACAATTCTCTTGTTTAATGTGCAATGGGGGACTAAGGGGAGCAAGTTACTTTAGTGTCTTTGTGCCAGCACTCTGTGATATATTGCTGGCCTCAGGAACATCAGTCAGACACCGGTTTTCCCATCATTTCTTTGGACACTGGCTGGGGACCCTGGGCTTGTAGAGCCTTCTGTCAGTTTTCATGAGGTAGTTGGTACCCATCAATATCAGTTTATTTGTTAGCGATTCTCTGTTTGCAATACTGATATTTCTACAACAATTTCTTTTAACATTTTCCTATTTGGCCTTATATAAAATAGCATTAACTTGTGATTCAATGGCACCTATGATCTTTTCTGGACTAGGGTGGTAGCTGGGCATAATAGTGTATGCATTGGGAGGCAGAGGTAGAAGGAGCAGGTATCCAAGACCAGCCTTGCCTACATAGTAAATTCGAGGTCAGCCTTGGCTACAGATAAAGAAAAAGAGAAAAGGATCGATGGTACAGTCAATTGTTTAATTTATTGCCATTTTATATTTACTTATGCCACATTCTGCTTTATAAATAAAATATGGGCAGTTGCACTACTGTCTTCTTTGCTTATACATTTTTAATAAACTTTCTGAGTACCACAGCCACCATTGGGGTCATAGAACTGTATGCAGCTAAAAGATTTCCAAACTGAAAGTATTTAGATCACAGTAAAGGACTTCCTCTCAAGAAAGTTGACAGAGTTTAATTCTCCATAATTCTAAACACGGAACACCACTCTCATTGTGTTTTCTGGTTTGGTTTGGTTTGATTTGATTTGGTTTGGTTTGGTTTGGTTTGGTTTGATTTGGTTTGGTTTGGTTTGGTTTGGTTTGGTTTGGTTTTCCTGAGATTCTGGAAGGTATTGGCACACTGGTTTGATACTGAGTCTTCAGATCTCTTATTTCATCTTTGACAGCATTGGTTCTAAGTACACGACAGCTGTGCACTCATACCTGTGATGTGAGGCATAAGATGCGATCACCAAGCCCTTTATCAAACTGAAAATAGAGCCTACTGAGGCCTTTCAGATCCGGTTTGTTGCCTCCTGGTTTTCAGCAAAGTAGCTGTAATTATTGGAATTGCCAAAGTGACGCAGCCATGTACCTGTCCTTGTGAGCATGCTCCGTGAATGTGTGCTCCACTGTTTGACTTCCCCATCGACTTTCTGCACGAGAATATCAAAAGAGGGAAACTATCTCCACTTTGCTGTCCCCAAGGCACTTGAGGTCACTGCAGTTGTAGGATTACTAGGGAAACTTTAATCAAGGGTTGACTAATGTGGACCCACTGTGGGCATGGACCCACTGTGGGCATATTACACTCTGCTTTTCATGACACCATAGCATGGTCTTGGTAACTTGTAAAGAGAAGCTTGTGTGGACATACAATTCAGCAAGTCCACAGTTGATCAAGCTCCTGACCTAGCAATGGCCTGCTTGCTGGCAGAGCCCTGAGGTGCTACAGGGTATCAGGTGACAAAAGACAGGGAACACACTGATACATATGTGTCCTGGACTCCTGTCTCATAAAGCCACCAGGGCTCAGTTACGCAGGCTCCCCGCTGAGGACTTAGTTAATTTAGTCCTAATCCCTTCTCTATACCTCCACTTCTAAATCCCTTAGTTGGATTAAGTTTTTCACCCTCTTAAACTTCACAACAGGGATTCAGTTCTAAAGTGAATTTCGGGGGAAGTGGGGATAAGCTATATTAAAACCATAGCAGATACCGTAAAGCTTGCTAAGAGATTCACATCATTCCCATCAAAATTCGAATCTGCAAAGTTGACATTTGGAATGCAGAGAACAGACATTCTCTTCTGAGAGCACAGCTTCGTAGCCTCCCACCCATCCCACGCCATCCTTGGAACAGGGAACTGTTGACCTGCACTGTGGCCATTGCCGTTCTCCCTGTCCACATCTCCAGCTGTAAACCCTGGTCCCAGGTATTGCCATGTTCAGTTCTGACCCCTCAAATTTAAGTCTCCTCGACGTATGCTGTGTGACAGACAGTTGACAGCCTCAGGTCAGCCCTGCAGCTACTGACCATAGCACCCCAGATGGAACCCTGCTGCCTGCATCAACCGAGCCCTTGTCTTTAATCAAAGGCCCTCGACCCTTTGTTGATCCTTTATTCGTCCCTTTTGGAACCCTTGTTGTATAGCAGGACCATCCAACAGAAATATCACGTCAGTCACATGTGATATTTAAATCTTCTGGTGCTTTTCCGAAAGTCTCCCGTCCCTTTCCTCCTTTCTTGGGAAGAACGGCGATGGCTGATTCATCCCATCTTCCCCAAGTCCTTGCTCAACCACCTGTCTTTTCTTTTCAGAAATCTTCACCCATCCGTTTTCTCTCCAATCCCAGATTTTTCTCCACCAGAAGGCTGAGCAGAGCGCACAGTTACCGCTGCTCAGATGGCCATGCTCTCCATTCCTCTGGATTTCCATTTCTCTAGGCCCCGTACTGCTCTGCCCCACCACTAGCTTCCAGCACAGCCCCCTACACAGAACCACATGACCCTTCTAGCCACCAGACCCAGAGGCTCCTTCCCAGTCCTCACTTGCCTTCATGGATCTGCACTGTTTCCTGTGGAATGCCTGGAAGCTTCTGTCTTTTCAGACACTGAAATCTACACTGCTGAGTCTACCTCTTCCAGCCCCCAGGACTCTCGCTGTAGCCCTACTCCTGCCATATTGCTTCATCCCATTGCCTTCGTTAGCCTCCTATTTCCCAGAGATTTCCACTTCCAGGCCTTCAACTGTTTTGTTCTATTCTGGATGCACTCATATGCCAATAGTCTATTCTGTTCATCAAACTAATCCTGCATAATGTTCCCTTTATGCACCCCCCAAGCATGTGCCCCAAGTTTAACAAGCACCCCCAATTCTTCCTTCATCCACTCCAGGACTACCACAACTTCAGACTCGTAGCTCCTCCTGCAATATAGACAGACTGACCTCGTGTTGGGGTTTGTCCAGTGAACTGTCTGGTCTTCCCAGATAGACCTTCACATCCTTAAAAATACAGAAAGAACATTTTGTAATTGCTCGATTCTTATGCTTATTAGAAAGCCAGTGATCAAGAAATATGATAAGGACTTGATTTTACTAAAAGAAAAAAAAAGATGACCCATTTAAATAGCTACTTTATTGCATACTGAGAAAACATGTTAACTTTTAGCTTCTTCAGTGTGCTACCTGTCTAATGGGGCTTATTGTAAGGCTTAAATGAAATAAGACATGAGAGTGCTGTGAATATTTTAGTATCCACCTGGATAATATTGACACAAAACACTCCAAGCCCACAGCTCATCCTTTACAAGATTTCTGGTGATTGCCTAAGTAGAAACTTCTCGTAATTGATCACCAAACACGTGGACTCATTTAACCTCTCTGCCTACAGATCCCTCCAAGCCTGCCCCAGACTGGGTGCCAACCGTTCTCAGCTCTTTTGAACAGGTAGCCAGAGATGTAGAAGGCTTTTTTAGGGGGAACCTATATTAACAGGTATTTAGCGACTTGTTCAGTGAGGATTCAAGTTGATCCAGCCTGAAAGCTTCCCATGCCCCTTCACTAGTCACAGGGTTGTGTGAACCACCATCCCCAGGTCTTTCCCTGTCCTCCAGGAGAACTCGGGCTTCCTTACAAGGTGTCTGTATCACCGTGTGCCTGCCCATGATACTGTGCTGCCTGCCTTTAAAGAAATTACATCCATTCCTTTGTAACTGTAAGACCTCCATTTTCATACTTCAGGTATTCTTATGGCTCTGTCTCCCAGCACAAAGCCTGGTGTTTGGTTCTCCCTCAGTGAGGCACTAGCTCAATAAAGAGAGCTGTTGGAGGCTCCTCACACTCTCAGGCCTTCATCCTGGCTGGTTTAGACTCCACCAAGGACTCCTTGGCCTTATTGCCTCCAGGCCTGCCAAGAGGAGCCCAGCCATGTGGAGATCTTGCCTTTTCCCTCCTCTGTCACCTGTCCTTAGGGCTGCAGGACTTCACAGAGCATTTCTTCCTAGAGGTCTTCTGCACCTAGAAACATTGCACGTTGGCACTCTTCCGAGGGGAAATTTCTTTAGTTGGATCATGCAAGCTCTGTGAGTGCCTGTGTTGTTCCCTTCCACATTGTTAATTGAGGAAAGCAAATCTTTCCGTGCAGTCTTTGGTTTTGGCATCCTGGCATTTAAAAAAAAAAAATGAACACAATGATGATATATAGATGTTTGAGGCAAAAAAACAATGGTTCAAATATATTAATTTCTAGTTATCAGTGTGACAAGTGATTGGGTAGAAAGAGGCTTTAGCACAGCAAGAACTTCTAGCATAGACTTGGGGCCCTGATCCTATTTTTAAAAGGGAAATAAAAAATTGTTATTTCCTCCCCAAACATGCTTTTGAGCTTCTCCTCTCTCTGCTTCTTATATCAGAGAAGTGTCCTAAGAGACAGGGACTCACACTTTGTCAAACCAATAGGTGTCTGCTGGCAACTTTGCGTTGGAGCCATTGAGGGACCACAGTGATGATGCAAGCCAGTTGATAGGGAAGGATTTTCTCTCCAGTGTTGCTTTGCCGGGGGCCTCTGAGACCGGAGAAAGGAGCCTTTCGCCTTGCATCCCGAGATGAGTTTTCTGGGAGGAGGCTTTAGCTCTCTGCTGTACAATGTTCCCATGTCACCTCATTAGCCCTTGATCGTCAGCAGGCATGGTGTGTTGTACAGGTTGATCATCTCCAACTCTAGATACAAATGACAAGTTCCACACCCTGAAACTCGGTAGCCCGCACAGAAACGCTTTACTGTCTAGAATGACCTTCACACTGTGTGTATGTTAAATAAGAAACATAAATGGGCTTCGTGTTTAGACTCGATGGGTCCAGGGCGTTACTGTCCATGCCTGGCGTGCTGGGAAGATGGCAGGACACGGATGGTGCTGGAGCAGTAGCTGAAAGCTCACATTTTTATCCACAAGTAGGAGGCAAAGGAGGAGACACTGGCAAAGGCGTGGGCTTTTGAAACCTCAAAAGCGGCCCCCCAGTGACACATTTCCTCTAAGAAGGCCACACTTCCTAATGCTCCCTAAACAGTTCCACCCACTGGGAACCAAGGATTCAAACCTATGAACCTATGATGGCCTTTCTTAGTCAAACCACCACAGGGAGCATGCGAAGGTTTAATCCCGGTGGGGCTGGCAGCACAGTCCTGTAATAATAAGCTAGAAATGTAAAGAGGGATAAGAGATAGCTCAGTGGTTAGGTTAAATGCCTCGCTCACACATGAGGCCCTTGGTGCAATCCTCAGCCTTGCAAAGGTCAACTTCCGGCCTTGTTGCACAGCCATGGGTCTCAGTTTCTCTTGGATTTTGGAAGAAAACTAATTTTGTTGAGGTGTACGTGGCGTTGGCTGAGGTCACCCGGGCTTTCCTTCCAAACGGACCAGCTTCCTTTTCAAACTCGACTTCCTTGCTGCTTGTTCTCAGTGGCAGCTAATCTGTGCACCTGCTGGCCCCCTGTTGAGACCAAATATTGGCCACAGAGTATCCACTTATGCTTGTAATCAGTGTGGTCAGAGGGAAGAACAGGCCCTCTCTGGACTCGCATATGCCCCGCCACTGTCCAGGTAACATATCCCACAGAGATGCACCATAGCGATGCGCTTGCACACTGGAGCCATGGCTGCGAATCTGGGAACCCGGCATCGGGCACTCTTCCAAATCCAAATGGAGTATCCATCAGTCAGTGTGTCTGGTGTCGCCATCTCTCTCCTCACAGCCCCGGGTGGGAGATTGCAGCCCCAGCCTCAGCAGCAGAGCCCTCAGCTTGCCCCGGTCCTGCCGGAGTCACGTGCTATGTGTGTCGTGCTATGTGTGTCTGTGTTTCCTTCCACAGCTATTGACCTTCTGTACTGGCGGGATATCAAGCAGACGGGGATTGTGTTCGGGAGCTTCCTGCTGCTGCTCTTCTCCCTGACCCAGTTCAGCGTTGTGAGCGTCGTCGCCTACCTGGCCCTGGCCGCCCTCTCTGCCACCATCAGCTTCCGCATCTACAAGTCCGTTCTACAAGCTGTGCAGAAAACAGATGAGGGTCACCCTTTCAAGTGAGTGGCCCAAGCTGGCTAGCCCTCACCCCGCCTCTCTGCCCCACCCTCACCCCCGCCCCATCTTATTGCTAGCTCTCTGGGAAACTGGGGCGGTGGCGTGTTTCCCCAACAACTCCGCGAACCCCCTAGACTTTTCCAGAACCCCTGTTTTTGCTTCCTAAGATTGCTGGTAGGTTCTGCATCAAAGTCATTCTTATCAAAACCCTACTGGCTTTCAAAAATAAGCACAACCCGTTAGCTATGTGCAGGGCTTTAAAAAAAAAAAAAAAAAGATTTTTTTTTTTTAGCTTTTGAGCTTTTTTTTTTTTTTAAAGATTTATTTATTTATTATATGTAAGTACACTGTAGCTGTCTTCAGACACTCCAGAAGAGGGAGTCAGATCTTGTTACGGATGGTTGTGAGCCACCATATGGTTGCTGGGATTTGAACTCCTGACCTTCGGAAGAGCAGTCGGGTGCTCTTACCCACTGAGCCATCTCACCAGCCCAAGATTTTTTTTTTTTATATTTAATTATTTTACCTTGTGTGTGTGAATGTTTTGCCTCATGTATGTGCGTCATGTGTGTGTCTTTTGGACCCTCTGAAACTAGGGTTATAAGTGGTTGTAGCCGCCATGTAGGCGCTGGGAATGGGGCCCAGGTCCTCTGAAAGAGCAACAAGTGCTCCCAACCTCTGAGCCACTATTGCCAATCTCATGTTTTGGGTTTTTTTTTTTCTTTTCCTTGTACACTTAAAGAGAGAATGTCAACAACTACTTACTCCATCCACCTCCATAAGGAAGGCAGAGCAGGCACTGTGACCCCAGTTTACAGATGGGTAACACTGAGGTTACAAGAAGTAAGGTCATGTGGCCAGTAGTATTATGAGGACAGGGTGCCAGGTTTTTATGTTTTTGGTAAAGCCCCAGCCTACCCAGATGCAACCAACCAACTCCACTGTAGTAAGTTCCTCCATCCAACCTCAGTGGTGAGCAGGATTGCCTGCAGAAGTCAGTGCAAGTGAGTGTCCCACACACCCGCCTGCCGGCCATAGGCTCCACTACACATGTGCTCGATCATGTGTTTGAGGGACAGTGCTGAGACCTGGGTGAGCCATGTAGAGGATGCCGCAGCACGGCTCCAGGCCGTCTCTAGAGTTCACCAGCACCACTTCTGGGTGAGCCCTTGCCCTGCCTCATCCGTCAGCTGAGTTAAAACCTCAGTTGCAGCAGAGCCTCAGCAAAGAAAACGATGTCCATCCGGGGCAACTGGGCAGCCTGAAAGTAAAGGCTGCTTGTCAGGCGTCCCTCCTCAGCATCTTGGTCCTGAGGTCAGCGCCCAGCACAATGATGGGGTGCACATCCGTGGTGCACATCCTTGGCACACATCCGTGGTGCTTCACCATGCACTGACACGGTACAATCGTGGGGCCTCTTTCTAATGCCGAGTCACTGGGCCATCTGGGCTGTAGCTTGGTTTCACAGTCCCCACACCCACAGAGCTCAGAGGTGGCTCACCTTTGTTTTTAGCAGCGTATACACAAGCCAGATTTCAGTGGCAGTAGCATGGGGCCGATGTTGAGGTTGGAGTGGAAGCTGAGAAAACTCACTTCGGAGGTAAAAGCTTAAAAGTGAAAGTTTTCTTGTCTGAGTGCCCAGGGAGTCGGCCAGTTTGGGATCTGAACTGCATCCCCAAAGAGACATTGTACATCATTTTTAAAGGATGTTAACACAAATCAAGGGGTGAGCTGGGGTGAGCTGGAGAGAGCTGCAGTGTTATGCAATTGTATTTTGATATTATGGTTAAAGCAAGGGAGTACCCGTTGGAGACTGGGCCATGTCTAGGGCACCTGGCTTCAAGGTCTTTAATTCATCCTCCTAGACATTAGGCCAGGAGCTCAGCATGATAAGGGTACAGCTCATTAGGTCAGCTGCATGTAGTTAATTAGGGCAGAGCACTCAGTTGGGTATATATTTTTATAACTTGGTTTAGAAAACAGCAATTTCTATATTATTTTTACCTGTTAACAGACAATTAAGAAAACATTTGGGGGCTGGTGAGATGGCTCAGTGGGTAAGAGCACCCGACTGCTCTTCCAAAGGTCCGGAGTTCAAATCCCAGCAACCACATGGTGGCTCACAACCATCCGTAACAAGATCTGACTCCCTCTTCTATGGAATGTCTGAAGACAACTACAGTGTACTTACATATAATAAATAAATAAATCTTTTAAAAAAAAAAAAAAAAAAAAGAAAACATTTGGAGAAGTGGGGTAGGTGTTCCCTCCGACATGGGAACATGAATGTGTTTGACCCTGCCAACAAGATGGAGAAGTTGTCCCTGAGATGTCTGGACTCAGACAGCTGTTAAAAACAGAAGCTAGGGGCTGGTGAGATGGCTCAGTGGGTAAGAGCACCCGACTGCTCTTCCGAAGGTCCAGAGTTCAAATCCCAGCAACCACATGGTGGCTCACAACCATCCGTAACGAGATCTGGCGCCCTCTTCTGGAGTGTCTGAAGACATCTACAGTGTACTTACATATAATAAATAAATAAATCTTTAAAAAAAAAAAAAAACAAAAACAGAAGCTATTCAGCTGTAGGGAAGTCCCCAGGTCCTAGGGAATTGAATTTAGTTCCTTCCTATGATTAAATGGAGTCTGAAAATGAAATGGTAGTCCTTAAAATATGTTTCTTTCATTTGTTCCCAACAGCCCAAATCCTCATCTTCACCCCTCCCCTTGGCCCTGGCCTCTGTCTGTCCTTAGTCACTTTCTACTTCATTGTAGAACTGCCATGTTCTCATCCCCCAAGGCTTAAACATGGGGGATTTAGGTCCCATTTGCCTTATTTCTTCCCATACCCATGTACAGGAACAATATTCTAAAACTACACTCAGCCTATTTTATTTTAAACTACACATTGTCCTTTAGCAGGCAAATGTAAAGTTTAAAATTCCTTCTGTCAAGTCAGTTGTATGAGCAAAGGCAATACCTGAATCTGTATTTTTTTTAAATCATATCTCACTATCTGGATAAGTCAGTATGTTTTGTATTTCTTCCAAGGGGAGAAAAACATTAATATTTAAATATAAACTCCCAAAGTCGGTTTAGGTTGTGTCTTAGTTAGGGTTTCTACTCCTGCACAAACATCATGACCAAGAAGCAAGTTGGGGAGGAAAGGGTTTATTCAGCTTATACTTCCACATTGCTGTTCATCACCAAAGGAAGTCAGGACTGGAATTCAAGCAGGTCAAGAAACAGGAGCTGATGCAGAGGTCATGGAGGGATGTTACACTTACTGGCTTGCTTCCCTTGGTTTGCTCAGCTTGCTTCCTTATAGAACCCAGGAATGGTACCACCCACAATGAATGGACCCTCACACCTTGATCACTAATTGAGAAAATGCCTTACAGCTGGATCTCATGGAGGCATTTCCTCAAGGGAGGCTCCCTTGTGATAACTTCAGCTTGTGTCAAGTTGACACACAAAACCAGCCAGTACAGGTTGTTTTAACCAAGTACCATAAACTCATTGGATTTAATGATAAAAAACACACATTTCTCCCATTTGTGCTAAATCTGTAACCAAAGTGCCTTGTAGTGGAATTATAAACTGCTATCTTTTTGTTGGGTCCTTACAAGGCATCAAGAGTTCTCTGGGGCTCCAATAAAGAGGATTAAACTAGTTCTGAAGGGGGCCAGTCTCATTCAAAAGGGTCCCGTCCTCTTATAATTGCCTTCCCAAGTACCTGGCTGATCAGGTCAGCCACATTAAGACTGAGGATTTCAACACATTGTTCAGGAGGAGTCCAGCCTTTAGTCCATAACTCCCCATACAGCTCAGGACAAAGGCTGCTTTACTGTCCGTGTCTGTTCATCCCATGCTTTGGAGAAATCTAGGCTAGGCAGGCAGTCCAGAGCCGTCTTCAGGTAGAAGAGGGGGGAGAAGGAAGGGAAGATGGAGCTCGGTGGAGGGGTGTGGCCACGCATGGAAAGCTTATGTATATTGTGGGAATATGTTCTGTATTTTATTTAGTATTGAGTTAAGTCTCACCACTTGAATAAATGAAAACAAAACCCTCATTGCTAAAACCACCATTCACTAAGACCAATGAGTGTTCAATAAGGTCCAGGCCACTGGAATTACCATTGTTCTCAGGAGAAATCTGGAAGTCAGTTTCAGAACTAAAACAGAAATTCTTAGTTTGTCAAGGACCAGTTTGGCAGCTGGGCTTTTCAGATTGCTGTAGTATCTGAAGAGGATACTCATTCCTTTGTAAAGGAGACACTCATTCCTTTATAAGTTGTGTGTGGTGCCATCAGTAAAGTAGCTGTCTCTTCACCAGTCTTTCTCAGTCCTTCCTTGTTTCTCTGAGTTCCAGTCCACCCTTTAATACTGTGTTTTATAGAGTCGCAGAGCCCCCAGAGAGTCAGAACTTCTGCCCTCCAGGTGTACAGAAGGCGGGTGTGCCTGGTGTCCCGCAGCCAGCAGCCATAACCCTTGGAGGTGACCCAGCCACAGTCGTCCCCGTGTGACGAGCACGCACTTGGCCCTGGGGTGCAGCAGCCCGTGTTCAACCCTCTAATGGCGTTCTCTTGGGATGGTTTGTTGACAGGGCCTACCTGGAGCTGGAGATCACCCTGTCCCAGGAGCAGATCCAGAAGTACACAGACTGCCTGCAGCTGTATGTGAACAGCACTCTGAAGGAGCTACGGAGGCTTTTCCTGGTCCAGGACCTGGTGGATTCCTTAAAAGTATGATTGCTTCGTCTTCTTGCCTTACAATCATGGTCTCCCTCGAGGAAGACTAGAATATGCAGCTACAATTCAGAGGCTACAAAGCAAGTGCTAATTAGTCTAGAATCTGAGCGTCTCCAGCTGTGTGGAGTCCTGCAACTCATCCAGGCTCGTCTCTCTGTTTCACAGAGGACAGAACTGGGGCTCAGAGAAGAGGCATTTAGACATTTATCAGGGTCACCCAGGTGTGTTTAGAAGAACCAGGATCAAACCTAGGTTGGATCATTCTGGACAGTCTACATGGAAAGATGTAGATTCTTAAACCAAGAGCTCAGCCCTTCTCCTAATTAATCACTTTTAGGGATTCAAGGAACATGTGTACTCTGGAGAAGTCTAACAGTAAACCCTCCAGAATTACTCAGGTTAGGCATCTAAGGGAAAGACCTGTGCCCAGCACAGAGCATCACACACAGACACACACACATACAGACACACAGAGACACACATGCACACAGACACACACAGACACAGATACATGGACACACACACAAACACATGGACACACACACACAGACACACGGACACACACACATGCAGGCTTTATTTCAGATGGTCTCACTCCATCTAGTGCAGTGGTTCTCAACCTCCCTCCTGCCATGCCCCTTTAGTAAAGTTTCTCATGTTGTGATGACCCCCAACCATAAAATTATTTTTGTCATTATTTCATGACTGTAATTTTGCTCCTGTTAGGAATCACAATGTAGAAATCTGTGTTTTCCTCTGGTCTTGGGGGTTTGAGACCCACCGGTTGAGAAATGCTGACCTAGAGGGTTTCTTTGCATGGGCTGCTTGGACCTCCCTGTGACTTCCTGGTAAAATCCAAGTCATTGAAACAGGACTCAGCAGGCCCATGAGCAAACTGGGGGGCAGGAGGGGAGATGGTTGTGAGTGTTCTGTCCTTAAGGAGTGCTTCGTGCAGGACGGGGCTCAGGGCAGGGGAACTGACTAATAATTGTTTAAGAGAAAGAAGGGAGGGATACCGGCCTGACCTTCAAGCTGCATCTGTGGAACAGGAGATGTCGACAAATACTTAGAAACATGTCAGGAGATCACAATTGCTGACTGTGCTTGTATTTGTAATGTAATAATTGTGGGCCAGAACAGAGGTCAGCAAACCTCTTCTATAAAGGCCAACTAGTATCTGCAGCTTCAGGCCGCATAATCTTACCCTGCACATCTGCGGCTTTGGACTATATTATCCTACCTGTACAACTTGGGCACTACAGCACAGAAGCAACAAAAGACAGTCCATCAATGAAGGGCTATGGTTGTATCAATAAAATTTTATTGATGAACACTAGAAATTAAGTTAATGTAAACTTACAGATCGTTGAATACATTTATTATTTAATCTGACCATCTAAAAATGTAATAGAAAAACAAAAACAAACAAAAAAAACCTTCATAAACCCTGGGCCCTTATAAAATCAGCCAAGAGCTACAGCTTTCCAAATGCCCAGCTTAACCTGTGATTTCGTGAGGTCCCTGAACAACAGCATGATCCAAGGTCTCCAAGGGACCAGGATGGTAAGCTTTAGACTCTTCCCGTCAAAACCATTTCCCAGGAATCCATTTCCTGTTGTGGCTCATTCTAGACTTTAGGGGAAAAATTGAAATGTTAACTAGAACAGCTCAGATCCTAACCCAGGAAAGACATGGAGCCCATCTGGGAGGGACCATGGTGGGCTCTCTGACAACCTTTCTCTTCAGTTTGCAGTCCTCATGTGGCTCCTGACCTACGTTGGCGCGCTCTTCAATGGCCTGACCCTGCTGCTTATGGGTAAGGGCTTCCTGTGTTCTGTGGACTGCTGGGATGTGGTACTTCCATGCTGTCAGCTGCCAGCTTCTTGGTAGATTGCTAGGAATAAGCATCAGATTCTCCCCAAGTGGAGAGTATCTCGCAGTCCAATTAACAATGGACTTTTCAATGTTTTTTCCTCCAACCACATCACTAAATTTGCTTTTGGCATTTGTACATCTACAGTGGCAGCTATGGGTGGATGGACTGCCATCTTGAAAGGGCACAGTGCATCCTCATTATCTACAAATATATCATTATTATATTTGGTTTCTTATGCCTTGTCATCTTTGATCTACAATGCTATTTTTTCCCAAACAATGCTACAATCTCCTTACTATGCAAAATGTATCTGTAAACTTGTTCCTGCTGATCTTTCTCAGAGTTCTAACGGTATATTTGTTGTGTGTGTATTTGTTACTGTTTCTGCAGCTGTGGTTTCGATGTTTACTCTACCTGTTGTGTACGTTAAGCACCAGGTAAGTTGGACATGGGGTCAGACATTCTTGTGAAATTTTGCCCTCATTGTCTTTTGGTTATACTCATGATTTCTTCCTCTTTGTAGGCACAAGTTGACCAATATCTGGGACTTGTGAGGACTCACATAAACACCGTCGTGGCAAAGTAAGTTACATAGTGCAGCTCTTGAAAAGGAGCCACAGTCTGAGGCAAGCACGGGAGTGGATTAGTTAGGTGTCATGAAGAGGCAGAGAAAGAAGGGGCTGAGTTAGATTTTACTCCTCCGAGTCGTACATTCACTCTCATCTCAATTAAAACTTTTCAAAAAATAAGTATAACTTTCAAACCCTCAATTAAATAAAACTGTCAGTAGCTTATTTCAGACATCATAATGAATCTATTTTAACAAGTTTAGTAATACTAAACTCTCCCCAAGGGCTGGCCCATGTTCAAGAATGAAATGGAGGGGAGAAGAAAGAACCCTAATTCAGAAAATTTTAAATGAACAGTCACATTGAAATGAAAATGCTTAATAAACACCTGCAGTCTTTTGAACAGCGAACACTACCAATTTTAAACCAGTAAAGTTACTTTAAAGGTTTAGGATGCATGAATAATCTGTTACCTAAGTATTTTTGCTATACTCTTTTTCCTTCATGAGTTTGTATTTGTTTTGTGCTACTGCTGTTTTTAACCCTTCTGCCTCTAACAGTCCCTGCTTTACAGAGCTGCCTGTAAAGATACTTAGAGATGCAAGTGTCAGGTTTCCATGCCCACAGCTAACATGGTCACTTAGCCCAGTGATTTCCACAGCTCTCTCCTTCATGTTTTAAGGCTTGTTGCTGCCTGCCATGACAGATGTGTTTCATCGTTAAGATCATTTAACCTAAATGTTGGATTGTCCTTCAGACAGACTCACTTCTCGAAAGGATCAGACTCTATCAACATTAACTCCATTTGGTAATCAGATAATTATGTAGCTGAGCCCAGGTGGTGTTCAGACTTAGGCGCTTCAGTCAACGATGTATGATAACAAAACTGTAGGAAGAGCTGTTTTTTCTGCGTCCTTCTGCCCTGATAGCCCAGGCCTGCAGCTGCTATCCTCTCTCCATGCACAGAACATTTTGACTTTCCCTGAGCCCCGAACCCAACACACACACACACACAGACACACACACACAGAACTCTGTGGGGTTCCATTCTCAGTTTGGAGATGTGGCAATTCTCAGCTCATTTCATAATGCCCAAAAACATTCCCTCAGACCCCTGTGTCTCCAGCGTAATGAAGATAAGTAGATGAAGAATGAAATAGTCATTGTTCAATGTACAGAAACAGCAGAATGGCATAGAACAGAAAGTGCTGGTACTAAAGTCAAGAGTCAAAAGGCAAAAGACTGGAAAGATCCAAAACAAGCTTATCGTATTAGAATTTCTAGAGTTGATGGCCTATAATTTACATTTCAATGAAGCCCCTAGGTAACTCTTGGGAAACTAGAACTATATTTAAACATTATAGCTCCAGAAAACCTGAATGGGAATTTGGCAGCTGGAACTAGAAGTTTTGGGCTGAAATTGTACAATATTCAGTTAGATAATCTTGAGGAAATCTTGTGGGTGAGGGTGGGGGGTAGGGTGAGGGCTGGACACTTGGTTCTAGAGACTATTACCTGTGTTGCTATGGTGACAGAGAAGGCATGAAGAAGATGGTTGAGTCCAACTCGACAGGAGTCCTCAGCCTGTTGGTATAAATTATAAAGGAATAACCATAAGGTGATGTGGATGCTACAAGAGAGCTGTGTATAATTCTAGAGTCGGAGCACTGAGGAAGCAGCAGCTCTGAGAGTGGATCCTGGAAAGCCCGTAGGTAGGGCACCATTTGTCACAGGCCCTGAAGCAGGGATAAGCATTCCTGTAGAGGGTAATAGGGAGAAAGACACTGCGAGAGGAGGAAATTATATAAGCACATAGAAAGGCACAGAAATGATCCTGTTCAGGAAGTGCGCTGGCCACTGTCCTACAGCCCAAATGGGAGGCAAGAATACAGATGGCAAGGCTGAGGCCAGGAGATGAGCACTCATGGGATGGCCCCTGTGTTTCCAACCAGGAAGCTGATGTCATTGCGATTGCACTGTGTGGAAATGGTTTAGTGACAGTCTCCTGAGAGATTTGGAGGGGAGAGGCTAAAAGTGTGCCTGTCAACTCAGAGGCTATCACAATGCAAAATAAATATGCATATGCATCCGTATATAGTCTAATTGTTAGATTATAGTTGAGAATCAAAGCTTTGAAAACAACATGTCACTCATGAGAACAGGGCTCCTATAATAGAAATTAAATCAGGTTGGCTGTGTTTCCTGGTAGCCAAAGCAAAAAGAGAAACTGGGTAAGTTATAAAAAACCAGAGTTCATCAGTAGCCTGTGTTGCCCAGCACTAGAGTCTAAGAAAAATTTCTTAGGATCTCCCACCAACCTCAAATGTTGCCTCCAGATCAAGGGCTCCATACTTGTGTCTTCCCCCCTGCCCTCCTGTGCCAAGACTCATCTTTACTTCCCAACTATCAGATGGCTCTCCCTTGCATGCCCCATAGACATTTCAGACCCACGTGGCCAAGTATCGTGCTGTTAGATCTCAGCGTCTGGTTGCCGTCTGTCCTCGACATCTTGATAAATGCCTATTTATCATGCTACCCATTACTCTGGCCGCAAGGCAAGGGGTCTACCTCATTTGCCCTCTTTGTCCTGCCCATTCAACACTCGATCCATCAACAGAGCTCTCCAGCCCCTTCTCCAACTGAGATCTCAAGACCGTTCACCTGCCTGTTTGGTGTCTACCACGTGGTCCTTCCCGTCACCATCTGACACCTTACTTCTGTAGCTTGTTCTCCATCCAGGATCGCTTCTGCTCCCATCTCCCTCTTTATTTTCCACACTGGGATCATCGTGACTCTTTAAAGAAAGCAAATCAGGCTGCATCATCCCTTTCCCTGCTTTATCAATGGCTTCCTGTCACCCAGAATAGAACTTTAAACCTTTGCCATACTCCCTAAGTTCTAACACCGTTGGGTTACTGCCTGCTTTTCAGACCTGCCCCTTCAACATCTAAGCTCCTTCCAGGCCTCTGTACTCTGCCTTCTCTGCCTGAAGCCTCCAGATCTCTGTCAGCTGGCTCCTGCCTGTGTTTTAGGCATCTGTTTCTTAGATCATTATTTCTAAAGTGGGCTCCACCCACTTCCCCACCACTCCCCCTCCCTTCCTAACCCGTTGCCTTGTATTGTTTTATAGCATTTGTCACCATCTGAACATCCTGCCCCCTTGTTTACTTCACTCTCTCCCATCCCTATGAGGAGGAAAACTCTACAGAAGTCCCTGGTCTCTCTAAATTCTAGAATGTTGAAGGTTGCCTAGTGCATAGGGAGGTGACAATCCTAGTCTGCAAGCTGAACTATTAAGGCTTCAGATCAATAAACAAAAGCTTCTAGAATCCTAAAATGATAGCGGATACCCCAGGACAATGGCTGCAGTACAGAATGTTAGGAGCCTTGACAATATCTGGTCCCCCACATGTTAAAGATGATTTTCTAGGGAGGGATCCCAGTCAGGACTTCCTTGGCTGCCCAAGAGTAAGGAGCACATTAAAATAAACCAGGCCCAGTAGTGAGCACTTAGAATCCAGGCGCCGGTGTGGCAAAGCCAGGCCCATTCTTGGGATTCAACAGCCAACCCAGCCTAATCAGCACACCTCAGGCCAGCGACAGATCCGGTCTCAAAAGACAAGGTGGAAAGCAACTCAAGAACGTCACCAGAAATTGGCCTCTTGTCTCAGCACATATGCACACATCCCTGTGCACACGACACGTACACAGACACAGACGCACATGTGCACACGACCTTCTAAGCTGTGAGAGAGGTTCATTCGATGAATGAATAGCAGTATCTGGAACTAGGACCCAGGCTTAGTCCCACTGCTGGATATTTTGTGATAGGAGGGGTACTGGGTGAAGAGATTCCTCTGCCAGGACACACCTCGGTTTATCTTTGTCTCCTGGTATAGCCATTGTACCCTCTTTCAGAAGTGCCCAGGACTAAGTAGCCAGTGGTGAGTATCACAATCTCTGTAGCTGTGAAAGAAGCCACATTGGCCATCCCATCTACCAAAAAGCTGAGCTAGAGAATGCCGCTCTCTTGTCTGGGCCCCATTCAACCTTCTGTTCCTTCTCACTGTTTATAAGTGTTTCTAGGATACTCCTGCTGTTTAACTACTCAAGACAGTAAAGCCATATCATGACCACGCGAAGTGGTTTCATGGGTACCATTTGCAATGTAACCCTTTGACTTTTACCTTTGTAGGATCCAGGCTAAAATCCCCGGCGCCAAGAGGCACGCCGAGTAGATGGTCACCCCAGGAGAAGCCGGACATGAGTGGGGGTGTCTGGAGTGGTAACAGCTCTCTCCTTCCTCCTTACTGCGAATTGATTGTTTCCCTTTCCTGGTACCATAATCTTAGAGGCAAACTTTGAGACAGGTGTTTTCAGGCTCTTCCTGTACTCTTAGGAGATATGAGCCGCCCCCTCCCCACCCCCCCGTGTCAAGCACTAAAGTATAGAGTGTGTTAGATGTGGTTTTTGATTTCGTGTTGCTAAAAAAAAAAAGAAAAGAAAAAAAGTGCATGATGGTGAGAGCCCACGTTCTCCCTCCTCCCTCGATGTCCTCCCCCCTGCAACGCTTCTGTAGCTTCTACTGTCCCTGTGGCTAGGCCTTTCTTGCCAAGTGCGCTGACACATAGTGGATCGCTTATCATGTCCTTGGGTTGCTGGATGGATTCATCTCTAATAACACTATATAGAATTGTAGGCCAATGTTTTAGCATTTCCACCCCCACACACAGAGAACATAAAAATTAATATAAAACAGTTGACCGTACATATGGTGATCCGTTTTGTATAACTTAGAATGATCGAATTAAAGAATAAATCCAAAATGAACGCACAGTACTTTTCTCCTATGGGATGCCTGGGCTGATTTACATGTATGGTAACTAAAGGTGCCAGCATGTTGACTTTATTACAATTTGTATTACTTCCTCTGTAGTTCCTAGTGGACTCAATCACAGACTCTGGATATTTGCACTTATGTACTTGATACTGAATGCATCAATAAATGTGACTAAATGTAGACATTTCTCCCTGTCTTTAATGATCTTACTGGAAAATGAAAAAAAAAAACAGAAAAGTCTTAAAGAGGAAGTCATTTGAGGAGGAGCCACAAGGACTGAGGTCAAGTGTTCAACTTGCTCCCATCTCCAGAACCGCAGGGTCCAGCCCCAGCCTGGGTTACAGCTTCATTGTGTTAATATTAGAAATCACCACAGAAAGGCTATTTCATATTGTACTCTGATGGGTCAGCGTGGATATTTTGTAGTTTCTAAAAGCCTGAAAGTGGTATGAGTCCTTATGTAAACATTTATCATCTTATAAAATACTGGCATAAAACCATTGCAGACATCATGAACTCTTCCCGTTGACAAGTACCCTTTGAGATCCTGCTGTGTACAGAACAGAATAAATAGGGCACCGGGTCAAAGTCCACAGAGTTCCTGTACCCACCATGCTAAATTTCCTAGTGATAGACCTCTTGTTAAAAAAAAATTATTTGTACTTTTGAGGGAGTGGGGACAGGGTTCCATGTAGCCTAGCTATCATCACTCTATTATGTAGCCTCAGATAAGCTTGAACTCCTGATCCTTTGGCGTCTACTGTCCAATTGCTCACATTCCACGTTAGTGGCCCTGTGGCTGGTTTATGTGGTACTGGGAAACAGAGCCCATGCGTGCTAGGCAAACCCTCTCCTGGGCTTCATCTTCAGTCCTCCCTTTATCCATTCTACTTCCTGGGTAGACTCTGAAGTCAGAGAGGAAGAGATGGGAAAGAAGTAGTTGAAATGACTGTCAATGGGAGGAGGCATTGTAAAAAAAAAAAAATCTTCCCTCAGGCATTACAGTTAGGTCTAATTACTTATTTCTTTGGCAAAGTGGCATGAAAACAGCAATGACATCTTGACATTGTGGGAACGGCCATGAAGCTGGCCTCTCGGTTGGGGGTTGAAGGACAGTGCTTACGTGCAAGCACTAACTACCCAAAGGATACTGTGAAACCAGAGCTGCCGTTCAAGCTCCAGCCCAGAGAAATATACTCAGGGAAGCTGAACTGTGTGGCTGGGTTCTGAGCTTCAGCAGGATTAAGGAAGAACATACAGAAGGAACCAAGACAAGGAAGAGTATGGCATATGTAGAAAATGGTCAACAGTAAGCCAAGCTGGGTGGGTGGGGCTTGTAGGAATGGCGATGCCAAGTCGATTCTTTCACTGAAGGTGATGGAGGATTTGGGGCTTTAGGTTTTAATTCTGGGTCACATAAACACAATGGGGTTGCTGGGCACTGGAGATTGATATAAGGAATCACTGTCACAGGAGTCTAACACAAACAGGTATCAGTGGAGCCATGGTGACAAAGAAAAGAAGGCATCCAGCATTCACCTTTCTCCTGACTAACATGTCAATCACCCACATGGGTAGGGGAGTACCTAAAAGATAATTCGGAAGATGATTGGACGGAAGTTGGTAATTGATTTGATGTAAGAGTTTCAAGACCAAAATTTGCCTTGAGAATGGCTGCCTGCTTGTATTTCACATCCTAGGCAATTTGCTGTCCTCTCTCTAACCCCAGAGCTTTATAAAGTCAGTTGAGCAAGAGAATACACTGTTTTCCACCTGAAGAGCCCAGAAGAACTGGGTTGGGAAAGGAAGATAATAAGCCTAAATTGTTGCCTGATTCTTGGTTTGTTTGTTTGTTTGTTTTTTAGTGTTTAACGATACAGAAGAAGAGTTCATGGGCTAAGCTCGTAGAGCCCGGTCACAGATCATATGTTTACCTGTTGAGGGCCTGGCCTCAATATCCAACACCCAAAGGAAAAAATAGAATATACTCATAAATAAAAGGTTGTAGTGTTTCCGTAGGTTACCAATGTCAAGCCTTTGAGAACACATTTCAAAGTCTTAGGACGTAGATTCTAGGTGGTTTTATTGTACAGAACCGACCATCAATATCACTGGTCACAGGATTTCATTTTTCCAGTTGGTCTAGAATTCCTTTCCCACCTCACTGAGAGGATCTAGCCGTGGTGAAGATGCCTGAGGGGAAAGATCGGGCTCACAGAAATGATTGACGTGAATGTAAGATTTGATAACGGACAGAGTGGAAATAGAGTAGAGACCCAGTGGGCAGCAAGGAGAGTGGCTAGGAGCCCAGAGCAAATGAGACCATTCCGACTGTGAACCATAAAACCTTGGCCACCTCTGAAGGAGGTAAGCGGGCAGAGGAAGACACACGACAAGGTCCTGTATGCATCATGGAGCATTCCAGCAATAAAGGTGGTGGGACATGACACATCTTTTGCTCTTTCTATGCTCATATTTAAATGAGGGGGGTATTTGATACTATTCAATTACACCTCCATCCCAATTAAGTTATAATTCAGCTGAGAAATGTACCATTTGAATAAGGATCACTTAGGCATTTTTATACTGATCCTCTTCCTTGACCACGGCAGAGTAAAGCTCGCTGTGATTTCTACCCACGCAGTGCCAAATGGTGCTTCCTCACCAGAGGGAGGAGCCAGGAAGGTTGGGGAGGAGGGCCAGCATGCGTACTCTCACTGTTTTCTGGACTATCATGAGAAATCATTTCAGGTACTATACTGAAGGGATGACTTAGAAAATTAAAGTGTAAGTGCTTCAGCTGACCTTGGTGGCACATCCTTCGCCGTCCCTGCACACATGCTGGCTTACCTTCCTCTTATTTCTGAAACACAAAGGCAAGTGTGGAGCCTCAGCACATGAACCCACCTAAGGACAAATTACCACTGTATGTGATCCTGCTAGAGCAGTGCCTCTCAACTTGTGGGTGGGGAGCCCTTTGGGAGTAGACCAACCCTTTCACAGGGGTCGCCTAAGACCACCAGAAAATACAATTGTTTACATTATGATTCATAACAATAGCAAAATTATAGTTACAAAGTAGCAATGAAAATAATTTTCTGGCTAAGGGTCACCACAACATGCGGAACTGTATTAAAGGACCACAGCATTAGGAAGGTTAAGGACCACTGTTCTAGAGTGAAGCCATAGGAGGCAGACAGAATGGCCATTTTCTCAAACTTCCTAGAAACTCCGCAGTGCACATTCTGTTGGTACCCACGCTCAAGTGCCTGAAAGTCACAAGAGAACTGCCCAAGATAATATAGGACAGATTTACCTTGTCTTCCTTTCTGTTCTTTGTAATGTGGCTTGTGTTCTTCTTGTTTCCTGGGTTAGGAAAGAACGGCCATTTTATGTGAGGGCACAGAACATGTCCCCAGAAGAGTATGCAGCTCTCTAGGGATGCCATTGTGCACACTGTGGGATGTAAACATTATGGCAGGCTGTCTGAGCTAGCCCACCTGCGTTCCCAACTTAAGCAGGACCGTTACCTGTCACTGGGCAGACTTTACTGGACCAAGTGTTTCCTCCTGGCCTCTCCTACAGTTTGTTTATTTGTTTGTTTGTTTGTTTGTTTTGATCAAAAGGGGAAAATGGGACCTGTTTTTAAATTTTATTCTTTAGTCTCTAAGTTGGGCACTATACATGTTACATCTAAATTATCAGCCAAGTAACATACTTTCTTAGTCGGGAAGGTTACTTTGAGACTATCGAGATGAAAAGTTGTAGGAATAACACAGTCTCTTCCAGCCAGGCACAGGGTAAAGTGAGTTTCTCATAAAAATCTCAACTAAAATTTCAAAATCCTGCAATATTAAAGGGTCTATATTACTTTCTGGTATGCGAAAACTGGATCTCAATGTTTGCACAGCTGGTGGAAGCCAAAGCAAGTACTAAGAGGTCTGCCTTTCTGGGTTGTTTTGTTTGGTTTTGTTGGTTTTTGTTTTGTTTTGGTTTTTTTGTTTTTGTTTTTTTGAGACAGGGTTTCTCTGTGTAGCTCTGGCTGTCCTGGAACTCACTCTGTTCTGGTCTACAGGCTGGCCTCGAACTCAGAAATCCACCTGCCTCTGTCTCCCAAGAGACAGAGAGAGCCTATGGGTTTAACTGCAGAAATTTTTCTAAGCACGTTTCCATTTGGTCCTTCCCAGCTAGAGAGGGATTGATGTAGATGTTATGTAACAATCCCGCTGTGGACAGAGGCTGGGATTATAGGCATGTGCCACCACCGCCCGGCTTGCCTTTCTGGTTTTTAAGTTGAGCTGTGTACACCAAGCCTTTCCTTCTGTCTGCTACAGTCTCCGCATCTTAAGAACTGTGTTTCCCCAGCAAGATTCTTTGACCGCTGTCAGTAGGAACCCAGCAACATATATGAACCATCAGGGGATATTTATAGGAAGAATGTAAGGGACCCTACGGGTTTAACTGCAGAAATTTTTCTAAGCACTTTTCCATTTGGTCCTTCCCAGCTAGAGAGGGATGGATGTAAATGTTATGTAACAATCCCGCTGTGGACAGAGGCAGGAGAGAAAGCACAAATCTTAAGGAGTTTTATGTAATGGCTTAGTTTTATATGCACAGTTCCCCTGATCTAGAACACGCATCCACACTGCGACAGGAAAAGAAGCCAGAGCAGGGAAAAGACGGTGACATCATTCATTAATCCTAGAAGCTCATCACCCCACAGAGCTGAGGCACACTCAGAACCTGAAACAGGCTGACTAAGACTAACCCTTCTACGAAAGCTCATGGAATAATAATCTTGGTGTAAAAGGTCACAGACTCAAGTCTCATCACAGTTTAAGATGATTCCAAAAAGCCCATTTGGGGGCAGGGCTCTCATACAGATCAGCAGAATGACAGCTTTTGCCTACTTTGTGGGCTTTTTTTTTTAAATCGATGGCTATAATAACATTTTTGGAGACTGTAGTCCAGGCTGGCCTCCTCCTGCCTCAGCCTCCCAAGTGCTTTGACTACAGTTGTGATCCGTCACCTTTGACCTCCATATTTTCTGTGCTGGATAGCTTTATGTCATCTTGACACAGCTAAAGCTCCTGCCTCCAGCTTCCTGCCCAGTTTGGGCATCTGTCCCGACTTCCTTCGATAATGAACTACATGGTGGAAGTGTAAGCTGAATGCACCCTCTCCTTCCCACAGCAACGGCGACCCTAACTAGGACATTGGCTGAGATATGAAGTTAGAGTTGTAGATTGTGAAGCAATGCCTTTTTCTTCTGTAGTTTCCCTTTCTAATAAAGCCTAAACTGGAGACTTTGGACTCCGTGTTTTAAAAATTTACAAATACGTTAATTTTCTGTCATCTCTTCAACAGTATCTAAGCATTGTGGTAACTGAACTTCACACAAATTAGAACCAGCCAAGCAGGGGGGCCTCCCTCCACTAAGGAACCATCTTAACTGCCTTAATCGATGAGGGAAGGCCCACCCCAAGTGTGGACAGCTCCTTTGGGTTGCAGCCCAAATAGAAAGGACAGAGGTCAGAAGGAATATTGCCCACCCTTTTCTCCTTTGGATCCCTGTCGAAGCTGAGTTAGCTCACCACTGCCATTGCTACTACAGCTGTCACTGATGCTGCTCTGGTCCCTGCTGCTCCTGCTGGTGATGATGGTGATGGTTAGAATGGTGATGATGGTGATGTGATGGTGATGGTGGTGATGATGATGGTGATGATGGTGATGGTGGTGATGATGTGATGATGATGGTGATGATGGTGACGTGATGATGGTGATGATGGTGATGTGATTGTGATGATGTGATGTAATGGAGATGTGTGATGATGGTGATGGTGATGTGATAGTGATGATGTGATGGTGATGTGTGATGGTGACGGTGATGGTGGTGATGATGGTGATGTGATTGTGATGATGTGATGTAATGGAGATGTGTGATGATGGTGATGGTGATGATGATGGTGATGTGATGATGATGATGATGTGATGGTGATGTGTGATGGTGATGATGATGGTGATGTGATGGTGATGATGTGATGGTGATGTGATGGTGATGATGTGATGGTGATGTGATGGTGATGATGATGGTGATGTGATGGTGATGATGTGATGGTGATGTGATGGTGATGATGTGATGGTGATGTGTGATGGTGATGATGATGGTGATGATGATGGTGATGATGGTGATGGTGATGTGTGATGGTGATGTGATGGTGATGATGTAATGGTGATGTGATGGTGATGATGATGGTGATGGTGATGATGATGGTGATGTGATGATGATGATGATGTGATGGTGATGTGTGATGGTGATGATGATGGTGATGTGATGGTGATGATGTGATGGTGATAATGTGATGGTGATGTGATGGTGATGTGATGGTGATGATGATGGTGATGATGATGATGTGATAGTGGTGATGATGGGGATGGTGGGGATGATGGGGATAATGGTGATGACGATAGTGATGATGACAAAGTGATACTGATAGCAACGACGATAGAGATGATAATGATGCTGATGGCAATGATGATAGTGATGATGATGGTAGTGACAATGGTGATGAAGGTGATAGTGGTGATGATGTGATAATGATGATGGAGATGATGGAAGTGGTGGTGACGATCATGCTATTGCTGCTGCCTCCCGAGAACCAGCGTTTCTAGATTTCCATCAGGGCCCGAGGACCAGCAGCTCTCTTGGAACCCTCTTGGAACCCCCCAGGTTTTCTGCACCAGGTTGGAACTGCAGAGGGACCTGACCTCCAGGACTGAGCGACTACAGGTTTCTCAGACTCTTCAGTGTGATTCAGCTGCTGTTACTATTTCCACAAAAACTGATACAATAAATTTTATACATATATATATATATATATATATATATATATATATATATATATATTTACATGTTCATTTTATTGGATCTGTTCCTCTAGAGAACCCTAATACAAGCATCTATTAGACCAAGTTTGATCCCCAGCACCTATGTGGAAAAGCCAGGCTAGTGACACACACTTATACTCCCAGTGTGTGGGAGACAGACAGGAGGTTCTCTAAGGTTTGCTGAATGGACAAGTGTGGGAACTAAAAGGGGGGCCTAGGGGAAGAAGGGGGAGGGAAGACCCATGCCCCGCCAGAGTTTTACCTATTCTCTGGTCTGTCAGGCGTGGGAGAGCTGCCATACACTTTCCACTCAGCCCTGGGTGGGCATTCAAGTCTCTGACCCACTCTTCAGGGAGTGGCCAAGGGGCAGCCCTACCTGGGAACCCCAGAGCTACTTTGCTAAAGCTACCAGGGTTATAGGAGAGAGGGATGACGGAAGAGAGGTTCCCAACACTGACCAGAGTGAGTGCAGTGGATCTTGATGAGCAGAGACTCTCTGTGGTTTTAGAGCTTTATTATAGAAAGGCAGGGGGAAAGAGAGAAGAGAGAGAGAGAGAGAGAGAGAGAGAGAGAGAGAGAGAGAGAGAAGAGAGGAGAGAGGAGAGAGCCAGAGAGAGAGAGAGTAAGAGAGGAGAGGAGAAGACAAAGAGAAAGGAAAGAGGAGAGAGACGTGAGAGAAGTGAGAGGTAGGAGAACAAAGGAGTGAGAGCCAGGTGGGGGCCCGAACAGTCCTTTTTATAGTCTTTACTGTTGCTAGGTAACTGGGGAGGAGTTTAGCCTGAAGGTCAGAAGCTTTGGTCATTGACTATGTGACTTCTAGCCATGCTTCCCTTGTGGTGGCTGTGGGGGGTGGTAACTTAGGCATGACCCAGAGTTCCTGGAGCATGAGGGAACACCTAAAGGTGAATTATCACCACCGGGGTTCAGACCTCAGTTCAACTGCAATTCCCCACAGACAAGATCCAGGTTCAGTGAGAAGCCCTGTTTGAAAAACTAAGCATAAGAGGGCTTGGAACAACACACAATGCTAATCTTTGACGTCTACACCTCTGCTAGCCCCTGACCTCTACGCCTCCGTGCCTCGCGGTGAAAGAGGTCGTGTTCGGAGGCCCAGAGTCCACACAGCACAGCTGCAGTCTTGCTGAAGGTGTTCTTGGCTATATATGTGGTAGCCACGTCCTCACCGTAGCAGGAGCACAGGAGAGAAAAGTCTCCTTACCAGGAAGCCAGAAGAGAGGGAGGGGCCTGTCTTGTCTCCTTGCCAGATGCCCCGCCCCGTTTCTGCCACTCAAAGACCAAGCTTCTGCCAGCGAATCCCTGGAGGTTAGGACGTGCAAATGACAGGATTTGGTGAGGAGAGGAAGGGGAAGCACAGGTTTAATTACAGCAAACTGGGCCTGAGGCCAGAGGAAGCCACAGCAGTCATGAGTGAGCTGGAAGCTGGCGGGCCGAGGAAGGCTCTTGAAAGGGTTTGGAAGGAGTGGGAGGCAGAACGCTAAGGCTTGTTTGTGTTGCCAGTTTCCCGTGGGAGCTCCAGACGCTGTCAACTGCATCCACACATGGCGGTCATCCTGTGCGCCCTCGAGTAGGAAGTTTATAACTACTGAATCATCTTCATAGGAAGAATCTAATCTGGTACACATTTTAAGGATCAGTATTAAGTGGAAATGACTTGTAAAAACAAGACTCCTTACAATTAAAGAGTCAGAGTGTTAGAAACATCCGTGAAACTGGTAGGGACCTGTTTAAAATACTACCTTTCTCGATGAGGGCGCCGCCTGATCCGTGAGCGGACTCAGATGGCTAAGGTGCAGGAGCACTGCTAACTGCAGCACTGGCTGTTTCTGTCCCAGTTTAATTTCTGATTAGTCCACAAAATGCTGACTTGACAAAAGTCGCAATCCCTCCAGCTGACACTCTATCCTATCTTGAAAAAAAGTTAGCTCTGCCAAAAAATAAGCAGATGCCGGCGGGGAGCAACTTCCTCTGTCCAAGTCTGCAGTCAAGGTGGCTCTGCCTGCAGCATAAAAGCCACCTTCTTGGGCTGAACTCGAGGAAGACCTTCACACAGCTCTAACTGGAATCCTGTTTCGTCTCTCACTAGACACATGACCAAATTAAATGTATTTTCTTTAAAAAAAATAATTTCAGGGGCTGGAGAGATGGTTCAGTAGTTAAGAGCACTGACTGCACTTCCAGAGGTCCTGAGTTCAATTCTCAGCAATCACAGGGTGGCTCACAAGCATCTGTAATGGAATAAGATGCCCTCTTCTGGTGTGTCTGAAGACATCAATAGTGTACGCATATACATAAAACAAACAAACAAATAAATCTTTTAAAAAGGAGAGAGAGGGATAACCATAGTAAGAACCCCACGGAGCTATGGTGAGATATTAGAGGCCACTGGTTTTTGAGAGTGAACTTCTGCAGGTATGGGCGTTTGTACGGCTACCCTACTTGCAGGGAAGGACAGAGGGTCAAAGGCATGGTCTTTTCCTCACCTCGAGGCCATTTTCTCAACAACAGGAACTGAATCTTACCCTTGTGTTTACTCAAAGGGCTGGCTAGAATATTTTGTGTAGAGTGAAAGCCCAGCACATCATGACTGTGTGAGACGTTCAGCTCTCAGTTCTGGCATGGGGAGCTCTCTAGGGAAGAGGGACCTCCAAGGATAGACAGTTGACATTTCCAGGTCCCTCCCTCATCTTACTCCCCTTTCTCATGATTTCCCTCTTCCTGACTCTGGTCTGACCGTCTTCAGGTCTGACCTATGCCTGGTGCCACCCATGGGTCTTTTTTATCATATATGTTCTGGGCCAGACACAATATCCAGCCTTGAAGACACACAATGAGTATCTAAACCAATCAGTCTGGTGGTGGCTCTCGTATGACTGTGCCTTTGTCTGATAGCAGAGCACCCTGTTATCTTTCTGTCCTGAGATTCAGACTCAGAACGGTTCAGACACTCACCACCACCCAGGAGAAATGGCATGGAAGGAAAACCAATTTCCCAGTTTTGTTATTGCATCTGTAAGAACACGTAATATTTGCTAAAGTTTAAATAATGGGCCGCAGAAGGGCTGCTCTGGCTTGGGGAAAATGTGGCTCTGATCACAGCCGGAAGACTGATGATCTCTGACCTTTTAACTCTCTAACTGTACTAGATGCTTGAAGCTGGTGGTTTCTGGAGACTTAACACTTGCTAAGTCTGTGGCTGGTTTTGGTGACTAATGCCTGTGGTTTAATAGCAGGGGGCTAGGTAAAGATGTTTCTGTTCTTTCCCAGCAGGTTCCTCAGTGCTTCTCCTCAGCTAGAGAAAGTTCTCAGCTAAAGAAAGGAGCACTCACTTTTAAAAGAGGCTCACATCTTTACTTGATTGAAACAGAGAAAGAAAAAGGAGGAGTTACCTTGTGTTGCCGAATGAGAGAAGTCTTGGGTTAAGAAAAAACCTACCCATCTGTTGCTGTCATTCTTAGTTCTTATATTTTTGCAGGATGCATGATCACATGGTATTCCAAGCATCCTGTTTTTAGAAGTTCACAACAAGTTCAAAACATACATTTAAATAATAAATTGAATAAGAAGTTGCAGCAGAAATGTTTACACGTGTTCCCATTAAGAATAGATATCTAATTAAGCATTCACTATCTGTCACTCGGTCCACAGGTTCATTAAAAGTTTAAAACAACTGGGCGTGGTGGTGCATACCTTTAATCCCAGCACTTGGGAGGCAGAGGCAGGCGGATTTCTGAGTTCGAGGCCAGCCTGGTCTACAAAGTGAGTGCCAGGACAGCCAGGGCTACACAGAGAAACCCTGTCTCGAAAAACCAAAAAAAAAAAAAAAAAAAAAAAAAAAGAAACCCTGTCTCGAAAAACCAAAACCAAATAAAAAAATGTTGCGCTCACCTTGTCCAGCAAGAAAAGACACAACACGGTCAGATTCTTCTCAACAGTCTTTCTTTATTTCAGGAACACCTCCATGCTACGGGGAACTCCGGAAACCCTGGGAGGACTGCTTATATCTACCCCAGCACTGGGGAGCGCTAAGGTGTCCTCCTGGGATTCGTCAGTCTGTTGGCACTTTGATATGTAACACCCGCTCGGGAGGGGTTGGCGCCAGATCCGGGCTGGCGCCTGCGCAATGGTGTTGTTTATGGTGCCGGTGTACTGGAGGTCGGAGGTCGGAGGTCAGAGGTCGGCGCCATCTTTTGGGCGTGCAGCTGCCTACAAAAAAAGAAAGGAAGGAAGGAAGGAAGGAAGGAAGGAAGGAAGGAAGGAAGGAAGGAAGAAAGAAAGAAAGAAAGAAAGAAAGAAAGAAAGAAAGAAAGAAAGAAAGAAGAAAGAAAAGAAAAAGTTTAAAACAACAATTCTTACGTCATAAGTTAGCTTGGTTTTGTCAAGAAGCAAGTCACCTGCCTGGCTTCCCGTTAGCTTTGAGTTTTGTACAGATCAATCCAGTCAATATTTTATCTTTTGCCCTTGTACCTACAATAAATTGTTCATTCCAAGTTTATGTACTTTAGTTACAATGGTTTTATAGATAGCCTAGAAGGAATGTTTTCCCTGATCATAAATCTGTTTCAAGCCTGTGTTCTATCCTAGTGCAATGAGCCCATGACAAGTGAAGATTTACACAACCCTAATTGCATCTTTGTCCATAGAGAGACCAAAAGTACCTGTATAAATTTAAGAATTCTATAGAACCATTAGGAATTTGCCTACATAGCATTACTACAATAGAGTACATCTTCGTTGATCTGCAGAAGATGTAATAATGTAATAATGACAGGAAAGGCACATCTGCAGTAAGAATCAATCCTGGGATTTCTGAAAGCCTTGCAATTCAGACTTTGTCCATTGCAGCCATGCAAATGACAGACCATCTCCAGGAAAGTCACTTGTTAGTTCTGCCTCTCCTCGACAGCTTCTGACAAATAACAAATTGAGCCATGGGAGAAGCACAGTCATGCTGGCATTTCAGAAAGACTGCTTATTTTCCATGAACAGAGGGAAAATGCAAAATACTTAAGGTTGGGAATCCTTAGCAACCATTCTGTGCTTACAACATCTTCATCTTGCTTAATGTTCACCATCCCGGGATACAAATTCCCACTTTAAACATGATGAGAACAAAGTGGCAAATTACTTAAAACTATGATCAATGATGTGACCAACATCACTGTTCCAAATCCATTGGTCACTGAAAAGAAATAAGAGGAAAATCGAAGGGAGTCTCCCCCTGAGTATTGTCATGAATGCTGACTGATACAGCCTGTCCTTCGTCAGAGGTCCCTGGTTTTCCTCCCTTGGCATCGCTCCATCAGGACCCTTCCATCTTTGTGCTTCAGCCTTTACAATCTGTACCACGTAGGGCACATGTTTTCCCTGCTATTTTGCCATGCTGGAGTTGCTGTAACTGAGAACTGAAGGACAGCACTTTTTTATGAACTTGTTTTAATAACAAGAGTGCGTGTTTCCTTATGACATTTTTATTTTGTATGTGTGTTTATACTCTGGTCTAACCTGTGTCAGTCCCCATGCCACCTGCTCCACTCTTGCTGGTCTTCCTCCCCCAAATAGCTCTTCCTTCTGGTTTCACATCTTATCAATCGAAGCACCCAAGAAGTTACAAGAGATTTTAGGAATATAGATTTTCTAATATATAAACTTCGAACAGACATGCAGGGCATGAAGCCACCTTGAAGGCTTAAATTTGGAAATACAGGTAGACACAAACTCTCTATTCAGTCTGGGAAATTCATTGATGACTTCTCAGTCCTGAGGCAAAGATGAAGCCAGCCAGTCAGCTTGGAGATGATCTCAAGGTTAAACATGAATTTGGCTGACATTTTTCAGAGATCCTCCAGCCCCCAGCTCGAGTCAAGCCTCTTATTTTCTGAATGTCCACAGAGATGGCAATGCACATGCTCATGGTTCTAATGTCCCTATCTTGGTAATCTTGTGATTCCATTCCGGCCACCAAGACTAGGAAACATGTGAGATGCTAGGTGAAGCTCCTCTCCTGAAGAAGGGGATGTGGAAGGGATGTGGGATGTTCACACTCTAGAATTTTCTGTTTTCCATGCTTTGTACAAGAATATCCGGGGCTGCAGCCATCAGTGACGGTGGAGATGAGACGACATGCTAATGGTGGTAGAACAGAAAGATAGAAAGACTGTACTAGCTCAGCACTGATTGGAACAGGGAACCATGCCAGCCCTGCAGAGCTCAGAGCAAGGATGACAGAGACTCAGGTTGCTGCAGTTCTATCTTCCCGTGAAGACCTGAGCCCAGTCTGACATGGAGTCACCATGAATCCTGACAAATAATCCAAAGCACTGAAGCAGACAACCACTGTGTATATTTGAGATGTTAGTGCATCTACCAAGAGTGAGACCTTAGCTTGATCTAATCTGTGGTTTAGAAACACCCAAGAAGCTTTGGCTTGGCTTAGGGGTGCCAAGTCTATGCAAAGAAGCAGGTGCCAAAGCCAGTGTAATTAAGTAGCACACAGACCTCACACACAAGAGACCAGCAGCACACCAATGAGTGTGCAGTTGTATTGTGTGCTTTTGATTGTTTTCTTACTACCTGCTGTTCCCATTTTATTTGTGTCTGCATGTAAATTTTAATCTCTATTTGTGTTCTGCATTTTTAACACGTTTAGTTGCTTAGTACCCCTGTGCATGTACATGTGTGTGTTTTGGGGGTGTGTGTTTGTATGCACACGTATGTGGAAGCCAAAGGATAACCTTGGACATCATTCTTTATGAGCCATCTACCCTGTTTTGGGGACCAAGGGCATACCAATTAGGCTAGGCTAGCCAGCCAGCAAGCCCCAGAGATCTGCCTTTCTTTGTTACACCACCATGCCTGGCTTTAAACATGGGTTCCAGAGATTGAGAATGGCTCCTTACACTTTTTCAGCAAGCACTTGGCTATCTGAGATATCTCCCTAGGCCCATGTTCAAAGCTTTTTAAATTTAAGGTTCTAAGTTTAATTTAACAAACGTTTAATGTGTGATTAGGGAAAGAGCCTTGACTTTTTTCCTGGCTAAATTGTACCTTAAATTGTTCAAAAATATCTATTTAGCATATTACATAAAGATCAATAATTACGGATACACTTGAGTTAGTTTGAGCATATTTTCTTTGATAGAGATGACAGAAAGTGAGTTAATTATGAAATTTCATGAAATAAACAAGTTTCTTTTTCTTTTCTCTTTTTTGTTCACGCTACATCTCCTCGCAGCTTCACCCTTACAAATCCCTCCCCACATTGTTTTTTTCCCTTCTCTGAGGAGCAGGAGACCCCCCTCCCCGGGGACCACCCCACCCTACAGCATCTAGTCCCAGCAGGACTAGGCACATCCTCTCTCACTGAGGGCCAACCAGATGGGCAGGAAACAGAGACTGAGACAGCCCCCACTCTACTTGTTAGGGGACCCACATAAGTCCAGCCAGAACACTTGCTTCAAATGTGTAGGGCTCTAGGTCCAACTCCTACATGCCCCCTGATTGGTGGCCCAGGTTCTGTGAGCCACTATGGTCCTAGGTCAGTCTGGGTCTTCTTGTCCTTGACCTCTTCAGCTTGCTCACTTCTGTCCGGGCTCCACCTGACTCCGCATCTGCTTCCATCTGCTGCTGAAGCCTCTCAGGACACAGACTAGCTCCTGTCTGCAAGCACAGCAGAGTATCATTAGTAGTGTCAGGGGTTGACTCTCTCTCACATGGCACAGCTCTCTCACTGGCTGTTCCCCCCAGTCTCTACTCCATCTTTATCCCTGCACATCTTGTTGACAAGACAAATTTTGGGTTGAAGGTTGTATGGGTGGATTGATGCCCTGCCCTGTCCCTCCTCTGAAGTCCTGTCTAGCTACGGAGGTGGCTACTTCAGTCGCTATATCCCCCTCTGGTAGGAATCTCAGCTAGAGATGCCCCCAAAGACTTCCCATAGTCTCTCCCATCCCAGACCTCCACCTAATCACCGAAGATGCCCCTCTGCCGATTTCTATTCTCATTCCCAGCCCTCTCTCACCCACTCCCCCACAGCTGATCACCATCTCCATTCCCCTCCTAACCCCCTCTCTTACCCAGTTTCCTCTCTCTATACACTTCTGGTAACTAGTTTCCCCTTCTGAGTGAGATTCATGCATCCTCCCTTGGGAGCTCTTATTACCCAGTTTCTACAATCCTCGGAGTCTGAGAATTGTGGCATAGCTGTCCTGCACTTTATGGCTAATGTCCACTTATATGTGAGTATGTACCATACAATGTCTGTCTGGCTCTGTGTTACCTCACTCAGGATGATATTCTCAAATTCCATCTATTTGCCTGCAAAATCCATGATGTCTTTGTTTTTAATAGCAGGATAATATTCCACACTTTATTTATTCTTCAGTTGAGGAATATCTAGGTTGTTTCCAGTTTCTGGCTATTACAAATAAATCTGCTATGAACATGGTTTCCCACAAGAATTCCTGTGGTATAGTGGGATATCTTTTGGGTATATGCCCAGGAGTGCTATAGCTGGATCTTTGGGTTGAACTATTCCTAGTTTTCTGAGAAACTGCCAAGTTGATTTCCAGAGTAGTTGTACAAGTTCGTACTTCCACTAAGCAAAGGAGAAGTGTCTGCCTTGCTCCACATCCTTGCAAGTGTGTGCTATCACTTGAGGGTTTGAACTTAGTCATTCTGATAGGTGTAAGATGGAATCTCAGGGTCATTTTGATTTGAATTTCCATGATGACTAAGGGCACTGAACATTTCTTTTGAGTGCTTCTTGGCCATTCAAGATTCCTTTGTTGAAAATTCTGTTTAGCTCTGTACTGCACTTTTTAACTGGTATGTTTGGATTGTCTAACTTCTTGAGTTCTTAATAAACTTTGGATATCAGCCCTCTGTCCAATGTAAGGTTGGTGAAGATCCTTTCCCAATCTGTAGATTGTTTTGTCCTATTGATGGTGTCCTTTGCCTTACAGAAGCTTTGCAGTTTCATGAGCTCCCATTTATCAGTTGTGATCTTAGAGCCTGAGCCATTGTTATTCTGCTCAGGAAGTTGCCTCCTGTACCAATGATTTCCAGGCTATTCCCCCAATTTATGTTTTATTAAATTTATTGTATCTGATTTTATGTTCAGATCTTTGATACACTTAGACTTGAATTTTGTTCAGGATGATAAATATGAATCATTTGCATTCTTCTACATGCAGATATCTAGTTAGACTAGCACCATTTGTTGAAGATGCTTTCATTTTTCTATTGTATGGTTTTGGCCTCTTTGTCAAAAACCAAGAGTGTGTGGATTTATTTCACAGCCTTCAATTTGATTCCATCAATCAACCTGTCTGTTTCTATACCAATATCAGACAGTTTTGATCACGATTGCTCTGTAATTCAGTTGTCAGGAATGGTGATACCTCCAGAAATTCTTTTATTTTCAGGATTGCTTTAGCTACCCTGGGGTTCAAGGTCTGTAAAGAATTGTGTTGTAATTTTGATGGGAATTACATTGAATCTGTAAGTTGATTTTGGTAAGAATGCCACATTTATGATGTTAATCCTACCAATCTGTGAGCATGGAAGATCTTTTCATCTTCTGATATCTTCCTCAATTTCTTTCCTCAAAGACTTGAAGTTCTTGTCATACAGGTCTTTCACTTGCTTGGTTAGAATCACACCAAGATATTTTATATTATTTATGACTATTATAAAGGGTGTTGTTCCCCAGATTTCTTTTCAGCCAACTTATGCTTTATATAAAGGAGGGTGTCTTAGTTAGGGTTTTACTTCTGTGAACAGACACCATGACCAAGGCAACTCTTATAAGGACAGCATTTAATTGGGGCTGGCTTACAGGTTCAGAGATTCAGTGCATTATCATCAAGGTGGGAGCATGGCGACACCTAGGCAGGCATGGTGCAGGAGGAGCTGAGGGTTCTACATCTTCATCTGAAGGCTGCTAGGACAAGACTCACTTCCAGGACTACCATATTAAAGTCCACAGCCACTGTGATACACCTACTGCAACAGGGCCACACCTCCTAATAGTGCCTACTCTCTAGCCCAAGCATTTATAAATCATCACAGAGAGCTACTGATTTTTTTTTTTTAGTTAATTTTGTATCCAGCCACTTTGCCAACAGTGTTTATGAGTGTAGGAGTTCTCTGGTAGAGTTTTAGGGGTTACTTATGTATATTAGCACATCATCTGAGAATAGCAATACTTTGACTTCTTCCTTTCCAATCTGTATCCCCTTGATCTCCTTTAGTTGTACAAGTATTTCTTTTACAAGTTCAGAATACCAAGAGCTCCTTTTTTGTATTCTCATCATCTACAGCCCATACATCTCAATTATTGTCTAGCTTGTGAGAGGTCAGGGTCTGAGGTGCTACAAACTGGATCTGAAATGCCACATGTTTTGAAATCTTGGTCCTTATCCTGTGGTGCTCCTGGGTGGTGGTGGGACCCTTAACAGGTAGGGCTTAGCGAAACTAAGTGTGGTCACTGGGGTGTGCCTTTGAAAAGGATACTGGGGCCCTACCCTCTTGCTCTGTGTTTCCTGGACACTATGAAGTGAGCATCTTACCCATGGTGTTCTGTCTTCCACAGAGCAAGTGACAACAAAGCCAGCCAACCACAGCACAAACCTACATATGAGTGAAATCAACCTTTCTTCCTTTTAAGTCAGTAGTTTACTGTATTTATCATAATGGCAGAAAGATGAAGCATCAGGATTTTAGAAAATTTTTATAAGATTGTGCTGAGATTTATAAACTATTATCAGGAAATGCTAATGGATAGAGCTTTATTTGGGCATAATTGACACACAATAAACTACAGTAAGCCAAAGCTTTTGTGTGGTTGATTCTGATATATAAACAATGATAAGATGATCATTACAATGAACGTAATAAACACGCTAACCTCACTGAAACGTTTCCTTGGATTTGTGTAAGCACTTGCAAATCTATAGGCATTCTCTATAATATTTACAGTATTAATTTATTGAGCAGTTTTGGTGCCTCATGTGTATCATCACTGGTTCAGATAGTCTTTCCAACAATACTATGAACTAACGTCTATTATTACTTCCATACCTTTAGAGCTATGAGTGACATTAGTTGAGGGCACCAATTTCTAGGAACCCTCCATCCTGTAAGTGGTAGAGCTCAATTTATTCCATCAAGATCCACACTCTGAACCACTTAGTGGCTTGCTTCCTAGATTGTTCCAACAAATGGATATCTCAAGGGCTACTTGATAACAGTGTCCTAACACACATACTTTTGGACTTCATGTAATTTTACTCTTTAAATTATAACGTATATACACATGTACATATACATAATATGCTTGTATGTGTCATACATGCATATTGATATACCTGCATGGAAATGTCACATTTTTGTATACTGATATGCTTTTTTAATAAAACAAAATGGCAACAAGCGAGTTTGTAATATATCCCTGGGCACAACTGTGGTTGCTTTCTTTCAGGACCGTTCTTTGGACTGAATACATGTCTCAGTCAGTACAATGCTTGCCACACAAGCACTAGGTCCTGAGTTTGTTCTCTCAGTACTCACATCAAGTCTGGTACGGCAGTGCATCCCTGGAATGACAGAATTAGTGAGGTAAGATACAGGAGGATCCCTATGGTTTGCTGACCAGTCACTCTAGTCAAAAGAGCATGTTCCAGACTTAGTGAGAGACTCTGCCTCAAAACATAAAGAGGAGAGCTACTGAGGACATATGGAATGCCCAATACTGACCTTTGATCTCCAAAGGAAAACATATACAAATGCTTGTGTGTGTGCGCGCACACACACACACACATGTGCACACAGAACCATTCTATGATATATACTGTATGCTGACTCCTCATGTGTGTTCTCCAGATAGGGCACAGAAATTCACGTTCTCAGTACTAACACTTTAAATTAAAGCTTCTGAACTTTGATAATACAACGTAAAGATGAGTGCACTTTTTTATTTGAATGCTAATGTGAGTAAAGATATTTTTGGATGTGTTTCTCGGACTGTTTTATCTTTTATGAAGTGTTGCTTTCTGTTATTTGTCTAGATTTCTAGTTCAAAATTTAAAAGTGGAGCTAATTTCATGTATTTTGTATTTTTTTATTAGATATTTTCTTTATTTACATTTCAAATGCTATCCCAAAAGTTCCCTATACCCTCCTCCAACCCTGCTCCCCTACCCACTCACTCCCACTTCTTGGTCCTGGTGTTTCCCTGTACTGGGGCATATAAAGTTTGAAAGACCAAGGGGCCTCTCTTCCCACAGATGGCCGACTAGGCATTCTTCTGCTGCATATGCAGCTAGAGACACAAGCTCTGTGGATATTGGTTAGTTCATATTGTTGTTCCACCTATAGGGTTGCAGACCCCTTCAGCTCCTTGGCTACTTTCTCTAGCTCCTCCATTGGGGGCCCTGTGTTCCATCCAATAGATGACTGTGAGCATCCACTTCTGTATTTGCCAGGCACTGGCATAACCTCACAAGAGACAGCTATATCAAGGTCCTTTCAGCAAAATCTTGCTGGCATATGCAATAGTGGCTGGGTTTGGTGGCTGACTATGGGATGGATCCCCGGTTGGGGCGGTCTCTGGATGGTCCATCCTTTCGTCTTAGCTCCAAACTTTGTCTCTGTAACTCCTTCCATGGGTATGTTGTTCCTATTCTAAGGAGGAATAAAGTAGCCACACATTAGTCTTCCTTCTTGATTTTCTTGTGTTTTGCAAATTGCATCTTGGGTGTTCTAAGTTTCTGGGCTAATATCCACTTATCAGTGAGTGCCTATCAAGTGACTTCTTATGTGATTGGGTTACCTCCCTCAGGATGATATACTCCAGATACATCCATTTGCCCAAGAATTTCATAAATTCATTGTTTTTAATAGCTGTGTAGTACTCCATTGTGTAAATGTACCACATTTTCTGTATCCTCATTTAAAAAAAAAGACTCATCAGGAAGGAAGATACCGGACATAATGTTCAGAGAGAATAAAATACTACAGATAAGAGAAATAAAGAGATTTAAAAGACAGAAAACCTATAATAATTTTAATAGGTGCAGAAGATACTGATAACCCCTTTGGGATTAGCCTGTATTTGCAGACAGTGAAGAACAGTGATATGAATAGGATCAGTGAAACGGCAAATATGAAGATAAGATTAGAATGATTCAATGTGTATAATTCCAGGAAAGAAGTTCACCACAAGAATGTGCTACAAAGAGAATAGAAGCCAAGAGGGGAATGTCAGAAAACCACCACAACCATGTCTGATACCCGTATGTATTTTGTGCTGAATATCTGCAAACTGTTAAGCATTCTGGAACCCTCTCATGCCAACTCTCAAGTTCCAAACCTACTGACCTGAAGTCCATTGTGGCTGAAATAAGTCCTCCCCTGGACAGAAGTATTGTGGCTTCTTCACCTTCTAAGCTCTTCCTAGTAGCTCCTATTGGTTGAACTTACCTAGCTATCAATCTACAAGAGAGTTTGGGGAATGGGTCTTCCAAAGTGGAGATCACAGAGAGGCAAGAATAGATCTGAAGATGATTAGACCAAATCTTTCAAAAAGAAAGGACCTAAGACAGTGCCCACAGACTGGATAAACCTAGCCCGGATGAGAAAAGTCTAGTTTCTGGAGCTGTTTCAACTTTTGATGAGCTGAGGCCTCTTTCAGGCATTGTAACATGATGGTTTATGGCATGCCCAGGATGCTCTCTGGAAAGTGGGCCCAGATACGCACCTCAAAGGAAGGCAGTGGTTAAATGGGTCACAGGAGGGGGATTCAGAACATAATGACCATTGGGTAATTAGATGATAATGATATTACAACCAGCATGACTTCAGATTCATCACCTGCGGAGAAACCTTAGGTATGGGGGTTCAATTGCCTTGTTTGTCTCTAGATAAGCAGAATTGATCATCACACTCAACACTGAGACTGATGATGGAGATGCAAGAAGAAATTAGTCATGGCGGGTCATCAAATAGCTTGCATAAGGATAAGAGGCAAAACCTGCGCAGGAACAGAATAGGGGAGAGTAAAAACCAGCTGAAGTGGTTCAATGGATTCTCTTCACATTCATTGTTGTCTTCCTGTGACCTCGGAAACTCACTTAGTCACTGAAACGTCAGTTCCCTCTTCTGTAAAATGGGTATCATTAAGACTATCTTTACAAGTCACTGTGCTGATTAAGAGAGCTACTCTATGGAGAGGCCAGAGGCATTCAGACATCGTCCTTGTGATTTCGGAAAGCAGTCTGTAAGAAAGGTAGGAATACGAAAGTCACCCAACCAGGACCACAGCTTTTGAGGGTAAAGTTAGCAAGCCAAAGGAGGTTCCAACCTCAGGTGGGGGCCACAAGCGGACACTTGGAGACGTCAGCGTCGTCGTTGCCCTGGCAACAGTGTTCCTCTCACTTCGCCTGGTGCTGACAGCTTCAACAAACAAGATGGCCATACGCTCCTGGACCCCCGAGGGGTTTGTCAACAAGAAGTTGGTGCGGCCAGCCTCGGTCTCCACAAGCCTGTCCCTGGAGCTATGCACCTTCCCCACAACCTTGGGCTCCTCGGTAGCGGCCAATGCGCTAGAGCAGCTCTTTGTTGTAGGTGAGAAGTTCCACAGAGGCCGTGGCCAGGAGCCACTTCCCCCTTGAAGATGGTGGTCTGTCTGGCTCTTGGCAGGAGCCTGAGCAAACACTCTTCTCCTAAAACCCAGGACATCCCTGGCCAGGGTCTAGCCTTCAGTTCCTCATTGGTGGGGGAGATGGGAGACAGGGAGAGGCTAAGTGTTCATCTGCTCAAGCGCATCTGGGTTGATGAGTCACTATAACCACCCGGTGTCCCAGGCTATCAACTGGGACCTGCATGTCTGCTTTCCACTTAAGTCTTTTATCTTTCCTTCATGGGTTTAACACCTTTTAGCCTTTACCATGGAAAACTGGAGACCTTAAAAGGCAAGTAGGCAAAGGACTGCTTAAGAGACACCTGTTTGTTGTAATTGGCAAAGAAAGTTAAATAAAAGACGGCGTTTGGGAGATTTGAACCAAAAATGATCTTTTGTGGAGTCAGGGTAACATACTCGGTAGGCTTTGACTCTGAGGTCTCCCATGGGCTCCTGTTGTACATGCCTGTTTCCTGGTTTGTTGGGCTGGTTTTAGGAGGCTGTGAAATCTTTAAAAGGTAGGGCTCAGCTGAGAGAAGTCTGTCACTGAGCAGAATGGGAGAGAACTTTGAAGATTTTTAACCAGCCTCTAGTTCCTGGTATCTTTCTGGTTCTTGGGATCATCTTTCTCAGGCCCCTGCTGCAGTAAACCAAGGTTCCTCTACTATACCCAACCCTACCACGATGGACTGGAACCCTCTAGACCCTGGGTCAAATAAAAAATTACTTCCCTAAGTTGATTCTATTAGGCATTTTGGTCACAGCCATTCAAAAGTAACTAATATAACACCTATTCTGTTAGAAGTCACAATCGGTTAGTCCAAGAAAGGGCATTTCTTGTTGAGGACAAAGGCGTTTAGGGCATTAAGAGCAAGCTGTCTCACTGTTTCATGAAGATGGTTGTATTGCTTCAAAATAATCATAGCTATTTCTGTGAATGTGCTGCAGTAACAGCGATTTCTTTCTCACCTTCTTAGAGGGCTGAATTTAATGTCACACTTCTCATTGGATAAGCAGAGGCAAGTATTTCCATGAAAAAATGTTAGTCATTCATGACACAAATTAACCCTGTGTATCCAAGGTCATTGCTAGAACTTGGACCTTGAATTCTCCTCACAACTATCTCTAGATCAACGTGTCCACTCAACCCTGTACTTATGCACAAATATTTGCATATGCTAATAACATCTGGAGACTCGGAAAGTTTTCTTTATTACAATATCATATTTATTCTTGCTCACTTTTGTACTTGGGCACATAGTATCTTGATCATACCTATCTCTCACACGTCTCTCCCGCCCCTCTCATCATCCCTAAAACATCCTTTTCCCACCTTTATTAGTTCTCTCCTTTCTTCACCTCCCACTTACACAGAGTCCATTAGTGGTATATTTAGAAACTTGGCTGAGCTCATTGTCTCCAATTGTGCAGGTCTTGTCCAGGTGGCCATAGCTGCAGTGAGTCTGGGAGCACCATGGTCATGCCTGGAAGATAATCTGTCACAGCACCCTAGGAAGTTCTTCATAAGAAGAAACTTCATCAGCCCTCCTTTACCTGGGCGTGGGAATCCCAGCACTTGTGAGGTGGAAGCAACAGGATCAGAAGGCCAAGGTTATCTATCCTCAGCCTGAGAGCAAGTTGAAGCCCAGTTTGGGCTATGACTAAAGTTATCTATAAATAAAATTCATCTAAAATAAAGATTTCTTGCTCTGAGTGTAGTTAGAAAGTCTATAAATCTCCAGCCTATTTTTGAGCAATAATAAATATGTGCTCACTTTTTTCCATAAAGAAAAAAAAAGAGAGGGTATATGCTTGCCTCTTTAGCATCCGTGCTTCAAAATACGTAACTATACAGAATATATAGATCTGTATGAGAGTCCAGGCTCCCTGGAACTGGGGCAGATGTTACAATTCATTCTACTGGAATGGCCACAAGTGTATGGGCCCCCAAATCCTACTGACTGGTTCTAATCATGCAATCTAATACTGATTATATCTGGGGCTTTGCACATAAAATATAACCTCAAAAGTCATTGACAAGTCTTAGATTCTCATCTATACTATGAGAATCATTTTATTTATTTATTTTAATTTTATTTTTTATTAGATATTTTCTTTATTTACATTTCAAATATTATCCCTTTCCCAGTACCCCTTCGAGAATCCCCCTATTCCGCCCCCTCTCCTTGCTTCTATGAGGATCCTCCCCCACCCACCCACTCCCGCTTCCTGGCCCTGGCATTTCCCTACACTGGGGCATAGAGCCTCCACAGGACCAAGGGCCTCTCCTCCCATTGATGACCAACAAGGCCATCCTTTGCTACATATGAGGCTGGAGCCATGGGTCCCTCCATGTGTACTCTTTGGTTGGTGGTTTAGTCCCCAGGAGCTCTGGGGGTACTGGTTATTTCATAGTGTTGTTCCTCCTATGGGTCTGCAAACCCCTTCAGCTCTTGAGTCCTTTCTCTAGCTCCTCCCTTGGGGACCCTGTGCTCAGTCCAGTGGTTGGCTGAGAGCATCCATCTCTGTATTTGTCAGGCACTGGTAGAGCCCCGCAGAAGACAGCTATATCAGGCTCTGTCAGCAAGCACTTTTGGCATCCATGATAGTGTCTGAGCTTGGTGACTGTATTTGAGATGGATTTCCCAGGTGGGGAAGTCTCTGGATGGCCTTTCCTTCAGACTTTGCTCCATACTGTGTCTCTGTAACTCCTCCCATGGGTATTTTGTTCCCTGGTCTAAGAAGGACTGAACTATCCACACTTTGGTCTTCCTTCTTCTTGAACTTCATGTGGTCTGTGAATTATATCTTGGGTATTCCGAGCTTCTGGGCTAATATTCACTCATCAGTGAGTGCATACCATGTGGAGTATCATTCTTTGTCATAAAAAAATTTTGAGAGTACAGGGCTCTGGCTTGTGACTCAGTGATAGATCACTTGTCTAGCATGAAGAAAGTCTTAGCTTCTGCTCTTAGCAGAAAGACAAAAGAGAAAAGCAAGAGTTGGACGATGTAGATAAATCACAATGATGCACATGAAACTGATCTCTCACATACTGGACAGGCCCAGAACCCTCAGTCTCTTCTTGCTTCTTTGTCTTGGATTCTGTCTTGCCATTCTTAGTATATATTTTGCCTTTACTCTCTTTGCTTGTATTTTACAATATTCTCTTCTTAGTACTCTCTGCTTACAGAGGTTAAGGTAAAGGAGACCTCTTTGAGTACATCAGTGAACAAGGGGGAGGGACAGAAGGCTAAAGGCATAACTACCCATTTGAGAATGTGCAATCTCAATCTTTGCTTCACGTTTACATGACATAAAAGATTCCTTAACTAAAATGATTTGTTGTGTATTTCTGGCACAATGTAATGTTGTATTATATATATATATATATATATATATATATATATATGGCCACACACTATACTACATACTGTGTGTATAGATACAAATCATTTTAAACCTACATTTGCAAACACATTAGCTTTTTCTCATTTGCAATTATTTATTAATATTTCATCTTATTGAAGTCTCTTCTTCCTCTCATAGGGTATATCTACAAAGATGAATTTAATGAGAGATTTTCTTTAAGGATTGTGTGTGTGTATGTGTGTGTGTGTGTGCATGTGTATGTGTATGTACACTATGCAATCAATAAGAAACATTAAAAGGAAATTGGTGACATTCAATAGACATTCAAAATACTCTTAAGTTTCAACATTTGAACTGGATCATAAAGGATGAACCAAGTAGCGTTTGAACAAATATGTAAAATATCTTAATTTTCTAATCTTTTTGTTTTCCAGAAAAATCTCTGCAAGGAGACTATTTCACATGCAATGAAGAAGTTAAGACCTTTCTTAAGGACATTACTGTAGCTGTTAAAAAACTGGTATTTCATTATCTTTAAGATTTTTTTTTACATTCACTTCCGGAATTAACCTTTAATTTAGAAGTGACTCTGTTCACGTTGTCTGAATAAGTGTACAGAAAAAATATTTACCCTGAGTTAAAAAATACTTTTCTTCAATTGACCAACCAATGTCAGTTCAGATTGCTGCTCAGTTTTTCCTGCAGAAAACTGAATGGTGGAGCGTGTGCAAAAGATACAGACAAGCCCAATTAGAAAAGGCCACAGGGATGCTGAGAGAGCCCAGGTAATGGGTGGGCCATGTGGGCAAATGCTTACATAGTATGTAAGAAATGGTTATACCAGCCAACCAACCTACCAACAGCTAGCCAAGCAGCAACCAACACCCCTGGTCAAGGTGAGGTGTGGCTATAAGTAACTCAGCTTTCTGTAAGCAGTTCCCTTCATGGACACTAGCCAGTTGCTTAACAACTGTCTCACCAAAGCAGACAACTGCCTTATGAACATCAGATATTCTTTCCTGATATAGACCTGCCCCCAAGGAAGTCAGATCAAAGGAATGTTTCCAAATTTCCCTCTGGACACATCAACTTGGCAGCTTCAGAGGGTGGTAAAACTGCCTTCTCAGATGAAAGAGTAGAGTCTTTATTTGATCTTAAAAATGGCAAAAATCTACTCCCTAACAAGTGTCTGAGAAGGTAGAAACGGCTATAAAGTAAGAAACCTCAGATCCATAGATAAGCAACTCATGACTGTATGCTTTATATAATTACATGCAAGAATGTAATCACTCCACATAGCCTGACTTCCGAATCCCTTGGGTGGATCCCCAAGAGCTCTGGTGCTCAGCATCACCAGCCATGCTTCAAGCTGCTCCTTCCTCCCGCCTACATTTTTCTTAGTCTATGTAAGGAGTCAAGACTTTCATTGTGGCTAATTAAAGAATCTAGATCCCAACCGTTTAACACCTGAGCCATGGAAATCTCTCAAGTAGCAAATATGAATTCCTCCACTTAAAAAATGGCCAATACTTATTATAGTATATGCTTACCCTGGAAATTTTGCAAACTAAATAAGCAAAAATAAGCAAATAAAAACCACTATAATTCCACTACTCTCAAATATTGACAATTAACTATTTTACTTCCAGACTACAGGTGATAACTGTGTTGATTTTTTTCCCCGAAGAAACAATACCACACTGTACATACAAATATGCAATATGATTTTTGGTTGGTAAAACACAAGGGAAGTTTCTCAGGTCATAAAACAGCTATAGCTTTATTTATTTAAGAAATGATTTTTTAATGTTTTCCTCTTCTTAAATGGGTCTGTACCTAAAAGTAAGCAAATAAATCAACCATCACAGTACTGTCAGATTTATAGATCTCAGCAAGGCGTGGGAGGCTGGTGAGGCGGCTCAGTGGCTAAGACCACGTGTTGCTCGTGCAGAGTTTGGTTTCGTAGGATTCATATTGTGGGTCACAATTCCAGTTTCATCAGGTCCAATGCTCTTTTTCTGATCTCTGCAGGTACCATATGTAGATATGGTACACATACGTACATGCATACATACATTTTTTTTAAAAAAGGAAAAGAAAAGCATTGTTTTCTGTATTCCCACATGGGTATTTGTAGGGACTAAGTGGCCCTTTCAGTGTTAGACCCTCTTCTTGGACTCTTTCCATTTAGATGAATTGAAACTGGATACAGGAAACAGGAAACAGGTACACAGAAGGGAAAGAAGGCTCGGAGTGAAAAGATAAATCAACAGATATTAAAGATGAATAAGCAATGGCAGATTAAAATCGGATGTAGGTCATCCTCTTTCCCAGCTGTCTGACGCATAAAAACAGCAGCAGGAGGTGTCTGGTCGAAATGACGTTTTCGACTCCCGAGCAGAGAGATCCTGTCTTAGGAAGGAAACATGATTGCTTTGCTGCATTAACTTTTTTTCAAACAGCAATTTGATTTTTTTTTCCAGGAAGAAATGCGGAAAAACACGGTAGAACTGCTGGAGATTGAAAGCATGGAGCTGAGCCGACTTTACTTTCTGCTGGAGACTGTGCCCAACAGCATACACAGGGAGCTAGAAGGTACTTCTGATGGCATGTGCTGTGGGGAGGAAGAGAGCCACGTACTTCTAAACAAGGATTTAATAACTGTGCCTATGCAAGCATCAATAGAAAGATCACCTAATGTGAACATTGTGCTCTGTAGCAATCCCTCATGTGACTTTTGGTGGAAATAATACACTATAAGGAAATCCAATTTGCATAATTTTGTTGTTAAATTGAATAAAAGAGAGATCAGCCCATTTCTGATTAATAGTTACACAATTAAATTAGGCTTTATGGATGTCCTAATCCACCATTCTACTTTTTGTTTATAGGGTGTTGGTGATTCTAGGTACTTCACATAAGTAGTCCTGTTGTCTTAGTTAGGGTTTCCATTGCTGTAAAGAGACACCATGACTAAGGCAACTCTTATAAAGGACAACATTTAAATGGGGCTGGCTTACTGCTTCTGAGGTTCAGTCCATTATCATCAATGGTGGGAACATGGCAGCATCCAAGCAGACATAGTGGTGGAAGCATGAGCTGAGAATTCTACATCTTGTTCCAAAGGCAAACAGAAGACTGGCTTCCAGACAGCTAAGAGAAAGGTCTCTCAAAGCCCACCCCCACAGTGACATATTTGCTTTAACAAGGCCACACCTACTCCAATGAGGACACACCTCCTAATAGTGCCACTTCATGGGCCAAGCATATTCAAACCACCACACCTGCTATGACTGGTTTAGTTCACTTAGCATAGTGACTGCTATTCATAAGGGGGCATGTGTCAGAATGAGCCTCCTTGTAAAGGTTAAACAGCATTCCATTGTATATATCCACCACCCTTTGCTTATCCATTCTATTGCTGATGGACAGCTTCCCCTGCCGTTTGCCTGTTGAGAGTAATGATGTTTACAGTGTCCAACTGCACATCTGAACTCTGTTTTAAATTCCTTTTGTCTCTATATCAATGTTGAATTGTATGATGATTCTACATGTGATTTTTATAAGATCAGCCATTATTGGTAGCCGCCAGTGATGCACAGGGTCCCATTTTCCCGACATCCTTGCCAACACTTGTTCTTTTCTTGCTTTGTTTGTTTTAATGAGATCTATTCTATTTAGCATAAATTAGCATCTCTGGTTTTAATTTAAATTTTAATTAAATTAAAATTAAAATTTTCTAACAATTAGTTCCTTTGAGCATCTTTTTCTCTGTTTGTTGGTTGCTGTGTTGTGTAGGGTGCTGTGTCTTTGTCACCTCATTTTCTGAAGAGAGATCTCAACCCTGGCCCTTTGTCCTTAAAGTATTGGGACTTTGTAGTTGCTATCATTGATGGGTCGTGATGTCAACCCATTACTAGGTATATCATTTTCAAATATGCCCTCCTACTCAGGAGCTGGCCTCTGTCGATGATGACCTTTGATGAAAGCTTTTAATTTGATGGTCTAACTTATCTATTTTTTCTTTTGTTAACTATCTTTTTGATACTGTCTCAAAGAAATCATTCTCAAATCTAATGGCATACAGATATTAATCGAGCTTGGAGAGATGGCTCGGTAGTTCACCTGCTACTCTTGTAGAAGACTTGGGTTCAATTCCTGGCACCCACATACAGCTCACAACCACCTGCAACTTCAGTTCTATGGGATCCAATGCCCTCTTCTGGCTGCCATGGCACTATTAGGAGGTGTGGCCTCATTGGAGTAGGTGAGGCCTTGTCGGAGGAAGTATGTCTCTGTGGGCTTTGAGAGACCCTTCTTTTAGCTGCCTGGAAGTCAGTCTTCTCCTGTTTGCCTTCAGAACAAGATGTAGAACTCTCAGCTCCTCCAGTGCTATGCCTGACTGGATGCTGCCGTGTATCCACCATGACAAAAAATGGACTGAACCTCAGAACCAGTAAGCCAGCCCCAGTTACATGCTGCCTTGGCCATAGTGTCTTTTTATAAGGTTCACATACACTCCCATGGGCTCACACATATAAAGAAATAAGTAAATTAAAAACAAAACTAAAAAAACCTGACTTTAACCCATCTTTACCTCTGAGGGTATCTTTTAAATGTTTTGATTTGGATTTTGTGGAGATCAAACAATGGTCCCACACATGCTAGAGGAGTGGATATCCTATCACCAAACCGTATTTCCAGTCCCTAAGATTTGAAGCTTTGGCTCCTAGATTTAGCTCTTGGAATCATTTTTTAGTTAAAATTTTGGTGTCAGTCCAGGACCCAACTTTATTTTCTCAGCTGCAAGAAGTGTCAGGTGAGGCTTGTAACTGAGTCCCTCTGCAAGAATCACCTTGAACATCGAATGCAGTTCCCAATATGTGACAGTCCCTGGGTTGGAGTTTATTCTGTGATCAGCTGCTATGACTCTCTTATGCCAGAGTAGACCATGCCTTTGCATTTTGACCTCTCCTTTGAAGTCTTGTCATCTTCACCCCAACAGAGACAAGTATTATGCATTCTCTGCATACAAACCCTAGAATCTGTTTCCCAAGGACCCCACCTTGAAAGAACGATTCAAATAAGAAAGCGAAATATTGTTCGTGTGTGTTTTGTTTTTAGCTTTGATTTTATTTGCTTAAAACAGACAAACAGGGTTTTGTGTAGCCCAGGCTTGCCTTCTCTGCTTCCCCCATGCTGGGATTATAGAAAGGTGACAGGCATTTCACCTGGCACAAAACAAGTGTTTTGTTTTTAAAGAGAGATGTGCCAATTATCCACTTACTGAATCTTTGTTCTAAATCTGCATTTTGATATCTGCTTGACAGTAAAGGAGTGGAACCTTATAGACTGCATCCTGTCTTAGCTAAGCTTTCTATTTCTGTGCTGAAACACCATGACCAAAGCAACTTGGGGGAGGAAAGGGTTTGTTTCACTTACATTTCCATGCAGCAGTTTATCAATAAAAGCAGTGAGGACAGGAACTCAAGCAATTGAGAGCCACTGGTGAGAAGGAGGAAGTAAGTACCTATTCCCTGCATCCTTTAACCAGTGGTCCAATGTTTGTTCCTCTTCCTGAGCTTTCTAAACACATATACATAAGCATGATGCCTAAAACAAATACTTTATTAAAGACAATGGGAAGTCCTAGGCAGGAGGTAAGAAGTGGATAGGGCCAATGGCAATCAGGTGCTGTAAGACTGTGCCTGTGAAACTTTCCAGATTATGTTGTGATGTTATGTGACATTGTAACAGCCACAGAAGTCCGTAAGACTGAGATGGTCCAAAGTGGGAAGTTCAAAGTTCTTGGTACAAAAACATAGTGGAAAGAATATGGAAAGGCAGTTCTCCTTGGTATAGGAAAAGCATCTGCTGTTGTGCTCTTCCTCCAATGACGGTCACATTTTCACTTGCTTTGAAGAATGTATTGCAGATGCTCGCAAACTCAATATCATTGAGATAAGTCAAATAAAAAGAAAGATTGAGACGATGAATAATGAAGTAAAATTTCTAAACAACAAAATAAGCGAGCTGAAGACCATGAATGAAGTTCTGGGGTAGGTATTTCTTAATTTAGTATTTGCCAAACTGAGAATGTTCACTGAAAATGACGTGTTTATTTCCAAGCTACCTCCCAAGGTTGAAACTTAGTGTTTTAAAGTTTCTGCTCCTAGAGAATTAAATTTGCAACCCTATCCTGCTCCAGTAATTTCTTGTTGCAATTTTGTTGTAACTGCATATTAGACCAGTTATGTTTTATCCAATAACTTCATGTAAGACTTCAATTGTGCCTATAATTCAATAGGAGGATGAGGTTGGTTAGCTGGAAAGAGTTTCAGGGTTTGTGTATAGTTAAGTGAGTCTATGTATGTAACCACCTATAGCTTGAGATCTGCCAGAAACCTTTCTTTATTTCTAAGCCTTTGACTCAGGCCAATACTTCATCAGGGACCTTCACTCGCTCTGTCTGTAAAACAGAATTCAGAGCTAATGACCCAACATAGTCTATAAGAGGAAGATTTATTCTAAAATGAGAAAACAATATAAGACTTGAAGAATAAGTTCATCAAACTGTGAGCAAATTTGCAAGACTAATGCATAACTATCAGAATGTTGATGTTCTATATTGAGAAATGTTCAAAGAGCCCCCCACCCCCATCATAGCAGGGAAATTGATGCATAGGGACTCATCATATCTCAAGACCCTTACACCTTCTTCTCAAAGTAGGCCCTCAGAACACCTGCCCTGGGAGAGGTGTCATGAATGAGGCTCATAAGACTGAAGAACAGTGAATATTCTAACTCCTACTAAGGATTCACAATGCAGGTTATGTATGGGCTGCACTAGCCATTGTTTCCGGGGATAGCTATAAACTAGACTGTTTCTAAACCAACAACTAGAAATGGAGCATGCAGCCGGATACACTGAGTGATATCCCACCATTCTGCTCCTATAAATTTTGGGCTGGCATGAGCAGCAGAATCCTGAGAAGGCTTATTAAAAACACGGGATTTGGTAGGTCTACCATGTAGTAGGGTGGGAATGGAGGTCAACATTTCTTTTGTTAATTGTTTTATTTGTTTACATTTCAAATGTCGTCACCCTTCCCAGTCTTCCCTCCGTGAACTCCCCGCCCTTTCCCCCTCCCCATTGCTTATAAGAGGGTGCTCCCCTAACCACCCACCCATTCCCACCTCACCCCTCTAGCATCCCCCTTTTCCGGGACATCAAGCCTCCACAGGACCAAGTACCTCCCCTCCCACTGATGCCAGATAAGGCAGTCCTCTACTACATATGTAGCAGGAGCCATGGACCAGTTCATGTTTACACTTTGGTTAGCGGTTTAGTCCCTGAGAGCTCTGAGGGATCCAGTTAGTTGTTCTTCCTATGGGGTTATAATCCCCTTCAGCTCCTTCAGTCCATTTCCTAACTCTTCCATTGGAGTCCCTGGGCTCAGTCCAAAGGTTGTATTAGTCAGGTGCTGGCAGAGCCTTTCAGGGGGCATCTATACCAGGCTCCTTCCTGTCTGCAAGCATATCTTGGCATCAGCAATAGGGTCAGGGCTAGGTGTCTACAGACGGGATGGATCCCTAGGTAGGGCAGTGTCTGGATGGCCTTTCCTTCAGGCTCTGCCCCATTTTTGTCCCTGTGTTTCCTTTAGACAGGAACAATTCTGGGTTAAAATTTTTAAGATGGGTGGGTGGCCCCATACCTCAACTGGGAGCCATGTCAATTTACTGGATGTGGTCTCTTCAGGTTCTATCTCCTCAATGTTGGTCATTTCAGCTAATGTTGCCCCAATTGGGTCCTGAGAGCCTCTTGTATCCCTGGGGTCTGGGACTTTCCCCCGTCCCCTGCCCCCCAGTGCTACATATTTCTATTTATTCTCTTGGTCCTCTGGACTTCTCTCCTGTCTCTTCCCATAACTGATCCTGGCCCCCTTTTCCTTCCCCCTTTTCTCCCACCTAGATTCTTCCCTCCGTTTGCCTCCCATGATTATTTTGTTCCCCCTTCTTAGTGGGACTGAAGCATCCACACTTTGACCTTCCTTCTTGTTAAGTTTCATATGTTCTATGAGTGGTATCATGGGTATTCTAAGCTTTTGGACAAATATCCACTTATCAGTGAGTACATAGATAGCATGTATGTTCTTTTGGGTCTGAGTTACCTCACTCAGGATGATATTTTCTAGTTCCATCCATTTGCGTGTAAAATTTGTGAAGACCTCGTTTTTAATATCTGAGTAGTATTCCATTATGTAAATGTGCTGAATTTTCTGTATCCATTCTTCTGTTGAGGGACATCTGGGTTGTTTCCAGTTTCTGGTTATTATAAATAAGGCTGCTATGAACATAGTGGAGCATATGTTCTTATGATATGGTGGAGCATCTTTTGGGTATATGCCCAGAAGTGGTATAGCTGGGTCTTCATGTAGTACTATGTCCAATTTTCTGAGGAACCACCAGACTGATTTCCAAAGTCATTGTACAAGCTTGCAATCCCATCAGCAATGGAGGAGTGTTCCTCTTTCTCCACAATCTCTCCAGCATCTGTTGTCACCTGAGTTTTTGATCTTAGCCATTCTGACTGGTGTGAGGTGGAATCTCAGGGTGGTTTTGATTTCCATTTCCCTGAGGACTAAGGATGTTGAATATTTCTTGCTTCTGAGCCTTTCAAGATTCCTCAGTTGAGAATTCTTTAACTCTGTATCCCATTTTTTTAATTAGGTTATTTGGTTTTCTGGAGTCTTAACTTCTTGAGTTCTTTGTATTGCAGGGTTGATAAAGAATTTCTTCCCAATCTGTTGGTTGCCATTTTGTTCTATTGTCCTATTTGCCTTAAAGAAGCTTTGCAATTTTATGAGGTCCCGTTTGTTAATTGTTGATCCTAGAGCATAAGCCATTGGTGTTCTGTTCAGGAACATTTCCCCTGTGCCCATGTGTTTGAGGCTCTTTCCAAATTTCTCTATTAGATTCAGCATATCTGGTTTTATGTGAAGGTCCTTGATCCACTTGGACTTGAGCTTTGAATGAGGAGATAAAAATGAGTCAATTTGTATTCTTCTACACGCAGACCTCCAGTTAGAAAAGCACCATTTGTTGAAAATGCTTTTTTACACATTTTTGGCTTCTTTGTCAAAGATCGAGTGTCCATAGGTATGTGGGTTTATTTGTGGATCTTCAGTTCTCTTACACTGGCATACCTGTCTGTCTCTGTTTCAATACCATGCAGTTTTATCACTATTGCTTTGTAGTACAGCTTGAGGTCAGGGATGGTGATTCCCCCCAGAAGTTCTATTATTGTAGAGAATTGTTTTCACTATCCTTCATATGCAAAAAAGTTATTGCATATGAAGTTGAGAATTGCTTTTTCTATCTCTAAAAAATGGAGTTGGAATTTTGATGGGGATTACATTGAATCTGTAGATAGCTTTTGGTAAAATGGCCATTTTTACTACGTTAATCATACCAATCCATGAGCACGAGAGATCTTTCCATCTTCTGATATCTTCCTCAGTTTCTTTCCTCAGAGACTTGAAGTTCTTGTCATACAGATCTTTCACTTGCTTGGTTAGGGTCTCACATTTTCTATTATTTATAACTATTGTGAAGGTGGTTGTTTCCCTAATTTCTTTCTCAACCCATTTAATATTTGTGTAGAGAAAGGCTACTGTTTTGTTTGAGCTAAGTTTATATCCATCCACTTTGCTGAAGTTGTTTATCAGGTATAGGAGCACTCTGGTAGAAGTTTGGGGGTTGTTTATGTAAACTATCATATCAACTGCAAATAGTGATACCTTGACTTCTTCCTTTCTAATTTGTATCACTTTCACCTCCTTTTGTTGTCTAATTTTTCTAGCTAGCAATATATTTTTGAGTTCTATATTGAATATATAAGGAGAGGGTGGACAGCTTTGTCTTGTCACTGATTTTATTGCTTCGAGTTTCTTTCCACTTAATTTAATGCTGGCTATTGGTTTGCTGTATACTGCTTTTATTATGTTTAGGTATGTGCCTTGGATTTCTGCTCTTTCCAAGACTGTTAATATGAAGGGGTGTTTTATTTTGTCAAAGGCTTTTTCAGCATCTAATGATTTTTTTCTTTGAGTTTATTTATACAGTGGATTACGTTGGTAGATTTTCATGTATTGAACCATCCCTGGATGAAAGCTATTGGATAATTCCTGGATGAGACCTACTGGATCATGGTGAATGATTGTTTTGATGTGTTCTTGGATTCGGTTTGCAAATATTTTAGTGAGTATTTTTGCATCAGTATTCATAGGTGAAATTGGTCTGAAGTTTTCTTTGTTGGGTCTTTGTGTGGTTTAGGTATCAGTGTAACTTCATAGAATGAATTATGTCGTGTTCCTTCTATTTCTATTTTGTGGAATAGTTTGAGAAGTATTAGTATTAGATTTTCTTAGAAGATCTGATAGAATTTTGCACTAAAACCATCTGGCCCTGGGCTTTTTTTGGTTGGGAGACTTTTAATGACTGCTTCTATTTCCTTAGGAGTTATGGGACTGTTTAGTTTATCTGATCCTGATTTAACTTTGATACTTGGTATCTGTCTAGAAAATCATCCATTTCACCTGGATTTTTCAGTTTTGTTGAGTATAGGGTTTTGTAGTGGGATCTGATTTTTATGGATTTCTTCAGTTTCTGTTGTTATGTCTCCCTTTTCATTTCTGATTTTGTTAATTTGGATATTTTCTTTGTGTGCTTTAGTTAGTTTGGCTAGGGGCTTATCTATCTCCTTGATTTTCTCAAAGAGCCAGATCTTAGTTTTGTTGATTCTTGGTATCATTCTCTTTGTTTCTTGAAAGATTGATTTCAGCCCTGAGTTTGAGTATTTCCTGCTGTCTATTCCCCTTAGGTATGTTTGCTTCTTTTTGCTCTAGAGCTTTCAGATGTACTGTTAAGTTGCTAGTGTAGGATCTCTCTAATTTCTTTATGAAGTCAATGCTATGAATTTTCCTGTTAGCACTGTTTTCATTGTGTCCCATAAATCTGTGTATGCTGAGCCTTCATTTTTGTTAAATTCTAAAATGTCTTTAATTTCCTTCTTTATTTCTTCACTGACCAAAGATATCATTTAGTAGAGAGTTGTTTAGTTTCCATGTGTATGTGGACTTTCTGTTGCTTTTGTTATTATTGAAAACCAGTCTTAGTCCATGGTGATCTGATAAAATCAGTGATATTATTTCAATCTTCTTGTATCTGTTGAGGTTTGTTTTGTATCTGATTATATGATCAGTTTTAGAGAAGGTGCCTTGAGATGCCCAGAAGAAGGTATATTCTTTTGTTTTAGGGTGAAATGTTCTGTAGATATCTGTTAAATTCACTTGGTTCATAAATTCTGTTAGTCTCACTGTCTCTGTTTAGTTTCTGTTTCCATGAACTGCCCATTGGTGAGAGTGGAGTTTTGAAGTCCCCCACTATTATTGTGTGAGGTTCAATGTTTGTTTTGAGCTTTAGTAACATTCCTTTTACTAATGTGATCCCTTGCATTTGGGGCATAGATGTTCAGGATTGAGAGTTCATCTTGGTGGCTTTTTCCTTTGATGAGTATGAAGTGCCATTCCCCATCTCTTTTGATAACTTTTTGGTTAAAAGTCTATTTTATTGGATATTAGAATGGCTACTCCATCTTGTTTCTTGGGACCATTTGCTTGGAAAATTTTTTCCCAACCTTTTACTCTGAGATAATGTCTATCCTTTGTCAGGTGTGTTTTCTGAATGCAGAAAAGTACTGGGTTCTGTTTATGTATTCAGTCTGTTCGCCTATGTCTTTTTATTGGGAAATTGAATCCATTGATTTTGAGAGATATTAAAGACCAATGATCGTTGGTTCCTGTTATTTTTGTTGTTAGAGGTAGTATGATGTTTGTGTGGTTCCCTTCTTTTGGGTTTGCTGTGAGATGGTTAATTTCTTGTTTTTTCTTAAGTATAGTTTCCCTCTTTGTATTGGAGTATCCTCTGGTATCCTTCTAGTATCCTCTGTAGGGCTGGATTAGTGGAGAGATATTGTTTAAATTTGGTTTTGTCATGGAATATCTTGGTTTCTCTGTCTATGGTGACTGAGAGTTTTGCTGGGTATAGTAGTCTGGACTGACATTTATGTTCTCTTAGGGTTTGCATGACATCTGTCCAAGATATTCTGGTTTTTAGAGTCTCTGTTGATAAGTCTGATGTGATTCTGATAGGTCTGCCTTTATGGTATTTGGCCTTTTTCCCTTACCACTTTTAATATTCTTTCTTTGTTCTGTGTATTTATTGTTTTGATTATTATGTGACATGAGGACTTTCTTTCCTGCTCAAATCTATTTGGTGTTCTGTAGGCTTCTTGTATGTTTATGGCCATTTGTTTCTTTACGCTAGGGAAGTTTTCTTCTATGATTTTGTTAAAGATGTTTTCTGGTCGTTTGAATTGGCAATCTTCATTCTTTTCTATTCCTATTATTCTTAGGTTTGGTCTTTTTGTTGTGTTCTGAATTTCCTGGATGTTTTGGATTAGGCGCTTTTTGCACTTTGTATTTTCTTTGACTATTGTGTTAACATCTTCTATGGTATCTTCTACGCCTGAGAGTCTCTCTTTTATCCTGTTGTCGATGCTTGCATCTGAAACTCCTGATCTCTTTCCTAGGTTTTCCATCTCCAGTGTTGCCTCCCTTTGTGGTTTTTTTATTGTTTCTATTTCCATTTTTAGATCCTGGATGGTTTTGTTCAATTCAAACCTGTTAAATTGTGGTTTCCTGTATTTCTTTAAGGGATTTATGTGTTTCCTCTTTAAGGGCTTCTACCTGTTTACCTGTGTTCTCCTGTATTTCTTTAAGGGAGTTAATTATGTCTTCCTTACAGTCCTCTATAATCCTTATGAGATGGACTTTTAGGTCAGAATCTTGCTTTTCAGGTTTGTTATGGTATCCAGGGCTTGTTATGGTGGAAGAACAGTGTTCTAATGGTGCCACATGGTATTGGTTTCTGTTGCGTATGTTCTTGAGCTTGCCTCTTGCCATCTGGTTATCTAAGGTGTTGCCTGGCCTTGCTGTCTCTGAATGGAGCCTGTTCCTCCTTGTAGGAAGTTGGAGCTCTGTGAATTGGGTTAGGACAGGCCTTCTGGGGGGCAAACAGTATTGTCTTTGGTTAGAGGGTGCTCCTGTGTCCCTAGTTAGGACAGGTCTCCTGTGACTCTGGCTACAGCAGAGTTCCTGTGACCCTGGTAAGGGAAGATCTCCTGGAAGTCAGCCTATCTCTTGGTGTAGGCAGGTGGGCTGGAGTACCCAATTTGCCCAGGGCCAAGTTGCAGACCAGAAAGTGGTTAAAATTTCTCATAGATTCCAAGTGACACTTATCCTGCAGGTCCAACATAGCAGGAAAATCTCTGTTGTAGGTAAAATTTCAGGGGAAGATGAAGTAAAAATAGAGGGTGGTGGACTGAAGAGATGGAACCGTAATTGTTACCTGTTGCTTCTATGTTTCCAAGGAAGATGCCTTATCCAGGTCCTCACAGGCTCTGATGAGTTGTTGTGAGACTTTTCAATCTCCTCCTCACTGCTCAGCAACTAGAAAGTATGGACGCCTTTGTGTATGCCTTCCTCGGGCCTTTTGTGAAGAGTGTTTGTGAATGCACTCTTCTCAAATCACCACCACCACCACTAAAACCATGACCACCACCACCACCATGTCCACCATTAACATCGCCACCATGACTACCATGGCCACTACCATGATCACCACTAACACCCCACCATGACTACCACCACCACCACAACCACCACCATGACTACCAACACCATGACAAGCACAAATAGTTAGGTTTGGTTGGTTGGTTTTGTTTTTGTTTTTTTGGTTGACTTGGTTTCTTCCTTGGACTGATTCTCTGTCCAGGTTTCCCATACTTGGTCCACAAAGCAGCCACTAACTCAGTTCCTCACCAAGCTCCTTTGTACTTCCTGTTATATCTCTTTTGTGATGTTTGGCCTCTGCCAAAAACAAACAAACAAAAAACAACAAAACCAAAACCAAAAGCACCCCCACAACAGCCCATGTCTATTTTCCCAAAGCTTCAAGTACCTCTCCCACAAACCTGTTTCTAACCCTGGAGAGTAAACACTAGGAAAGGTCTCTATGTTCTAAGAGCTTTTAAAATGTGACACAGAGAAATGGCATCAGTTATTCCCTCTTTCAATATTTGTGCTCCTTTTTTCCCATAATTCAGTTCTTCCTCAGGGAGGTGTGGCCCACAGTGCATGTGTGAAATGCACAACTCATTTTGTGCTCAGATCTGGGTAAAAAGATGAGAATCAGGTCTCAGGCATCATCTGAGCAGTAGAGATGGCTGCAGCCTCCTCTTTCTCTAGGTTCTGTCCAGGGGAAGGCTAGATTTCTCTTGGGCAAACCCTCAGAGCTATGTTATCAGGATAACTAGAGACTCAATAGAATGATAACCTTTCTTTGGCTTAATGACCTGCCTGGAAACATCCATCTGGTCAGGTTCCATTCACTTGTTCAAAATGACGTTTGACTCACCTTATACTTTAAACCAAAATAATATCCTAGCACATGGGGGTAGATAGGGAGAGATGGGGTCAGGTGGCTGACATCTTAGCAGTGGCTTAGCATTGCAAAGTAGACACTTATACTGTTACCTTATATCCTTATTGAGTTTAAATGTAAACCACAAAGACAGTGAGAAAGTAAGTGTGCCGTAGATCATTCTTCTGATGTCACTGCGGAGGATGAATTCCTTCCTTTACTAAGTGCCATCCTTTTATGCCAAGACTCATTCTTTTCTCCTAGTGCAAAGCAAGCAGAGCTGGCGAAGCAGCATGAACAGTATGTCCTGCTGCTGAACCAAACCTTGGAAGAGAAAGCTGCCACCACTATTTACATAAATGACACTTATACCAGAATGAACTTTGAGAAAGAAGAAATAGAACTCCAAAAACAATGTCTGCAAGAGACAACTCATTTAATAGAAAAACAGAAACAAGAATATTTGGAAAAGAAAGAATATCTGGCTATCCGCGTAAGTGGTGGGATTTATTATTTTTAAATTCAGAACTCTCTTGACTCCGAGGCAGCAATGGGGCATGTTTTCTTTGTCCTCATAGCTAGCTATTAAGTGTTCATTTTATTTAGCCTTGGGGGATTTCTGAACAGCTCTGGTGTGAGAAACTCATGGTTTGTTTGGTTCTTTTGTTTGTGGAGCCTCTTGGAGAAGACATTCGGTTGTGCACATTCATTCTGCTCACAGAGCAGAGTCCATGGCAGGATCCATGTCTCTTTACTGACCTCGTGTCGATGTAGAGATGAGGAATTTGCCACCTTCTTTTATCTAGTTCCACTTTTGTATAGACAGAACCTAGGAGTCAGGCAGAGCACCTGTGATGCCTACTCTTCCAGCTGCAGCAACCTGAGACAGGAGTAGCCTTCAGCAGTGATGCCAGACCCTAGTGTGCAAAAAGCAAACTGTATTATGAGGTCAGCAATTTCCAGAGGTCAGGGGCAGAAGTAATCACTGCCTCTCCTGCTCCTATAAGGCTGCATACCTGCTGTGCTATGTTGACTGAACTCATTGTCCAACTGTTGTTTTATTTCTCAAGGTGCCTTGGTTACTCTGGGAAAGGTAGCGCTGTCTCCATTCTTACTGTACAGAAAGGAGATAGGCTCAAGATGGAAACAGCTGTGTTGCATGTAATTTCATAAATATGCTTGCTCCTTTGCCCAGCTTAGCTCCACCAATGGCTTCCCTGGTGCCATTCAGCTCCATCAATGGCCAACTGGCCATTTTTCCCAAGAGCTGTGATCACATCCCCAGCCCCTCACAGCTAGCTTTGCCAAGCTGCCATCAGCTGCCTGCTTTCTCCTCCAGCCCACCTTTGTGCCATGGATGGAAAACACTAGACAGTTTTATTATTTTAAAACCAGACAGATAACTCAATGGCTGGGCAGAGAATCTCCTGCCCTAATCTTAGCAATTAGCTCCCTCCATCCTCCTCAGCTCCCGCTCAAGGCAGAAGCTACAAACTCTAGGGCCCCAAGACCTACGAGTGTGCAGCTTACTACTCCCTCCTAAGCCTTGTCTGGAAAATCTTTCGCTGGATCCCTTCTGTTCCTCCTAGAACCCGGAAGTCCCACCTTTTTCCTTTTGCCCAGCAATTGGCTCCCGCATCCTTTATTGACATAATCAAGACCCAATTAGTGAATCAACACCCTCCCTACACAACTGCAGAGCTTTTGTTGTGTCCTTTCCAAGATGAGAGTCTGCCTAAGCTCAGGGACTGTCTACATTTAGACCCTGAACCACCAGTTTCCACATTCAGACCCAGGAAATCAAGCAAGCTCGAACAATGCAGCATTAAATAGGTAAGGAAAGAAGGAAGGTTAATTTATTACACTGCTTTTTAAATTTTATGGGTTTTTCCCCTAATTTTCAATAAAATGTCTCTATCATCAAATTTCACTCATACATACGTAGCTGCACCCTGGTGCATAGATTATGATCATATTCATTCAAAGTAGCTGCTCTGCAATGAAGTGGTTGGTGGCTTAAAGAGCCAGACATAAGTGTTCACAGAGTTTTAATCCACATGCTACCTTATGCCTTTCTGCTCATTTGTTACCTTGTTCTTGACCATTCAGTTTGCTGAAAAAAAATATATATGTTTAATTTTTTTTATACTTGGATAAACTTTATACATTTTTTTCTGTGATTATTTTTTTTATACTTTTTATTACATCTTTTCCTCAATTACATTTCCAATGCTATCCCAAAAGCCCCCCATACCCTCCCCCCCACTTCCCTACCCACCCATTCCCATTTTTTCCCCTGGCATTCGATCCGCAACCCTATGGGTGGAACAACATTATATGTTTAATTTTTAATAAGAGTCACTCACTCCTCCAGAGCCTGACATGTGACAAGATGTTTGATTTGGGTAAAAACAGGAAAAAGTAGCCAAGATTACAAGCTGCCCTGTCTTCAGTGACTTTGCATATGCCACTCCCACGTTGGTTTTATTTTCCATTAGGTAGTAGTGGGGTTTCTAGACAACTAATTACTTCTGATTACTTTCTCCATTTCCCATATCTCTGTAGTCATACATGTGATGTTCACTGCTGTGACGTCACAGTAAGCCACTCCAGTGGCAAGATGCTCTTATCCATTCTTAGCAGTGGCCATTGCCATACTGCTCCTATAAATGTACCACCAACATTTTACAGCTGCAGTTTGACCCATAGGGTTCATGGTTTTGTCTTTAACATTAGGAAATACTAAAATCCTGGCTTCGTTTCATTCTTCTTTTAAATTGTTAGTTTACTTAGATGGAAAAGGGCCTGTTTAAATTGAATATTAATTAGGTTGACAAGTTGAAAAGTCTTTCTCTGATGTGCTAATAGACTCTTTAATTGGCTTATTGTTGTTACTGTAGATTAAAGAGACAAAGCAATCCTGTGACGATAAGAGAAAAGAGACATATTATAAGAGGAAAGAATTGACCAGATTACAAAATAAAATAATAAAAATGAAGCAAACAGTTACTTCCAGCTCAGTGGTAAGAAAAAATAAACATCTTCTTCCTTTAGCCCAGTCTGAACATAGCAGGTTTTCTTTTTAAAGTTTATTTCATTCATCTTCCTGAGAGAATGACAATGAGCTTTAACATTTCTTGACACTTCCTTTAAAATATTGCAGCATGTACAAAGTATACTTAATGGACTAAAATAACTTGAAAATGATTTTTAACTGCATATAGAGCTAGCTAAATATATATCAATGCCTACTAACCTTTTATCACAATCGATTCAATGAATGGATCTATAGTACGTTTCTTTAGTGCATATCAAAAGTAGCATGCAAAGCCACACAATACAGCAGCCATAGGGAAGTAGCACATTGTTCTGCCAGAATGCATCACTAATTCTATCACATGTCACATGAGATGCATACACTAACCTTAATTATGATATGTCCGTGATGGCATCTAATTATTACAACATCAGTAAAATAAAATACTCCTCTCACATATATGTATTTAAAGAGGCCGTCATCTGATTTTAGGTAGCAGCACAGTAAAGATGCAGAGGTCAGATGCAGCTTAAGGAAAATCACTAAGCAAAGCTTTATTCCGTCTGCACGCTCAAGCTCATGTCTGCCACTTGAGCCTCATAAGGTGCAAGGAAGCACCCCACCAATCTAGTTTTGATCCAAGATTTCTAAGGTCAAGTTAGGCAGCCATAACAATCTTACCCAGATCCTGTTAACCCTCCTGCCATCCCCAAACTTGAATGTCACATCAACCTGGACTTAAAGCTTGTTTCTACCAACCTACTAAGTGGAGACATAATGTAGAACATTGCCTAGTATGGCATATTTTTGTGGAGATTCCCAAAGTACAGACAGAGGGAAGTAAACACTAGCATACACATGAATTCTTCAGTCTAGACACCTCTGTGGCCAAGTCAGGCTGATAGAATGTTGGCAGAAAAACAATTGAATGTGATTCTTTGAGCAGCATATCTCTTCAAGACAGGGATGGCTGAGGGCAAGAGACAATGAATTCTAGGCCACGTACATGCAGTTATGCTAGCATGTACAATTTATGAAACCCAGACTGGAAAATATGAATCTGGACAATGAACATCAGGCCTAATCCTGATAATTGACCTCATCATGTGGTGCTCTAAAGAAACTGAATAGTTTTTGCCCTGTTGGGTGACTTTCTAGAGAGCTACTGAATTACCATCTCTCCCTAGAGTGGTGCTACACCAATCAGCTAAACAATGTCTCATTCAATTTTATCTTGGTGAACAAAAATGGGTTTATTAGGCTGGGTGGTGGTGGCACACGCCTTTAATCCCAGCACTTGGGAGGCAGCCGCAGGTGGATTTCTGAGTTCGAGGCCAGCCTGGTCTACAAAGTGAGTTCCAGGACAGCCAGGGCTACACAGAAAAATGGGTTTATTAGAGGAGACATGCACACATCCATAGAGAACAGACAGTCAGACAGACATAGATTTTTTTTCTCACTACTGCATTTAGACATCTACTCCCATCAAATTTTGGGTTTTCTGTTTTGTTTCAGAATTATTTTTTGTCAAGTTGAGTTTTACAACAACAACAAAGTTATAAAAGTGATGTATTTTTTTGACTAAAGGGTGACACCCCCACACCATAATAGTTGAATGAGTGATTTATAAAATGCTTAGAGGACTTGAATTACTGCTGTGAACCTCTTGCTGATAATTGGATGTCATATTGTTGTTGAATTTTCAATAGATGATTTCTGACCAAAGTGTAGAGATAGGCATACTACAGGAAGCAATAACCATTTGGAAGAAAAAGGTAGAAGATATGAGGAGACTGTGTGAAAGTTTGGAGGAAAAACTGTAAGTGTCTCACTCTATGTTTACGGGAGCACTTCTAGATCCTCATTAATCATGTTTTTTTTTTTAATTATCTTAACATAATACCTGGTATAAGCAATCTACATTAGATTAATAGATTATAATCTATATTATGAAGAAGAGAAATGCTTCTTTTGGTTTACAGTGGTAGAGGCTACAGATCATGGTCTTACGACCCCACGCAGTACGTTTGTGAGACTAAAGCATGGCATAGAACCCATCAACATAGGAAGCTAAAAGGGGGGAAAAAAGGAAAGCAAGAGACTGTAGGTCCATCAGGGACATGTCCAATGCCCTTAGACCTTCTCTGAGCCCTGTCTCTTTAATGTCCTACAGTCTCTTACTATTACCATCCTGGAGACAAAGTCTTCAATGCGCATTTGGGAGACAAGTCAAGATTCAATGGGAAACAGCTAATATGTTACTTTCATTCTCAGAAATACATTTTCAATATTTTTCAATATTAAATGGCACTATACTTAGTTTATTCACATCCATGAGATGGTTTTATGGTGTCCCCTCTTTCCTTTGAAGTTGGTCAGATTTTCAGATGGTCTGTGGTTTGTGGCAGAGGGGTCGGAGGAGGTTTCAGTGAGATAGACATTTGGCAAATGAAGGCGTTCTCTGTAACGTGTTAAACTCACTTCAGCTCCTCACTCTACACCAAAACAACCACAAAAAAAGAAATCCTTATGGGGAAGGGCACTGGCGGAGAGTGCCATGAGTCTGTAACTCCCCCAGCAATGCTGCTATGCTTGCTGTCTACTTAGTCAAAGGGTCTTGCATGATTTGCTGAGACAATGCAGGGAAGCCTCCCACGGAAACCATTCCTATGTGAGAAACCACACCCAGAACCTGAAGCAACTCTCTTATTCATCCCCAAGCTTCATGATCTGCTGCCTTTCAGAAAAGGGAGTCACCCTTCTGTCTTCCCCTGTACCCAGTTCTCTCTTCTTGGTGCGCACATGTAAATGTCTGATTGGGTCACAACTTGTGAAATGAACTCTGACAAGTCTAGCCTATCGGCCACAATTGACCAGCAGAATCTGAGAGTTCATGAAAGGTTGTATTGGGCACAACTTTGCTTCCTGGACCAGTCAGGTAGACTCATGAAAATGTGGCTTCCAACACCCACCCGGGTGGTTTACTGACAGCTGGGGAGCAAAACTGCAGTCTGAGCATGTGCCTAAAAGACAAGTAACTTTATGATAACATCATTTGTACATATATTTTAATGCTTTTTAATTAAAAGTGCATCTACACTTGTGCTTGTTCTAAAACAGGAACAGAATACAATGCCCCTCTCCCATCATGGGTCCATAAATATGTACAGATTGAGTCTCTCTTAGTTCATGGACTTCCTCTTCATCTGGTTGCTTGTTTCTTTAGCTGTACAGACATTTTTTAAATTTATGAAGTTCTACTGGTCAACCATTGGCCTTAATTCTTGGACAATTGTTAATTCTTGGAAGTTCGGTTTTGGTTTTTTTTTCCCAGTAAGTCCTTTCCTATATCAATATCATATAAGGTTTATCTATTTTCTTCTAGCAGTTTCAGTGCTTCAGGTTGCACATTCGGGTCTTTGATCCATTTGGAGTTAGTTTCTGTGCGAGGTGATAGATAGACGCAGCTCTAATTTCATCCTTCTGCACATGAACGCTGTTCCCAGCACCATCTGTTGAACCTGCTTTCCTTACTCCTTACTTATATAACTTTGTCAAATATTAATTGTTTGAAATCGCATGTGTTCATATTTGAGTCTTCAGTTTTGTTCCATTGGTCTGCATGTCTGTTTTTGGCACCAGTGCCATGTTGGCTTGATTACTATGGCTTTGTAATCATCCTAAGATCTAGATTTATAATCCCTCCAGTATTGCTTTTTGCTCAAGATTGTCTTGGCTATGCTGCTTTTTTTGGTAGTTTCAAATCAATTTTTGCACAGCTTTTTTTTTCTATTTCTTCAAAGAACAAGATGGGGATTTTGATTGGGATTGTACTGAATCTATACATGGCTTTTGGTAGAATGGCTACTTTTTTAAAAAGAATACTTTGTAGTCTTCTGTTGCAATTGTTGTCTGGGAGGCTTACTGACTTTGTCCACTAACATAGGCCTAGTCCTGGAAACATCTAGTCTCTGTACAATCTAAGCCTAGAATGTTTTTAGCCCCTGAGGCTGCCTGCTGAATAAGCTCACCTTTTCTAGTTCTTTCTTAGCTCTAGCTGGCTAATTCAACTCAGGTGTTCTGACTCAAACACCTCTTCCAGCTGACTGATTCAATCTGGCTTTTCTCTAGGCCTCTGAATTGCTCTGCTTAGCCTCAAACTGACTCTAGCAATCTTTTCTAATCTTTTGACTCCTTCTTCTCTTCCTTGTTCTGTCTTAACCTATGTCTAGCTTGTTCTCTCTCTTCAATCTGTCTATGTAAAACTATCCCACTAAAAATTCTCCACAAACTCAACTGTATTCCTGTATCGTACTCTTTTCTTCCTGTACTTTCTGTCTCCCCCTTAAGTAGCTTCCCTTTCCTCTCTTCTCATGAGAGTTGGACACATCCTATTCTGTCAAATCTTTCTCTGATTCATCACTTTTTCTGCCACTCAATTAGACACCACTTTCAAACATGGGTGCTTCCTTCTACAAACTAACTTTACCTTAATTGTTTAGGATTAAAGATGTGTACTAAGGGCATATCTGTTTTCCAGCTGGAGAAATTAAAGGTGTGTGCTAAAGGCTGACCCACACCCTAACTAGAAAGAGGTTTAAATATCCCTTAGCACACTTTCACAGTGTTAAGTCTACCAATTAATGAGCATAGGAAATATTTCTGTTTTCCATTGTCTTTCTCTATCTCTCTCTCTCATCAGAGGTTTAGAGTTTTCATTGTAGAGATCCTTCACTTCCTTAATTAGGTTTATTTCTAGATATTCTATTTTCCTTGAGGCTGTTGTGAATGGGAGTGTATACACACTCCCATTTCTTTCTGTTTGTTTTTGCATATTAATGCTGTTGATGTGTGCAAGTTGATTCTCTATCTTGCCACATTGCTAAATCTGCTCATCATTCTTGTAAGTCTTCTGGCAGAATTCTTGAGATCTCTAATGTATGGTATCATATCCTGTGGAAATATAATCTGTTAACAAAAAAGCCTTTATCCAATTAGCTGAGGCAGGATTAAGAAGTGGGACATATATCTATATCTGACAGAGAGAGAGAGAGAGAGAGAGAGAGAGAGAGAGAGAGAGAGAGAGAGAGAGAAACAAAGAGACAGAAACAGAAGCAGAGACAGAGGCAGACAGACAGACAGAGAGAGGATTCTTAGAAACAGTGAGGTGCAGGAGATTCACCCCAGGAATGCTGATGGAGACAGACACATAATAGCCGAGCAGAGGTAACCAGCCACACAGCAGAGCTTAGATTAGAATAAACAAGATATTAAGTTATGAGCTGGTCAGGGAACATGTAAAACTTCGGCCTAAGCAACTGTAAATATATTTAAGTCTCAGACTCATTATTCTGGAAGGAAAAACACACAATTACAGATAGTGTCCATTGTTTGGCATGCATTTCAAGATTAGAACACTGGACTGAGGCTTTACCCAAAAGTTCAAGACATGAGCGCCGACCAGAAAGTCATTCTCAGCCCCTTTAACAACCACCACACCCGCTGGCTGAGCACTTGAGCAGAGGCCCATGAGGAGCTAATGGAATGGGAAACTGGAGAAGGATGCAAGTTCCTAGCTAGAGAGGAGGCTAAATTCTTTGTAGAGGGAGCAGAGGGAGCCAGGCAGTCCATGGGAAGGCTGCAGCCCAAGGTTCATGCAGCACACTGTGACCTGGAATGGAAGGAACTCGGAGGGCAAACAGATGCTCCAGCCCAAACCAGCAAAGGCAGTGGGCCCAAGGGGGCAAGACCACAGCCACAGGCAGGGGCTAAGCTGAGCAACAACAGAAAGAGGAACTAAACAGGAGCAGAGAAGCCGCAGTTTGTGAGTTTGGAAAACAATAAAAGTGAAGGGCGCTGGGTAGAGTAACAGAAGAAATGTGCAGTTTTGCATACAAGAAAGTGAAGGCCTTACGGAAAAAAATTAAAACTTAAAAAAAGAAAAATATCTTGTGTTAAAAAATGGAGAGAAACACAATGTATCTGTTCTCCATATGATTTTGTTTTGCTTATCAGCACACAAATGATTTTTTTCAATAACAATTACAATTTTGTATACCCTCTTTAGGAGAAATCAGAATGAGGCAGACTAAGACAAAGAAGAAACTGAGAAATTAGATACTAGATACTAGGCCATAGAACAGAGATTAGAGTATCTGGAACCTACAGCAGTAACAGAAAAGGTAGCTCTAAATGAGAAAAATCCACTAGGTTATCAGGAGTTAGAATGGGTGTTGAATAAATAGTATCCTGGACAGAGCACACCAGCGACAGGTCTCATGTGAAAGGTTTTATTAGCAGAGGTGGCCTCTGAGGCAGTGAGAGGGAAGAAGAGAAGAAGGGGGCTGTGGGTTGGGGTATGTGTATTTTATCCAGGCCATGAAGCATGACTCATGCACGAAGGGATGTGCGGCAGGTGCCATGGCAACAGATGCAGGAGCTACGCTGTTGCCTAGAAATGCCATGTCTTATCGCTGGGTCCAGAAGTTGGCTATAAAGAGCTTCTGACTGTACATGGATGCACCTTATGCTAACAACGGCAGTCAATAGAGATGTAACATACAGAGTTAAAAATACAGATTCTACTTAATGTTGATACCTTAGAGCAGTATCATACAATAGATTATGTGTTTCATTTCCTAGAGTTTGGAGAATTGAGATATGTGCACCATGCTATTGATACCTGTTCAGAATCCCAATGGGCTTTTGCCTTGAATTCTGAAAAGGGGTGGTTCTGAGATTGCAAATTTATGAGAGGTGATGGCTATCTTGGAAATGCCTTTGCAGATTGGAGCTGATGATGCTCAGGGAGATATATCTATTAGAACAAAGCAATTTCTTAGGCATTATAGCATAGAACATGTTACAGACATGCCTTACAATCCTATAAACAAACAATTGTGGAAAGATCTAACAGGACATCAAAGAAAATGCTCAGGCCCGTTGTCTAGATCTGGCCTTGCTTCTCTGTTCAGAGGAGGCTTGCAGGGCCCTGAGAGTGTCCTGCCTCTCCATGGGGCCCCAAAACTAACCAACTTGGAACCCTGTCTGACCACCCATCCTAATCGTATCACCCACCACCCCAACTGGGTCTAACTGGGACACAGCTTGCAGAATTTAGTCCACCCATGATACAACCTGAAGAGCGGAGTCTACCTGTAACACTGCCAACAGAGTAGGATACCCTGATCTCCACTGTTTGACCCATGACTTCCCCCACTTCCTGAGAAGTTATGCTCCCATCAGGATCATCTATCTAACACAAAGGAAAACGAGATGCCTAAAGGACAGTATAAGAACACAACCAAGAAGACCCAGGGAAATAGAGTACCACCAGAGTCCAGCTATCATGTTATAACAAACCCTGGATATCCTAATGAAACTGAAGAACTAGAAAAGGATCTTAAATCCAATCTTATAAAGATGCTAGAGCCCTTTAAAAAGGATATGAGTAAATCCCTTAAGGAAATACAGGAGAATACATACAAACAGGTAGAAGCATGAAAAGAGAAAACAAATAAATATAAAGAAATAAAGGAAAATGTAACCAAACAGGGGAAGGATCTGAATAAAACTGTCCACTACTTGAAAAGAGAAATAGAAGCAATGAAGCAACAGAAACTGAGGCAGTCCTGCAGATGGAAAACCTAGGACAGAGAACAGGAACTACAGACCTAAGCCTCACCAACAGAATACAGGCGATAGGAAAGAAGAAATAAATGTATAGGCATCTCTTTAGGTTAGGGAAATTTTCTTCTATTATTATGTTGAAGATGTTTTCTGGGCCTTTGAACTGGGAATCTTCTTCTTCTGTTCCTATCATTCTTGGGTTTGGTCTTTTCCTAGTGTCCCAAATTTCTTGGATGTTTTGTGTCATAAGGTTTTTAGATTTCACATTTTATTTGACTGATATATTGATTTCTTCTCTCGTATCTTCTGTAAGTCAAAAGACACCATCACTAGGACAAAATGGCAGCCTACAGATTAGAAAAAGATCTTCACTAACCCTACATCCAACAGAGGACTAATATCCAAAATTTATTAAGAACACATGAAGTTAGACACTGACAATCCAAATATGTCAATTAAAAAGTGGGATACAGAGCTAAACAGAATTCTCAACAGAGGAATCTCAAATGGACAAGAAGCATTTTTTTTAAAAAAAAAATTCACTCTCCTTAGTCATCAGGGAAACACAAATCAAAACTACTCTGAGATTCTACCTCACACTCATCAAAATGGCTAAGATTAAAAACTCAAAAGGACAGCACATGCTGGTGAGGTTGTGGAGCAAGGGGAGCACTCCTCCACGGCCGGTGGAAGTGCACACTTGTACAACCACTCTGGAAATCAATTTGGCAGTTTCTCAGAAGACTGGAAATAGTTCTACCTCAACACCCAGCTATAGCACTCCTGGGCATAGACCCAAAGATGCCCACTATACCACAGGGACACTTGCTCAACTATGTTCATAGGAGCTTTATTCATAATATCCAGAAATTGGAAACAACATAGATGCCGCGCAGCTGAAGACTAGGTACAGAAAATGTGATATATTCACACAATGGAAAACTACTCATTAAAAGAGGACATCATGAATCTCTCAGGCAAATGGATGGAACTAGAAAATATCATCCTGAGTGAGGTAACACAGTCCCCAAAAGAAGCATGGTACGTACCCACTTATTAGTGGATATCAGCCATAAAGTACAGGATAACCATGCTGTAATCAACAGACACAAAGACGCCAAATAACAAAGAGAGCACAAGGGAGGAGTGCTGAATCTTCCTCAAAAGGGGAAACAAAATAGATATCAGAGTTCAGTGGAAGGGGGGAACTGGGTGGAATAGGGCATGGAGGCCATATGTATGGAGAGCAGGGGAGAGAGAAGGGAGATGGGTGGGGTGGGGGTAATCTCTAGGATGTGCCAGAGAGCTGGGATGAGGAGAGACCCAGTCTGTCTAAGGGGGTGATTCTAGCTGAGATTCCTAGCAGTGGTGGAAGATGCATCCTGAAGTGGCCACTTCCTATACTCAGAAAGGTCTCCCAGTGGAAGGATAAGAGCAATAACACACCTACAAAGTCTTTGATCCTGAACGTGTCCTGCCTACAAGATGTGCAGGGACAAAGATAAAGCAGAGTCTGAGGGAATGGCCAACCAATGACTTGCCCAATTTGAAACCCATCCTATGGACAAAACACAATCCCTGACACATTAATGATTCTGTTATGCTTTCAGACAGAAACCTAGCATAACTATCCTCTGAGAGGCATCACCCAACAACCAATGGAAAGAGATAAAGAGACTCACACCCAAACAGTAGATGGAGCTTGGGGAGTCTTATAGGAGAGTTGGGAGAAAGATTGAGGGACTCGAAGAAGACAGGGAATCCACAGAAAGATCAACAAAGGCAAATAGCCTGGACCCATTCCTTAGGTCTCCCAAAGACTAATTACCAACCAAAGAGCAAGCATGGGCTGGACCTAGGGCTTCCTGCACATATGTGGCAGACGGGCAACTTGGTCTTCATGCAGGTCCCCCAAACAACTGGAGCACGGGCTGTCCCTGAGCCCATTGCCTGTCTGCCTGCCTGTGGATCCCACACCCATAAATGGACAACCTTTTCTGGCTTCAGTGGGAGAGGATGTAGCTAGTCCCGCAGAAACTTGATGTGAGGGGTGCAGGGGTGGGCTGGAGGGAAGAGTTTGATACCCAGAGAGGTGCTTCCCCTTTTAAGGGGAATGGGGGCAGGACTATGTTAGAAGGTACTGGGAAGAGAGGAAGGGCTGATATTGGGCTGTAAAGTGAATGAATAAATAAATAAATGTAATATATAAAAAGAGAATGCTCATAGAACAAAAGGGAGACATGGAACATTCCAAAGATAATTTAAATAATACTTTATGGACTTTAAATTTTTTAAATGTCAATGAGACAGATAACATAACTCCTAAAATACACTGGATTATGGAAAGGACTGCTAAATTAGATAGACATAAATAATGTCCTAACTTCGGAATGCAAGGCAAGAAATATGTTATATTGGGGAAGAGAATATGCGCTTGTTTCAGCAGCAGAAGAAATGCTATGGATGTCCTCCAAATTAAAAAAATGACATATGATACAGAAAGACACCCCCCCCAGAAGATCCTCACTACAGACATGAAAGAAACAGAAAGACCAGCGAAGCAAGTAACTTGCATCTCTGCACCCTCTGCATGGGAACAGCTCTGAGACTGACTGAGACATAAAAATGTCTCCAGCCAGAACCTCAGCCAAGCTTAGCCAATCAATCTTGTTGGCCACAGAATTTGCAAAACTTACCATGCCAACCTTTCAAATGGTATAGATAAAAATTCATATTACAGTTTGGTTAGATATTCCGAACTAACTTATAAAGAAAGACACATTCTTTCCCCTGTGCATATAAAGAGCAGAAAATCATCTTTAACTGAATTGTGCACATTGCTCATTCTATATATGTTATTACAGAAATGTATATTACCTCTAAAAGCTTATATGCTCACAGAGAAAAACAACCGGACAAGTAGCCCTGACAAGAGCCACCCCTGAAGGTGCTAAGATACATTTATTCCAGCATCTTGCCTGATCTTATCCAAACTGCCTTAATAGCTGTTTCATCAAAACCTGATTCCAGGTCAGCCTCAAAGACAGCTGCCGATTCCACTTGGTCCAACCTTACAGACTGTTCCAGTCAAGACTTCAGGGGTATACAGGAATAATAGGAATAAAGGGTAGACTATTGAACCTACTCTTAAACTATAGAGATACAACAAGCCAAAAAGCTTACATTGGTATAGGTCTTTATATATTGATACAATATTGTTATATTTTGTTATATATATATATATATCTTTGAATATTAATGCAAATTTGAGGTTTTGTTTTGCTACAACATACTATGTATATATTTTTCAACTCTTGTTTGAGGTATTGTACCTAGGTGATTCTTAAAATTACAATATTAAGTTCCAGTCCTTTTAAAAGCTGCTATTCAGCAGGGCAGTGGTGGCGTACGCCTTTAATCCCAGCACTTGGGAGGCAGAGGCCAGCCTGGTCTACAAAGTGGGTTCCAGGACAGCCAGGGCTATACAGAGAAACCCTGTCTTGAAAAACCAAAAAAAAAAAAAGTACAATAATATTAAAAAATTAAAAAGCTGCTATTACAAACTGTTTAGGGTAATTTAATAATGCAAGTTAGTAGTTGGTTAATCAAACTCATGGTCATGTTAAATCCTCGTCTAGTTTATTATAGAAGTATGCTTCCAAAGTTGAACATATAAAAAGTAGTTAGGAAAGAAGGATTGCTTGCCTATTCATATATATGACAGGTAGGTAGGTAGGTAGGTAGGTAGGTAGGTAGGTAGGTAGGTAGGTGGGTGGGTAGGTAGGTAGGTAGGTGGGTGGGTGGGTGGGTGGGTGGGTGGGTAGGTAGGTGGGTGGGTGGGTGGGTGGGTGGGTGGGTGGGTAGGTAGGTGGGTGGGTGGGTGGGTGGGTGGGTGGGTGGGTAGGTAGGTAGGTAGGTAGGTGGGTGGGTAGGTAGGTGGGTGGGTGGGTGGGTCGGTGGGTGGGTGGGTAGGTAGGTAGGTAGGTAGGTAGGTGGGTGGGTGGGTGGGTAGGTAGGTAGGTAGGTAGGTAGGTAGGTAGGTGGGTAGGTAGGTGGGTGGGTGGGTGGGTGGGTGGGTGGGTAGGTAGGTAGGTAGGTAGGTGGGTAGGTAGGTAGGTGGGTAGGTGGGTGGGTGGGTGGGTGGGTGGGTGGGTAGGTAGGTGGGTAGGTAGGTGGGTAGGTAGGTAGGTAGGTAGGTGGGTGGGTGGGTGGGTAGGTAGGTAGGTAGGTAGGTAGGTAGGTGGGTAGGTGGGTGGGTGGGTGGGTAGGTAGGTAGGTAGGTAGGTGGGTAGGTAGGTAGGTGGGTAGGTAGGTAGGTGGGTAGGTAGGTAGGTGGGTAGGTAGGTAGGTGGGTAGGTAGGTAGGTGGGTAGGTAGGTGGGTAGGTAGGTGGGTAGGTAGGTAGGTAGGTAGGTAGGTAGGTAGGTAGGTAGGTGGGGAGGTAGGTAGGTGGGTAGGTAGGTAGGTGGGTAGGTAGGTAGGTAGGTGGGTGTGTGGGTGGGTGGGTGGGTGGGTAGGTAGGTGGGTGGGTAGGTAGGTGGGTGGGTGGGTGGGTGGGTGGATGGATGGATGGATAGATAGATAGATAGATAGATAGATAGATAGATAGATAGATAGATGATAGATAGATAGATAGATAGATAGATAGATAGATAGATATTCTTCCAAAACCTCAGAGATCCACAAAATATGGCATTTCATTAATTTAAGCCTTTTTTGACAATGAGATGCTCCTGTCAGCACCCCCCCCCATTTTACTTCCAAGAAGATGATGAGCACCAAAGAATCTCCTTATAAAGTTCACTTCAAATGGTCATCGTGGATAATCTTTTTAGGGTATGTCTGCATTCTGTTTGCAAGTATTTTATTGAGTATTTTTGAGTCTATGTGCAGCAGGGATATTGGGCTGTGGTTTTCTTTTTGTTGTGTATTTACCTGCTTCGGGGAGTTTCGTGGCGCTTAGGAGTGCTTCCTCCAGGATAGAATACTAAAACTAGCGTCATCTGTAAACACATGGAAAGTATTTCTACACTTTGCCTTCCTTAGCATTTCTACTGCTATAAAAAGACACCAGGACCACAACAACTCTTATAAAGGAAAACATTTAATTGGGAGTGACTTAGAATTCAAAGGTTTAGTCCATTGTCATCATGACAGAGAGCATGGCAGCGGGCAGGCAGGCATGGTACCGGAGAAGCAGCTTGGGAGTTCTACATCTGAATCTGTAGGCATCAGGAAGAGAGAGACACTGATTCTGGCTTACTTGTTTGAAACCCCAAGCCCACTCCCAGTGACACACTTCCTTCACCAAGGCCACACCTCCTGACCCCTGTCAAGTAATACCACTTCCAAATGACCAAGCATTCAAACATAAGAATGTGTGGAGGCCATTCCTAACCAAACCATCTCACCTGATACACCTATGTATGCCTGCTTACCACCATGACAACTGCCTGTTTAATCTGGACTACAGCTATCACCTTCAGTATGCTTCTTCCTCTTTTTTCTCTCTCCCTCCCTCCTTCCCCTCCCTCCCTCCCTCCTTTCCTCCCTCCTTCCTTTCTCTCCAGTTCCCTTCAGAGTCAAACATGAGATCATCCTATGTGACCCTTAAGACCCTATGTGACCTAGTCACCATCTCCCACTCCAGTCAGATCATCTTTCTACCATGACAACACAAGGCTCTGGATCTTATCCTTCCTGAGTTCTTTTAAATCTGTATGTGTCTCGCTCCTTTCAGCACATAAGTCTTTCACAGATCAGCCCCAAAGAGATCATCTTAAACCACTTGTCAGTTGTAGCACCCTTGCACTCAGACTCTCAATGTCTTTACCCTAGTTTGCATACTATCTGAAATGCAGTTTAATTTTTATGTCACTTCTTTCTATTCACTAGATTTCATCCCTGTAAGAGTGTAAAAGATTTGATATATTTTGTGTGCCTTGTACCTAGAACAATTTTTTGCACAGTGCAAGCGCTCAATGATGTCTTCACGGATACGTGAAACAAATGGCACACTAATTTTAAAGAATAAAAGAAATTGAATTATAATAAGTACAAAAAATAGGTTGTACAGTGATAGGGCCAAGGAATTTATGGAGGGAAAAAAAAACATGTTCTAACACCTGTGTGTTTTGCTTCCTGTATTAATAAGGTCATTTTTTGTGACTCACATGCAAAATCTGGATACTACATCTACTGAGAAGAAGACTGCATTTGTGAATAAAATACAGAAGGTAGGATAATAGAAATGATCTAGCTAGTAGTTAGATTTAATTTTTTTGTTAATATATTAAGTATACAATAAATGTTGAGCATTTCTAAAATAGGGTTTTTATAAGCTACTATGACTATTCACAGAAATCAGTTTAAACAGTTTTCAGTGGTCCTAACGTTGAATCCTGTAACACAGTTCCTCATGCTGTTGAGACCCCCTAACAATAACATTATTTAATTGATACTTCATAACCATAATTTTGCTACTATTGTGCATCATAAAGTAAATATGTATGGAGATAGAGATTTGCCAAAGGGGGTCTCAGCGCACATGTTGAGAACTGCTGATTTAGCTTCTACCGGAGTCCTAAGTGTATTAAACCGCAAAGATCACTTACATGAAATGAACTGGATCTGGCCTGATTACTTTTCATGAGGTTTAGTAGCTTATATCAGGAATAACTATGTTTAGTGGACATGTAAATTACTTAGGGAAATATAACCTTTTTGCCATTGTGTGGTATCTGTAAAGAAGCATGCAATTATCCTAAATTAATTAACATTAATGTTATTTAACACTTGTTACTTAACAATTAGTACTTGAGTTGCGTTCATCATCAAGAAGATGCTCTAGGTGTCTTCTTTTACTTGTTTTTAATCTATTTATCTTTGTCTTTAAAGCTTTTCCAAAGTATTGCTTTTATTTTTATTTTAAAATTCTTATGTCAAGTCTTCATCTATCTAGACATTTTTTCCAAACTTACATTAAAAGAAATCATATAAACACATACACCAGTGCACAAGAGGATAGCATTGAGAGTTCCTTAGGCACTGTCTGCAATTTTTCGATGTCCTTTATTGGCTCGGGGGTCATCCAGTAAGTTAGTCTGGCTGGCCAGCATGCCCTGCGATCAGTCAATCCATCTACCTCTGCCATATCAATGTTGGGATTGGAATCATGATCCACAACACCTGACTTTCCCTGCTGGATTCTAGGGGTTGAATTAAGGTCCTCCTACTTACAAGGAAATCTCTTTCCTCTGTGAGCCTTCTCCCCAGCTATACACATTATTCTTGATTAAATGAAAATTTAAAAATGCAAAAAAACCACCAAAAACAACAAAAAAAGTATGTAATCACAAATGGGAACCAACATTTAGCCACAGAGTACTCAATGACGCATACATTAGGATGGCAGAACTTAGTGCATGGGAAATCTGAATTAGAGCTGACAGATGGGCATTAGTTACGCGAGCAGTAGCATTGCTCACCATATGCTCTTGAATGACAAGTTCTGTACTGTAGAGTGGTGTATGTAATAGGGCCCATTCGTCTATGTATACACATGAATGTCTAAGCTGTTTCTTACCACTAGCACTGGAGGGAAAGTGTCTCTTCTTCCCTGCCCCCACAAACACAAGTCGAGTCCCACAGTCCACCCTTAGCATCAGTCCCCTCTGCTTAGAGTTGCTGCTTCTGTTTTGCTCCAAATTAGCAGGGATATCCAATTCGTCCTTTCAATAAGTTTCAGAAGCAAATTTAGCAATACCAATGGCTCCAGGAGCTACTGCAAATTTTAGACTTTTTCCTGGGTATGAGGAAGATCTTCTTGAACATCTCCCAAGTCTTCCACCACATCCACTAGGCTCTGGGTACTAACATCTCACTGTCTGCTTCTATTCAGTCAACAAATGACTCTGTGTGTGTGTGTGTGTGTGTGTGTGTGTGTGTTGGGTATCAAATGCAGGTTCTCTGGAGGAGGAGCCAGTGCTCTTAATGGCTGATCCATTTCTCGAGCCCACAACCAAACCAAACCAAACCAAAACCAAAAACTTCTTTTTAAAAACTGTGTGTGTGTGTGTGTGTGTGTTGTGTGTGACATGTGCCATTGTGTGTGTGGGATCAGCCAGTTCTATAGAAGTTATCTCTCAACCATGTAAACAAATGACCATGCAATATTTATCAGTCAACAAATGACCATGCAATATTTATCTGTCTATGCCTAAGTTATTTGACTTAACACATTACCCAAGTTCATGCTTTTCTTTTTTCAAACCAACAACAGGGTTTACTTCTGCTTAGAGGTTAAAAAAAAGTGTTTTATTATGTTCGCATGCCACATTGTCATTATCATCCCATTGAGAGACACTTAGGCTGCCTACCTTAGCTATTGTGAACAGTCTGTGGCAAACATTTCTTTGGCCTGCTAGTATATTACTAACTTGTTTATTATAAAATGCCATATAATCATAGAACAGCAAATAAATGTGCATAAGTGTACTATATATAGTCTGATGAATATAACTTTAAAATTTTTAATGATATAAGTTCATCTTTCCCATTTTGGTTAATTTCTTTTGTGTAACCTATGTGACAAATCTATTCTCTGCCATTATCTCTTAGACTTTTCTGGCTTAGGTCTACAAACCATCTGGAATTTTTATATGCATCTTTGTTGTGAAATCAAAGTCAAGGTTTATAATTTTCCCAATTAGACAAAACCATTCCTTTCATCTACTGTATTACTTTGCACTATTGCCATAAGCCAAGAAGGGATCACATCATAAACATATGCATAGATTATAGACTTTCTGTTCTCATTTGGACTACTTAGCTTCCTCAATACTTAACAATATTGTTTTAATTGAGTTTGAAATGAGCCTTCATAGATAAAAGAAGACAGTTTTAGCTAGTCCTAGCGCTTTGAATTTCTACTGTGGTCTGTTAGGAAGCCTGCTTGGATTTTGACTGGGCTTCTCCTAAGTCTAGAAATGGCCTTTGGAGGGATTTTCCTTCCCTACAGTAAAAGCTTCTAGTCCGTGGAGATGGGTTATATTTCCTTTGTATTGTTAGGGTCTATGAACGGCTGAAGAATAATAACCCAGACTCTTAATAGTACGCGAAAGCAAAGAGTGTTGTCCTGCATTCAGGGACCCAATTCTATCAAGATGGAAGGATCCCGACTGAATTCTCAGATTCAGTTTTAGAGCCCAATATGAGGAGCATTAGGGGAGGGGTAGGTGATTTACATCTTGATTGGTGAGCTCTAGGGGTCTGGGTGATGCTCTGTCCCAGACTAACTATTCTTGCTTCATGCCAAGAGGGGTAGCTCTCAACCTCTTGGCTGCAAGCTTAGCTAACTGTCCTTTTACAAGCTGGGGGTGGGAGGGTGTCCCTTTTACATAATCCTGCAGTTGTTCTGGTTACTGACTTGCCCAGTTCTGGGAAGTAGAAACTCAGACCTGGTGCCCTGAACTGTTAGTCTGCAGCTTGTCTGTCACAGAGTCAGCCTATCACATCTTTGGTTTGTTTGGTTGGTTGTTTTTAATTTGTTTCGGGTTTCTTTTTGGTTTTTTGTTTGGTTGGTTGTTTTGGTTGGTTGGTTTTGGTTTTTTGCTTTGTTTTGTGTTTTTTGTTTGTTTGTTTGTTTTTTCTTTTTTGGTTTTTTGAGACAGGGTTTCTCTGTATAGCCCTGGCTGTCCTGGAACTCACTTTGTAGACCAGGCTGGCCTCGAACTCAGAAATCCTCCTGCCTCTGCCTCTGCCTCCCGAGTGCTGGGATTAAAGGCATGGGCCATTGTTTCATTTTTTAACTGTTCGGCTACACTGATGTATCCAATCATGTCTTCTGATTTATCCTCATTAGGATTTCTCCCTTTGGCTTTGTTTATTCCTGCGTGTTTGATGTTTCTTTTTATTTGGCATGTCCACTGTGTGAGTTTCCGTGTCGCCTCAGCCCTGCAGTAGCTGGTTCCCATGGCTCTGTCTCCTCTATCCGACTCTAGCTGAGTACGTTCTTTTTCCTGCTCATGTGTGCACCTTCAGTCTGTCTTCCTCGATTTCCTATGCTCCCTGGTCTCCTCTTCCCGACGCAGCACTCTAGAAGAACAGCCAGTTCTGTGCTTTTACTTTGGGTTGTTGTGTTTCTCAACTGATAAGTGTGTGGTGCCTTTTCTAATCTGCTATCCCATCCTCCCATGTCTGTGGCCTGTCCTTTATCCCTCTTGTCTTGGTGGGAAACTGTATGCTGGCTACTGTGCATTTAAAATATTTGGTGCCCAGATATTTTCCTCAGAAGAGGGTCATCATTGACTTCCTTCCAGACATGTGAGGCATTTCTAGTTGACGGTACCTTAATCTATTTTAAGTTTCTCCGGGAAAACACTTTGGCACCTCAGCCTACGGTGAGGAGCGAGTCAATAGGCCCGATGCTGCATTTTCTCTCTACATTGGCCTTGTCCTCTGGGCATCCAAGAAAACTTAATCTTGGTTTCCATGTGGCCCTTTCCATATTGGTGAATTCCCTAAGAGCACAAATAGTTTTATGCGACAGCCCTCTCTCTGCCCAGTTGCTTCCTCCTGGACAAGGCTGACTCCTCCCTCACTACACTGTTAGCTATTCAAAAATTATAAGAAGGCTATTTCCATCCTATTACTTTCAGGGTACTCAGCCAGAGGGTTATTTTGAACTACCCACCACTCCTACCAAACTTAACTTTCTTATCTCACTTAAAGCAAAATCTCACCTCACGACGACATTAATGGACACAGGTGGTTCTGTTTGTCCTCAGTCAGTACTGCAGTCATCCTCCTGGACCTGTGGGGGGCACAAAACAATTCTGTCAAATTCAAAATCTCTTCTATAAAATATTATCATAATTCTTGTATATAGCTTATGCCTACCCTCCCATAGTCTGTGTCTCTACAGTATTTACAAACCTTCCATATCACTTCATCCCTGTGAATTCCATTGTCTATAGAAAATTTAAAAAAATTTTTAGAACTTTCTGGAATTTCTTATTTTTCAAATATTTCCATCTGTATTAGGTTGAAGGAACAGATTTATCACACTCAAACTTCTTGGGGGGAACTGGAGGATGCAGGGGGCCCAGTTCTCCTTATATGGGACAAATGTGGCCAGAGAATCTTTGAGGGAGTGCTTCTGTGAAAGGTTGTTTTCTATGCCCTAGCACACTGTATATTCTGGGAAAAGGACACAATGTGCTTGACATTTGTCATAAATCCCGAAGAAAGCTCCAAAGCAGACAGTTGCATGTTTGTAGAACTGAGTTGCTGTATCTTCGTACAAGAGCCTCTGTGTTTCAAGCAGTATATGCAATACTCTAGGCTGGTTCACCACAAGTTCACTCTCTCCAAGACGCATAAGCCAATTCCGTTAATTCTCTCTCTCTCTCTCTCTCTCTCTCTCTCTCTCTCTCTCTCTCTCTCTCTCTCTCTCTCTCTCTGTCTCTCTCTCTCCCCTCTCCCCTCCCCCTCTCCCTCCCTCTCTCCTTCTCACTCCCTTCCTTTCCCCTTCTCTCTTTCTTTTTTTCCTAGTTGGGTGAGAAAGTATACAAACTTAATACAGAGAACAAAGATCTCCGAGAGAAACTGAACACTCTCCTCAAACAGTATAAGGCTACCTTGAAGGAAGAGGAAGCTGTGAGTCTGAAGAAACAGACGATGTCAGAAGAGTGAGTATGGCTTTGTCCCTGAAAGTCAGCTTGCCACAGTTAGGGGTGCCTGACTTGCTGTCCAAGTGGTGACTGTCATCAAAGCTCATCTTAGTTGTCAACAAAGTTGACAACAAAATATTCTCCACCTAATAATCAATAACCACACTTCTTATCTGCCTTTGTGGTGCTAAGGAATGTTTTTCTTATCCAGAGCAACTCAAACCCATAAAAAAATTAAATACATTATTTACACTTATAAGACAAACTTGGGAAACAATAATTACTGTGTGAGACTTTGCAGTGAGCTATTGGATGGATCACAGAGCCCCCAATGGAGGAGCTAGAGAAAGTACCCAAGGAGCTAAAGGGGTCTGCAACCCTATAGGTGGAACAAGAATATGAACTAACCAGTACAACCCGGAGCTCATGTCTCTAGCTGCATATGTATCAGAAGATGGCCTAGTTGGCCATCACTAGAAAGAGAGGCCCATTGGTCTTGCAAACTTTATATGCCTCAGTACAGAAGAACGCCAGGGCTAATAAGTGGGAGTGGGTGGGTGGGGGAGTGGGGGGAGGGTATGGGGGACTTTTGGGATAGCATTGGAAATGTAAATGAAGAAAATACCTAAGAGAGAAAGAAAGAAAGAAAGAAAGAAAGAAAGAAAGAAAGAAGGAAGGAAGGAAGGAAGGAAGGAAGGAAGGAAGGAAGGAAGGAAGGAAGGAAAGAAAGAAAGAAAGAAAGAAAGAAAGAAAGAAAGAAAGAAAGAAAGAAAGAAAGAAAGAAAGGAGAAAGAAAGAAAAATAAATGTTACAATAATATAATATATGTGTGTGTGTATATATATATATATATATGTATATGTATATGTATATATATATATATATATATATATATTACAAAAGTGAAAAAAAAATGCAGTGTCCAGGCCCATTTACACGAGGCAGAGTTCGTTCGTTGTTGTAGCATTTAAGCTATAGAGTTATCTGAGTCATTTGTGTCTCATCTGCGTGCACAGAATACCAGCTGTTAAAACTGGAGTACAAACCTTCCCCAGATCAATAGGCACCCCCCCCCAGAATGGTAACATGACCTGTTAGCAAGTGACCATAACACTAAAAATTCATTGCCACTGTGGCCTTTTGTCTTCAGCTCAGTTTCCATAACAAAATGCCATCAACTGGCTTGCTTTAACAGAAATTTCTTTCTCAGCTGTAAAGGCTGAGAGCCTACAATGAGAGTGCCAACATGAACACGTTACGTTTGAGTTCCAGTGAGGACTCTTTCTGACTTACAGATGGTGCTTTCTGTCTCTGTCTCTGTCTCTCTGCCTCTGTCTCCCTCCCTCCATCCTTTCTTCCCTTTCCTTCTCCCATTCCTCCCTACCTCTTCTCATCGTCTCTTTTCTCTCCCCTTACTTAGGGAAAGATTAAGTTTTCTTCTCTCTTCTTGAAAGGGCACCGATCTCATCATGAAGACCCTACCCTCAAGACCTCATCCATACTATATCACTTCCCACTTCTCAAGGGTCCAAACCCAATATGTGCCCAAAACATTATCAAAACATTGGACCCTTATGCCTATGCATGACTCTTAAACTCAATCATAGACATATGTAACCTAGAGAGCACAAGTTACTTTGCTTTCTGCATCACATTAAGGTGGTTTTGAAGACGGACCACTTAGACAGAAGGCTTTCTTGTCCAGAAAAGTTCTTGTCACTGTTGGGCCATTTAAACCAAACCAAAAATCTCCCTGAGCCTGCACATCAGGACAACAAACGAATAAAGGAAACACATAAGAAGTCTCGTTGTTCTGCACACCCAGACAGTCGTGAGTTAATGCTTTCTACCCATAAGACAGGTATTGAAGCCCTCATTTAGAGGGGTTGAAATGGAGACTTATCCACAGATAAGATTTCTTGTCCAAGGTCCTTGAAGTTCAGATGTTCACCCTGTCCTCAAAGTTTGTGTGACTAGCTCATCTTCTTTCTCAGAAAAAAAAAAAAAAAAAAAAAGCCTGATTGAAGTTATATGCATTGAGAGAAGCACAGTCAACCAAACACTGCTGTGCAAATTCATGCTCTTATGTCACTGTTGCAGTTAGAATCCTTACAGTGACTTCATAAAGTCTATACATAGCACTTTCGTGAAACTTACAGTCCTCAAGTCGCTGAAAGACTTCAGAATCTAATCTTCCCCAACTCCTTTAAATTTTTAAAATTTACTTATTTTATTTTATGTGTATGAATGCTGCAGTGGCATGTATCTGTGAGCCCCTCCCCCTGGTGCTCATGGAGGTCAGAAGAGGGCATTGGTTCCTTGGGACTGGAGTTATGGATAGCTGTGAGGTACCACATGGCTACTGGGATTCGAACCCAGGTCCTCTGCAAGAATATGTGCTTTTAACCACTGAACCCACTTTCTAGACCCCACTTCCTTTTTAAAAGAATTTATGCATGCAAAATTTTCTTGCATTGGGACATTAAGGTTTTTTTTTAATTTTTACCTTTAGTGTCTAAGCTTTTGCAATCAACCTCCAGTACCTCAAAATAATCGTTTTCAACTTTCAGTAAAATGGCTGCCCCTTCTTTGTCTCGTTCTAGACATCAGAAACAGATGATGGTGATTACTCAGAAAGAAACCTTCCTAGCACAAAGAGAACATGACATCAAGTTTATGGAGAACGGATTTGGAGTCCTTAATGATCTGAATATGTACGTTTGGGTCTTTGCTAGTTTTAAACTTTTCTTTGTGTATACTGCTTTAAACTGGACCAAAACGTTTATACATGTGATTCATGTAGATTGTTACAGGGAAGTAAGTTTATAACTTGCTCTTTCTGTTTCGCAGTTCAGAGAGATCAGATCGCTGTTTGTGCATCTTTCACTGAAGAAGGTGACAGGTGTTACAGAAGTTGGGTGACCCAGGGGAGGGGACAGATTCAGGGCCAGGTTCCAGCATGCATCCGATAATTAACTCAGTGTTCTTCGCCAATACCCTTCACCTTGGCCATTCTAAGTCACTTACATTCTTTGCCTAAGTAGTGCCTATACCCAAATTTAATTTTTAAAGATAAAAATTTCTAATTTATGGGGAAAGTTATCCTAATTGCTTCACAGAAATAATCATTATTAATAGCTTACCACATATACGTTCAAATGCATGTATATATATATATATATATATGTGTGTGTATATATATATATGTATATATATTATGCATTTAAAATTGGATCTTATTACTCTATAATATGATATTCCACTTAAAAATGTATCTGTGCAAAGACTGAAACATGGCTCACCACACTTGCCTTGCACACTCAAGCTCTAGGTTCAGTCCCAGCCATAGGTGCCAAAGAAGCAGAAGTAAAAGGTGGAGTAAGACCCAAACTTTGAGACTTACAAGAGAAGGAAAAATCCGTTTAAATGCAGGCAGGCATAAACCACAACTTTCTGAATCAGACGGCAGTAGCCCAGGCATAACAATGAAACCTGACAGACAGGATTGTATCAAGTTATAAAGTTCCTGGGCAGCAAAGAAAACAACTACCATTGTAAAAAGAAGGCCCAGAAAATAGAAGGAAATCTTCACCAGCTGCTCGACTAATAGAGAATCACTATCCAACACATATAGAGAACTCAATGTGCAAATGAATTAAACAAACTTCTCCAAAGAAGACACACAACGGTCAACTGATACATTGTAAACTGTCCACCATCCTTGCCAATAAAGGAAATGCAAATGAAAAACTAGTCACTCCATTTCACTTCACTAAGAATCTACCATCAAGAAAGAAAATTATGGGCACAATGTGTAGAGAAAGGGACATTTACACACTATTGATGGCTACATCAGTGTAGCCTCTAAGGAAATCAGTATGGAGTTCCTTAAAATAAACAAACAAACAAAGCCTAAACATAAAACTACTGTACGACTTAACCTTGGTATAGATCTTTGTATATTGATACAAATTAAGGTTATATTTAATTAAACTGGTACAGAGCTTTGTATACTAATACAGATTTAAGATTAAATTTTGCTACGTGCTAAGATATTGTGCTTATGCAATTCATTTAAAAACACAATGTTGAGTTCTAGTCCTTGACAGCTGCTAATACCAGTGAGACAATCAAACTTATGGTCATGTTAGATACTAATTCAGTTAATTATGAAAAACATGTTTCCTAGATTGAACAGAACTAGTAAATAGCTAGAAACAAACAATTCAGATGTATTGTGGATAGATAGATGGATAAATAGTCTTCAGAACCTCAGAGATCAACAGAATATGATATTTAAGTATATTTTATTAAGCTTCTTTTGACAATGAGGCAGGTCTGCTCCTGGCAGAACCCTCATTCCACTTCAATGATGAGCATCAGAGAACCTCCTTATGGAGTTTGCTTCATTGTGGCAAGATAGCCACTGGGCAAGAGAATGCCCTTGCTCCCACTACAGACAGAATACTGTACAAACTGAACAGACAATGTAGGGAGGTTGACTGCCCAGCTTCGCAAGGACACGGTATGCAAGTCCTTCATAATTTCTGCTTCACAAAAAATGTCTGCCAGTTATTCTAGACCAGGAGGCTGACGACGATGGATGCACCATGACACAGAGTGAATTCTGGGGGACTGCCCAGGCAGCCAACTGTCTCTATCATTTCAATAGTTTTGGAAGCTGCTTGACAGCACTTCCTACATACTCAGGTAATATTTATTCTTTCTCAGGTCTCTGGTGGGGTTGACAACTAGACAGTTACAGCCTCACAACTAAACCTAAGTTATGTAGGATTTAAGAAAATGTTTTTTAGGTTTGTGTGAGTTATGATAGAAATTTGATTTAGGTACAGAACTTTAAACTCACCAAAATAGAATAGATAATAGAATACTTTATCCAATGTTAAGAGGAGGAGATGTAAGCATAATGTTATTGTGCACTGTGTAATTCAAATGCTAATTTCTGTGCCGCTGTATCTGGTTGCAATCTTTATTCTAAGTATCTCCTGTCTTAATGTTGTGTAAACATTGCTCCCCATTTAGTCTCTGATTTGTCAATAAAAGCTGACCAGCCAATGACTGTGCAGGGGAAAGAATAGGTCAGGACTTCCTTCCAACAAGACAAAAGGGCGGAAGAGAGAGGAAGTGGGGACTAGCCACGGAGAAGAGAGTCCCTGAGACATCATGAGAAAAACAGCTGGAGGATAGAAAAACCATTAAATACAGTATATCAGGGACTTTGGCTGGGAGGTAGCCAGATTAGTTTAGAGTATTAAAATTGAGCAATACTACTCAGTTGTTGTGCCTTTAAAGCATGTTAAATATAATAGTCCAGTCTCAATTATTTGGGAAGTAGCTGAGTTAAGAGGAAAACTGTAACACGCTTATTAAAAAGGCACTAACAAGCCACTACATAGATAGCACTCTTAGGCATATACCCTAAGAAACCTGAAAGCATACATAGAGGTCCTTGAACACCTATCTTCACAGTTGGCAAGTTAGGGATAGACATCAATAGATGAATGGATAAAAAAAAGTGATATTTGTAAACAATGGAATTATCTATTGTTTTTCAACCTAATGAATATGTAGATTGTGTCATTTGCAGCTTGGATAGATCAAATAAAACAGACTCAAAGACAAACTCACATGCTTTTTGTTTTTCTTGTAGAATCTAGATTTCTAACTAAATATATATATATATATATATATATATATATATATATATATACATACATACTAAGGAAACTATTTGAGGGATAGAGGACCACTAAAAGGAGGGAGAAAAGAGATCTAAGGGAGATAAATATGATCAAAGTAATACACACACACACATACACCAGCACGTGCACACACAGACACACACACACACACGCACACACATATTGAAATAATTTTGTTTTTAAAATGGCTTGCCCTTTAACATGGTCAAAATAGCTGCGTAAGTGGAAGAAGGTAAGTTAAAAATTTCAACTTCAAAAAAAGCCGTAAAACAGGAAACAGAAAAGGCCAGTCCTTGTGTGATCAGTTAATACTGTGTCATTGGAGAAAAGATTAAGGAACCACATCTTATACAGGTGAACTTTGTATCTTTATTTGGACATAGTTTAAGGTCAACAGTAAGTACTTTAAAATATGTAAATAAACCCCATATACTTTCATGAATTTCTCAGAATGTTACCACTTTGCCATATCTGTTTTATCATTCTCATATTTTACTCAGCACAGACACGAAGGGTAGCTTCCCTGCACGGTTGTCTCTGTATAAATACGCAACCACATAAACATCTATTTTCATTATATTAGTTTTAGACAGAAACTATGAACTTCTATGAAAGAGCAGGAAAACTGAATTATGTTCAATCAGATTTTATTTTCTCATGAATAATGGAAACATTATTAGTTATAGTTTTGGGTTGTTTTTTTTTTTTGAGACAGTATCTTACCATGTAGCCCTGGGGATCCTGAACTTATGCTGTAGACCAGGCTGCCCATGAACTCACAAAGACGTATCATCCCTGCTGCCTCCTGAGTGCTAGGATTAAAGGAGTACTGTGTCACATACCCAGCCCTTTTGATCAGTGATTGCTCTGCTTATTAAGAAGTTCAGAATCAAATGTTTTAACTGAATGTTGCTACACACTTGGGTATTCCATGTTATCTTTATCTTATTTTAAATTGGTTCAGATCATTTGTGGAACATGTTTTATGTGTAGGCAACAAACTCATTAAAGAGAGGTGAAATTGTGAACAAACTTAGGGATCTAGCAGACTATTAAATCATTTCAAATAGACTAGAAACCTAGGCACAGTTGTTTCTGGTTGACTTAATTGCATCTTGATTATTGTCATTTGTATTTCTGGTCTTCAAACACTTACGTAACAACCAGCATTTAACTTTATGGTTCATTTATGAGTATTTCTGTCTTTGAAAAGACACAAAGTAGCCTTTTAAATAAGTGGTTTTTGATTCATTTCTGTACCAAGCCCAGTACTGGAAGGCAAATAGAAGCATAGATTTCTGCTGCTGTGATGGAATCTTTGCATATCTTTCTGCCTATCACAAGAAAGCCTCACAGACTTAAGACCTTCCCTTAGTTCAAGAACTTGTCTCATGGTTTTGTGTTCTGTATTGTACAAAGTTAGAACTGTCAAGAATGCAGAGTTCCTCAAGAGCATGTTGATCTTGATCCCTCCCTCCTGTGGTCCTATTGTTTGCTCCCGTCATGGTCCCTGGGCAGCAAGCCTTACTGACTGTGTCGTGTTAGGGTTCTGACTTTCTATGACCTTTGCAAATGACTATACCCTTTCCTTGATACAACCTCACCTCCATTCTTGCCATCCACAATCCTCCCTATTCACTGTTAGCCTCACAGAACCTGTGTGCTGTTGCTTTCCTAGACTCTGCCGTTCCATCCTTGGATATTAAACCCAAGGCTTATAGGAGTAATTCCAATGCCCTGCTATAAGACGGCCACTAAAACTTTTAGTTGTTTTACAATTAGCCATACTCATTTTAAGAAATACTTTCTAATGTATTTGAAAACTACAAATATAAAATTCAATATATGTGTACTTCTTGTTTTCAGAGCATCACGGGAAGCATATGGAAGACAAATAGAAATCATGTCTGGTAATCGGCAAAGAGAAATTCAGAGATGGTAATGTGTGTATATGTGTGTTTGTGTCAGTAGTATATGTTACAAATAATTCCAATAGAATTAATATCCTGGGGCTGGCGAGATGGCTCAGCGGACTCACTGACTGCTCTTCCAAAGGTCCTGAGTTCAATTCCCAGCAACCACATGGTGGCTCACAATCACCTGTAATGAGATCTGATGCCCTCTTCTGGTGCATCTGAAGACAGCTACAGTGTACTATGTATAATAATAAATAAATCTTTGGGCCAGAGCAAGCAGAGACTGAGCCGACTGGAGTGAGAGGGGTCAAGAGAGGGGCCGACTGAAGTGAGCAGAGGTCCTAAAAATTCAATTCCCAACAACCACATGAAAGCTCACAACCATCTGTACACCTATAGTGTACTCGCATACGTAAAATAAATAAATGAACCTTTTAAATAAAGAGAATTACTATCCTATGTTAAATTATATATAAATTCACTCTGATCTAGATGTGTTAATTAGATTGTTTTGGAGCTTGGTGGTGGTGGTTGTTGTTGTTGTTGTTTTGTATCCCATCCCGCGGGATTCACTTATTCGTGGGTGCGAGGGGGACTGCAAACTTGGAAGGAAATGGGAGGAAGGGGAAGAAGAGCAGGAGACCAAGAAGATGGTACCTATCAAGGTCTCATTTATTAAGCTGAGGTGCCTAGTTTTAAAGCATACATCGTGGGGAATGGGAGGGGTCGAGGGGGAATTTTACAAAGAACAAAGAAGTGGGCATCTGCTGACATGGGGTCCGAAGTCACGTGCCAGGCAGCGGGCACTCTGCATCTTATCTCCGGAACATAGATCCTCCTTAACAGCCTTGGGTGTCAGGCCGGGCTCAGGTGTAACTCATGTCCTTGGATGGCATGGGGGTTCAGGAAGAGATAGGGAAGAGGGGACTATAATTCAGCTTTTACAGCTTCAGGTGCCAGGAAGGGAATAGGGAGGAGGGGGGTGTTAACCAGCTCTTAGCACGAGGCCATTTGGCCTGTCAGGGAGATTGTGAAGGGCTCGCTTTCTCACGGGATGGTCTCTGACGGTTTTGGTTTTTCATTGAAAATGAAACAAACAAAAAAACCCAGAGTTTTCCATCTCAATTGAGGGAAATCATCAAAGATTAAGATTGCCATTATTGGTACAATGTTTGCTGTCCATCCAGACTTCTGTGCCAATTTATAGTAAGGGTAATATGAGGAACAATAGTTAGGGTCACAGACTTTCATGTGGGCCACTCTTCCTTAGTAGTCCTAACAGTGGCTTGGTTAATCTCTTCTCATTACTCCCACAGTGAAGCTGGTAATGACGGTGGTCCCCTCCATCAAAAGTATGTAGATCAATGTACCCAGTAATCACTCCCTAGCCCTTAGATATATTTTTTAATATTGTTACTATTAATGTTATAATTTATAAAATTCAAATTGTACATCTATACCATTCTTCAAAGATACAGCTGTGGTAGAGAGAAAAGTTTGAGAATCTAAAACCTTGAAGTTTCTCATTTGCACTTTGGGCGGTTCCATGACTATTTCTGCCCATGCCCCTCCCTTCTCTGCCTTCCCTGGAAACTGCCTTGTTTCCTTCCTCCCAGTGTGGTTTCTGCACTGTGCTGTTGGGCATCAGACGCACCACTCACTCGGACAGTGCTTACAGTGCGGAGGCAGCACTCATTCTGCCTTCTGACTCAGTTAGCATCTACGGTGTAGTTCGCTTGACAGCCCACGTGTCGCTGTAAAATTGTGGTTGGACTGGTTTTGCTTTGTGTTTTGGGGAAACCACTGTGCCGATAAAATTAATGGTCATTCTATTCTGTTCCCATCTCTAGTGTCATAAATCAGTGGAGAATATTCTGTACGAGAAAAAGACACGCACATTGGCTACAGAAGATAAAGCTGTCCTTGAAAAAAATTATAATTCAAATTGAGATTGCAGAGCAAAAGCGCCTTCGGTTGCTCGAAGAGGTAAGGGAGCCGAAAGTGTTTAGAATTATGCTAATCCCCTACACAGAAATGAGTCACACCCATTTCAATACTTAAGTAAACCTTATTTTACTAAAAGATATTTTCCTTTCTCCTGATTTGATGGTTAGAGTGGATTTTTTTTTCCTTTCTTCAGAGATCTATCCACTTAGTGTGTGTTAACTGGAGATGTTTAGATCTTTTTATTTTATTAGATTTATTTATTTATGTGTGTATAAACATATGCTGGAGCGAAGGGTAGAGGACGACTTCAAGGGATTGGTTTTCTCCTTCCACCATTTAAGTCCCAGAAATAAAACTCAAGTCACCAGGCATGGGGACAAGAGTGCCTACCTGTGAAACCATCTAGCTGATCCAGGAGATTAAGGACATGAAGTACTAGTGCTCTAGGTGTGTGTCTTTGAGGCATGGAAGCAGGTCCTTGCTTCCCAAGCATCCTTCACCACTCCCATGCTTACCCTTTGGATACAGCCGGTAATCCCTTTAGATATAATTTGGTGGTCAACTAAGCCCTGGAGGAAAAAGGTCACCCTCCTCACTGCCTGCTGAGACATCCCACAGTTTACCAGGCCATTTAGAAATGTAAAACTTTGTTTTTTGTTTTTTTGTTTGTTTGTTTTTTCGAGACAGGGTTTCTCTGTGTAGCCCTGGCTGTCCTGGCACTCACTTTGTAGACCAGGCTGGCCTCGAACTCAGAAATCCATCTGTCTCTGCCTCCCGAGTGCTGGGATTAAAGGCGTGCGCCACCACGCCTAGCTGTGTAAAACTAACCACAACACAAGCGATGACAGATCCCATTTCCCTCTGACTAGACAAAGCGTAGAAAGAAGGAGATCAATCATTTTGTGCACCTAATTGAAACACTTAAGGAGCAGCTAGCCCAAGACCAGAAGGACTATGTCAAAAAAGAAAAAAAGTTAATCGAAGAACTAGGCACCTATGAGGTAAGCGTTGGTTTGTGTGTGTGGATGCTTTTGGAGGATTCTGTGAGGGAAGGAGAGACACTGTGTGTGGCCATGGTCGTGTAAATGTAAACTAAACCTTCAGCTATGAACCAAGGCAAGACCACAGTCCATTTCACATGTTTCTCCTTTTTCTGAAAAAGAAACAAATAGGATACTTTTTTTTTTCTGAGTTAAAAGCAAAACAAAACCCACCCACATGTACTTCAAATGTTGCCAAGCAACAGACAATACTCCCTGCTAGGAGGGGGCAGTTGTTTAGAAAGTCGGTGGGAGCTGTCCCGATAAAGCAAGGAACAGGTCGGAGAGGAGATCTCAGAACCCCTTAAGAATTTTCAAAAGCTAACCCAGGGTAAACTAAGAGATATTAAAGAAAGTGGAGACAACAGACATTGAACACATCCAGGCTTCCAGACTCTGTAGACTGACTGCACACACGCCCCTAGACTGCCTCCCCACCCCACCCCTCCCATCCAGGTAAGGGCACATATATGATTCTCAAGACAGATGTAACTTTCCTCCAAACTGTGGTGGACCTGCTTTCTAACTGTTGGCGAAGCTCTACATACTACACTGACATTTGTTTTACTTTTAATTTACAGTGGGTTGGATATTATTTTATTTATTTTTCTATTGCTGTGATAAAATACCATGACTGTGGTAATTTATAAAAGGAAAGTTTAATTAGCTCTCAATTCCTGGGAAGGGGGGGGGACTCCATTCTGGGGGAAGGCGTGGCAACCAGTGAGAGGTGGGAGCACAGAGGCAGGGAGTTGAGAGACGACCTCTCAGCCACAAGCAGGAAGCAGAAAGAACAAGCAGAAAGAAGGGCAAGGCTAAGTTAAGTTCTCAAAGCCTGCCCCAGTGATAAACTTCCTGAAGAAAGCTATCCCTAAACCTCTCAATTCACACCACACACTGGGGACCAAGGACTCAGAAGCCCAAGACTTGGGGGGACATTTTCATTCAAACTACCAGAAATATATTAATTAGCTTTCCTTTACTGTGGTGAATACATAAGAGAAGGACTTAAAAGAAAGAAATAATAATAATAATAATAATAAATGCTTATGGTTTCAGAAGTTCAAGTCCATGGCTTATTCCATTGTTATAAGCTTGTGATGAGGCAGAATAACATGGCCTCAAGAGCCTGCGGAGAACAAAGTCGAATACGTCCTCATGGCTAGAATGCAAAAAGAAAGATGGGCAGGAAGAGGCCGGGTGAGACACCAGTGAAGGGCCCGCTCATCCATCACCTGCTCCCTCCAGCTACACCCATCTACTGCTCTGCCTTCCAGCTCCTCTCAAGCCCCACCCACAGCAGTAGCACTGCCCACTGGGAAACTAAGCCTTCAACACTAAAGCTGTGGGTGGCAGCTCCTATCCAAATGTAACACTTGCTAACATGGGAGGATGACTAGTGTTACTCAGGGACAATCACGGGGATCACAACCCAAAGTGACCACAGTCTATCGAGCTGACGCCCTACTCAATGCTTTCCTCAAACTGATGAACTTCACAGAGGAGTCTCGGCTGTGCCAAAGAGAGTCTCACAGTATCAAGGCAGTAGAGCGCTCTCAAATGTCAGCATAAAATTTCCCTGTGGTCTGAACTCACTTCCCCTCAACCCCATCCTACCACATGGAAACCCTTCCATCTTGCCCATTCTAAACATAGCCAGTTCTTTCTAATATGAAGACTGAAGATTAAGCAGACACACCATCCAAACAAGATGTTCTGAGGAAAACAATTGAAAGAGGGAGACAGTGGGGGCTAGAGAGACGGCTCAGCGGTTAAGAGCACTGACTGCTCTTCTAGAGGTCCTGAGTTCAATTCCGAGCAACCACATGGTGGCTCACAACCATCAGTAATGGAATAAGATGCACTCTTCTGGTGGAAGGAAGGAAGGAAAGAAGGAAGGAAGGAAGGAAGGAAGGGAGGGAGGGAGGGAGGGAGGGAGGGAGGGAGGGAGGGAGGGAGGGAGGGAGGGAGGGAGGGAGGGAGGGAGGGAGGGGGAGAGAGAGGGAGGGAGGGAGGGAGGAAGGAAGGGAGGGAGGGAGGAAGGGAGGAAGGAAGGAAGGGAGGAAGGAAGGAAAGAAGGAAGGAAAGAAGGAAGGAAAGAAGGAAAGAAGGAAAGAAGGAGACAAATGGGACTTTTTTAAAAAGTGTGATCAAACATTTCTTTATGAATTTAAAATGTAATTTAACATAGATGCAAAGACAGGTCATCAATATGGAAAACTGCGAGAGCTTGGAGGACATGTCAGAAACAATGGCCACAAAACAGCTTGCAGTGAGATAGAAATGGGCAGAGCTCAGGAAACAGAGACACATCTGAAAAACAGCAGAGAAGGCACAAGGTGGAAAGCATCCTTATTTGGTGGCACATCCCCACCCAAGTGACATCCTTCCATTGGCTGTAGCATCCCCAAGCACCTGGGCATTCTTCTGGATGCTGAAAAACACATTGGATACTCCAGAGAGGAACCCAGAGAAATGGCTCAGTGGTTAAGAGAACATGCTGCTACTTCAGAGGACTAGAGTTCAATTCCCAGCACTCACATCAGGGCTAATGACTAACTGGACTCCAGCTTCAGAGGATCTAACATCCCTTGCCTCCATGCACAACAGTGCTCATGAACACACCCCTACAGAGGCACATACTCATGTGCGCAGTTAAAAATAATCGAATTCGTATTTTTTTTAAACCACAGAGAGGAGAGGCCATACACAACAAGATGGAAGAACAGGTGTAGCAGACTGTGAGAGTAATAAGCACTACAAAGATAAATCAAGCAGGGACATGGGACAGACTGGAAACACGGTATCCCCCTTGAGTGTTATTGTAAGTAACTTAGAGAATAATCCAGCTTTCATGGGGCCAAGGATGTCTGCAGTTGTCACCAGACACAGGACATGTAGACAGACCCAGAGGCCCTATGGTAGGATGGTCCCTATCTGAAGAGAAAGTGTTAGATGTTGCTAAATGAATGACCCAGCATTCTAAGAGCGGTGGAGTCCTCTCCGGAGTGCAGAGGCTGACAGTACATGAGGATCACCAAGGTTTCTTAGAGTGATTTCCATGAAAGCCTTGAGCAGCAGAAGCCATTTAGCCATTACATAACTTGACCAAGTTTCAGTGTATGTGTGGGGGTGGGGGGGAGGGCTCTAAATAAATTAGCCAATAGGAGAGTGTTCCTGAGCTGAAATGGCTATACTCTTGAGCTATGCCCTGGAACAGTCATTGACTGAGAATTGTTCCCTACAAGAGCAGAATATTAGAAAGAGCTGATGAAAACCCTGTAGGGACCAGCCATTTGAGGTTCAGCTAACCACTCCGCATAACATGGTAGCTCACTCCCTTGGGTGGGAGTCTGTCATACATTAACACATTAACAGACTTGTATTTTTTTTTCCTTTTGTTCTCCCTGGGCTTAGAAGTCACAAGAACAATTCTAAAATGAGCTGGTTTTTATTTAAGTAAGATCACACAAATCGTTCCATTAAGCAGAATTCAGTAAAACAAAGTTAAATTCAAGAAATTAACTAGGAAGTTTCTGTAACAACGTGAGGGAGAAACGAGGTTTCACATAGACCCAGTCAGAAAAATACCCAAAGGTATTAAAAAGAGGGAATGCGCAGACGCAGGGCAAAAAGTGGACGTTTTTGGTCTTTGTCCGAGGGTCAGCACAGCCATCAGGTCCACATTGTGCCGAAGTAGGAAAAGCAGCTGAAGAATGACAAGCACTTAGAGCAACACTGACATCTGGGAGAACAGACTTCAATTTTTTTTTTTTCCCAGAGCTGAGGACCAAACCCCAGGTCCTTGCGCTGGCTAGACAAGCGCTCTACCACTGAGCTAAATCCCCAACCCCGATTTTTTTTTTAAAGGCAAAACATTCTTCAAAGCTTAAAACATTGAGCTTAAAACATATTTTAGATTTTAACAGAAAGTTGTATGAGAAAGGACCGTCTGCTTTATACAGTTTGGAAATCCTCTACCGTAGTCTACTCCTGGTAAAAATGTCTCATAAGCAGAGTCCAGTGTGGAAATGCCTGCAGTTTGTTAGTGGAGTGCACAGGCCAGGGGACAAGCCTCTGACTTTCCCAAAGGTGGGAAACATTTACTTAAGTGTCCTGTCTCCCTGAACAGAGAAGTCAGGCTGAGAGGAAGCCCTGTGTCTGTCTCCGAAATACTGAAAAGTCCTTAGGCAGATGACAGCGCTCTCGGCACTGCTGGAGGAAAACAAGCGACCTTTGCAAAAATAACATTGACTGTCAGTAAGACTTGCCCTGGGAAGAAAGGTTTGTTCTGACACAGGTCTCTTGAACATTCTCCTTGCTCTGCATTTGAGTGAGCAGGCAGACGCAGGAAGAAGCCTTAAAAACTGTAAGAAATGTGGAAAGATCCCGAGTCAAACTCTCCTGCTGGAGAGAAACACTGTGAATGAGACGAGATGAGACTTCCATTCAGATGTCACACCTCAGTCGGCAGAGAACTTTAAGTGGGGGAGAAGCCTCTTTGCCTGTAAGGTATGTGGGAAACTCTTCAGCCATAAATGAAATCTTACAGAGCACAAGCATTTCCATAGTAGAGAGAAAACTTCTGAGTGTAACAAGTGTGGGAAAGCCTTTAGCCAGACACAGTATATTCTAGCTGCATATGTATCAAAAGATGGCCTAGTCGGCCATCACTGGAAAGATGATGGACTTGCAGTGGACTTGCAAACTTTATATGCCCCAGTACAGGGGAACGCCAGGGCCAAAAAGTGGGAGTGGGTGGGTAGGGGAGTGGGGGGGAGTGTATTGGGGACTTTTTCGATAGTATTGGAAATGTAAATGAGGAAAATACCTAATTAAAAAAAAAATCAGAACACTCACACTGGAGAGAAGCTAATCGAGTACAATGATTGTGGAAAATCCTTTAGCCAGAAGGAAAACTGGCTTATCCATCAGAGAATTCACACTGAAGAGAAAACCTTTTGAGTGGAAAGACTGTGGGGGGAGTGCTCATACAGAAGTCAAGCCTCATCAGACATCAGAGAACTCACACAGGAGAGAAGCCCTTCATGTGTAAAGAGTGTGGGAAAACCTTTAGCAGCAAATCAAATCTTACTGAGCATGAGATAATTCATATTGATGAGAAACCCTTTAAGTGTAACGAATGTGGAACAGCTTTTGGCCACAAAAAAAGTACCTGATAAATCATCAAAGCATTCACACTGGAGAGAAGCCGTATGAATGCAATGTATGTGGGAAGCCTTCTCGCAGCCAACATCACTTATTGTGTATGTAAGAATCCATTCAGGCGATAAGCCTCATGAGTGCAATGTATGTGGGAAAGCCTTCTCTCAGAGTTCATCTCTAACGGGGCATGTGAGGAGCCATACGGGTGAGAAACCCTGTGGCTGTCACGAATGTGGGAAGGCCTATTCTCAGTTCTCAACCCTGGCCCTGCATCTGAGAATACACACGGGTCAAAAGCCTTATCAGTGTAGTGAGTGTAGAAAGGCTTTCAGTCAGAAGTCCCATCACATTAGACACCAGAAAATCCGTACTCATTAAACGCTCTGAATATCTTCAATACAGGGAAGTGGCTCCAATTTCAGGAGGTGGGACCTTCAGGGGAAGTCAGAGCTAAGCATTGCTGAGCTGAATAACCACTTGGCTCAGGAATCAGAGATGCTTCAGAATAAAGCTAGAAGATGATTCAGTCCTCATTGGCCATCCCATGCCAACACCTTGGTCTGACAAACAAAGCAACAACTTCCCCAACTTGTGCTGTACCTGGGACCCACAGGCATTACAAACACAAAACAAGTGCGTGGTTTCTTGTGACGATGCCCTACACAGACCATGGAGATGAATGAACATACATGTGTGTGTGCCTGTTGCCCTTTTTCAAAACAGACAATACAGATAATACAAAGTTGAGTGCCTTACCCTGCTCAGTGCTAAGACCTGGAGATAATCATTTCTGCTTCCTTGTTATGATATCTTTTAAATTATAAAACCATACACATATTTGTTTTTCTGGATTTTTTTTTCAAAAACATTCTAATGGTAATTTGTGTGGAAACATCTAAGCTGTGAGCAAGATGCTGTATCAAAGAGATAGAGAAACAAGATGTACACTAAAGAGTTAATCACCCTCTCTCCTTTATACTGAAAACCGATGTTAGGTAAACTGGGTTTCTTGTCCCCCACTAGCCTGGAAAGGTGAGATATCCAAAGTATTATCTTGCAACATTGCTTATAATAAGGATGCTCTCACTGGGTACTGTGAGGATCATCAGTGGAGCACCCAAGTAGAGGGCATGTCCCCTTCAGTGACCTGCAAGCTGTGAGCTTATCTCATTTTAACATAGGTCAGTGAGAACTGCAACTCAGTGAATCCCAAGAAGACACCAATGGCTGTTTCTGCATTGGGGAAAGGCATTGTGTCTAGCTGTTGATGTGTTTCTGGCAAGCACCCTTGCAGGTGTGACCTTTGCCTCTACTTGGGACCTAGGAGTACTCAAGGGAGGGTTGGTGCATTCTAGGCTAAATGTACTGTGCAGTTAATCAATAAAAATAAGTAAGCTTGAAATAGCAGATCACATGTTTGAAGTAACCTAGGATATGTGAGATTGGGCTTTCTTTAAAAGCCCCAACAAACAAACAAACAAACAAAATTATAGATTTCAGTGGGAGGTTAATCCTTAAGAAAGATGAGGAAGGGACAAGAAGAAAGCTCTGTGCATTAGTCTTGATGTGGGAGTGTTATGTGGTGGTTTGACAAGGAATGACCCCCATGGGCTCATAGATTTGAATGCATGGTCACTTGGAAGTGGCAGCATTAGGAGGTGTGGCCTTGTTGGAGGAGGTGTGGCCTTGTTGGAGGAAGCATGTCACTGGGGGTGGGCTTTGAGGTTCAAATGCTCAAGCCAGGCCCAGTGTCTCTCTCTCTCTCTCTCTCTCTCTTCCTGCTGTCTGTCAATCTGGATGTAGAACTCTCTGCTCCTTCTCCAGCACCGTGTCTGCCTGCATGCCACCATGCTTCCCACCATTAACAATAATGGACTACACCTCTGTAAGCCAGCTCCAACTGAATGCTTTCCTTCATAAGAGTTGTCATAGTCATTCTGTCTCTTCACAGCAATAGTACCAGGACTAAGACCATTTATGTGTCCTTTTAATGGAAGCAAAGTAGACTTTCGTGTCTCATTCCTGGTTCAGGTCATGGTAAGAGCACAGGGCTGGTAGGAGATCTTTGGCACTTCAGCACAAAGCTGACATGAAAGTTCAAATGATGACTTCCATCCTTACCCATATCCAGCCAGGGAAAGGATGAAAGGGCCATTTCTGTTGAAGGCAGAGGCTAGAAGCAGCACCCACAGCTTCTATTTATAGACACACCCACATCCAAGGGAAGCCATACTCCAGAAGGAAGCCAAGTGCCCAGTTATAACTCAGTTTTCGAGTCATTGAAGGAAGAGAGGTAGATATCAAGTATCAGCTGATTGTTTCTGCTTTAATGACCATTTATAAATCTACTCTAATTTTCTAAGAGAAATGATTATTCCATTTGGAACTAAATAAAACAGAAATTTGATGAATATTTTAGTTAGGTTTCTATTGCTTTGATGAAACACTGACTATAAACAGCCTGTCCAGGAGAGGGTTGTTTAGTCTGCATATCCCAGGTCATATATAGTCCACTGAGGAAGGCCAAGGCAGGAACTCCATTCAGCAAGAAGCTGGATTCAGGAACTGATGCAGAGGCTGTAGAGAAACACTGCTCACTGGCTTGCTCCCCATGGCTTGCTCAGCCTGCTTTCTTATATAAAGCATTAACACTTGCCCAGGGATGACACCTCCCATCCATCCATCAACCAATCATCAAGAAAACTCCCCACAGGTGTGGCCACGGGCCAATCAGGTCGAGGCATGTTTTCAGTTGCCGTTCTCTCTTCCCAAATGACCCCCAGCCTGTGTGACGTTGACAAACACCAAGTAAACGCGCCTTCATGCTTCCTTCCCAGTACGTTTGTCTGTTCCTCCTGTTATATTTGGTTGTTTCTTCACTGTCCACATTTCTTGGAAGATGCATATTCTGTTTCATGGTCCCTTTTTACGGACTACGGTGAGCCAAAGGGATCTTTTCTCAAGCCTGCGTTGGCTGCATAAATAGTAGGGGTGGAAACCCAGCAGCAGAGATTTAGAAATGACAGCCTCTTTGTAGATTGAAGGACAGATTCCCAAGGTGAGTGGGTGAGGCAGCACGTACTCATCCAATACAGAATAGGTGTCAGGCCCCTCTCTTAGCTGCCCCAGTGGAAGACAGAGCGCCCCCTGCTTTGGAGAATGCCCCCTTTGCTCTAAGCCGTGTAACAGGTCCGGATCATTTTCTTCTACTGTCTTTACTTTCTTTGAAGACTCTAATCTTAAACGAAATCCAGATTAACAAAGTGAAAGAAGAGGAGCTAGGTGAAACCCTCCCACAGCTTCAGGTAGCAGAAGAGGACTTCAGAGAAAAAAACAGGACACTCAGGACCCTCCACAGTGACGTTTCAGGTGATACTTCAGACACTTCCCTCTTCCTCCTCCCCTTCCTCCTCCTCCCCTCCCCCTCTCCCTCCTCCCACCTACTTTCTCCCCGAAAGGACATAGGCCTCTCCCCCAACCCACTAACCTATCTCTAAGGCAGAGATAAAGAAGGCTCATCAGATAGGCGCTTGAGCTTTCAGAAGATGTGAACCATGGCTGTGAGTATGTATCTTTTGCATTCCATTACACAGCACAACATGTGCACACATAACTCTGTGTGTATTCAAATTAAAAAAAAAATCCTACACAAAAATTATCTGCGGTCACCTACCCCTGCACCTACTTGGCTTTTGCCTCCATTCAGGAAGTGGAAGGCCACTGTCCAGGAGCTCTGCACAGGGCTTTGAGCAAAAGCCATGCCTTCCAGAGGATAAAAGGACTGTGGGACTCAGAATACCAGGACTCAGAGTAAAAGAAAGGACCAGAATGGGAGCAATGAAAGAACAATGTCTGAGAAAAGGAGAGTGAGTGAGATAGCCATAAAGATACGGATTAATACAGCCTGTATCAGTAAGATAAACTGCAAACCAGAGACATATTTAAAAATGAAGAGATTATTTCCAAGAAGGTAAAAATTCCAAGACTATATACATATAATAGCAAGAGCCTGGGCAGTCAATTTATCTGCTATTTGAGTTGTTTTTTCCATTTCTTGTCAGATTTTCATCTGATTAACTCAGGCAGGCTCACACTTGATGCTCTTACCTGGCTCATGGACACGCCATTCTCCCAGGTCTTTCTACCTCTCTTCTTAGTACAAAGAAGAGGGTGAAGGCAACACTGTCAGAATTAAATAAGCAACAGTTTCTACATTCTGAATCTCTTACAAAGGAAAGGGGGGGAGGGGAGACAGGAAAACAGCAGCAAGGAAGAAGGAGCTGGAAGAGTGAAGTGCTCAGTGCCTGCCAAGACAGTCATCAACCCAGTGCAGATGGACTGCACAGGCGCAGAAGTGCTCAGCACCAGCGAGGAAGATGTCTCTCACTGGCCGACAGTTCACTTACCTGACAATAAGCTTCAGCAGGCTTTGGGAAAGAATGCCTGGCTAGAGGAGATCAACGAAAGGAGGATATGAACAGAAGAACCCATTAGAAAGGACACCATAGAGGCCTTACAGCTCTCTCCATAGAACGCAGATTGCAGGCCTGGCTGTAACTCTGGGCTGTAAAACACAGCAATAGAAAAGCTAACTAATACAGCAGTCAGGCCTTGAGGACAAGCAAGCCTTCCTCTGAGTTGTAGCTAAGTAACTACTGTCCCTTGATGCTGGCAAAGAAATGGGCCAGAGTGCTCCAAACTGGAGCACCCAATACAGCTGAGGGCAGAAGATGGCTGCAGCAGGCTCCCTTTCCCCTGTCTGCTGCCTGCTGTCCTGCCAATTTTATGATGAAAACAAACAAGGAAACCTGATTTCCATTAAAAAAAAATCATCAGAAAGATGGCAAGTAATGCCAACAGTAGTAAAGGACTTAGATCTTTATCAAGCATGGCTAGAAACAAGACACGGCAGTGACAGGAATTCTTCACCTGAAATTGTGTTTTTGAAAAGATTTACTCGGGAGAACAGCGCCTTGGAGGTCCCGAGGATCTGTGTCTTGCTTCAACAGTGTTTGGACAGGACAGACCCGGGGACTCCCTCTTAGCTTCTAGCTACCTTACAAGTCTCTGCAGTTGCCGCAGCCTCCAGGACCATCGCCTTGCCGCCTTCAGCTCCTAGGACCAGCCAGCTCTGTTTCTTCATCGTTAGCCTCATACTCCAGAGCAGCCATGACCTCTCAGATTTGTCAGAATTATTTCACCGAAGTGAAAGTTGCCATGAACTGCCTGGTCAGCTTGCACCTGCGGGCCTCCTACACCTACCTCTCTCGGGGCTTCTATTTTGATCGCGATGACCTGACTTTGCAGGGCGTAGGCCACTTCTTTCGTGATTTGGCCGAGAAGCATGAGGGCGCTTCAACTTCTCCTCAAGTTGCAGAACAATCCCGGGCTGGGGCCGTGCACTCTTCCGGGATATGCAGAAGCCATCTCAAGATGGGGGACGGGGGGGGGGGGGTGAGGGGGAGAGGAGGAGGAGAGGAAAAGGAGAGGAGAGGAGAGAGGGAGAGAGAGAGGGGGGAGGGAGGGAGAGAGGGAGAGAGAGGAGGAGGAGGAAGAAGAAGAAGAAGAAGAAGAAGAAGAAGAAGAAGAAGAAGAAGAAGAAGAAGAAGAAGAAGAAGAAGAAGAAGAAGAGAGAAGAAGAAGAAGAAGAAGAAGAAGAAGAAGAAGAAGAAGAAGAAGAAGAAGAAGAAGAAGAAGAAGAGAAGAAGAAAAGAGAGAAGAGAGAGAAAGGAGAAGAGGAAGAGAAGAGGGGAGGGGAGGGGAAGAGAGGAGAGGAGAAGAGGAGAGGAGAAGAGGAGAGGGGAGAGAAAAGGGGAGAGGAGAGGAGGAGGAGAGGGGACGGGAGGGGAGGGGGAGGGGAGGAGAGGGGAGGGGAGAGGGGAGAAGAGGGGAGAGGGAGGAGAGGGGAGGGGGGGAGAGGGGAAAGAGAAGAGAAGAGAAGAGGAGGGGAGGGGAGGGGAGGGGAAGGGGGGAGAGGAGAGGGGGGGAGAGGAGAGAGGAGAGAGAGGGAGAGGAGAGAGAGGGAGAGGAGAGAAAAGAGAAGAGGAGAGAAAAGAGAAGAGGAGAGAAAAGAGAAGGGGAGAGAAAGAGAAGAAGAAAGATCTACAGGGGGCTAGAGAGCTATGGAAATGGTTAAGAACACAGATTACCCTTGAAAAGGATCCAGCTTCTCCACACCATGTCAGGTGACTCACAGCTGCCTGTAATTCCAGCTCCAGGGGAACGGAAGCCCTCTTCTGGCCTCTGTGGGTGCAAGCTCACACACAGTTACTCACATAACACAAAATTAAAAATTAAAAAATACTTTTAAAAAGATTGACTTCCCCACACTGCTCTGTGCCACCCAGGGGGAGACCGTTTGTTTGACTTCCACTGAGGAAAAGTAACAATTGAACACCCGGAACCGATGCTGACAACGGATAACGCCTTCCTCTAAAGTAGCTGAGGAAAAATAGAACATATTTTACAATTGTGCTGTAAATCTTGGTGTAAAAATTTGTGCCAATGAACTCACTAGCAACTAATGCTTACATTATTGTGATGGTCTGAATAGTAAAATTTGTCAAAGCAAAACCCACAACTTTATGAGGTTAGATGTAAAAAAAAAAATCCCATATGTAGAAAGGGGTAGGGAATTTGTAGACAGGAATAAATATGTTAAATCTTCCTATATTGTGCTAGGAAATGAATAGAAAATGTATGGAAATAGCCACAACCTTATTAGCATATAGTTTAAGAAAACTGAGCTAAGTGATAGCCAACTACAGAGACACTTCTTAAAAAGAGGTTGGCGAAGTGGCTCAGTGGTTAAGAGCATTTGCTACACACTCCTGAGGACCAGGGTTCAGATCACCACACCTGTGAAATAAGCCAGGCATCCCTCAAATACCAGAAGCCATCTTCTGACCTTTCCATACCTTTGAGTGCACACATGCATGCATCCTCCCTCTGTCTCTCTCACACACATGACTAAAACCAACAAAGAAAGCAACAGATAAAGTGGTTGATTCTGAAGAACCAGACACAGGGGTAGATTGATGCAAGGAAACAGCTCGCTGCCTTCTATTGTGATCATAGTTTATCACAGTGTGACTATTAACACTATGCATGCTGCACACTGATTAAGGCTGTTTAAACTAACTTTGTGGACAGTTATCTCTCTCTCTCTCTCTCTCTCTCTCTCTCTCTCTCTCTCTCTCTCTCTCTCCTTAAATAGCAAAGAAGCAAGAAGAGAAAATGGTGAGCAACACCATTTTCCGCTATAGAAAGGACATCATCAGATGTACCGACGGCACGGTAAAGGCTCACTGTGGGTCATTTGTCTTGGTTTTCTGTTTTGTACAATTTACAGTGTACAAACATTGCTGCATGCAAATAGCACCGTTTACTCTGTTTTCACAAAGCCAACTGTTATTAAAGTTATCCTAATAATATCTGGTTTAAAATTGTAATCAGTATATACATGGAGGGAGAGAGATTTTGCACTACTGTGATATATACCTGAGAAAGCCAACTAAATGAAGGAAAGGCTTGTTTGATCTCGGAGGTCCATGATTATCTGGCTTCTCCTGTTTCTTAGCTTTCAGCACAGAGGAAGGAGCATGGCCAAGGAAAGCCTTTTACATCATGGCCACTAGAAGGCAAAGAAAGGTTATGGGAAGAAGGGACCGGGATCTAGCCACACCATTCAATAGCACATCCCCAGAAATCCATTTCCTCCAGCCAGGCCTCACTTTCCACAGTCCCACCACCTCCGAATACTCTGTGCAAAGCTGGACTCCATCAGTGTGCAAAGCTGGACTCCATCAGTGTGCAAAGCTGGACTCCATCAGTGTGCAAAGCTGGACTCCATCAGTGTGCAAAGCTGGACTCCATCAGTGTACTACATTTGCTCACTGAACATCCTCATGACCTGGTCATCTCTGCAATGCCTTCTGAGGCACACTCCAATGTGAGCTTTATGCATTTTCTGGGTATTATAGCTCCCAATTCCATTGGATTAACAACCAAGATTAAGAAGGTGGGGCCTCTGGAACCAAATCATCAAATCAGGTATAATGATAGAAAAAAATATTGAGCAATGAGTAGAGCTAAACACACTCACTTATAGGATGAGGACTGGGTTGTGGTTTTTGAAGGTAAGTAGGCAGAGATCGAGGGAGATAGAACAAAATAGGAGCCAGTAAAGAAATGTCTATTATCTTTTAAAATATGTAATCTATAGTTTCACTACAGACTTTTTATGTGAAGTTGGTTACTTAAACAAGGAATTATCCCATTCTTTAATATATCCAGATATCAAATATAATTTTGATATGCTGTGGGTATGGAGAAATATGAAAAACATTACAAGGAAGTGTAATACGTACACACACCAGCAAATGCATGCACACACACAATACACTCATGCTCACATATACACACATGCACACACACACTCACATGCACACACACACACATGCACACACACACACATACACATGCACACACTCAAACACACAATGCACACTCCTTTTCCTTAATAAGATGCTCCTGCTGAGGACGACACAATGAATAAAGAGAGTGAGTGATGTTGCTCTGTATCAGTTCAATAATTAAGCGCTCCATAGAGAATTCAGTAAGAAAAACTATTAAATGATTCAGAGCCAGGGTTAGTGAGATGGATCAGTTGGAGGAGAGTCTGCTTGAAATGTGCTGCCCAGGCTCCATCCTCAGCACTGCCTCCAGTTGTCAGGCTAGTGCCTGGGAGGTGCAGATGGGAGCGGTAGGCGTCCCGAGTCATCCTCTGCTACATAGTGATTCCTGGGGCCAGCCTGCAATACTTGACACCCTGTCACAAAAGCAAATACACAATAGCTAATTACATAACTAAATAAATATCCACAGAGTAAATATTTTCTCCTTCTAGAAACACTAAATCTCAGCGAACCCCCCCCAACCTTCTCCCCATTTTGGTGAGGTATTCAAGGATCAAAGCATATTCCACTTTATGAAGTTTTGTTAGTGTCTAGGACGCATGACTTAAGGTCCATCCATGCACGGCCTTCCCAGAGTCCACAAGTAAGTTTTTAGTAAGCAAGCTTTGGGACATTCTGCGGGAATAATTCCGTGGTCAACTGGATGGCTCCAGAATGGATACAGAACCCGGTTCTGGCTGTGGGCTGGGCACCCTATTGCTCTGTTCTTTGAACCCTAGGAGTTAACTGTGGCTTTTATGCTTGCACAGGAAAATATGAAGCGAGAAATAAAAATCTTACGAGACCTTGAAAGTGAGAAAACCCACAAACATTTTGAAATTCTAAAGAACTTAGAAAATGAAATCTATGTAAATGACCAAAAGATGGCCCTTCTCATCCTGGAAAACCGAAAATTAAGAGAAGTAAGTCCAAGAGAACTTTATGTTTACTCACAATTCTGATTGATTATAAGAACTTTGCACGTGAGAAAAGAGGCGAATAACTCTTGCAATGAGCTTTAGAAAGTTCCAGTCTTTCATATCCCTCCCGACACCTGCACAACTCCCCCTACAAGAGTACCACCAACTTCTAACATCAGAGCTCAGCTTGGGCCAGATTCGAACACTGCCTGTGAAGGATGATGCTGTCTGTATATATGCTTTTGTCCAACTTCATGGCTCTGAGATTCATCCTCTTGCAGTGTTAGTTCCGATCCTTCATTCTGTGTAGTGTTCCACCATATGACTATAGCACTTATTTAGACAGTGCTATTAGTAGGGTTTGGGACTATTTCTTTTGGCTATAAATAACCAACCCTGCTCCTAAGCCCCTTCAAGTATAATTGTTTTGACAGACAGACATATTTCTGTTGAGTATCGATCCTAACTGGACCTGCAAAGTCACTAGGTGTTAAACTGAGCACAAGTAAGACCATTACCAAAATCTTTTGGTCAAATTATAAGTTTTATTTTTTTGTCAGATAGGGTTATCTCTCCCTAGAGCAAGTTTTTAGAAATAGCGTCAAACACATGAGAAGGCAGGGTTTATATGTTTTTTTTTTGTCAGACAGGGCTATATCCCTAAAGCAATGCTTTCAAGAGTTGGGGGATTTCCAGAGGAATTCTGCTCACATAGGAAAGTAGCTGAAAACATTTCAAAATTATTTGACAGGACATCTTATCTTATAAGAGTATGTTCAAGGTGGGAGTCAAACTCTTTAGAGTGGGAAGCATGTCAAATTCCAGAAACAGGTTAAAGCAGCCATTTTGAATCTAGCAGAATACAGAAATGAACTTATTCTGACCTTAGAACAAAATGGCTTCCAACTTCCCTCGAAGGGTGTGCATCTTCGGCACCAGTGCAGAGTGTCAGGCTCACAAAGGCAGTGCTTTGAATGCCCCTTGTACAAGCAGTGTGTGAGAACTCTGGCAGCCACAACCTCACCTGTGTCAATGTCACATGAAGAAATGAAAATGCAGACCTCCTCTTAGATTAGTTTGAGCAAACCCAAATTTGTATTCTCCAATGTCTTCCATCAGTCTGTAGCCTGTCTCTAGTCTACTGTGTGTGTGTGTGTGTGATATGTCCCTTTGCCCATCTGGTCTGTGGCTGGCCCATCTCTAACAAAGAGCTTACTCTATATCTATTGAACAGCACAGAAAACACAATATGGGAAAGAGATGAAGAATTCTTTACAGAAATCTTCAAGAGAATTTTACAAGAGAAGAGGTTGCTTTGTTGACCCCAATTGGCCCAGAATAGCAGTCAAAATCTCAAACAGATGTCATCAACCTATATCCACGTGTCACTTCTGATATTTATGAGATATCTGTTTAGTTTACGGCTATTTTTAACCTGTTGACTATTCTCAGAAAACAATTACCACAATATACACATACACGCAAGTATTGTTCAAGGGCATGGAAGAGTACATAACTAAGATTAAAGCTGTGAATTTACTCTGGGTTGTAAAGAGCTGGTTGTGTGGAAAGTCCAAGGCACAATAACGTTGTTTGCATCGTTCTCCTAAAAGCAGGTGAAACTTAAACAGGCTGAGTCCCCAGTAGGACAGCAGATTAACAATCTCGTTTTGAATGGTCTCAAAGCATATTATTAATGTGGTGGCAAGGCCTGCAAAAATGGTTAGTCTCCTCGGCATTGGGAGATACTTTCAGAAAATGCATCGCTGTACCCATCCAACTCTTTCAGTTCAGCCATCCTGGTGGATGTGTGCACTGGTGCCCCACAGAGCTGCATCCCTTTTACAATGATAGAAATACTTAGTCATGCGCCGTTGGGCACTCAGCCTCATTTGTAAAGTTTGTGTTCAAGATTTCTTTGTCTGGTTAAAAAATTAAGTTGTCTGTACCGTAAATACCACAGCAAATGTTTCTTCATTTAACACCTAAAGTTACCACCTCAGTTAATGAACATTAATCTTAGAGGCTATATCTCAAAAGAGTAAGGCTTCCCTGTTGATACTTAAGATTTTAATTTTTAGAATTATGTGTTCAATAATTAAATCCATGCTGACTTTAATGATCAGAACTGTTGACTCCAACTGTTTTTATTAAAACATAATTTCTATATTTCATAATGTGTAGCTAGACAGTATAGTATTCCCTTGTTTGAAAGACATGAACTAGAGTAGTCTGCCACTCCTTGGATGCACTGTCCTTAGTGTCTCACAGAGTGAATGTTGCTTCTTTGTAAACTGAGAGTTTAAAGGAAATGTATTTTTAAATGACTTCCCCACCCCCAACCATAAAAACCTCGAAGTTGGGGTCTGCCTGATAGGAGAAGTAGCCTGGTCAGTGACTTATCCAATGTCATTAAGGAAACCCCTTCACCTCTCTGTGTGATTTATTTCTGTCTGTTAGATGTCAAGGGTTAGCCCACCGACCTCACATGCTTTGTTTGTAAGAGCTGATATTTTTTCAGAAGGGTGCGTGGACTCTGAAGAGCTTTGGCAGCCTCCGTAACCCTGGACCACGCAACACACCATGCTGCCAGCCTTTGACACAAACGTGGGAGGAACTCTATCCACCTATCAAAGCGTCCCATTAGTCTCTTCTCAGAGAGAGACAACATCTACCCTTTACTAAAAGGATGAGATTTTTTTATTGCTACACTTTTGCACAAGGAACACTTGTGGATAGGAAGCTTTCAGGCAGGAGGTCTTTTAACCTCTTACTGCGTCAAGTCATATTCAAAACACCGTGTTTATTTATTTGGCTGGTGACATAGTAAGAAAGCAGAACCCTTTGTCTCCTCCCTTGAGTGGACATAGTCACAGTAGGACAGTCAGAGTCATCGTGAACCGTCATTATACACTGAGGATGACTGCATGGACATTTCTCTAACTCTGCAGAGAGCAGGCTCTGAGCAGTCACACCCCTTTCCTTTCCAGTATCTTGCCTACCTGAAGAAACAAATCAATGAATATGTGTCAAAGCAAGTAATAACTGTACAGCACTCAGGTGACCTCTCTTGGCAACTGATAGTTCAGCACTGTAAGTAATGTGTCACTCTTCCCATACAATTCCTTGATCAAATAGTTTTATTAATTTGCATATAGTCAAATGCATATATCTTAAGGTCGGTGAATTTTGAGGACTATACATACTCTGGCAAAGTGTGGAACATCGTCATGGTGGCATCTAGCCATAGTTTAAGTCAAAGCAGGCTCCTGTTTTAAGTCTGTGGTCTTACTAGGAGGGTTGTAGAACCTTTGGGAGGTAAGATCCCAGCTGATGAAAGTAGGTCCTTAGGAGCAGGGCTGTAAACGTTATAACCATCCCTTATTACATCCCCTACTCTCGGCTTTATGAGCTACCAAGTTACGTGGGGATCTCGACCACGCATTCCCATCACCACAGTCAGCTGCTCCATTGCGTCACAGCAAACCAGCAGCCGCTGAAGCTGTAGGCCCACATTGCCCCCTTCCTTAAGTTCCTTTTTATCAGGTATTTACTGCCACCTGCCCCTTTCCAGTTCATCTTACATCCCTCCTCCAGTCTCTGGAAGCCACCCAGATGGCTTCTAACACTAATAATTAAACAAAAGGAAATGACACAGTATGTAAACGTCTCCTCCTGGCTTTTCTGACCCTCCAAAATGGATTTTTTATGATTCCTTCATGAAGCCTGGTGTGGGTGCTCACACCTATAATCCCAGTACTTAGAAGGCGGAAACAGAGGGGTTGGTGTGAGTTTAAAAAAACCAGGCTGGACTACAAAGTAAGTTCCATGTCAGCCTAAACTAGAGTTGTAACCTGTCTCAAAACATCATCAAACACACACACACACACACACACACACACACACACACACACGCTTCGCCTCTGTGCTTTCTTGAGCCACAGACTGTCTCCCCTCTGGCGCAGTGCAGTGGTATGGGCTACACACACATCATCCGTTCAGCAGCCGAAGGACATTTGCCTTGTTCTTCATATATCACAGGTGAAGGAACTGGGGACATTCATTCAGAAGCATTTTAAAACTGATCTCTTAGGCAGTACTTAGAATGGCAGGGCTGGGCTGCAAGGCTAGTGACTGGGTGCCTTTTAAGAAACTGCTACTTTGCGGTTTGCTGTTCAAATTCCTCATCCAACTAGTGATGTGGAAAAGATCCCGATGCTGCCCGGAGACCCTCACCAACACTTGAAAAGCTGAGGGCAGTAAAAGCATTAGCACGTAGCCATTTGCATCAGTGTAGAATGGAATGGTATTGTGGTTTTTGTCTGCCTTTCCCTGCTGTGACCATCAGTTCATGTGGTTCTCGGCTGTCTGAAAATCATCCTTCTTGAACCATCTTGAACCAGTGAAGTATTTTGGTATAATAACTATCTCAGTGTGGGGCTGGATAGATGGTTCAGTAGGTAAGAGCCCTTGCCGCTCTTTCGGAGGACTGGAGTTCAGTTTCTACACTCATGTCAGGAAGTTTAAAGCTGCTTTCTCTTATACATACATACATACATACATACATACACACATACATACTCATACATACAAATTATAGAGATAGATATATAGGTATAAATATAGGTATAGACATAGATGTAGATAGATGTAAATATCCCCCAACAAATATCACAAAGTTAGCAGCTTAAGAGTTTTCTTGGCTCATGTATTGGTGATGTGATCGGAGCTCGGATATACCCTGCCTATTCCGTAGAACATTCTGTGTCTGAGAGCTTGGACCCTCCGAACTCCCACCTATTCCAATGTCTGGAGTTGATGTGGCTCTCAGATGTGGCTCCGGGAAACCGTTGGCCAGAGCACACCCTCATGGGCTGCACACAGAACATCTGGGCTCCAAGGGAAGCATCGCAGGAGAACAGTGGAAGCTCACAGTATTGACATGCCCTAGCCTTGAAGTCAGAGTGTCACCCCCACGTGACTGTCAGGTTAACGTAACTGTTCTAGAACAAGGAGGGGCTGCTGTTGGCACCAGGATGCAAGAGGCCTGAGAAAGCAGGTGCCGTGTCCACTCAAGTTTCTTACTCATTGTCTCATGAGCTTATCATTGAGCTAAGGTCTTCATGTATTCTGGAATTTAGTTCTCTTTCTATCTGAGGTTTGACTTATGATCTTTATAGTAACATTTTGCCATAAGGTCAAAATGAAGTAGAAGTTTTCTTCTCTGTCTCTCTGTCTCTGTCTCTCTGTCTCTGACTGTCTCTCTCTGTCTCTGTCTGTCTGTCTGTCTGTCTCTCTGTGAGTGTATGTGTGTGTGTATGTATGTATGTATGTATGTATGTATGTATGTGTGTGTGTGTGTGATTCTGGAAGTAGAAACTCTTAAAAAATAATTTAAAACTTTTAATTATTAAGATACTAATATTGTTTTATTAACTATTGCATTTGCACATTTCAGCACAGTATTCAGATCTGCTGTCAGCATTTCAGATCATAATTAAGGTGAGGGCTCTTTCTGCATTGTTTTGCATATCATGTCTCAAAAAGAATTGATCTACCATTTAAAAATGTGTGTGTGTGAGTGTGTGTGTGTGTGTATGTGTATGTGTGTGTGTGTGTGTGTGTGTGTGTGTGTGTGTGTATGGTGTTCCCCTGTGCATGTAACTGGTATGTATTCGTGTACATATGGACAGAATTGTTAAAATGCAGAAGGATGGTAGGGTGGTGTTCCCATCACAGCCGTTGTGCCAAACTTAACCATGAGATCTTAATCCTTTCAGAAACTATCTTCTTGCAGTATTGCTCAGTGTGACGGGTGGGCAGTCCCCTCTCCACCCTTCTTCTCTGCTTCTTCATCTTCCCTCTCTTTCCTTTCCTCCTTTGTCTTTGCAAGCTCACATACAATACGTCTGGTTTTCAGACTGTGCTGTGAACTCTAGGCTCACTCTATTTTACCAGCTGTTCTGCCTCTCCATCCCTCCTCCCTGTAGGTAGGAGAGGAGTCAGGTAGCTGGTTCTGAATCCAGCCTCTTCTTAGTCTCTAAAAGTTACTTTGCGTAACTAATGACAACTTTGCATACATAACATCACATCCGGAAACAATCCACTCAGCATGTTACTCATTTCATTGTAATTTGTATCCGCACACTCCCAAATGCTGTCCCTTTAAGGAACTGGTGGGCACCGGAGAAGACACTTTGCAAGAAATTAAGTCTCTGGTGGCGAAGCTGCAGTACAGGGATGAGAAAATCGAGTCCATCAGCACCTGGCTCCTGGAGGGATTCGAAAGGCTGCGTCGTCTTATGGAAGAGGACTCACCGACCAGCCTTAGTAAAGAGGACCTCCAGAAACTCGGTAAGGTAGCACTTCCAGCCACCTTCTAGTAACTAGTGACATCAAAATAAGGGGGTCCTCCGGGACCGGTCATCAGAGGAAGGTAAAGGACAGTGCTCTGTGGTGCTGGGCCTTCCACCAAACACCCTTCTCACTTTGGGTCGAGTTTGTCCGAACAGCTCGTCACTTCTTCCTTTCACTTGAGAAGATTTTCAAGAGAACTAAATTTTGTTCATGATTACAAAAAAGAAACTAGCTAATTTGTTTTTGAGATGGGAATCTTACTGTGGAGTCTAGTGTGGTGGGGACTCAGAATCTTCCTGCCCAGACCCCCTCAGTGCTGGGTTTATAGGCCACCACACCCGATTCACAAATGTTCTCTGTTGAAAAACAAAAACATGTGGTGCACATACATACCTACATGTAGGCAAACACTCGCACACATAAAGTAAAATCAAAATAAACCATTTAAACTAAAGAAAGACAAAGTGAGCTCTTCTATTTAGAGCCAATAAAATGTTACCGTCAACAAGCACTTACTGACCTCCTATCCTGAATCAAGCTCTAAGATACCACAGGGAATGAGATACTCCCTGCTCAAATGGGATTCACAGTCCAGTCCAGAGCTTGGCGGCTCCTCCCCTGACCAGGGCCGGATAGTGGTTTTGGAACTGTCAACACTGAAGTCTCTGTAGCAGGAGTCAGGAGTTGGGGCCTCTGAGGAGCCGGAAGCTGAGCTGAGCTCTGGAGGCAGACCCCCGGCTTGCCATAGCTCTCTGCCCTTCTCAGCTCCGGGGGCACGGGACAGAATGTGGGTGGACTCGGAAGCCAGGCCGGATTGTCCTCCTGCTGTTCATGCCTTTCTCACTTTTCCTGGTTGTAGAGTTAGAGAGACAACAAATGGCGGTTATAAAATATCAAACCCATATTGACTGTTCATCGGGTGTCTGGAATCTCCCCCTGTCCCAGAGAAGCGAGTACCACTTGACCCTTGAATTATTATTATTCCACCACCTTATAGCCAAGGAATCTCTCTGACTTGTGAATTGCTTGCAAGTCTCTAGAAGCCCTGGACTGCTTCCAGTTCTGCAGCTCTCTGCTGCCCTCTGTTGGACATAGTATATCAGTACAATCTTTCAGGTCCTACCCTTTCACACCCATTACACTAGCTTCATTACTGTACTGCGAATCCCTGGGCAAGAGAAGAGATGGTTAGACTTAATGGGCCTCTTCTCCTGGAGATAAAGGAGCGGAAAGCACACAGAACTGTCAGAGACAGGTGCAGATGGGAGCTGCCCAAGAGCCCCAAGTACAACTGGAAAGAGGAATCGGGTTATCAGAACGCTAGATTGAGAGAACTCACCTGAAAACTGTCAATTAACTTTGTACCTTTTCTGTTTTGTAAGCAGAGATGCACGTACGCGTATGTAAACCAAACAGTAACAGCACTGATTAGTTTTAAATTATTAAAAGTGTTTTGGGTCAAAGGGATGGCTCAGTGGGTAAAGGTCCTTAGCCATGGAGCCTGACAGACACCTGTGCCCAATACCTGAGACCTATATACACCCTACAAGTTGTCCTCTGAGCTCTGTATGCACTGACAAATGTGCTATACTCACCGCCCCCCCCATGCATGTGCATGGACACACACACACACTCACATACACACATACTCACACTCTCATACACACACACATACACACACACACACGCACATACACACATACACTCTCATACACACACATACACACACACTCACACTCTCATACACACACACACACACACACACACACACATACACACACACACACAGGGCGATGACAACTTTTAAAAGAACTTTGTTTCATAATTTCTTTCTTAATTTCAAGTCAGAATGAAAATGAATTTAAATATACTTTCTTGTATTTATTTGTATTTTTAAATCAGCATTCACAGTAACAGGTTCCTGTGTGCTGTTTCCATGCATAACTAGTTCTGGCTGAACCTAGTACTCAGGTGCTCCTCTCTCCCGTCTCCGAGACCCGCCCCCCCATGCCTTGTCCCCTGCTCACCCTGTCCATACAGGGTGCACTCATTTCCTCCTTCACATCACATGTGGTTTTGCTCCCAGTTCCCTCCTGTGAGGCCTCTCTGTCTGACTTCTACGGGCCCCTTTCTAGTTTCCTGCCACCTCTCCATCCCCTCTCCCACATGGAATGCACATTTAGAAAAGCGGAAAGCTTAGGATCTGCACAGAAGAGGTCGAGTCACACTTGATTTCCCAAGCCGGTGGCCCCACCTACTATTTCCACTTTCACTCATTTTCCTACAAATCTTATCACTTCTTTTTTTCTTTATGGTAGAATAAGGTTCAACCGTATCCACGTCCCACAATCCATTATCTATCCACAGATTAAAGGTTGAGGCTGAGTCCATCCCTTGCTCTTGGGAATAGAGCAGTGATAAGTGCAGATGTGTGCACATCTCTGTGCTAGGACATGGAACGGTACAGCTGAGTCATATGGCAGTTCTGTTTTTAAACACACATATTAGCCATTTGCATTTAAGAACTATCTGTTCAGTTAAAATTCCAACTCCCTTGAGCATTCGGTTATATGCAGGTGTTTTGTATTAATCAAATAATACATTCCTTGCAGAAGACCTTTGTAGATCATAACATGCTTTGAGAAACCAATTCTTAGCATGGTCAAAGTGGCCTTTTTATTTTATGATGGAAAAGTGACTCAATACTATTACGCCCATTTTTTGATCATTTAATTCTGAAAAAAATAACTACTTTTAATTTTATAGTTACAGTAGAACTAACATTACAGAGAGCAAAGTGAAATCATTTGTTGAATAATTCAAAGGATATCGTGAAAACCCCACTGTGCAAGCCCTGCCCCAGGAGGCTGAGGCAGTCTGGATCCAGAGGCTCAAGGTCACCCAGGGTACATCGTAACAAGACTGTCTTGGAAAAGCCACGCCTAACCAAACCAAACCAAACCCAAAATGCCCCTTGGGAAAACTAAGCTCTAGATAAGGGAGACTTTTAGGCCGGTGGTTCTCAACCTTCCACATCTAGGTTAGAAGGAAAAAAAAATCCACTTTGAGGCTGCATGCTAGACCAGCTTATCATGAGTATCCAGGGTGAGCTCAGGCACGTTTTGGTTTTTTAAAATTTCTACATGGCTCCAGTGAGCAGCCAAGTCCTTTAAATTCATAGTTTTGATAAATTAAACTCATCTAGAAGTCCACATTAAGAGAGTATTTTTGCCTTTCAAATTATTCAGGTCTGAATAGCAAAGTACTCTAGCCTTAAGTTGCAATGTGTCATGAAGACCTCAAACACGATGAAACCTGAACTAGGATGAGAGCTATTTTACAAATTTTATTATTTATTTTTATTATTTATTTATTTATGGCCCCCGATATCCTGAAGCGTGTTCTGTAGACCAAGGCTGGCATTTGATTTTCCAAGCCTGTAGCCCCACCTGCCTCTGCCTCCTGTTTTGCATATTTTTAATAAACACATTTTATCAAACTTTATTAACATGAATAATTAGCATGGCTATAACTTTGTTTCCATGAAGTAATTGAGTATCCCTAACAATCTCTGCCTTTGCAGAATTGTAACCTTTTTATCTTATGACTTCTCTTATACAGATTTTTTTTTTTTTTGGCTAGGACAGGACATAGGAAGGTAACTGTCAAAGGTTTCCAATGCAGTAGGCTCAGAGGTGGCACATCAGACATGTCACCTCTCACATGTGGATTCTTGAGCAACTCAGCATTTTAATATTCAGTAATAACCACAAAACCCAATTTTTTTCTTACAGGAAAGAAGCAAAAGAACCAAGAAATACTTCGCTTTTCCCCATCTGCTCATGCTAGGAGAATCACATTAAGCAGGATCTGCAAAATGATAAAGAAACAACCAAGAAGCCGGAAGAAGAGGCACAGGCCATGTGAGTGCTCTTAAGTTTGTTTTGTAGCATCAGTGGAAGCCTTCAGAGTTGCCATGAACAGACTTGGGGACTAACTTTTCAAATCACAAATGGACACACATGGCCAGATTTTTAGGCTAAGGGTCTTTGTTTCCATGGCTCTAACACGAGTCTCTCAAAGCCTTCAGAGTACGAACATGGCCACTTACCCATCCAAAACCAGCCACGGGGACCTTCTATGTATCTCATATTTCACTCTATCTCAGAGACTTCCAGTTATAAGATCCTGACTCAGAAATGTCATGACTGGAAAAAAGTCTCAGGATCAATAGAGTGTGGCCTATATATCTTGTTTTAAGAATATGAGAGAATGGAAGTGAGCATATTTATTCAGCAGACAAAAGAAATATGAGTCGTAATGTTTAACATTTTTAATTACTTCCATAATCACTGTAGCAAAAAAGAATTATCAGAACATTGAGTTATTTTACAGTTAAACTCTTTATTGTTTTCTTCTTTACAGGAACAATAATCTGAACAGATCTTCAACCAAACTGACTCTAAACAGAAAGTTCGTTATATAAATTATGCTTTATTTTTATAATATTACTAAACACTGTATTGGTGAAAATAAATAGCCATTGACAAAGACATCCTTTGTTTCTGTTTTTGCCATCACACTCCACAAGCACACCTGCCTTTGTAATTCCTCGAAGGTAAAAAGCCAAATGTATAGACAACAGAAGGCATAATGATGCCACAGCAGTTGAGTTCAGAATACACTTGTTAAAGGTTCTTCACAAAAAGCAGGGAGACACCATTAGCACAGGTGTACAGAAACATGGCCGTGCTCCAAAGAGCAATTACCCCTGCCTGTTTGGGCTTCCGGTGTGATAGCTAAGATAGGCATAGCACAGTAACAGGAGGCCCTGTAGTCTCCAAGTGTAACCACAAGGTCCAGTAAATCAAAAGATAAAGCACAAGCATTATAATACCTGGACAATCTTCTTCCCATGTATGAAAGAATGCTATTAATACATTTTAATTCTTCTTTACTTATTTTTAAGGAAGAATACTTTTCGGGATTTTTTTTTTTTTGGTTTGGCATTTTATATTCAATGTCCATTGGCCCCTTCTGAGAGTATCCTTGATGGTTCGGTAAATTTTGCAGTAAACAAGTAAAACAGAGCTGGTGTAGGTACCAAAGCCAAAAGCGGTAGGTCGTGTTCCAGCCTGTCCACTCTGGAGATGGAGACTATGCCATAGGCATGCAGTAGCCAGTGGCTGAAGAGAACGATAAGTCTTTTCTTCCTGACCAGGAGATCATAGCAGTTCTATGGGATCATTGGAAAGGAAAAGAGAAACAGATTAGCATACCCAGCTAAACCACTGCTCCTTACACACTCATGGCTGGGACTCTGAACTGGCCCAGTCCTCAGGTCTAGCCATCACACCGTCCACAGGGCCACACAGGCCCTCAGCAGCCATACTTGGCCTAGAGCCCTTCTCTGTGTTCTCGTCCATGTCACCATTTACTTGGGGAACATAAGTTTCCTGAGATAGACATGAACTAAAGAGGAAGTAAAGAGCATGCTCTCTCCATCCAGGCCCACTGCAGCTCCAGAGCCCTCACTCCCTGACTCTGAGGTCTCCGGTATCTGTCTGAATACACTCAAGACAACAGAAATGACTCATTTATTATCTGATTTTCTTTCAATCCTCAGTGCCATGTGATAACATGGAAAAACTTAAAGGATCAAATCTCTATAAAAGCAGCATCTAAATGTTCTAGTCAACACAGTGATGGAGAACGTTCAGTGGGTGACTCTTCACCTTTCCCTCACACGACAATCATTCATGGGCTCATCTAGCCTTGGACTGTCTGTCTCAGGATTCAGAGCCCTGTTTACTCCTGAGTACAGAGCTAACTGAAATATACCAACACCTTACAGAACAGACACACATGGGGGCAGAGAACCAAAGGAGTTTCAAGAGCTAGAAAAGCAGTGTTCATTTGTAACTATGCATATTCAAATATTTCAACACACCTTGACCTTTTCCTAGTTGAAGAAAAGTTAACCAATTTCCTATCTTCTCTAATTAATCCAGCTGCAAGGCTGATAACAATTACAAAGGAGCAATAAGCTGTCTACAACAGGGAAGGCTGAACAGCCACCATCAGAGCATTCCATTCGGTTCCTCCATTATCTACCTAAAGTATGGCCACACCTCACACTGTTACCAACGTATTGGAAGAAGTGGCGCCAACAGGCATCTCTCAAGAGTTAACATGTTTTCTCTGGTTGTCCTTTTGAACATAAGAAGTATGAAAACACACACGTTAAATGCCATGTGCGGCAGACCCGCCACAGCACAGCGTGGAAGGGTCTGAGCCTTAGTCCTTTAAATCCCGGGAGCTCTGCCCCAGATAGACCCTAGCAATGAGAGCTGCTGACGTGCTTAGTGGAAATGATGGGGTGAATGTGCTATCTTAAGATAAATAGGGGTTGAGAGCCACATAATCCGAGAGAGAATGACAGAAGAGATGCCCCGCACTGTCCACTGGTTAAAAGTCTCATGAATACACTTGTCCTGGGTAGGGATGCCAAATACAACATTACTTCTCACCAGGTGCTCATACTGCTAACTGCTTAATACCTTAGTTCCTTAAAAATAACATATTTTAAAAAGTGATGGTTCAGGTTAGAGACTGCTCCATTTTTACAAATTTTTCTTCATCTTGTTGGGTAAAAGCGCTGACTACTTCCCTAATTTCCCAAGGAAACATACAATGCAGCCCGCACAACCTCTCATAAAATTGACCAAGGAGATACAGGTAACATCAATTAGCCAAGAATCACTGAACCAGTTAGTGTACCTTACCATATCATATGTATTATTCCATTCAATTGTCAGCTTTTATTTAAAAACACACACACACACAAAACAAACAAACAAACAAACATAACAAAGGAAAACCAATTAATTTCCTACCTCTATTTCAGAAGCAGACATGTACACAGCCAGGGTAACCAGAGATAACACTAATATGATGTACGGGAAGGCGTAATCTGGAAAAGAGACAGACATTAGAAAGTAATCATGAGGCAGAACACAGCTCTTCCGGAGCCTTTCTCAGCCAGCTGGGGCCTGACAGCCAGTTCTCTGCGGATTACAAATACTTGTGGCCTTGTAGGCCACACAGTCTCTTCTCTACTCCCCAGCTTGTAGGTGTGATGTGCAATCAGCACAGAACACATGCCAGTGAGCAGCTCTGCCGCTGGTCTCATAAAATCTCAGAAGCAGATATCATTTCTACACAGTAACAAGTTTGTTTTTTTGAATTTTCTTCTCAATCTCTTAAAAATGTTAAACTTTGGCCACCTGTCAATAGCTCAGAGATGTGAGGCAGCTGAAGGATTCACTGAAAAGAATTAACTTCCCTCCCACGTGTCTAGGCTGCTACGAGCAGCTACGAACCAAACAAGAGGACTGAGGGACACCCAGTTCTTTGTGCTTTATGGTTCAGAAAAGGGATCTTGGTTGAGAAGACCAGAAGACCAAAAGAGTAATAACTCAGCTTTCACGGTCTTTAGAAAAGTTCATTTATTATCAAACGTTTTAGTTAATACTCCTTTGTCACACTGAAACCGTGGCTCAAGATTAAGTCCAAGCCAGAAGCTTGTGGCTGATCCCCTCGCGACCATCCCCAGTCCTTCTCTCCCCTAGGCCATTAATCCCCAGCACCTTAAACTACCAGATGTTGCCCAGTGAATTTTGCTCACCCTGCTGTATCTCCTTTAAAAACAAATGACTTATCCTTTTCCAAACTCCTACTTTGCTGTGAGGCCTGCGTGACTAACACAGCAGCCTGCAAATAAGAACCACTTGATGCGCCCTCCAAATGTGAGTGTTGGCTTGTTAGCAAAATGTGTGGAAATGAGGGAGTTATTTCTGCTACCTAAAGAAACACTTGCAATAGCTGTGATCTGGGAAGCAATGCTATCTGGCCACCTTCTTCTGAGTTAACATCCCAAACCTCCCCGATTCTATAGCTCTCCCCTTTCTTCCAGCTCCAAAGAGCTCCAGAAAGTTAAGCCAGAAGGATTGGACGCTTACTTGTAAGTTTACGTTTGAATTTGTGTATTTTAATTGCAGGACAAAATGAAACAAAAGCAGTACACAACGGCCAACCGGGCTCTCAGGTGAAAGTGATTTTCTGGCCTTCAACACACAAAGACTGAAGAGAACACCAGACAATAGCAGAGGAAGCCACGTAGGCCAGGGCCACCTGAGGCTTCTTAGGAGCCATGAGGAAACTCTAGCGGGCCAGACTTCCCAGGGGACTCTAATCTGCTTCCATTGAGATCCATCCCCACATAGAAGCCCAACATACTCAGGCTCGGGGTATCATCGGCAACAGCAGCGCCGGGCTCCTTTGGCCTCACCTCACTTCAGCATGGGGTGGGTTTGGCTGGACACGGTCTGGGGAGTCCTCAAGCCAGAAGCCAGAAGCAAGCAGAGAAACTTCTAACAGCAGTGCCCTGGATCCCTGATATCCTTGTGAGCCTTAGTCTTATACCACAGAGTCTGTACAATGGGATGATTGGGACTAATTGCCAGATGCCCTTTGACTGTCAAACAGTCCACTACAGAGCTGTCTCAAAGTGCCGGGCCTTCATGGCCTGAAGACGCTCATTAATACAGCAGATGAAGACACAAGCCCAGCAGAGACTACCGCCTCCTCGACCTTCTTATCCAAGGCAGCTTCCATGAGGGTGCAGACGGTCTCAAACTCCACCTTGTTCTCCTCTGGTAGCTCCGCATGCTTTGGCCATGAAGACCAGGCTCTTCCCATCAAACTCCTTGAGCTTCTGCATCCAGTACTTGCCAACGAGGCTGTCCCATAAACATCCATCTTTGTTCTCAGTATGTGCCCAGCTGCCCTCTGCTCTCACCAGAGTACAGAGTTTCCTTCATGCAGGACATGTGCTGACAGAGAAGCCAACTCCAGACTGAGAGATGTGACAGCCAGCTCAGCAGCTCAGAAAAGTGTCACTGCTTAGTGGAATCTCCAGGAATTCCAAGCCTTCGATTCTTAGGAGAAAGCCTCACAGAATCACTTATGGTTCACAGAGAAGAGCTCATGGCACTTCCATACAATGCTTTTGTGGAAACGTTTTTGCTGTTGGAGCATCTTGGGAGATTCTCAGAGGCAACCCTCAAAGTCAGCAGTGCCACAGACGGAACTGCATTATCTGGGCGTCAGCTCATCGCAGCTGTCCATGTTGAACACGGTGAACACAGAGTTCAAGGTTACTTCACTGCGTATTCTCAAAGAAGTCAGAAGAAGCTTGCCAAGGGGCCAAGGGTGCCACGCTGAGCTCCATCCTAACTCCAGACAAGCGCTTGCCTGACAAGCCTTCCCCTCACATACTGGAGAGGCTCTCACAGAAGCAGCCATATTCCTCCTGAGGGATGTGATCAGAATCTGCTCTAAAAGGGCTTGGTCCTGTTCAGCTTTTCCTGATTAATGTACTCATCCTGAAATTCCCTCATTTCTTCTCTTATTCTTAGTGTCGTCACCCTCGGCTGACCTTCAGTCTGAGGCTTCTCTTCACTTTCTTCTCTTCCTCTATTTTGTCTCTACCACCCCATCACTCACGTGATCTCCTATTCCTTCTCCAGACGGAGGGAAGCAGGGTAACTGTTAACTGTGTTTCTCGCTGCTTCTTTGACCCACCTCTAACTATTCCATTTGGTCTTCTTTGAGGCAGATCACTTTTATACTCCAACCATGGGTTCACCCTGGTCTACACAGCCAGTGAAGGCTCCACCAGCATAGAACTCGCAGGCAGGCTGCTCCATCAGCATTGTGCTTTGTGACCTCAAACAAGTCTTTGCCACAAGAAAGGAAGAACAAAGTCCAACACCAAATGGCCCAATCATGAACATATCTGCAACAGCCTGAGAGCTTCCTTCAGTATTTCAGTCAGACTTAGCAATGGTTCCCAAATTATCAATAAGCTCAACCTTGGTCACACCAATGCCTGAGTCCACCGGATTCGGAGAGTGCTCCTGTGGGTTAGGAATGTCAACTTTCAGCTCTTTACTGATGTCTATCTAAAGCAGGGTAGGCTGAGCTCGTCTGTGACTCACATGCAGGCACCTAGACATTGAGGGTGTGACTCAAAAGTGGCTGGGTGACAGTACTTAACTCCAGCCTAGACAGTCCCTCCAAACACCTACTATAAATTACTATCTATGACCTCTTGAAGATTCTGAATACTTAAAACAAATTCTCTTTTCCCAATCTACTTATTTCCACTTGTTTACCCATCTATCAGTTATTTAAAGACAAGGTTACTTTATCATATTTTCAGTTTATTACCAAACCTTTATTCAATTCGTTCCTTGCTTTAATAACGCCTGCCTTTGAAATGGCCCCACATTCCTAGCATCAGGCTGTGAGGCAGGCAGGCAGGCAGGCAGGCAGGCAGGCAGGCAGGCAGGCTATGCCCACTGCTGGTCCCCACATTCCTAGCATCAGGCTGTGAGGCAGGCAGGCAGGCAGGCTCTGCCCACTGCTGGTCCCAACATCCCTAGCATTAGGCTGAGGCAGGCAGGCAGGCTCCGCCCATTGCTGGTATCTCCAAGCAGATCCCCAGCTTGTCTCCTCTGACGATCCACTGTTATTTAATCCATCAAGTTATCTTTCCAAAATGCAAATCTGTTCATGTCACTCTTCTACATAAGTCCTTGTCGGGTCCCTGTGGTTTGAATGGGAATGATCCCGTTGGCTCAAGTGTTTGAATACTCCAGTTGGTGGTGCTATCTGGGATGTTGAGGAGGTGTGGCCTTGTCAGTGGTGTGTCACTGGGGTCTGACTTTGAGAATTTAAAGAGTAAGGCCATTTCTACTTCATCTCTGTTTCCTGCTTGCAGTCTGACATGTGAGCTCTCAGCTATTCTCGCTGCCATATCTATCCCCTGCTGCCACAATTCCCAGCCTCAATGGACTTGCCTTGGTCATGGTAGTTTATCACAGCAATAAAAACTAATAAAGTCCTAATATCAAAGCAAGCAAATAACCAGAGTGGGCTGAAGCTAACAGGGAAGGCTAGGAGCTGGATGGAGCTATGTGTTCTCAGACACTTTGCAACTAAATGAAGCATGATCTGTGAGCTGGAACATGAGTGACAGATCCCCAGGAGCCTCCAATTTCCTCTTAAACCAAATTACATTACTGAGCTGTAGAGTGCCCGTCCCTGCTTGGTCCTGGACCAAGAGATTTGTCCTCTGCTTCTTGGAAGACTTCTTAGAAAAGACACCATGCAACCTTTTTGGAAAATGGAAATATACTCAAAAGACCCCTCCTATGTTTCCCTGGCTATTTGGAAATCTCTGCTTTTGCTCCTAATGCTATGATTTAGCCTTATAACAATGATACTCCTATTCTTCTAACACAATTCAACCCAAAGTTGCTAAACAAATTATCTTAAGAGACATCTTCTTTAACGATTTGAAGAATAAAGGATTTTTGCAAGGAACCTTAGAAATCTAAGACAACAGCAAACAATACTTATTGACAACATAATTTTTCATCCATTATATATAAAGCTTTTTAAATTTTTATGCTCAGAATTTTTTAATCTTCCAGTTTAGTTACAAACTTCAGTTTCAATTTGTTGAGAAATTCTATTCCATTCTGTTTTTAATAACATTATGTTTCATCAGAAATCTATACTAAAGCCTACCTTTCAAAGATTAAAGGATGACTTTAAAGAAAGAGTTATAAAGTTTAGTTGGGAGGAAAACAGTGACTTTTCCTCATGAAACTTACATAAGAGGCCCCCACCGACCGCTTGCAGCACGGTCAGGATGGGGAAGAAGTAAAGAGCTGCGTAAATACTTTTGAAGCGGTCAGACTTCCCGAGTCCGCATGCGATCTTCTTCACCAGGAGAGGCCGCAGAAGCATCATTAACACCAAGCAGAACGCGTAATAAACAAACACGATGGTGTACCTGTAAAACAAGGAATTTGTGACATCGATATGTGCAGAACCTTTATCCTTGATGGTCTTAAATCAAAGACTTAAAAGGGGATTTAAACTCTGTTTCAACCACCCACTAAGATACTCAGCCTGGTGAAGAAGAACAAGCAAACACACACACTGTCTTGTTGGTTGTTTGTTGTCTGTTTATGAGACTTGGTGTATTTGAAAATATGTCTCCTAGCAGCCTTCAGATGAAGATGTAGAACTCTCATGCCTGCCTGGATGCTGCCATGCTCCTACCTTGATGAATCTGGACTGAACCTCTGAACCTGTAAGCCAGCTCCATTTAAATGTTGTCCTTATAATAAAAGTGGCCTTGGTCATGGTGTCTGTTCACAGTAGTAAAACCTTAATTAAGACATGATGTTTCCTCTTATTATACTCTGTATGCATCCAGAGAAGAAAATAATTTCTACTACCTCACCTGTAAGTTCACAATGATCAATCTTGAAATCAGTGAAATCTACAACCATTTCTTTCTCAGCAGTCTTGGGTCTAAGTAAATACTCACAGTGGGTAGACGGCTTCGTGAGTGCAGTGCACCGTGGTGACGTAATCTGGACTTGGGTTGTAAAGCATCGTGTACCAATCAGAAAGCATCAGAACACGGCAGGAACGGATGTAAAGGACGCCCACGGGATCACTCACGAGTAAGGTGATGATAGCTGCCATGGTGCATTCAAAGAGCGCGGTGATGTGCTGGAAAAGAGCACTGGAGCTGCAGGAACAGGACCGTGTCAGTCTTCAGTCGGGTATGTGGGCCGGACAGGGTTTCTCTGTGTAGCCCTGGCTGTCCTGGAACTCACTCTATAGCCCAGGCTGGCCTCGAACTCAGAAATCCACCTGCCTCTGCCTCCCAAGTACTGAGGTTAAAGCAGGTGTGTGTTTAAAGACAGGGCCCTAAATGTTTCCGTGACAATCCTGAAACTACACTCTTCAAAGTGCACAGAAGCTAATCACATCAGCACCTCAGACAACCCTGTTGCTACAGTCTGAAGGTCTGCCATTCTAAAAGATTAGTCTGTTCATGGAGGGAGTCAGGGCTGTCTTTGTCCCTTCTGCCATGTGAGGGCACAGAGAGAGAGAGAGTGCACCGGATCTATATCCTGGTGAGCCATTTCACAGTTTCCACAGATGCAAGCAGAATATTTCCAGAATAACAGGGTGTCATGGCTCATGGCTGTAATCTCAGCACTGGGGAGGCTTGGGCAAAAGGATTACCACAAAACTGTGATCAGCCTGGGCTACGCAGTGAGATACACGTAGGCCTAGACTACAGAGTGAGATCCTGTCTCAAAACATTAACTAATTAATTAATCGACAGCCTAATTATTATTTACCTAGTTAATTAGCTAGTCAATTATGTAATTAAGTACCTGGTTACTTAATTAACTAGTTAATTAATTTAATTAAAAACCTATGTGCATTATGTATACTCATGATGCCTGGGGCCTGTGGTAGTCAGGAGAGGGTATCAGATCCACTGCAACTGGAGCTATGGATGAGGGGGTTGGTGCCCTAGGACTGGAGCTCCAGACAACGTTGTAAGCCACCATGTGGATATTAGGTACCAAACCTCCATCTTTTGCAAGAGTAACTACTGTCCTTAACCACTGAGCCATCCCTCCCCTCAGTCACTTTTTGAAAGAGTAGAATCCTTGGGATTGCTTCCCTTGAGTATTTTCTGGATTCCAGTTACAGCCTTAGGGTCACTGAGAACTCCTACTGAGCAGCACTGGAATACCCCTGAGATAAGAACACTGCGTGCACAGTGTGAATAAGCACACGCTGTATGATCTGAGCGACACGGGCTCCTTATAATTCATACTTCTAGAGTAAAAGCCAAACCTACCTAACGACAGGAATCTCTTCATCACATTTCAATCCATCTAGAGTCAACCATGTGATCTTTGAAAATAAAAGTGGATTCCAAAACTCCACTTATAAAACTATGGTCATATACTGCATGGTGTGTCAGTCTATGAAGTCCACGTACATGACAGTGGCCCCACGGGTCTGTGTTCTCCATGTACCTTGTGGCTGTTGTGTAAGTGATGCCTGCACAGCAGCAGGAGCATTTAATGATACACTCCTCAGATCTGTGTCACTTCACCTGACCTCAAGATCTCTTCTGCATCTCAAGAAAAACCCTCCTTCCCACTGTTCTCTTATATCCCGGCATGGCCACGCTAAACTGCTTCCAGTTCCTCTGCACCTCCACATATATGGACAGGCTCTACCCTCTACCTCAAGACGTGTTTCATCTATGCGGATAACCTTCCGCTCTTTACCGTCAGCTCTGGAACTATGCCCTGTCGGAGCGCAGTCCAAAGAGTGACACATGGTGAACAATGCCTTGGGGAACTGTGAGCAAGGCTCCAGGGATAAAAGCAGAGGCCTCTCACCTCAGGCGCATTTTGTTCCCTGGGTTGTTCCTGGATGTGACTTCATCCCGTGACCCACATCTACATTTAATGTATAAGACATGTTACTCTCGTCAGATGTCAGAACATGGCTGTAGAACCTGATCTGGTCAGTGTGCCCTGAATCTGGATACGGCCTTCTGCCTTGCTTTCGTGCTTTCTCAGCTATAATCAGTGTATGTGCTTAAGCTGCCTGTGCTGAGGAAGGTCTGGAAAGGGCTGCTGTGTTAATATCTAGTATGTGCCTACTGGGGTTCATTTACATGTTTTTCTGACCTCAAATGCTCCTCCTTGAGTCATTGCTTCCTTTGTTACATTCGTGTATAAAAGTACACTGAAGCTGAAGTCAGGCTGCAGGTTGCCCCACTCTTCCAGCTCCTCGGTCCCAGACAGCTGACAATGTCCCAGCTTTATGAATGGCCTATGACACTCCTCAGCCCCGAGCCTCTGGACCCAGCCTTCCTCCTCTGTCAGTCTCCCATTAGTGTTCATTTTTCAGTCACACCACGTTCATTTCTGCCTCTGTAATGTCAGGCAGCAAAAAGGGTTTAGAGAAAGTAAAACCTCCAAAGCAGGAAAAACTCATGTAAGTGAAGAATTAACACTACTAAGGCTCAAGCCGGGCGTGGTGGCGCACCCCTTTAATCCCAGCACTCGGGAGGCAGAGGCAGGCAGATTTTCTGAGTTCGAGGCCAGCCTGATCTACAGAGTGAGTTCCAGGACAGCCAGGGCTACACAGAGAAACCCTGCCTCGTAAAACAAAAAAACAAAAACAAAAACAAAAACGAAAAACAAAATTAAACAAAACAAAAAAACCTACTAAGGCTCAGACAGCTAAGGAAGACTGCCTCCCCCTAGAGGACCAGGAACATGTTTGTCAAGAGCCTCCACAATCTGGCCTCCGTCTACCTTCAGTATTACCTTTCCTTCATTTACAACCTACCCTTGACCACTTCAGCTCACATGACCCTCCACATCACCAGTCAGTCTTTCTTCTACCAAAACACTCTTAGCTTTTCTCCTTAAGTCTTTTGGATCCCATTAAGGCATACTCTTTCTCTTGATTCTCTCTGATTCCTAAGTGTTTTGTTGACAAGAGTATTTCACTACATCTCTAAGATAGGTTTATATTATCATCAGATACCAGTCTGCCTTCTCTACTTCTTCTATCTCTTCCTTTAATTTTCCAAACATAAATTACACTGTACCAGAATTTTCCCCCAATTAATTTAAATATTAATACAAGAAGCCTGTGATTGGGCAGTGGAAAAGGAAGGCGGGCAGAGATTTTTAGAGAGAGGAAAGAGAGAAGGAAGGAAGATGGAGAAAGAGAAAGACGATACAGATTCCGTGTGGCTTTAAATAGCCACAGGTAGCTATGAATATCTTATAAGGGATGGATAATTATAGGACAATTTGTCTTATCTAGGTGGGCAATTTATATCAATATTAATTGGCTCTGAGTTCACTGTGTGGCATTTTGTGGGATAAGAGTCTACTGATATAAATCTGACATATGAATTACAAGCCTCTAGAGTTTTGATTTTACAGGGTTACTGGGATTTGGGACCACTGACCACAGCAGGTGGATGGCTGGGAATGTGAGCAGAATCCGCAGCAAGAGCCATGATTGGTCTTAGCATGAGGCTAGCCATGGAGGCGGCAGGGTCGCTGGGCCAGCGATAGCTTGGGATGGTGACATTTTTTAATACTTCCGGCAACATACACTGCTCAATAAATGCGCCAACAGTGCATTGGTCAGCTTTCATAATCATACTAGATCGTTATCATTAAAAAGTTATAAAGTATTTGTTCTAAAACAGTAATAGCCTGTGACTATACCCAACTTTTGCAGAAACTCCGTATTATCATTGAGAAATAATGTTCTTTCAAGAGCCCTGAGAGAAACATTAAGGAGAACATTACTAACGCACACTAAGACGTGCCCTATTATTGCTTTCTTATTACAGGGAAGAAACAGAAAGAAAAAGAAAAAGAGAAAGTTGTCCCCTTTGAAACAGGCTGAGTCACAGAAGACTGTGACTTGACATGACAATAAGTCGTCCTTCCCCCGGCATTAGTCTAGGCAGATACAATCACACATGCTCACCTCTTTTTCCCCGAGTACCATTCAATGAAGAACCAATGCAGAACAAGGGGAAGCATAGCCATAAAGCCCAGATAGAGCCAGTCGTAAAGTTCTGGGGACTCTGTGCAAGGCTGACAGTACTTCTGTGCATTGGTCCTCTGTCCTCTTGGGCATACCTACAACAGGTATAAATACTGTTTTATACACAAATACTGTTTTAGGATCATACTATAAGGGAGTCCACTGTATTTTAATCATCTTAGTATGCATGTGTAGCTTTTGAAAATTAACAAAGAAAACCAAACCTATAAGCAGAATAAGAAGAAATCCCAAAGAGAAGCCACTTCAAGAAATCCACATCACCTGTGCTATGTATAAAATGCTAATGAAGAGTCTTTTCATTTCATTGCTAAAGTAGCTAGCTAATATTCAGTGAAAAACCTTGTCAGTAACGTCATACAAAGACTACTGCACAAGTATTCTGGAGTTGGCATGTTAATTCACTATGCCAAACACTTTGCTAAATTACTAAATAGTACTTAGACATTATAAAGTATCTTTTAATATCTGTGACTATCAAGAAAGGTTTAATATAGTTATCACCATGCCAATATAAACAAGGTTTTTATTAATACCATATTCTTATACATTCATGAATATATTTAACAAAAAAAAATCTACATGCACAATGTTTCCAGAACAAACAAATCTTACAATGAAATAATATCAACATAGGACTTACCCCACATTCTCCATAGATTTCACTTGAGCCATTTTTAAATAATAGGGTCTTCCCACAGTAGAGTCCAAGGCATGCTGGTTGAATATCGACAGCTTTTTAAAAACAAATGCCAGTATAGTAACATCTTTTGTGATTATAAACAAGAGTAGCCTGAGAACAGCTGAAGTAACTGACGACAAATATCTCAGCCTCACTTTAAAAATACGTAACAGACAAGTCTTGACGCACTGTCACACTGTGACGGCACGGAAGTTATACTTGCATCTCGCTGCTCACCTGGAGCCTCCTATTCCAACCAGCACAGCAGGTTCTAGCCCCAGACATCTAACCCTGAATCTTCCCAATGGCTCTAGGAAGCCAGTCCCTATGATTGGAGTTTAGAGTTTCATTGGTTATAAGGTCATAAGAACAATTATTTTATTTTATTTTTGAAATCCCTGATAGGGGCCAGAGAGGTAGCTCTGGTAAAAACGCTTGATGAGGACACCTGACTAACTCAGGACTCTTGACTTCTAGAGCCCATGGTAAAGAGGACTCCAGAGAGCTGTCTCCTGACCTCAATGTGTGGGCTGTAACAGGCACACCCCAGCCCCATGCCTCTCATACACCATACACAAGCACACAATTTAAAAAATTAATTAAAAGAAATCACGGGGGCTGGAGAGATGGCTCAGCGGTTAAGAGGCACAGACTGCTCTTAACCAAAGGTCCTGAGTTCAAATCCCAGCAACCACATGGTGGGTCACAACCATCCTTAATGAGATCTGATGCCCTCTTCTGGTGTATCTGAAGACAGACAGTGTACTCACATACATAAAATAAATAAATAAAACGTAAAAAAAAAAAAGAAAGAAAGAAAGAAAAGAAAAATCACGGATAGAAGGCCACTTGTAGTGAGAATTCTGGAATTTTTTTTTTTTTAAACATCAAAATACTATGCTTTCATTTTAGTCTCAGGCATGGGATGTAAGGCTGCTTCACAGCAGCTGACTGTGATTTGCCTCAGGCTCTAGCAGAAAGTTCCTGCAGTTGTGTGACATTTAGGATTCTGGAAACTCTTCAGAGAGTAATGGTAGGGCTCTGAGAGGCAGGGTAGGGGTGGTTTGGTCCTTCAGGAGGTTTGGGTGCAGTTAGTGGCTATGTTCAAAGAAGAAACAAGAAGAAATTCAAGGAGCTCTGTTCCCCTCCCCCATCCTTCCTTCTCTCCTATCTGGTGGCAGGGGGTGAAACTGGGAGAAAGGAGGGCCAGAGAATGTATGTCGGGAAAAAGAATCTGCAAAGCAGCAAAGGCCAGCTACAAGCAAAGAAGAAGCAAGAAAAAAAATTAATTCAGAAATCTTTACTATCTACCCCACCCCACCCGGCCTGTGCATCTTTCTCTCCTATCTATTGATAAGGGGGGTAAAACTGGGGGACAAAGATAAGAAAAAAAGAGCCCACAAAGTAGCTGGTCTTTACCAGCTACAGTCACTATTCTTCATTTGGCCAAATAGAGACACTGGGCACACAGACTCATTTTTTATTCATAACAGAAATGCTGAATTGTCCACATTCTGAAAAGAGAATTTCAGAGCAGAAGGTAGGTCTTTAAAACAAATCAATTCCCCTCCATATAAAAGCATTAGCCTAGTTTTTATTATTTTTGAGGAGAACAAGGGTAAATTCCATCAGTGCTGGCACTGAGCTTCTGGCCAATTACTTGAGAACAATCAATTTCTTGCAATCAATTTCTTAAAGGGATGAGGGAAATTAAAAACAGCTCTTTTAAGACAAAACCCCAAGAATCTCCAAATTATCTAAGACTTCATCTAAGAGAAATTACTCTTCTGTATCAGTGACACCTGATTCTCCACACCATATCTGGAAAATGCTGCTCAAAGCCACAAAGATACTCAAGAGGACGATGGCAGTGAGGCTGCCTTCTGTAAGAATCTGCCATATGCTATGAAATGAACCCAAAACAATGCTGGCCTACGTGTGAATTTACACATTTTATTATTGCTGAACAATAATTTCCTCAGATTTTTCATGTGGAGACTCTGGTTAAAAGACCCTTTCTCCTTTCAAATTCCTGGAGACCAGTTTTGGGGTTTTTTGGTTTTTGGTTTTGTTTGGTTTTGGGTTTTTTTGTTTTTTGTTTTTTGTTTTGGACTTACGTTGCTGAGGGAAAACAGAAAAAAGTCTGAAATGTCTCATGTTTGATATTTTCACCATACCAAGTATCTGACATCTTTAAAAAAAAAACATTCTTCTTTATTTTATAATCTTAAAAACAAACTTTTATTATTATAGTATTGTGTTTTCATGTGTATTTGTGTTTTGCCTGCATTTATGTCTGTGCACCATGTACCAGCCAAGTGCCCACAGAGGCCAAAAGAGGAAAGTCAGGAAGGGATATAGGATCCATTGAACTGCAGTTACTAAGGGTCCTGAGCCGCTGTGTAGGTTCTGGGGATCAAACCCCACGAAAAGCAGCAAGTGCTCTTAATCACTGGGCCACCTCTCCAGCCAATCCTTAACACCTTTTTTTAACGCAACTGAACTGTAATGAGAAGGAAGTACCTTCTCCATGGGCTTTGCGTCTAAAAGATCTCAAAACCAAGGCCAACAAACCAAAGCTCATTTACCTAACAAGACGAATCTGTACAACCTTTCATAGCCTTTGGTGAGCTATAGCTAAAATGTTGTCCTTGGTTTTTTCTGCAGCAGTCTAGACCCTTTGTGAAAGGCTTAATGTATTTACATTTGATGTCCAGTGTAAAAGTGCACGCCTTTCAACTCAGCCCTATGGAGGCAGAGGCAGGTGGATCTCTGCGTTCGAGGTTAGCCAGGTCTACAGAGCAAGCTCCAGGTCGACTAAGGCTACAAGGACAAACCCTGTCTTGAAAAACAAGTATTACATTTGAGGTTGAAAAAGCAAGTATCGTAGCAATTAGCTTCTGCTTCCTTGTCCTGTTCTAACTCTGCTTCTAATTCTAAAGTCAAGCACCAGAAATGCTTTCCTGGACAAGAACAAAGGGACTGAAGGAAGGAACACAGGAAGAAGGAACACAGGAAGATCACAACAAAGCCTCAGCCTGTAATTCTGCACACGCGCTCTTCTCCAGCCATTCTGGAGCAGACTATCCTAACACCGAGAGAAGTCAGAGCCTGGGCTCAGCGCAGCCAAGGGCCAGGCTGCTCGCTGCAGCAGAGCTGTCGGCCCGGAGGCGAGCCCAAGACAATGCGAGGAAAAGCAATAGGAAAAAAGGACAGAGACACGCCCGCAGACTAATCGACCACTTACCCATTGGCCACACTAGGTTCCCCTGAGAAGCCGGGGATCAGCGGGTCCGAACGCAGCGCCCGAACATCCGGGCCACAGCGCTCCCAGCCGCTCCGCCTCCCGCTAGCCTGGCAAGCGCGCTGGAACCCCGCCCCTGCTACATTCGGCTCCGAGTCCCGCCCCACCACCGCTTCCCCTGCTAGGGGTGTCGGGGGGTGCACGCGGCAGACTTCCAGGTCTAGGATTCCCAGAAACCTAGTTTCCTAATCTGGGCTTGGAAGCCCCTCTCTCGCTTCCGGGTTTGAGCTCAGAGGCTCCACCTTTTCCGGGTCCAGACTCAGGTCTCGTCCCCGCCCTGCCTCCAACTTGAACTGGTCTCCACCGCCTCCAGTGTCTCTTGGAAGGGGCCCTGAGGTCCCGCCCCCGTTTCCTAGACGAAGCTCGTAGCCCCGCCCACCCCGTGCATTCAAGTCGCCGAGGCCTCATCCTACCCTGCATTGACGTCTCCGAGGACCGCCCCCGTAGTGCGGGCCAGTTTTCTAGGCACCGCCTCCGCCGAGTATTCTCTGGAGCCCCGCCCTCATTTTATGGGCTACTTTTCTAGGCCCTGCCCCTGCCGCGTGTCTAGTCTCCGAGGCCCCGCCCCCGCCGAGCAGTCCAGCCTCCGAGCCCCGCCCCGCTGCTGGAGCAAGTTCCGAAGCCCCGCCCCCTCCGTGTGTTCAAACCTCTGGAGCCACGCCCCCATTCGAGGGTCTAGTTTTCTAAGCCCTGCCCACGCTCCCTGTCCTGTCGCCCAGGCTCGCCCCTGCTGGGAGTCTAACTTTGAATCCTGCTAGCTCGGGCGCGCCCAGTCTAAGATTCCAGGCGCTGGGCGCTGGGTGGTCTCTGCTCGCCGGCTTGGCCCTGAGATTGCCACCGGTTCTGCGCGTTCTCCCGTTGGGTTTGGCGCTTTCTCCCTGCTTAGAGAGAGCACCACCGTGCTGTGCGGCAGTCCCTGGACGCAGACAATGGAGGCGGCGCTGGCAGTGACCCGGCTGCCCCCACACGACCCGAGGACGCCAGCACTGTCGGTGGTGGACATGCACACAGGCGGCGAGCCTCTGCGCATCGTGCACGCCGGGTGTCCGGAGGTGGCAGGGCCCACGTTGCTGGCCAAGCGTCGCTACATGCGTCAACACCTCGACTACATCCGGCGGCGGCTCGTGTTCGAGCCCCGCGGCCACCGGGACATGTACGGGGCCATCCTGGTGCCCAGTGAGCTTCCAGACGCGCACCTAGGCGTCCTGTTCTTGCACAACGAAGGCTACAGCTCCATGTGCGGTCACGCGGTGCTAGCGCTGGGTCGCTTCGCGCTCGACTTCGGACTGGTGCCCGCTCCCCCAGAAGGCTCCCGGGAGGCCCAGGTCAACATCCACTGCCCGTGTGGTCTGGTGACCGCCTTCGTGGAGTGTGAAGGTGGCCGCAGTTGCGGCCCTGTGCGCTTCCACAGCGTCCCAGCCTTTGTCCTGGCCTCAGGTAAAGGGTGAGACTCACTAGACCCGGTTGAGACAATCCGCTAATCTAACCACTGCTCTGTGGCTGAATATACCTGCGCAACTAACCCACCTTGCCTGCCCTTGCGATTAATAAAACGGTAATTCCAAATTACTGCAAACACGCTTCAGTGTCTTTGCCTTACAGGTTTGGTGGATGCAATTCCGCTATCCCGCTGAGCGGATCCGTGCTCACAAGGCCTGGGGGGAGGGAGCTTAGAGTGGAATGCGGATGAATTGTGTGCTTCCTTTAAGATCCTCATTCTTTGCTTGTCAGGATTCCTAGCCGCTTCACAGTAGACTGAAGTTAAGGACCAAAGGACAGTGTTTGTACCAGAGTTCGAGCATAGCTTAGAATATGCTTGGTAAGAACTAAATGACTCTGAAAGGAACTAAATTTGTAAGCAAAGCTATTGCTGTCCTTGTTGAGAAACAAAGTCCTTGGCTGGACACACAAGTTCACAACCCCTCAAAGCCATCCAACCTTAGGCAAAGTTCACAGACTCCTTGACTGAGTCTGTACCTTCATTTTATCTCAGAGATTTTTGTGGTTAGTAATGTGGGTATGAAACATTGTTAAAATTTTATTTTTTTAAATTAATGGGTGTTCATTGTTTTATTGTTTTCGAGACAGGGTGCCACTGTGTAGCCCTGGCTGGAATGGAACCCTGGAATTTCTACGTTGACTAGGCTGGCCCACTTCTTGAGTACTGGTAGAATTTTTTAAATATCTGAAAAAAAAATTCGTCAAGGACCAGAGACTTCCAGATATGTAGGATTGTTTCCTGGAGATACAGAAACATGGACAGGGTGTCTGGGTTCTGTGGTATAGATTCTTTGCTGTCTGACTAAGCAGATAATCTGCATACTCGGGACATTTACAAAGAGGAACATTCCTCTGAGGAATCAACTGGCAGCTGTTTTATCTCTCATCCCAGGTGTCCCTGTAGCAAGAGTACCCAGCATGCAACTTGCAGGGTCCATTTGCCCAGGATAGCTATGAATGTGCCCTCCATAAAATGTACACTTACACCAGGCGTGGTGGTTGCACACCTTTAATCCCAGCACTCAGGAGGCAGAGGCAGGCGGATTTCTGAGTTCGAGGTCTACAAATTGAGTTCCAGGACAGCCAGGGCTATAAAGAGAAACCCTGTCGGGGGGGGGGGGGAGTGCATCTTTTAATCATTCATTTTTTTATTGTCTCTGAGTTTCATAGCTCTCCAGCATGGAACTTGCCACCCTGGCAGGTCAGACACACTTGCCGGCTTGAGTTCTGTCCATGGAGATGTTTAATGTTTGCCTGGACGTGAACTGGGAGCTACTTTAACCAATCTAGGAATAAGGTTACCACTGCTTTTCTCCCAAGACTTCAAGCTGTGCAAAGCATTCCTAGAAAATCTGACCCTCATCCTCCCTGAATAATTAGACTCTGGATCAGCCTGGGCATAAATGACACTGTAGCGGAACAGGCTTAGGGCGGCCCCTGTAGAGGGAACACCTGTGATGAGGAGTGCCTTGGAGGAATTTGAGGCCCTATGAGAGTATGGCACTTGGGAAAAATGATTTATGGTTTAATAATAATGATAATCAGGGCTAGAATTATTATCGTTTATTATTGGTTTTTCAAGACGAGCCATTTAACCAGCTGGCTACCTAGTTTCTCCCTAAGCAACTTGAGCAGTAGATTAAAGGGAGTCCATGAGTTTCTTCCTTCGAGCCCCGAGAGTGGCAGCAGCGGGAGTTCGTCCTGCGCGTGGCAGGAAGGGTGGTGCTGGGCCCTGTGCATTTCCGCTAGACAAACCCGAGCCCGCGCGACTTGTCTGGTACGACCAGAGGCCCCTTCCCCCTTCGTGGCCAAGGGCAGCTGAATCCCAGCGGTTCCCAGCGCGGGGCAGAGGAGGAGGGCGTGGGGGGTGGAGTTGGGGCGGAGGCGAGATCCGGAAGCAGGCCTCTATCAGTGCACACTCCCACAAGCCTCTTCTTAGGAACTGAACCTGATTTTTTACGACGCCTGCCCTAGTTTCAGATCTTTTACACTTGATCTTAGTGAGAAGGCTGAGAAGCCATAGTTCCAAATCTTTTCATAAGCAGACATGCTCATTAATGAGGTGCTGGAGACATTACAGATTAACCTAGTGTACCTCATTGCAAAGAATTTACATGATATTTTGGTGGGTCTTGGTGGGGTGTTGTGGATAGATAGCCCTGGGACTAATTATATTTGATGTCAATTCTGTTCTCCTGTGAGGAACTGCGAACAAGGAATGAGTCAGCACTCAGGTGAGTTCCTGTAAACCTGCTTCCCACCTTAATTTGTAAAATAAAGGAGAGCTGTTGGTTGGGCTGAGAGAGGGAAGGTGAAGCAGAAAGAAAGAAAAGAAAGAGGTTTGAGACAGAGAAGGCAGAGGAGGAGGAAGAAGAAGATGTGGAAGATGGTAGTGTAGCGGTGGTAGATCTGCCCAATCTAGGCACACAGCATGTATTCATATTAAGGGGGGGGGGGGCCTGGGAGATGGCTCAGCAGTTAAGAGCACTGACTGCTCTTCCGGAGGTCCTGAGTTCAAATCCCAGCAACCACCCATAATGAGATCTGAAGACAGCTACAGTGTACTTACATATAATAAATAAATAAAATCTTTTAAAAAAAGAAGAAGAAGAAGGGAGTCCACTTCGTGAGACCCTACAACTGGCAGCAGCAGCAGCTGTATATTAATCTCAGGTTCATAACAGAGAAGGGTAGCCAGACCTTTAGATACTGTACTGGCTAGTTTTGTGTCAACTTGACACAGCTGGAGTTACCACAGAGAAAGGACCTTCAGTTGAGGAAATGCCTCCATGAGATCCAACTGTAAGGCATTTTCTCAATTAGTGATCAAGGGGGAAAGGCCCTTTGTGGGTGGGACCATCCCTGGGCTGGTAGTCTTGGTTCTATAAGAGAGCAGGCTGAGCAGGCTGCTCTACTTGAGTTCCAGTCCTGACTTCCTTGGTGATGAACAGCAGTATGGAAGTATAAGCCAAATAAACCTTTTCCTCCCCAACTTGCTTCTTGGTCATGATGTTTGTGCAGGAATAGAAACCCTGACTAAGATAGATATCGTATTTCCCCACTGCATTTCTGTGTGACAGCACCAAAGTTGGTGGACTTGAATGGTCCCGCTAAGGCGTGAGGAAAAGGAAACCCTACATCCTCTTCTTGGAAGCACATAAAAGCCAGGGGATGGTACTGAAAAGCGTTATCTGCCCCTTCCCATCTCAGTGGCCTTGTGTAAGAAAGTCACCATCTGTGAAATGAAGGTGTCACCAGTGCTCACCTGGGAGGGCTTCAGAGTTCGCTGTAACACACATACACACACACACACACACACACACACAATTTCCTTTATATTGTTCACTGTACCCTGGGAGGTTTACTACAGTAGACTGTAAATGATGGTGACCAAATGAGTAGTCACATCAGTGAAATTTAGAGGCTATACAGACTGGCAATTGTGGCCCTCTGGTCCTCTTGAGATTGCCATTCTGGTCAGAAGTTAAACTTTGGCTTTCATATTAACATTCATCACGCCTACTAACCTGTACCTGATACTTTCTATGTGTTACTGCATGGAATTCTCAAAGCAACACTTGAAAGGGACATAGCAGTTGCATTTTCTGTGTGAGGGCAGCAAAGCTGTCCTAAGAAGCAGAACCAGGATCCAAACCCAAGCCTGGAAGGTTGTCTTCCTCTCATCCTTAACAGTTTTGCAGTTCACAAAGATATTTGTCAATGTTCTGGGAAATTCATTTTTCTAACCTCATTCGTACCATGTGATAGATTTGAAATGTTATCCTTTTGTCTAGCTGAACTTACAAAGAAAGGCTGTTTTATTTATCTGTCCTGTAACTCTTCCATCTTCCACATGGTATACACTCTTCTGGTAGGAATGCCCTAAGGTTTAAATTGATTCCTTTCAGGCAAAAGGAAAGACTTTAAATTTGGATGAAGATCTAAATACAGGTTACATATTTCAAGGGAACGGGCTGAGACTTCACATCAGCTGCCTCTGAGTTTGACTCCAAGCTCTGCCATTTCCTTGGTGGGCATCTCAGAAGAATAGGAGTGTCTTAAAGGTATCTTAAATAATAGTACCTCCCTCTTGGTGCTGAGGTAATTAAGGAGATGGCGTAGGTAATGTGTCTGGGATGCACTCGTGGTTGAGTCTCTTCCAATGTCCCCAAATAAGTGATTTAAAAAGAACATCAGCAGCCAGGCATTGTGCAGACCTGCAAGCCCAGTGCTAGTGGGGTGGGCATGTGCTTCTATAACCAGATTTTTTTTTTAAATCCATAAAAGAAATTGTTTGGCATTAAAACTGAAGATAACCAGTTTGTGAATACCATTCAAGTTCTCCTCAAGGCCATCTGCATTAGTGTGTATTCCTTTGTAGTGTTCACAGGAGGATGTCCCAGAGTTTCCCATCTCTTAGTCACTCTGTATTTCCTACAAAAGAGCCTCCCAGTAGTTAACAGATAGTGTATCTCATCGGATGTTTCTAACTGAAACATCCAGATACATTCTAGCTTACCCAACCTGTGAACTGGAAAATGCACTTAGCTCGCATTTATCTGACACTCTGAAAATGGATATCTGCTCCATTCCTTTTCATTGTGTCAGTTTCTCCTTTAGAGTAAACGGAATTAAAGCAATGTGACTTATTTTTTTCCTAACAACCATACCTGCAAATGCCTCTTTCAGACCTCACAGTGGATGTTCCTGGCCATGGAAAGGTGCTGGTGGACATTGCATATGGTGGGGCATTTTATGCATTTGTTAGTGCAGAAAAATTAGGACTTGATGTGTGTTCTGCGAAGACGAGGGACCTTGTGGATGCGGCGAGCGCATTGACAGGAGCCGTGAAAGCACAGGTCAGTCCCAGTACTACCCTGGTGACAAATGTCTCCCTCTGTGGCTTGGACACATTTAAATCACCACACCCACTAAGGAAATTAGGCCCAGATGCATTTAGATATTTATTTGTATTAAGAGGGCTCCGGCCTGACCCTTGTGAGTTCCAGCTTTGACACTGAGAACATTTGTAGTCTCATCTCCATGTGTCCTTGGCTTTACTGCTTTTTAAAATAAAGTCAGGAGCTGGGTGTGGTAGCGCACACCTTTAATACCAGCACTCGGGAGGCAGAGGCAGGTAGATTTCTGAGTTCGAGGCCAGCCTGGTCTACAAAGTGAGTTCCAAGACAGCCAGGGCTATAAAGAGAAGCCCTGTCTCGAAAAACCTAAATAAATAAATTAATTAAATAAAATAAAGTCAGTTTAGGTGATAAGTGACTCTATTTTCATTTCTAGCACAATTCTGCCAATGTGCTTTGAGTTAGGACTCATAGGTAAAACATTACAGAGTTTGAATGTTTTGTTACATGATTGACTAGCCATAAAAATAGCATGATTGTATTTTACGTGCTTGTTTTGATCGTTAGTATGGGCTCACTTAACAAGGCTTCAGTTTGACAAGACATAAGTAGAAAAATGAAAATATATAACATTAGGCTGGAGAGAGCACTGGCTGCTTTTGCAGTGAACCCAGGTTCATTTACAGCACCCACAAGGCAGCTCATAACCATCTGGTGCCCTCTTCTGGCTTCTTGGCTACCTGACACATATGTGCATAGACATACAGGCAGGCAAAAACATACATAAAATAAATATATTTAAAAGAAAATACACAGGATATTGCTGTTTAAAATTAGCATTTTCTGGGGCTATCATTACCAATATACAGAATTATTTTATTGCAAATTTTAACACTCTTAATTTGCATCAAAAGTTTTCTGTCCTATCAGATAGACAGCTAATGGTTTAAAAATACAAAATAATTCCATTTCATTTTTTAATGAAACCAAAAAAAAATTACATTTTTTTCTTCCATCGTTATCTTAAAAAAAGGAGCAATTTTGAGCTTTCTGTTAAAGCTTGAACTGCTCAGGCAGGTCATAATAGCAATGGGTGGGCTCTGAGAAAATCCCGAGTCCTTGTAACTTTGAGAGAACTGAATTTCCATCATCAAAGGATTAGGCAGAGGAACTGCTTTGTCAGTGGCTGGCCAGATTTAGGGCATGACCTTGTAGAGCAAGGCCCAAAGTTAATGTCTCTAAGTTCAGCCTCACTCTTTTAACATATATTTAACAAAAAAGTATTGCCTATGGCAGACACTAAGCTAGATGCGGGAGACCCACAGGAAGGACAAACACCTGTATTCCAGGACCTTGATCTAGTGGAAGGAGCTAGCACACCATGCTGTGTGCTATAGTGGAAGACAACATGAAGCTTTAAGCAATGGTAAACAGCTTTCAGGTCAGGTCTCTTTAACTTGGTTTGACAAACTGGACTTTAGGAACCCAGGTCTGTTTAAGGTAGGGTGATTATGGTGGTCTCAGACATCACTGTCAGATACGCTGGCTGATTACAGCGACCTTAGACATTGCTATCACAGAAATACAGGAAAAGCCCAACTACTGGACCTCCCAAGGTCTGGAAGCACTGTTTCTTTGGGCCTGAATATTCTTTCCCACTAACAGTCCTGGGCTGTGTGTCTGTGTGCAGTCAGTCACTGCTTTTCAAGGAACCGCTAGTTGGTTTTTATTTTGTTGTTTTTCCTTCTTCATCCAGTTGTTTCTTACTTACCAGAAGCCTCTGAATCCTTTTCACTTTTTTTTTTTTTTAAGTTTTCCTCTGCTGGATTTTCCCACATTCTCCTCTTCCACGTGATGGTCTTAACTCGGGCAGTCAACCTGGGAGCTCCCCAGCCTGAGCTCAGAGTTTCACAAAGAGTATGTGCTGCGCATGCGTGTAACATAGGACTACGCATTTAGTCGAGGCTAGATCCAGAGCCGCTTTCTCAGCAGGAGCTCAGCATGAGATTCATAATTGCCAATAAAACTTTATCAAGAGAATGACATAATATCGAGCAGTTACTTGCAAACTTATTCAACAAGGTGATCTCGAACAATTTCAAAAAAATGATATACATAAAGAAGATTATGTCTAAGAGTCTGCTGCTGACATTATTTCTCAAGATGAATTTGAATCAAAACCTTTTACATGTGGTTGTTTTATTTGCAGTTTAAAATCAACCATCCTGAGAGTGAAGACCTTGGTTTTTTGTATGGATCCATCTTGACGGATGGAAAAGATGCTTATAGTGAGGAAGCCACCACCAACATCTGCGTGTTTGCCGATGAACAGGTATCAAGACTGTATCTGTTAGGCTCAAACCTGTGACTAATAGACAACACTCATATTCCTGTAATTACCGATTCTGACACAGGTTGACAGAAGCCCCACCGGCTCGGGAGTGACAGCCAGAATTGCTCTGCAGTATCATAAGGGGCTCCTGCAGCTGAACCAGACCAGAGCCTTCAAAAGCAGCGCAACTGGCTCCGTGTTCACAGGCTGTGCCGTGAGGGTGAGTGTCACTGACTCCTTAACCGCGAATGTCTTTTCAGACAGAAAAGGCAGGAGCTGGGTGCTGGATACGTTTCTTCACTGTACTCTCAGATGAGCATTGGAAAGCAGGACTGTAAAAGCTTGTGTTCAACTGGGATATCAATTCTCAAAGTGTAGTGTTGCACCTCTGGGTTGACCCACTATGTTTTCATGGGTCAAAAATATGTTCATGATAAAACTAAGACATTGCTTGCTTTCCACTCACCCTCTCAGAAGTAGTCACTGTGTCCCCCACAGGCTACACGATGAGGGATATCCCACCCAAGTGCATAACTGAATGCAGAAGCAGGTGAGAATCCAGCTGGCTCTGTTGAGACAGACGAGAGAGAGGTTCGCAGGAATGTAAAACGATGCTGCTTTCTCCTTTATTTTATTTTATTTTATTTTATTTTTTTCTCAAGACAGGGTTTCTCTGTGTAGCCCTGGCTGTCCTGGAACTCACTCTGTAGACCAGGCTAGCCTCAAACTCAGAGATCCAGTTGCCACTGCCTCCCAAATGCTGGGATTAAAGGCGTGCGCCACCACTGCCCGGCTTGCTTTCTCTAAAGATCATACAGTGATCTTAATTTACAAAAAGTGTGTATGCATCACGGTGTAATTAGTTTGTTTTCAAATGAAAAAAAAAAGATCTTTAATTCCCAGTAAGTACTGAGAGATAGACCATGCATAAAGAAGAACTTCTGGAGGTCCTCAGATATTAAGGTGGAAGGGAATCAATCCTGGGACGGAAAGATTTGAGAAGTACTACATTGGAGTTCGGAGCCTCTATGGGTTTTGATTTGCTGTATGGATGTACTGTGCTTGGTACAGTAGTACATAAAAGATGTGAGTTGTAAAAAATAGAATTTTTTTGTAATTAAATCAAATTGAAAATCTGCTAACAATGAATCTAGTCAGTAGTAAATTCGACCTGTTACAGAAGCGACATTAGTGACTGAATAGACTCATAAGGAGTCTTTTAACATAGGGAGCAATCGACCCTACTGTAGCTGTTTCTAAAATTTTTTTTTTCTGAATACTGAGTTACCTTTAACCTAAGAATCCACATTTTTCACATTGATTTTATAATATGCAAGCCATCTATGTTGTTTGTAATATGTGAATCACAGTGTCCTCAGAATCTGAGAGTGAGTTCAAATAGCAACCTACAGTACTTACTGGGGCCTTTTTGTAGGGCAATTTCCAAGCTAAGAACTCTCTGCATGTTATTTCATTTAAACCTTAGATGGGTCTAGGAGATCATCACAGGCGTGGCAGCAGGAACAGCTAAGAACTCAGATCTCTGATGGCCAACAGGAGGCAGAGAGCACACTGGGGGTGGTGTGAGTCTTATGAGACCTCAAAGCCTGCTCCCAGTGACATATTCATTCAAACCACCACAGGGGTAGTGCATTTGCTCAGCAAACACAAGGCTCTGGGTCCAACCTACACTGCATCAATGATAAATGGTGAAACGACTATATCTTGATTTAATATTTGACATTTTACTTTTACTTTCAATTATTCTTATTTTAAAAATTAGAAAATCAAAGACCACAGGTAGGATTTTACACTGGCTACTCTTATAATTGCTATGAACAAATACCCAATGGAAGGTTTTATTCGAGCTTATAGTTCAAGGGAATATCTTCCATAATGTCAGAGAAGACACAGCAGTACATTGGGAAGGCCTTGTGGCAGGAAGCCATCTATCAGAAAGCACTGTGAACAAAGAGGCTATAAACCCTTAAGGCCACCCCCAGTGACCCATTTCCTTCAGTGCCTCTTCAAATTCTAAAGGTTCCCCAAAGAGCACCACCAACTGGGAGCCAATTCAAATATATTTAATGTAAATTCAAATATTTACATTAACACATGGGGAATATTTAGTACTCAAATTGGCAGCGATTTCTTTTACACCTGCCAGTTCCTCACTGTGCTGTGCTCCTTCACTGGATCCCGCCATGCCCTCTCATGCTCATCCCGTGCTCCCAATTAGGTGACCCCAGATTTGGTCCTCAGCTTCCTTCTTGTCTTGTTTCTCCAATTAGATGCCACTGAACAATTTTGTCTACTTCCTGGGCTTTGGTTCTTGACCATCTGCTGAGATAAGTCTCAAACCTTCACCCCTGCCCTGTTTGTCCTGTACCTCTGTCCAGTCTAACCCTTGAATGGTTTGCTATACTCATCTTGAAGTAGCTGTATCCAAGTATCTTAAATTCTGCTTATTAAAAGCTCCCCCCTTCTTTCTCCCCCCACTCTCTTTCTTTCTCTCTCTCACACATGTATTTTTCTCTTAGTTACTTTTTCTTTTGCTGTAATAAGACACCATGACCAAGGCAACTTAAAAAAGAAAGCATTTAATTTGGGACTAACAGGTCAGGGCTAGAGTCTATGACTGTCATGTTCGGGAGCATGGCAACAAGCAAGCAGGCATGGCTCTGGAGCAGTAACTGGGACTTACAACTTGGTCCAAAAGCAGGAGGCAGAGAGAGAGAGAGCTGAGAATGAAGTAGACTTTTGAGGTTTGCCTTCCCTAGTGACACATCTCCAACAAGGCCACACCTCCTAATCCTTCCCAAACAGTTCCACCAACCAGTGACCAAGCACTCCAACACAGGAGCCCACAGTGCCATCCTCATTCAAAACACCACACTCTCCTCTTCTTCTTCACCTGTGTGAGTGGCATAAATAAGGCACCTCCAAGCTAGAAACTAAGGTCTGTCTACATTGTCAGGCTATCCATTCTACTTCCGAATTATCTTGTATTCTCTTTCTCCTCCCCACTAAATACTGCCTTATGACTCCAGGTATCAGTTAAGGATCAGAAGTTTTTTTGGTTTTTTTGAGACATAATGTTGCTGTGTAGCCTAAAGTTCCCTCTTAGGTTTCTGAGCTTCTAGAACCTCTCCCATGTGCCCCCTTTTCCAGGTAAGTTAACTAAAACACACATCTGACTTTGTCACTCACTTCAAAACCTTCCTCTGCCTGAAGATTGACATGTCGCTTTCTCTAGTTATGAGACTGAGGAGGCAAGCCTTAGAGACACCGGACATCTGGAGGAGTTTTTTAGTATGATCCTGTTGTCTTCTTTTTCAGGAAGCAAAGTGTGGAGATTTCAAAGCTGTCATAGTGGAAGTTGCAGGACAAGCTCATTACACAGGGACAGCAAACTTGACAGTAGAAGATGGTGACCCACTAAGGGATGGCTTTCTTCTCAAGTGACTTTTTTTTTCCATATGTTTTAAAGGTTTTGCTTAGAAAGTAATTACCTGGGCTGGTGAGATGGCTCAGTGGGTAAGAGCACCGGACTGCTCTTCCGAAGGTCTGAAGTTCAAATCCCAGCAACCACATGGTGGCTCACAACCCATAATGAGATCTGATGCCCTCTTCTGGTGCTGTTTGAAGACAGCTACAGTGTACTTACATATAATAAATAAATAAATAAATAAATAAATAAATAAATAAATAAATAAATAAACAAACCAAGAAAGTAATTACCTTTAAATTGTGTTTTCTCTGTATTATGTGCAAACCAGTATCCAGTTACACTTACAGGCTAATTTTTATACTTTCTAAAAAGTACACTGTGTCTAAATGTAAGGTATTATACTTCCTATTTGTCAACTTTTTGAGCAAAAATGTCACTAATGGGGCAAACAGAGTGCCAAGAATCCAGAAACTTTTTAAGCATTAGTATACAAGCATTATTATTATTAAAGCATTATTAGTAGTAGTATTAAAGCACAGTTACTTAATCTATGCTATGGAGATGATAATACTTGTGAGTTTCTTTGAATGCTAGCTTCAGCTATAGACCACACAATAGTAAATGTTGTGAGTTTGTTATTTTTATGTTCCAGTTTGAGTAAAATAAAGACACCTGTAAGTATCATGCTCATGGAGTGGGTTATTATAATGTCCTCAACACTTGCCATCAATAATCTTGGAAGGATCAAAAGGAGTCAACTTCTTCTTTTTTTTTTAAGATTTATTTTATTTTTATGAGTTCACTGTAGCTGTTTTCAGACACACACCAGAAGAGGGCATTGGGTTCCATTACAGCTGGGTGTGAGCTACCATGTGGATAATGGGAACTGAACTCAGGACCTCTGGAAGAGTAGACAATGCTCTTAACCACTGAGCCATCTCTCCAGTCACCCCAGGAGTCAACTTTGTTGACAGACATTGTTATAGCTGCTGCTGGGGTATTGATTTTGCTACAAAGCCCTCATTATCTATACTAACTGGTACCCAAGTACCACAAAGTCACCACGTAATGCTGCAAAGACCAGCTGGTAACCAGATTTTTGCTATCTCTTTAGATGGAGCTATTTGGCTTGGGTGTGGTAGTTTGCTTGTGGTTTTTTTGTTGTTGTTGTTGATTGTGTTTCCTTTGGTTCATTAACTGGTTCTAAGGATTGATTCTACAGCCTCAAGCTATATTATTGAAATACAGCTGTGAGGTAAAAATTAATCTATAAACCTTGTGAAACAAATCTCAAGCATCTCTGAAGGGGAATGAGGATGCTCTGAGGGGTAAGGACTGGGCTCCAATAGGAATAGAGAAGCTGGCAGAGAGGACACCAGTGCAGACAAGGAGATAAGTGAACCGGGATGCTGTGAGGTCCCTCTTGCTTGTTTGAACCAAGTCCCTGACTGTGGGTCTTGTTTGGTAAAGGTCAGCTGCTAGTTTCACTACACCTCCTGTCTTAGTTAAGGTTTCCCTGCTGTGAACAGACACCATGACCAAGGCAACTCTTCTAAGGAGAACATTTAATTGGGCCTGGCTTACGTTACAGGTTCAGAGGTTCAGTCCATTATCATCAAGGTGGGAACATGGCATCATCCAGGCAGGCATGGTGCAGGAGGAGCTGAGAGTTCTATATCTTCATATGAAGGCCGCTAGGATAAAACTAACTTCCAGACAGCTAGGCTGAGGGTCTTAAAGCCAACACCCATAGTGACTCAGTTCCTCTAACAAGGCCACACCTCCAAATAGTGCCATTCCCTGGGCCAAGCATATTCAAACTACCACACCTCCATAACATTCAGTCTCCATAGTACAGCACATAAATGCTGTCCCGTGAAAACCTTACACACTTCCCATTTACCACCTCCCACACCACTTGCATGGAGCCTGGAATTCAGACACTGTCACCTTCAGCATTAACCTCTTGCCACCATGTTTGCATTCACTGTATCTCTTCTTCCTTCCCCTCCTCTGCTCCCCCTCCCCCATCCCGACCCCAATAGTCCAATGTGGTTTGGCATAAAAAGTTTTTATCTACTCCTCTAGCAACTATCTCCATTGAATTTCCTATTAAAATAAAACACTCATCTTGTAATGTATTTGTGTTTTCCTAAGACTGTAAGTCTTATGGGACAGGGGCTTTTATTTGCTGTTTATTTGGGTTGTTGCAGCTGCTGCCATCCTATGGTGGATACAAAATACTGTCAATCATCTTCGAATAGAAACAGCCCCCACCAACAAAGAACACAAACGTGACGATCTAGCCCAGACGCTGTAAGGCTGATTCTGAGAAACCTTTAAATGCACTTGTATTTATACTCTAAGGTTCTTGTAGCATACACTGAAAGAAACCCTGTAGCAGTGATACGGATTCCAAGACCCGCAAGTGTCCTGGTCATTCCTCAAGACTTTCTTGAGCCTGTGGAGGAGTTAGCACTCCCCCCGCCCCCCACCAGAGCCTGTTGAAGCTCGAGAGTCTGGACCTCCTCCGAAGTATCAGAGCAGTGGATTTTGCATCTCTGGAAGTTCTACAGCAGTGCTGATATTGCTGGCCCTGGCCCCACACTTTGCAAACAGTTGCTTTGAAGAACACAGATAACCAGAAGGTTTAATCAAGTCTTTCCTAATCAAGGCCATAGCCACAATCTGGAGATGCAATGTTGCCGTGCAGCCAGGCCTTTTCTGGTCCTGTCTCTCCCCAGTCAGTATTCGCCAAAGTGCAGATGACTGGCAGTGCCTCATATGGCATACATACCACACCACAGGGACCAACTGGAAATAGGGGCAGAACCTATGCCCCTTTCTGTCTCTATTCTCTCTATGCATTAACTAGTTACCATCCAAAGCCCCGGCCCTTGAACAGTAATGACATCTTCCTTCCTAGATCCACATGCCAGTCCTTGAGAACACACCTGTTCAGAAACAGGCTTAAGCGGGAAGCCCAACCTCAGGAATGTTCAGTGTGAGCAAGGAGTCTACTGAAACAAATTTGTTCCAGCAGTGGTTTTCCAAATGTGGCCCTTAGATCATCATCATCCTCACTATCAATATGAATTCTTGGTCCTCACCCCAGAGCTACACTGTCTGAAACTGAGATTAGAACCTAGTCGCTTGTAACATGACTGATTCTGTTGCCCACTCAAAATGCAGAGGTACTAGAATACCCCACCCCTAGCATGTTCAAGATCTCCAGGTGTGGACTCTTTTTCCTTTCCTACCTGTGGAGGCCAGAGACGCCCACAGCAGCATCCCTTCCCCACCAGGGCATCTGTGCTGGACAGGAATGAGCAAGAGCGCCTCAGCTGAATCTGCCATTCGTTTGCGGGGTGGTCTGGCTTTCTCTGGCCTGCTGGGGTGCCAGAGGTGAACCATGCCATCTCTCAGACTAGCAGACCCGTGGCTTGGTCACCCTCAGGCTGGGAAAGGAGATAAGGTGGGCCGGCTTTTCTGGGGTACACCGCTAGCATCCCGCCCCGCGCTCCTGCGTAAATAGGCGGTTCCCTCGGCAACGCCTGGAACCCACGTCAAGGTTCCACCAGTCCCGAGTGGTGACCGAGTCCCACCCACTCCCCGCAGCTGCCGTTCGGGTCCGCACAACCTTTCACCCTGCTGCGGGATGAGCAGAGCGGCGGCCTGCGTGGAACCCCATGGAGGAGCAGGCGCGGCCGCCTGGCCGCCCGGCCGCGAGTGCAACCTTGCAGGGTAGCGCGCATCCGGGAGCGGCGGCTTCCACGGCCACTGCGGCCGCGCTGTCGTTCAGCTCCGTAGCCACCGTAACGCTGGGAAACCAGAGCGATGCGGGCAGGCCGGAGGCAGCGGGGTCTCGGGGACCCTCACCGCTGCTATGGCACGGGGCAGCGGTGGCCGCCCAGGCGCTCGTGCTCCTGCTCATCTTCTTGCTGTCTAGCCTGGGCAACTGCGCGGTGATGGGGGTGATCGTGAAGCATCGGCAGCTGCGCACGGTCACAAACGCCTTCATCCTGTCGCTGTCCCTGTCGGACCTGCTCACTGCGCTGCTCTGCCTACCCGCCGCCTTCCTCGATCTATTCGCGCCGCCGGGAGACTCTGGGCCCTGGCGCAGCTTCTGCGCAGCCAGCCGCTTCTTCAGTTCGTGTTTCGGAATCGTATCCACGTTCAGCGTGGCGCTCATCTCGCTGGACCGCTACTGCGCCATCGTGCGGCCGCCGCGGGACAAGCTGGGCCGGCGGCGCGCGCTGCAGCTGCTGGCGGGAGCGTGGCTGGCTGCGCTGGGCTTCTCCCTGCCCTGGGACCTGCTCAGGGCACCCCGGGAGCCCCCCGCTCCGCAGAGCTTCCACCGCTGCCTTTACAGAACCTCCCCAGACCCTGCGCAGCTGGGCGTCGCCTACAGCGTGGGACTGGTGGTGGCTTGCTACTTGCTGCCCTTCCTACTGATGTGTTTCTGCCGCTACCACATCTGCAAGACCGTGCGCCTGTCGGACGTGCGCGTGCGGCCGATGACCACCTACGCGCGCGTGCTGCGCTTCTTCAGCGAGGTGCGCACAGCCACCACCGTGCTCATCATGATTATCTTTGTCATGTGCTGCTGGGGTCCCTACTGCTTCCTGGTGCTGCTGGCCGCGACCCGACAGGGTCAGGCCACGCAGGCTCCCTCGCTGCTCAACGTGGCGGCTGTTTGGCTGACCTGGGCCAATGGGGCTATCAACCCGGTCATATATGCCATCCGCAACCCCAACATTTCCATGCTCCTAGGACGCAACCGCGAAGAAGGGTACAGGACTAGAAACATGGATGCTTTTTTGCCTAGCCAAGGCCTAGGTTTTCAAGCCAGAAGTTGCAATCGCCTTCGAAATGGCTGTGCCAACAGGCTTGGGGCTTGCAGCAGGATGCCTTCTTCCAACCCAGCTAGTGGGTCAGGAGGGGAAGTGGTCATGTGGGCTCGAAAAAATCCAGTTGTGCTCTTCTTCCGAGAGGGACCACCGGACTCAGTTATGGAAGTCGGCAAACTGCATAAGTCTGAAACCAGGGACAGCAGCATTTAAGAAGGGCAGGGGTGGACAGCTTGTAATAGCACATTTCCACCCCTCTCATTGAATGATGTGGGAACCCGGGGAGAATCGTTTATTTAAAACTAAACATAAAGCCAAACATTTAAAACTAAAAAGACAGAAATGGGAGGGTTGCCACTTCATTCTCAAACTTAAAATGTAAAAGAACATTCCCTTTCTTCAAATGCGGCCAAGGGAATGTGAAATGCAAAAAAATTAAAAACAATCTTAAGCCACACAACCAAGCACTGTAAAGCATAAGAGCTAAAAAGCAACAAAAAATAAAATTCACCGTAATTGAAGAGCTCGTGTTACAGGAATCACACTGTGAAACAAAAATCATTGAACTGAACTTAACAGTTGCATTCAAATACTGTTTTTTGTTTGCTTGTTTGTTTCTAATGAACTGAGTCCCTTGGATCTGTTTGAAGGCCCCTGTACTTTCACCAGAATTCAGCAGACCTTCAGATTCTAGAGCCTGCACAGCTGACCTGCTTCGGGTGCTTAGAGCAGAACCTTACGCAGAGCAGAAACGTCATTACGCAGAGCAGAAATGTCATTACGCAGAGCAGAAACGTCATTACGCAGAGCAGAAACGTCATTACGCAGAGCAGAAATGTCATTACGCAGATTGGTGTGCTCTCCCGGAATTTTTGTGCAAGATTTTAAATTTAGAGTTTATTTTAAAAGACTTCTGGATTTTGTAAAGGTCTTTTATTACTAGATATAATTCAGCGGTCCAAAGGGCAAAGAGAACATACTGTTGTTGTTTAAACAGACGTCTAATATTATACATAAAACCCAATGTTTCTTCTAAGCCCGTTTTGGCCCCCAAATTATCTGTCTTGGAAAATCACGGCTGTGTCCTTCCTAGAAACTGTTCCTGTTTGATAGCTTGTATGGATGCAACTCCAAATGTTTTCATTAATAATAATAATAATAATTTTCATACTAGAAAAATCTTTCTCTATGGGGGCAACTTTTTTATAGAGCCCAAACTGTAATTTGAAATCAAATTCTTTGAATATAGTGAGTGATGTTAAATATGTATGTAGGCATACATATTACACATATAGTACTGGCTTTCCTATTTAGCCTTTAACTGCCAAATGTGATTCCAAAATGGAATTCTAAAAGTAGTTTGAAAAGTATGACCATGTTCTTGGAATAGCCATAGAACGTCCTAAGAGGACATACGTTCTATTTAGAAGTTTCGGTATGGTTTAGTAGCAGATTGCTGCCTTACAGGCATATTATAGTCATCATTACAAAGATAATTGGTTTTTGGGTTACAAGGTGGGATAAAAGTCCATTGGCACAAGGTTGGAGAGATACCTCAAGCCAACTGAAAATATTTTCAGAAATTTGCAAAAAATCTTTTAATAACTCAGAAGCACAATCTAGAGCTTTGTGTATGTGAAATGTCTCACACTGAACGTGAAATGTCTCACACTGAACGTCCCTTGGGACTTGTTGCCTTGCCTGACTCTGCTTCTCTCTCACCCAGTGTTCCATCGCTTTAGCTGAACACGCACTTTAAGAAGTATGAAACTGCATCTGTTGTGTGAAAATTTCACTATGTGAACTAGCCAGCATTACATAAATGTCAAGCGTTTAAGACGTTCATTCTCCTGTGAGTCTCCGTGTGCTAAGTGAACGTACAACATTGTTTTGTAATCAAAGATGGAAATACATGATTTGTACCTTGATGAGCAAAGATTTTTTTTTTCTAATTCCCTGGAAGTTTGTAAGTTACCTGGGTATGTTATTGCTACAGTCAATGTAGCACAAAGGTGATGGGGTGGAGGGTGGGGGATCTCTCCTTTCTAAAGCCTATTATAAGGTTACAGGCTTAATGCAACCAGATCTGGGATTTGAGGAGAAACCACAGTCTAGCCATTGTGAAATTTATATAGCACAGAGACTCTTATTTTGTAGAAAGATTATGCGATTAGATGAAGGAGGCAATAGTGTTACAAAGTGGGGGATCACCTACGAAGAACTGAGGGAAGGAGTCAAACAATCGGTGTGATGTAAACCTGAGAGATGTACAGGGGGTGAAATCTAACAGGTTGGAAGCCACAGGGTGATAGTTTGAGGGGCTTTACGGAAGAAGGGGAACTGCCTTCTGCATTGTCAGGGAAAGAAAATGGTCATGAAAGAGACCATGCTAGAAGCCATTCTGGTAGTTATTCTTAGGATCCTCTCTGGCTATCAAAGAGGGAGAACAAAAAGTCCCTGGTTAAGTTGATGACCAGTGTGTATGTGCCTGCGTGCGTATGCATTGACTTTTCATTTTCCGCCATGTGGCTATTAAATGGTTGAAGTGGGATTTGCCCTGGAATCTGTTTAGCGTTGTGGCCCTTCCCTTCCCTGTGTCACAGCAGGGAATGAGGTAAACATGAGGAGAAGTTATGGCACCGTGCTCGCCATCTCCATCCTCCTGGATCTCTTTGCTTTTATTTTATCTAAGGCCTGTTTCCTTGGTGCTGAAGCAACCAGCAGGTGGAGATCACAGAGGTAAGAACCATCCACAGTCAGGACTCCTTAACTGGAAGGGATGGGAGGGAAGACAGGGAAAGGGGAGGGAAGGGATCTCCCTTTCAGAAGAGTGCCAAGGAAAGAGGATGAACCTGGAAGCATAAGGTCTGTTCACAAAGGCTGGTCACCAGTCTGCCACCTATAAATACTTAAAGATTGAGATGCAATGACTTTCCATAAAGCTAAAAGTTAGCCTTCCTCATGTTTACCACCAGCATGAAATTACACAGCCCAGTAGACAAAAGGGAAAAGAAACTATGTAACACTGGGAAGCATTAAGTAGTACATGGTGTATAAAGGGTGTAATATAACCCATAATAGTACATGGTGTATAGAGGGTGTAATGTAACTCATAATAGTACATGGTGTATAAAGGGTATAATATAACCCATCATAACTTATCTGCTTCTAGCTTATTTCACTAGGCTTGCAACAGGAACAATTGTTACTAGTCAGTAATTATGCACATTGGCCTACTTAGTTTCCATAGCAACCTTGGAAATAGGGTACTGTTGTGGTAACTATTTAACATCAGTTGGAGGTTTCTACCCTGGCTTAGATCATTTGGATCCCAGATAAAAGACACAAAACTTTTATGTTTATAATAAGCCTTAAACACCAATAGAGCTGAGCAGATGTCAACTCTCTATGGCTATTTTGTCTACTTCCCTGCACATAGCCCTCTTACTCCAGCTGGCCAGCCCTTGTGGCCAGTTCTCCTGATCCCTTAACCCATGGATGGTGTCTTCATCAATTCAATGTCCCTCCTCTTCCCACATGCTCCTGCCTCAGACCCCAAGCCAGGGAACCCAAACTCTGCCTACCTCTCTTCTGCCCAGTTATAGAATGTAGGCATCTTTATTCAACCAATAGTTCTAAATTAAGGAGTAACGGTACATAGCATCACGTGGTGTGTGAGGATCTCCCGATCCCCAGGTGCAACAGGCCGTGGGGGCCAATAGTCACCATCACAATGCATAGCAAAAGACCAAACCTCAACAGGGTACTGCTTTTCTTTATCCGGGCTCACAGATGTGAAATCTGAGGTGCAGAAGTGTGGTATGATTTGTCCGAGGTCAGGAAACCAGCAAGCACCAAATGTAAGATTAGTATCTAATATATTTTGTCAGAAGTCTCTCTAACCACCATGCTATACCACCTCTCTTGTTTGTAGACGACAGTAGGAGCAAGCTATCAAAGGGATGGAGAGTAAATATTGTAAATTTAAAAGAGAGACTGTTTAATGTGGAGGCCAGCTACGTAAGATATGTGTTTGTCGTTTTATTTTTTAATGGATGAAGCCATTCCAAGCAGTTATTTTGGATCAGTTATTTGAAGCAATCTGGATCCTTGGGTGAATGGCTCCAGTCAACCTTGCGCTTCATTCCTGCTCCAGAGCAGATGAGCAGAGTTAGAGCCACCTAGAATTCCCTTGAATGCTACCCTTTGCACCTGGACTCTGTAGCCCTTCCCCGCCCAGCTTATGAGCATCTTCCCTTGTCAACTCACCCTTTCTGCCTGCATTTGTGAGCTTCTATGCACTCTCAAACATTTCATCAGCCCTGGCAGCTTGTTGGATGACCTTTGTCCTACTTTACAAAAAAGTATGTATGTGTGTGTATACATACACTAGTATCCATACACACATAGATTGGTATTTTATTCACCAGGGTAGGAAAAAGCTAACCTGGACTTACAGCATTCTCTAGATGCCAGGTCCCATCTTCATCTCAGGAATTTCATTCTCTCAACCAGTCCTTCCTGTGGCATCCTTAGCCTTCCCTTCCTGCTCCACCAAATCCCCTCACTAATGCTCCAAGCATATTCTGTCTTTCACGTGAGAGGGGAAAAAGATTTCCCATCTATCTTAGTTACTTTTATTTTGGTTCGATAAGACACCATGACCAACACAACTTATGAAAGGAAGAGTTTAATTTGGGGTTCATGGTTCCAGAGGGTTAAAATCCATGACCATTCTGGGGAGTGGGGCAGTAAGTAGGCATGGTGCTGAAGCAGAAGCTGAGAAAGAGCTTGTACCCTGATTCACCAGTAGGAAATAGAAATAGCTTACTGGGGATGGCTGTGGGCTTTTGAAACTTTAAGGCCCTTTTCCAGTAACATACTTCCTTCAACAAGGCCATACCTACTAATCCTTCCCAAATATTTCCACCAGCTGGGGACCAAATATTCAAACTTATGAGCCTATGGAAACCATTCCCATTGAAATGGACGAACTATCTCCGCTCTCATTCTCTCTCTCTCCTCTCTCTCCTTTTCCTTTCTCTCCAACAAATTCATCAAAAGAATTGTCTACCATTTTATAGTTGATCAAAGTCATAATCTACAGGTTTATAAGAAGAAAGTCATTATTTTTCTGCAACTCAATGTTTTCTTTAATTCTTGATTCTGCCTGGAAGAGTAATTCAGTTGTCAGCATAGGGAGTTCAATGTCAAGACCTGGTAGACATCATTGGTCATCCATCCACACTGGTGTCTTGGGCATCCATCAATCTATCTCTGGCCTTCCACTCATAGTGGCTGCATAGTGATCCCCACTTCAGCCCTGAATTCTGCTGTTTTGACATAAGGACATAACAGAAGATGGGATATTGTCTTAGTTAGGGTTTTACTTCTGTGAACAGACACCATGACCAAGGCAAGTCGTATAAAGGACAACATTTAATTGGGACTGGCTTACAGATTCAGAGGTTCAGTCCATTATCAACAAGGTGGGAGCATGGCAGAATGCAGGCAGCCATGGTGCTGGAAAAGGAGCTGAGAGTTCCACATCTTCATCTGAAGGCTGCTAGTAGAAGACTAATTTCCAGCGAGCTAGGATGAGGGTCTTAAAGCCCACACCCACAGTGACATGCATACTTCAACAGGGCCACACCTTCTAATAGTGCCACTCCTTGGGCTGAACATATACAAACTATCACAAATGTTAATTACAGAAAGCTTACTGAAATGAGAGAAAAATATTGAATTTTGTCCCAACATTTGAATTATGTCCCGACATTTTCCTGCTGTCAGAGCAGCTTAACAGACATTCTACCTACCCCAGATAGGAATGTCTAAGAGTGCTGAAAGAGGAAAATTACTGACCACCAGAACTCTCACCCCAGAGTACATTCTGAACTCTCACACCAGAGTCAGTCCCCCTCTCAAATGAAAACTGTTCCGGGGACATTTCTGAGATAAGGGTCTCCTGGAACGAACCCAGTCCTACCCCTCCCAACTAAGGACTGTGCCAGGGACATTTTTGAGATAAGGGTGTGAGTAAAAACCTCAGTCCCAATGAATCAAGTACATGGCCAAAGTGTGGGACGCGGTTGCAAAAGCACTTTGGAAAAACCCTTGGTTGAATCACTTAGTGACGTAAAACCTGTATTTTCCCTGCCCTGCTCCCCCCCTTGCCTCCTACCTATAAAAGCTTGTGAAAAGTTTGGGCTAATTGCCGAATCCCCTCTGCACCTTGCAGGCTGCATGAGATTCGACCCCAGATATCTGGTATATGTGCTTTTTGTTTGCTTTCTTGTCGTTGCTGTATTAAATCTTACTCTCTATACATCTTAAGTACCGGTCTCAGTGTCTTCTTGGGTGCGCGGCTGACCCGAGGCTTGAGTAAGTGCCTCCCTTTGGGAGTTTTGGAGTCTTTCATTTGGTGCATTGGCCGGGAATCAGCGCGTCTACCCAGAAGTCCTGGACCCACTCAGAAGTAAGATTTACTGTTCTGCTTTGGTCTGGTGTCTGTGTTCTGTTAATTTCTGAGAGGCCAGGAAGGCCATTCTGTATGAGCGATCGCTGTTCTGGTTTTGCGTGACGCTCTGTGCTCAGTAGGAGCACCAGAGATCGCACTCCGGGAGGGAATGCGAAGTGGGTAAGGAGCAGACGTGCCCCAGGTGCCCACCGTCCGATCTGCCCCTGGGAGACGTCCCAGGTGAGATAGGGGAGGACCAAGGACGCTTGGTGGACCCCACTGGAGACCGGGATGGTCTCAATCTGTCGGCCTTGGAGAGGCCATCTGATTCTGTAAGTTGCCTGTAGTGTCTCAAGTCTTGTGTCTGCTTTTGTCGTGTCTGCTATTATTCCAGAAATGGGACAATCTGCTGGGTGTGTAGGTGTGGAACTGCTGCATTTGTGTATTCTGAGATTGTGGGTTTATTCTGGCAGTGGCTGTGAGAGGACGACTGTCTATGGCCTCACAATCTGCACCCCAAAAAGATGTTCCAAGGGAGACCCTGGAAGGAGTGCCCAGGGTACAGAACAGTCAAAAAGACCTGGCTGTTGCCTGGCAGAGTGAAGGAGAGAGAGAGCGTTCTCTCTGCCAGAGCGGGAGTGAATGTGGAATCCCACCCCTATCAGGAAAAAGAGTCAATGTGAAATCCGACCCCGTCAGAAAAAAGTGTTTGGCTGGTTGTGTAAGTCCAGGCGTGGACGAGTGTGCTTGTTTGTGGCCACATGACAAGACTGTGTGTGTGTATGTGTGTGTTAACCCTTTGTCGACTGTAGACTTGGACTGACGTCAGGACAGAATTTGTCAGAAATGGTTTTAAAAAAGGAAAGAAAACCACCAGGCCGGTCCTCCCCAGGCTGCTCAAAAGAGCTCTGGGATCCAGAGCTGCAGCAGTGGTGCTGAGGTTCTGAGTTCTGCAGACACAGCAGCAACGGAGGCTGTCTGTGCCCTGCGAATAAGTTGTAAAATGCTGATAGTGAGTGCAGCGGCCTGCCGGCCCCCGCCTGCCAGTCCCGGAGTGGCCGTGAAGCCTGCCACAGCTGGGGAGGGGCCGACTACAGCGTCCCTCTTTTGGTCCCCCCCCCCCCAGAGTCTACCCGCACTCCCTTGTGCGGGCCTGGCTGCGTGCTCCCTCCCCAAAGACAGTGCAGAGAGCACCAGGAATCTATCAGGTAGTTAAATAGTTAAATTGCTGCCTCTGCCTGCCAGCGTTTGTTTGCCACTCCCAGGAGTTTACACCGCATTCCGGCGCGCAGCGGAGACTCGGCGCTGGGCTCTTCACATCAAAGGATCTGTTTTCAGCCTTTGCCTGCCTCCTGGGTGGGAGAAAGGCTCATTCTCCTGTCCCCTGTATCTTGTCTCTTGTTAACAGAGAAAAAAATTGTGTTCATTTTGAAATATCAGTGGTCTGATGTGAAAACTGCACTCCCTTCTCTGCCCCATGTGTTTTCTCTTCTCAGGCACTGCCCTGAGTTGTTGACAGTGGGCTCCGGTGAGGGAGACATACAAGGTAAGGAGCACCTATGGGTCTAACTGCCAGGCTCTGATGAGGTCTCGTCTCTGTGGGACTGAAAGTGCCCCGACAATCTGACCTAACAGTAAAAAGAGGTGAACTATGAAAAAAGTTAAGTGACAGAATATAGATGTAATAATTAGATAACATTCAAAGGAAAGAGAACAAAGAGATATATATAGATAGAAAGAGAGACATTATATGAGATCTCCATTACAGTTAAGAAACAGGAGTAAAGAGAGATAACTGACAAAGACTAGAACCTAGCAAAGTGACACTTGCTAATAATACTAGCACTTAGAGATGATCTGTAAGAAATAAGGAGCCAGAAAATTTTCTAAAAAAGATAAGAGAAATGAAATGCTGGTCACAAAAGTCAGGGAGACTAGAAAACTTAGTACCTGGCAACAGAAAAAAAGAAAGCTTTTGGCTGAAGATCAAAGTGTTTACTGTTATCTGTTAAAGAAAAAGAGCACTGAGTGAGAGACTGCCCTAACAAAAAAAAGAGGAGCCCCCCCTCATGACCAAACCCTTCACCTGTTTGTGGCTGAAAGTAAAGAAAAAGCAGAAGGGGTGCTAACACAGAAGCTGAGTCCTTAAAAGAGACCGGTGGTCTACCTGTTAAAAGCAGCTAAAAAGAGACTGTGTTTCATATTCCTCCACTGACCAATGCAAAGCAAGTTTAAAAGGTTCCTGGACACTGCAGGCCTTTGCAAACTGTGGATTCCAGGTTTTGCTGAATTAAAAAGATAAACAGCCCTTCGTATAAGAAATAAAAAGAACAACCTTGGATGGCCTTAGATGCTATTGAGACTGCCCTAATGTTGTCCCTAACTTTGGGACTCCTAGATGTGACTGAGAACAAAAGTATTGCCAAAGAGGTTCTTACTCAGAAATTGGGACCCTGAAAAAGACCGGTGGCATACTTGTGAAAATTAGACCTGGTGACTGTAAGATGACCTGCTTGTCTGCACATAGTGGCTTCTGGTCAAGGACGCAGATAAACTGACTCTGAGACAACCAGAGTTTACTGCTCCTTGGCGGATGACTCCACTCCTGTACATCAATGTGCTGATGTCCTGGCTGAGGAAACTGGAACAAGAAGAGATCTGACTGATCAGCCTTGGCCAGGTGTGCCTGCCTGGTACACAGATGGCAGCAGCTTTGTCACAGGAGCAGCAGTAGTAGATGGAAGGCAGCTCATATCCATGGGACCATCTACCAACAGAGGGGGCTACTTACCTCGGCAGGTAAAGATCAAATCAGCCTTGGCCTGAAAGTTTAAACTGGTACAAAAAGCAAGTGATCTAGGCCAGCAGCCTCCCTAAAGGGACTTCAGCCCAAAAAGCTAAACTTGTGGCTTTGATACAAGCTTTATAAAAGTCTACACTGACAGCAGGTATGCTTTTGCCACTGTATGGAACAATATACAGACAAAGAGAGCTGTTGACATCTACAGAAAAAGACCTAAGATGCTGTGAACAAAAGAAATCAGATGGCAGATCTAACTGCCAAAAACAGGCATCCCAAAGAGCAATGATCCTGGCAGTCTGAAGACTATCAAGTTATAGACAAATTAAGACTGGTAAAAGAAACCCTGTATAAAATGGTAAAAACTGAAAGAAAGAAAACTAGTCCTCCCTTGAAAAGACAGACCTGACATCAACTGAGAAATAAACTTTACTGAGAAAAAACGTTCTCAAAATGGATAAATGAGACTGCTCACATAGTCATCAAGAAGATTATTAAAGAAAATTTTTCCAAGGTTCAGAGTGCCAAAAGCAATAGTGTCAGATGATGTTGCCCAGGTAAGTCAGGGTGTGGCCAAGTATTTAGAGGTCAAATAAAAATTACATTGTGTGTATAGACCTCAGAGCTCAGGATAAAATAAATTAGTTTAAAACTCTATGACAGACCTTGACAAAATTAATCGTGGAGACTGGCACAGACTTGGTGTTCCTTCCCTATGCCCTACTTAAACGTACTAGAAATACTTCCTCTTGATTCAGTTTTATCCTTTATGAGACTCCTATGCCCATTATAGTCTTAAATGATGTGTTTAAACCTATGTTGTTAATAATGCTCTGTATGCTAAGTTAAAAGGCTTGCAGGTGGTCTGGTCACAACTGGGAAAAATTGGACTGAGTACACGGACGACATTGCTCCAGGGATCCCAACAGCTGAGACAGTGAACGAGCTGGGTACCCCAAGGACATCTCACCAGTTCCAGCCAGAGATCTGATCTACGTGCACCTACATCATGCCCAGACCCTCAAGCCTCGCTAAAAGGGCCCCTGCCTAGTCCTGTTTACTAATGCTTCTTATTCTGTTTTTGTTCCCATGTTAAAATAGAGTAAATGCAGTATTCTCCGCATAAAAATATAGACTTCTGAAATTCTAAGATTAGAATTACTCACTAGAAGGAGTGGGGAATGAAAGAGGAAAATTACTGACCACCAGAACTCTCACCCCAGAGTACATTCTGAACTCTCACACCAGAGTCAGTCCCCCTCTCAAATGAAAACTGTTCCGGGGACATTTCTGAGATAAGGGTCTCCTGGAACGAACCCAGTCCTACCCCTCCCAACTAAGGACTGTGCCAGGGACATTTTTGAGATAAGGGTGTGAGTAAAAACCTCAGTCCCAATGAATCAAGTACATGGCCAAAGTGTGGGACGCGGTTGCAAAAGCACTTTGGAAAAACCCTTGGTTGAATCACTTAGTGACGTAAAACCTGTATTTTCCCTGCCCTGCTCCCCCCCTTGCCTCCTACCTATAAAAGCTTGTGAAAAGTTTGGGCTAATTGCCGAATCCCCTCTGCACCTTGCAGGCTGCATGAGATTCGACCCCAGATATCTGGTATATGTGCTTTTTGTTTGCTTTCTTGTCGTTGCTGTATTAAATCTTACTCTCTATACATCTTAAGTACCGGTCTCAGTGTCTTCTTGGGTGCGCGGCTGACCCGAGGCTTGAGTAAGTGCCTCCCTTTGGGAGTTTTGGAGTCTTTCAGTGCTTAGCTCTCAGGTCCCCCAGCTCCTGGAATTACTATGATAATTTCCAAAAAAGGGAATGTCAGGAGTTGTTTTATGCTATCCGATGAACCAAATTTCTGGTGAATGGAGCCTCAAAGTTAGTTTTCGTCTACCTTGAAGCTCACAGGGCAGATGTTTTACCTCAGTTGTGCTATGGCAAATAGTAGGGTAGGCTGGAGACTAATTTTACTACGCAGGTATTTAAGTAAGGTTTCCCTGTAGAGAGAGCAAGCTATTCCGTCTGCCCTAGCTTCAGCACCGTAGATCAGAGAGCTTGTCCAGGGATAAAGTAAAACTTTCTGCACAGAGCCCTGAAGGTCTCCTTGAAGGAATTACCATTATTAGAGGCAGAATGAAGGCAGGTACTTCAAGGCTAAGGGCATTCTTAAAACCAATGAGCTCTGAGGTAAACAAAAAGCTTCCTCAAAGATAAATCACTGGCTGGCAAAATTATCACAGAGAACCAGGGGGAAGGGCGCGTAAGAAGAGACCTCCGAGGTGCTACACCAATTTGTTAGAGCAATCACCTCACCGACTATAACAAGTAAATTTCCTGTGTATTCAGATTGTGGAGCCATTTATGCCTCAAAAACAAAACAAAATGATAACATTAGAGCAATTATCAAAGTAGTGACACTGACTGAGTCATTAGGTGTGGTCAAGTAAAGGGACAGAGATCCTTACCAAGACCACTGTCATCTAGGGGACTGGGCACACTCAAGGCTGTGCTGAGGAATATTAGCTGAGGCTTCACACAGCAGGGCAAAAAGCCTGCATCCAGCAGTCTAGACCATTACTAAATAAACTGGCAAGCAGCTATGAAACCCCGGTAAGTGGGGCCGGAGCCTGTGTGCTCAGAGCTGCTGCGAGATTTTCCCAGGATTCCACAGCTCTTGCTTCCTGACTCTGTCTAAATGTCCTACTTTCAAACACAATAGATGCACCACAAGAAATTCACAAAACCAAAAATGTATAAACCATACCTGGGATTGGAGAACAACAGAAACGTCCTATGAATGGACTGGATACCTTTAGTATAGCCGTTAAAAATATGTTCAAAAAATTAGTTTTTTGTTTTGTTTGGTGTGATGGTTTGTATATCCTTGGACCAGGGAGTGGCACCATCTGAAGGTGTGGCCTTGTTGCAATAGGTGTGACCTGGTTGGAATGGGTGTGTCACTGTGGGTGTGGGTATAAGATCCTCACCCTAGTTGCCTGGAAGTCAGTCTTCCACTAGCAGCCTTTGGATGAAGACATAGAACTCTCGGCTCCTCCTGCGCCATGCCTGCCTGGATACTGCCATACTCCCACCTTGCTGATAATGGACTGAATCTCTGAACCTGTAAGCCAGCCCCAATTAAATGTTGTTTTTTATAAGACTTACCTTGGTCATGGTGTCTGTTCACAGCAGTAAAACCCTAACTAAGACAGAAGTTGGTACCAGGAGTGGGGTATTGCTGTGATAGGCCTGACCATGCTTTTATTTGACAGAATGTGGATTTGGGGACTTTGTATTTGGAAAGCAATGGAATGCTTTAAATGGGGCTTAATGGGTCATCCTAGTAGGAATATGGAAGACTTAGTTGCTGGGAGTAATTTGAACTGTGTTGACCTTGCCCAAGTGATTTCAAAGGAGAAGAATTTCAGAATGTGGCATAAAGACTGGTTTTGTGGTATTTTGGTGAAGAATGTGGCTACTTTTTGCCCTTGTCTGAAAAGTTTGCCTGAGACTAAGGTGAAGAGACTTGGATTAATTGCATTGACAAAAGAAGTTTCAAAAAAGCCCAGCAGAGACTTTGTTCTCCGGTTAAGTCTTATGAAGAGAAGTTTGAATAAGCATAGCAAGCTTAGAAAGGAAAAATATAAAATATATGGTTTGAGTATTAAAGGAGTACCAGGAAGTGAAATGGAGCAAAATCTTGTGTTCTAGGAGATAAAGATTAGGGAGTGGGACCTTGGGGCAAGATCCTACCCGGCTAAATTAGATCCAGGCATGGTGGTACACACCTTTAATCCCATGAGACAAGCATGCTGATCTCTACATTCAAGGTCAATCTACCCAGCAAGAATCAGGATAGCCAAGCTTAGGCAGTGAAGGGTTTAGAAAACATAAAGCTAGTGATAATGTAATAATACAAGGGGATCATGTTCTAGTTCCTGTAAGCAGCAGAACTCGGCAGCTTCAGCCATGTGGCTCTGGCTCTAGAGTTAAGAATGGAAGGAACTACTGGGAAAATTGATGCTGGTTAGCTGGAGCTAAGGAATTAGCAGTGATTAAGAAGAGACAAGCATCACTGAGGTGAAATCTTCTGGAAATTGTTTTCTGGGAGCACAAAGAAGCTGTGTTCCAGAGATAACCAAGGTTGCAACTCATGCTGCGGCTGGACTTGGTAATATGTAAGAGTCACTCAGGTGGTACTGTTTGTGAAGGAATGAAGGGATAATGGAGAGAAGCTGAGGCTTAGCACTGTGAGAGGCCAAGGAAGGCCATTGGAGAAGGTGAAGCCTCAGCTGTAGTTGATGGCCCAGGACTAAAGGGGTCATGCAAAGGATTTGAGGCTTGGCACCCTGAAGAGAGCCTATGAGAGGCTATTGGTGAAGCCTAGTTGGAGTGGAATATCCCAGTGTATTGGAGATGTCAGTATCATGGAGTGATCACCAAGAACTGCAGCCGTAGTGGAGTGGATCAACCTGAGCTTAAAGTGCTACAGAGGGCAGAGCTGGAAAAGTGATGCCAGCCCTTAGGAGGAGTCCAAAAGATCAAGTGGAATCCCAGACACTGAAACAAGAAGCTGTAACATTGAAATTGCCTTGGAGACTCAAAGATGTTAAAGATGCCAGAGCCATGGGACACATGCTGAGGAAAGCCACTAACAGGGAGTGGAACCAGCCCAGGAGAAAGCAGTTTGTTGCAGTCAACAAAGATGAAAAAGGAGTGGAGATCTGAAGACCGCTTTGACATCAGCCATGGAGATGCAGAGTTTGGAGTTTGCCCAGCTGGTTTCCTGCCTTGCTTTGGAGATTACAGTTAATTAAGTTGGATGAATCTTAGAAGAGACCTTGAACTTTGGACTTTTAACATTGTTGTGACTGCTATAGACTATGAAAACTTTGAAAGTTGGACTAAATGCATTTTGCATTATGCTATGTTTAAGTGTGGCCCCCATAGACTCATGTTTTTGAACAAGTCTATGGGGACCAGGGAGTGGAATGTGATGGTTTGTATATCCTTGGACCAGGGAGTGGCACCATCTGAAGGTGTGGCCTTGTTGCAATAGGTGTGACCTGGTTGGAATGGGTGTGTCACTGTGGGTGTGGGTATAAGATCCTCACCCTAGTTGCCTGGAAGTCAGTCTTCCACTAGCAGCCTTTGGATGAAGACATAGAACTCTCGGCTCCTCCTGCGCCATGCCTGCCTGGATACTGCCATACTCCCACCTTGCTGATAATGGACTGAATCTCTGAACCTGTAAGCCAGCCCCAATTAAATGTTGTTTTTTATAAGACTTACCTTGGTCATGGTGTCTGTTCACAGCAGTAAAACCCTAACTAAGACAGGTTTCTTTAAAACCTGGACGTAGACTAGGCATGGTGGTGCATGCTTTTGATCCCAACACTCAGGAGGCAGAGGCAGGCTCTGAGTTTGAGGCCAGTCTACAGAGTGAATTCAGACCAGCCTCCCGTCCTCAGTCCTCTTAGGCAAAGATTTTTACTAATTTTTATTTATGCAATGCAGTCAAAGGTAATATTCTTTAATCATTTCGCTTCTGTACATAAGAGCTTGTCAATTATACCATCCTGTGCATTGCTGCTATTCAGTTAACAGATGATCTTGATAGTTAGTTGTTCCTTAGGATGGTCTGAAAGTTCCCGTGCATGTTTGCTGTTTTAGTTTATTTTCTTTTTTTCTTTTTAATGTCCACACAGTGTTCTGGGTCTTTCAGGACATGGCTGTTACTCCCATGGCGGAAGGCTCGTTCGCCTGAAGCACGTGTTTGAGGTGCTCTCCACTCTGCTGGGACTCCCACGTACCCTGCAGCTGTCTATCTGTCTGCCAGCCCCACAGCCTGCAGCCTTTCCCAGGTCTTGTGACTTGTTCTAGTCCTGAGCAGCTTCTATGCCGAGGCTCTTGGGAAATGCCCATGAAGAAGTGTGTTTCCCCCTTTCTCTTTGAGTCTCTGGTTTACAAAGTCCAGTGACTAGGGCTGCCCGAGAGAACTTGGCATACTTCTTTTTCCAGTTTTTCCTTACCTCAATCCTCTTGCACCCCTCTCCGTGCTCTCTTTGTGCCCCCCCCCAATAGTGCCCCTTCTACTTTTATGTCATGTATATATTATACTGTCTTACCTAGAGTATTTATGTGCGAGAAAACCTAACCTTTGTCATTCTGAGTCTGCCTTAGTTCCCTTAACATGACTTGCAGCTTCACCCATAAAATTGCGGAATATATAATTTTACTCTATGTAGCTAAGACTCTACTGTGTAGTGGTACCCTATTTTCTTTATCCATTCACCTGTTAATGGGCATCCCCACTGGTTCCATCTCTTGGCTCTTGTGACTAACATAACAAACATGCATTTACAAGTGCCTCTTTAGAACCCTGACTTAGAATCCTTCACGTAAATACCAGAGCGTGGTGCAGCTGGGTCGTAGGTAGTTGTTCCATTTTTAGTTTTGTGAAGAACACTCCATACTGAGTAGCCGAACTAGTTTCCATTGCGACCATTGTGTTTGATGGTCTCTCTCTCCCTGAGTTCTTGACAGCATTTGCCACTTGCTTTCTTCTTTTCTAATAGAAAATCATTTTTATAGACTATATTCTGATCACGACTTCCCCTCCCCCATCTCCTGCTAGATCTTTCTCACCTCCCCTTCCATCCAACCCTGGGCCACCAATCTCTCCATTTAGGGAATAAACAGGCGATCAAGCAGAACTAAAAGAAGAAAGTACAAGAAACAAAACAATTTGAGCAAAAACCATACAAAAATACCACTGAGATTTTGTTTTATGATGGCCATCTACTGCTGGAGCTTACTCTTACATGTGGTTTAAACGCCCAGTGATCCTCCTTTGGAGAAAACTAATTTTTCCTTGGCAATTGGATGTCAGTGGAGATAGCTCCTTGGTTAGGGATGGGAGCTCACTCCCCTTCCCCTCCTCTGCACTGGGACTCTACCTGGCTTTAATTTGTGCAAGGCCTATGCTTGCTGCCGCAGCCTCTCTGAGAGTTTAAATGTGCTTCAGCTCTGTGGTGTCTGGAAGACACTGTTTCCTCCGTGTCCTCCATCCCCTCTGGCTCCTACTATCTGCTTCTTCTTCTGCTCCCTGAGACCTGAAGTTTGATGACGTCATCCCGTTTAGGACTGAGCGTTCCAAGGTCTCTTACTCTTTGCACATTGTCCAGTCCTGGGTCTCTGTATTAGTTCCCATCTACTCTGATGATGTCTCAGTGAGACGCAGATCTATGGGTACCACAAAAAGTCACTAGGAGTCATTTTATTGCTCTATCCCTTTAGCAAAATAATAATATTTGGTTTTCCCCTAGGTGTGTGGCCTATCTAGCCTCATGTTCTTGACCACTCAAGCAGTGTCAGGGAGGGGTCGCATCTCATGGACTGGTCCTTAAATCCAATCAGATAGAAGTTGCTTGTTCCTACAAGTTTTGCGAAGTTTTCTTATATGTAGTTTGAAAATATGTTATTGAGAATTTTTGCATCTATGTTCATAAAGAAAGTTGGTTGGTAATTTTCTTTCTTTATTGGGTTTTCATGTGGTTTTATGTAGCAGGGTAATTGTACCCTCATAATATTGGGGTTAATTCTTCTTTGAAAATTTGACAGAATTCTGTACTGAATCTATCTGACCTTGGGCTTTTTTTTTTTTATTTATTTTTATTTTTTTTGAGAGACTTTAAATTACTGCTTCTATTTCACTTGGGATAATAGTTTAAATTGCTTATCTGATCTTGATTTAACCTTGGACAGTTGTATATGTCAAGGAATATATCCATTTCTTTTAGGTTTTCCAATTCAGTAAAGAACCGATGTTTAAAGTGTGCCATTCTGATTCTCCAAGTTTCCTTGGTGTCTGTTGTGATGTTCTGATGTTCATCTCTAATTTTATGAATTTGGATCTCCTCTATCTTTTACTTAGAAGATACTTTTACTTTAGCTTATGATTTATCAATCTTATTGATTTTCTCAAAGAATTAACTCCTCCTTTCATTGATTCTTTGTAAGTTTTTGTTTTTATTTTATTGATTTCAGTCCTGAAGTTTACTATTTCTTGCTACCTGCTTACTCCTTTCAAGTGATATCTCTTCCTTTTGTTTTAGAGATTTCAGTATGCTGTTAAGTTATTAATATGAGCTCTTTCCCTGTTTCTAATGTAGGCACTTAGTAGTATGAACTTGCCTCTTAGAACTGCCTTCATGCCAGGCAGTGGAGACGCACGCCTTTAATCCCAGCACTTGGGAGGCAGGGGCAGGTGGATTTCTGAGTTCGAGGCCAGCCTGGTCTACAGAGTGAGTTCCAGGACAGCCAAGGCTATACAAGAGAAACTCTGTCTTGGAAAAAAAAAAACCCCAACCAAACAGACAGACAAAACAAACAAACAAACCTGCCTTTATTATGTCCCATATGTTTGGGTATGCTGTGTTTTCATTTAATTCCCAAAAGCTTTTTACCATCTTAATTTGACTTGAACCATTTCTCATTCAGTAGTGAGTTGTTCTGTTTCCATGAGTTGGCAAGCTTTCTGTTATTGTTGATTCAGCTTTAATCTATGGTGGACAGATAGGATATAGGGTGTTATTTAAAGTTTCTTTTCTTTTCTTTCTTTTTTTTTTTTTTCTTTTTTTTTTTTTTTTTTTTTTTTTTTGGTTTTTCAAGGCAGTGTTTCTCTGTGTAGCCCTGGCTGTCCTGGAACTCACTTTGTAGACCAGGCTGGCCTCGAACTCAGAAATTCACCTGCCTCTGCCTCCCAAGTGCTGGGATTAAAGGCGTGAGCCACTACCACCCAGCTATTTAAATTTTCTTATATTGATTGAGATTTCCTTTGTTTCCAAGTATGTGGTCAATTTTGAGGAAAGCTCCTTGGGTTGCTAGTAAGAAGTTATATTCTTTTGTGTTTAGTTAAAATGTTTTGTAACTACTAGGCTCATTTGATTCTTATGTTATTTAACTCCAGCATTTCTCTTTAGTGTGGATCGCGGGTCTCATGACAAGAGTGGAGTATTGAAGGTACTCAGCCTCACTCTGTGAGCGTCAATATGAGATTTTAGCTGTCATGGTTCTTTTATGAATTTAGGTGCTTTTGTGTTTAGTGCATATATGTTTAAAATTGCAAGGTACTCTTGGTGAATCTTGTCCTTTGAATATGTAGTGTCCTTCCCATCTGATTAGTTTTGGCTTGAGGTCTATTTTGTCAGGTAGTAAAATGGCTTCACCTGCTTGGTTCTTTGATCCATTTGCTTGGAATAACCTTTGTCCATCCTTTTACCCTGAGGTGATGTCTATTCTTGATGGACAGGTATATTTCTTGGATGCAGCAGAAAGATGAATCCTGTGTTGTAATCTGTTATGTTAGTCCATGTTTTTCATTGGGGAATTGGGACCATTAATATTGAAAGTTATCAATGAGCAGTGTTTTTTGATTGCTGTTGTTTTGTTTTTATGGTGTGGTTTTACCCCCTTATTTTGATGTTCATATCTGGGAATACTTGTTGTATTTTTTTGACGTTTTCCTTCTAGCACCTTATGCAGAGTTGAATGTGTAGATACTGCTTAGATTTGATTTTATTTGGAATGTATTTCTTTCTTCATCTATTGTAACTGATAATTCTGCTATGTATAATAGTCAGGTCTGGCACATTAGAATCTGTCGAATATCTGTCCACACCTTAATAGCTTTAGAGTCTCCCTTGAAAAGTTGGGTGTTATTCTAATAGGTCTGCTGCGGTTATATGTTTAGGCTTTTCCACTTTCAGTTTTTAATATTCTTTCTTTGTTCTTACATGTAGTGCTTTGACTATTACGTGTTGTGGGAATTTCTTTTCTGGATCTGCTTGGTGTTCTGTATGCTTCTTGTACCTTGATAGGCACCTCCTCCTCCACATTAGAGAAGTTTTCTTCTATGATTTTGTTGAAAATATTTTTGTGCCTTTGACCTGGGTTTCCTTTCTTTTCTCTGTTCCTATCAGTCTTAGATTTGTTTATGTTTTCATAGTATCCCGATTTCCTAGATGTTTTGTGCCTAGCAGGGTTTTTGTTTGTTTGTTGTTTGTCTTTGTTTATTTGTTTTTGACTTGACATTTTCTTTGGCTAAGGTATATATTTGTTCTACCTTGTCTTCTATGACTTGTACTCTGCTGGTGAGGCTTTTTTGTGTTTGTAGTTTTATCTCAGTCTGGGTTTCCTTTAGTGATTCTGTTTTTTATAGACTTCACTAAGGGAATTTTTTAAAGGATGTATTTATTCTTATTAAGTGCAGCTGTCTTCAGACATTCCAGAAGAGGGAGTCAGATCTCATTATGGATGGTTGTGAGCCACCGTGTGGTTGCTGGGATTTGAACTTCAGACCTTCGGAAGAGCAGTAGGGTGCTCTTTCCCACTGAGCCATCTCACCAGCCCTTCACTAAGGGATTTATTAGCGCCTTCTTTAAGGTCCTTGAACATATCCATAATTGCTATTTTGAATTCCTTGTGTTGTGCTTCAACTATCTTGCATTTCTCAAGGCCTTCTGTAGTAGGGCTCTGGGTTCTGGTAGAGCCATCATGTCTTGGCTTTTATGCTTGTTTCTAGGCATCTGGGATTGGATGATTGAAATTGCTGATGTCTTTATTTGGTGGGTATTTTGTTCCTTGTTTTCTACTGTAGCCAAGCCAGTTCAGTCAACAGGGTCTCAAGGAGGGACTGAGAATTGAAAAGAAAAAGACAATTAGACAACATTATTACATGACTCCAGACAGTTCTGAGGCTGAAACAGGTTTATTTATTTATTTTTCAGTCTGCTTTTATATCATTTTAGGTACATACAAAGAATATGGTTAGTCCTAAGGCATAAAGAGAGTAGTTAAGGAAAACAATGAAGCATAAACAAAAGTCCCATGATTCCTGTATTCAGGGTAACAAGACCCATCAAGATACAAAGAGCACAGTCCTCAGCTGTATTCACCTGGAGCCTACTTCCACATCCTAGTCCAAGGTCAAATTCTTGCTTGAGCCTACTTCCGTGTCCTGGCCCAAATTTCTAGAAGCAGCCCCAAGAACTCTCCACACTATTGCTTTCTCATGATCTTAGGAAAGTGTGGTGGCTGTGGGTCATTTCCTAGAGAGTACTTCTGCAGGTCGATGGGTAGCTGAGAGGAATAAAAGTACGCTAGGAGAAAGGCTGAGGATGATGAGGTCAATTCAGGACCTTTAGAAAATTCCACCAGACCCCTTCTCTCCTGGAAGGGAAAGGTCCTGGAGCACTTGGGCACCCCTCCCCTCTGGAAGGGTGAGATGCTTAATTACATTCCTCAGGCCATGGGGGTGGGGGAGGCCCAAAGCACTGAGGCACATTCCACAGGGTGGACCCACAGTTGGCCACCTCATTCTCTAAAGACCAATCAGTTTTAAAGTCACACTGTTCTGCCAATCACATTGTGTCTAATGGCTACTGCTCTGAAAACTATATAAAAACTCACCGGGCTCCAAGTGGTTGTTCTCTGTCCTTTGTGTGTGGGGGCGACCCCAGCATGCTGGAACAATAAAATTCCTCTTTTACATTGATCCCCGACTCTGTGTTGTTCACTCAGTGGGTCTCCAGTAAGTTAAGTCAGAGTCTTACAAGCAGAGCTGTCAGAAAGAACTACGGGGATCATGTCCACACCAAGATATAGGGTTACTAGTTAGTGTAGGCTTATAGTTTTTAAAACTTAGTTTTAATAAGGTTTCTTAAATGCTTTAACCTTCCTACTAGCCCACTACCCACCAGAGGTAGTGGAAAGGAAAGGTTAATAAGACAAAGGAGAATGTGGACCTGTTTAGAAATAGTCTTTGGAGCAAATCCAGTCTATGTTGTCAGGATATCAGCAGTTCAGTTCACAGCAATCAGCAGCAGTAGCTCGTTCCACTGGAAAACACCATTCATGACTCAGCAATGGCAGTTCCATCCAGAAGAAACCTCAGGCTCTGCCAATCAGCCCTGGTCCTCAGAAGTGGCAAGAAGTTGCCTGAACACCTCCAGAAGTTCTTTCATGTGTTTTTCTCTATGAAGTCACAACAAATGATGGACAACAAAGAATGGCGAGGCAAACCAACACCATACAGCATCATCAGCAAAGACCAGTGTCAGCAAAGCCCAGCAATGATTACCAAAGAATGGTAAGACATACCAATACCACACAGCATTGTCATCTGTCTGTTGGGTTATATTTATAAACTTTCCAAAGCTCACATGTTCTCACAAAGTATCCATTCTAGCAAAACACCACATGCCCCTTTTTCCAGGCTGCTTCCAGAAAAACATCATGTGTTTGTTCTCAAGAAACAATCCTCCTATGTGTCTGTTACAGCAAAAATATCCTCTCATAAGACACTTTCCAGAAAAACATCACACGACAGAAGGGAGTCACCAAAGAAACCAGAAAGTTCCACTTCAAGTTGCTTGTAAGTGTGGTGGGAAGAGGGGATCCTGTCAGTAGGTTGCACTGAGGCAAATAATAATCTGGAGAGAGAAGGAGGAAAGGGATGGGAAATCCTGGGTCTGAACCAAGACTTGGAATCTCCAGGGAATAGAGTTGAGGTGGGGGAGAGGGGCTCCTGTAATCAGGTTGTTATTGGGCTGACGGTGAGAATGGAAGTATTAATGGGGGACAGGAAGGACCATGTGAATCACCTACTCCAGTCCCTTCTAGGACTCACTGGAGGTCCCAGTTAGTGTTTTTAAGTGTTGGGGACTGACACAGAGGAATGGGTGTGGGCTAGGAAGGTGTGGGTGCCCAGGCCTCCACAGGGAAAAGGAAAGCTTGTCCCACACCAAAGTTTGACAGAAAATGGAGGTAGAGTGTGAGGAAATGCACCTGCAACAGGCTGCTCTAGGGTTGGGGTGAGACTGGAGAGACAGAGACAGAGGACAGGAAAGAGGGTGAACATTGCCTACTTGGGACACACCCAGCCTGGTGTGTTTACCTGAGGTGCCATGTAGAGAGTGCTTCTAAATACCAGTGGCTAACACAAAAGGATGAGGAGAGGGTACTAAGAGAGTCCATGGGAAGGAGGAAAGCTGTGTCTGCATAAGGGTCAGTATAATTCCACTCAGATAACATCCTAGTGTAGCATTAATATCCACTTCCCAGATGACTATGAACATTTTTTTCACGTATTTATTGGTCATTCATATATTTCTTCTTTTGAAAACGATTCAGTACATTTGCTCATTTTTTTTGATTGAATGGTTAACTTTCTGTCTTTACTTTTGGAATTGAAAGACCCACAATGTGAGGACTCCCCCACGTTCTGACTCAGGAGAGGCGACACCCCAAAATCACCCACAAGAAACGGTCTTGCTGCAAACTGCAAGAGGATTTTTATTCAAGAGCGCTCTCGGGCCCACGGTCATACACCACACAGGGGTAGAGGACTGTGGTGCCCCAAGTAGTTGGATAAGGGGGTATTTAAAGGAAGAAACCACAACTCAAGGAGGTGGGGAGGGCGTTGTTGGAAAATACCAAAAATACCAGTGAAGAGTCTCAAGGAAGTGCAAAGTCACAAGAGTCACAAGGAATACCTGGTAATTGTGAGGGTTATTTCTCAAGACAGTTTCTAAGAGCCCCTAACGATAGCACATTTGCATAGCTGGTTCTAGCAATGGTCAGGGTGGGTCAGGGTGACTTTCTTTGAATGAACACTCTTTGAACCCAGGAAGCAGGTGGGTGGAGGAATGTCGCTATCTGTTTTATGACCAGCACACCTGGGAGAACTGAGCCACAAAGGCCACACTCCCAAGCCTAGGCCCAAAGGCCTAGAATTTTGCCCTTATGTTTTACTTTTTCAGAATCATTTATAAAATCTAGATAATAATCCTCTGCCAACTACATAGGCCATAAAGATTTTCTCCCATTCTGTGGGTTGTCTCTTCTGCTGCTGATTGTTTTCTTGGCTTTTGCAAAAGGATTATTTTTTTTTAACAATAATTTATCATGTTTTATTCACTTTACATCCTGATCACACTCCCCCTCCCTCCCTCCTCTCCTCCCAATCCTACCCTTAAGAATCCTCACCACCACCACTGCCCCCTCCTCTTCTCCTCAGACATCCCTGGCATATCTAGTCCCAGGCAGTCCAGGTAGGCAGAAGGGCCTCCAGTAGCAGGGAAAGATTTTAATTTAATGCAATCCCATGTGCCAATTCTCGGAGTTATTTCCAAGCTTCTGGAATCTTTTCAGGATGCTCATCAATGTCTCTACCTTAGTGGGGTTTCCCTGGGACTTTCAGCATTTTGGGTCTTACACTAAGGGCTTTGGCCCATTTTGCATTGATTTTTGTGTAGAGTGAGAGGTAAGGACTTAGTTTCATTCTTATGCATGCGAATATCTAGTTCTCTCAAAACTATTTGTGGAAGAGGCTGTCATTTTTATCTTTTTGCCAAATTTTGGCTAGTTGTAACTATACGAGTTTAATTCTGGGTTTCTGTTGGATTTAATTAGTCTATGTGCCTGTTTTTGTGTCAGTACCTGGAGAAATAAATTAAGCCAGGACAACCCTACAAGAATAACTCGCATAAGGAATCTATAGCCAGGCAGTGGTTCAAACCTTTAATCCCAACATTTGGGAGGCGGAGGCAGGCACATAAAAATTACAGTGATTTAAATTTAAAATCCACATGCAAAAGTGACCAAGCCAGCTCAGTCAGTCAACAGGGTCTCAAGCGAAGGAGTGAGGGTTGAAAAGAAAGACAATTAGACAACACTATAACATGACTCCAGACAGTACTGAGGCTGCAGCAGGTTTAGTTTTTTCCCAGTCAGCTTTCATAATATTCTAGGCACTTGCAGAGACTAAGGTCAGTTCTTAGATCAAAGACAAAGTAATCAAACAAGGCAAAGAACAAAGAGAACACACCAGCTAGTAATCAAACAAAGCCATAAGCTAAGTCCCAGGAATCCCTAGGTCTGGAGGTTTATGAGGATTACCAAGACAAAAGGAAGGCCACTCATTCCCTGCCTGTGCTTACCTTGCAGTAGCCCAAATGCAAATAATCCTATCTGATCCTGTTTCCTCCGCCAGAGCCCAGTGACAAGTACTCTCCAAAAAAATTTCTATACCAAAAGCTCTCCACACAAAAGTCAGCCTGAAATTCAAACTGAATGTCCTTTGTGATCTAAAAAGAAATACCCTTAAACCTTCAATTTATATATAAAGAGATAGGGGAATAGAGATATATTTATCTACACACACTAAGGTATATTTCGTTTCAAAGTTTCAAAATAATTATTTGACAGATAATTTTTTTTTTGTTGCCAAAAACATTTTGCCCTAGGACAGATATAAATGCCCCCAAAAAAGGAACCCCTCAGAGTTAGGGTTGAGGCAGGATTTAGTTTTTATATTTCCAGGAGAATAAAAGCATCCAACTAAGTTATCTAGAGACTACTGGACAGGGGAATCATCTAAAAAAAAAGAGGATGGATCATCAAGAGAAAATGTCCCAAGAGTAAACTTGGCCAAGCGGTATCACCCACCTTCAGCTCATCTCTGCTGCCCTCTACAGTCACAAATGGAAAGTGATCTTTATTGGTCCCAAGTCAAATAAAAATTAAAGCTGGCTGTGGGGTTGGAGTGCGGCTCTCTCCTTCTTGAAAACCATGCTTGCTTGTTAAAGGAAAATGCAAAAATCTCCGTCTAATATCAGAAGAGTAACCTGGTATGGAACAGAGGAAAGCTGCCACCAATCTCATAATCTTTTGGTTTTCACTTGGGTCTCTGAAACTTTTCTTTTCTTTTTTCTTTTTTTTAAGATTAATTAATTAATTTTTTTTTATTATATGTAAGTACAATGTAGCTGTCTTCAGACGCACCAGAAGAGGGCATCAGATCTCATTACGGGTGGTTATGAGCCACCATGTGGTTGCTGGGATTTGAACTTCGGAGCTTCGGAAGAGCAGTCGGGTGCTCTTACCTACTGAGCCATCTCATCAGCCCCCCCCTTTTTAAATTTTTAAAGATTTATTGTATATGTATATGAGTACACTGTCGCTGTCTTCAGACACACCAGAAGAGGGCATCGGATCCCCATTACAGATGATTGTGAGCCACTATGTGGTTGCTGGGAATTGAACTCAGGACCTCTGGAAGAGCAGTCAGTGCTCTTAACCATTGGGCCATCTCTCCAGCCCGATGATATAGTCCATGGTTTTTTGTTTTTGGTTTTTTTTTGTTGTTGTTGTTGTTGTTGTTTTGTATTGTTTTTTGGTTTTTCGAGACAGGGTTTCTCTGTGTAGCCCTGTCTGTCCTGGAACTCACTTTGTAGACCAGGCTGGCCTTGAACTCAGAAATCTGCCTGCCTCTGCCTCCCGAGCACTGGGATTAAAGGCGTGCGCCACCACGCCCGGTGAAACTTTTCTTAAGGTATAAATATTATCCCCCAAATCTATAAGATTATTGTGTATACGCAGACTTTGTTGTGACACCGTAGTAGTGCAGTAGTGGGTAATAGTCATACAGAGTACTAACTAATTCTACAAATAAGTATAAGACTCTGGCAAGCCTTAGCTTACCGGGGACTCCCTGAGTGAATGACGCAGAACCAGGAATCGATGTAAAAAGCAAGAGGAATTTTTTGTTCCAACATGTTGAGGTCGCCCTGCACATGGAGAGAGAGAACGACCACGCTCAACCCGTCCCACAAGCCTCTATACAGTTCTTAAGGCAGCAGCCATTAGGCACAATGTGATTGGTAGAACAGTGTGACTTTTAAACCGATTGGTTGGTTATTAGGGAATGACGTAGGTGGCCAATGGTTGCAGAATGAGTCTAAGAGCTCTGGGCCTCCTCTACCCGCAGGTGGCCAATGATGGGTTCCTCCTCCCTGAGGTCTGAGGGATGTAATTAGCCCCTCCCTTCCGGAGGGGAGGGGTGCCTATGACCTTTCTCTCCCAGGAGGGGAGGGGTCTGGTGGCATTTTCTAAAGTTCCTGAGCTCATCTAGTGTCCTGTACATGTTTCCAGGTTTGAGTCTGAAGCAGGTAAGTAGGAGGTTCTCAAACCTTTTGGACACCTGCTGAATATGGCATTTAAAATGTTTAGACTTTCTACAATCAACTGTGACCCACCTGTGATCATTGAGGTCTCCAAGAAGATAATAGGGCCCTGCAAGGATGAATCCACCTGGATTGTGGTGATGCTAACCACTGAGGAGACTGCCCCATGGTGGTGCACACCTTTAATCCCAGCACTTGGGAGGCAGAGGCAGGAGGATTTCTGAGTTCGAGGCCAGCCTGGTCTACAAAGTGAGTTCTAGGACAGCCAGGGCTACACAGAGAAACCCTGTCTCAGAAAAATGAAAAATAACAAACAAACAAACAAAAGGCTTTTTTTTTTCACAGTTGTGGTCCAACATGGTAGCTGCAGCCCCTTCCAAAAACTCAAACAAACAAAACAAAAACAGAAAACAACAACAACAACAAAACAATACAAAAAACAAAACAAAACAAAACAAAAAGAAAACCAAAATCTGCATCTATTGAAGTGATCATGAAAATTCTGTCCTGTCTGACCAGCACCCGGGTAGCTAGGCGCAGGGTTGGCTGACACCCGCCAGCTGCCCACGACACCCGCCATAGGATCTTGGGACTTCTGGTGGGTGGAACACAGCTTCTGCTCCAATCAAATCGCGAAGGACCTGAAACTGCTTTAGTTAGGGAAGCAGAAAGCCGGCCACAAGCCTCTTCCGGTCAGACCAGCACCTGGGTAGCTAGGGCGCAGGGTCAGCTGACACCCACCAGCTACCCACGACACCCGCCACAGGATCTTAAGACTTCTGGTGAGTGGAACACAGCGTCTGCTCCAATCTTTAAACAGTGACAACGATAACAACTAACCCCAGAGATTACAGGATGGCAAAAGGTAAACGTAATAATCTTACTAACAGAAACCAAGACCACTCACCATCATCAGAACCCAGCACTCCCACTTCGCCCAGTCCAGGGCACCCCAACACACTGGAGAAGCTAGACCCGGATCTAAAAGCATATCTCATGATGATGGTAGAGGACATCAAAAAGGACTTTAATAACACACTTAAAGAAATACAGGAGAACACTGCTAAACAGGTAGAAGACATTAAAGAGGAAGCACAAAAATCCATTAAAGAATTGCAGGAAAACCAGACCAAACAGGTGATGGAATTGAATAAAAACATCCAAGACCTAAAAAGGGAAGTAAAGACAATGAAGAAAACCCAAATTGAGGCAACACTGGAGATAGAAACACTAGGAAAGAAATCTGGAACCATAGATGCGAGCATCAGCAACAGAATACAAGAGATGGAAGAGAGAATCTCAGTGCAGAAGACTCCATAGAGAACATCGGCACGACAATCAAAGAAAATACAAAATCCAAAAAGATCCTAACTCAAAACATCCAGGAAATCCAGGACAAAATGAGAAGACCAAACCAAATAATAGGAGTAGATGAGAATGAAGATTTTCAACTCAAAGGACCAGCAAATATCTTCAACAAAATTATAGAAGAAAACTTCCCAAACCTAAAGAAAGAGATGCCCATGAACATACAAGAAGCTTACAGAACTCCAAATAGACTGGACCAGAAAAGAAACTCCTTCCGACACATAATAATCAGAACGACACATAATAATCAGAACAACAAATGCACTAAATAAAGATAGAATACTAAAAGCAGTAAGGGGAAAAGGTCAAGTAACATATAAAGGCAAGCCTATCAGAATTACACCGGATTTTTCACCAGAGACTATGAAAGCCAGAGGGCCTGGACAGATGTTATACAGAAACTAAGAGAACACAATTTCCAGCCCAGGCTACTATACCCAGCCAAACTCTCAATTACCATAGATGGAGAAACCAAAGTATTCCACGACAAAACCAAATTCACACATTATCTTTCCACGAATCCAGCCCTTCAAAGGATAATAACAGAAAAAAAAACAAGGACGGAAACCACAACCTAGAAAAAGCAAGAAGGTAATCCCTCAACAAACCTAAAAGAAGACAGCCACAAGAACAGAACACCAACTCTAACAACAAAAATAAAAGGAAGCAACAATTACTTCTCCCTAATATCTCTTAATATCAATGGACTCAACTCCCCAATAAAAAGACATAGACTAACAGACTGGCTACAGAAACAGGACCCAACATTTTGCTGCTTACAGGAAACTCATCTCAGAGAAAAAGATAGACACTACCTCAGAATGAAAGGCTGGAAAACAATTTTCCAAGCAAATGGTAGGAAGAAACAAGCTGGAGTAGCCATTATAATATCTGATAAGATTGACTTCCAACCCAAAGTCATCAAAAAAGACAAGGAAGGGCACTTCATTCTCATCAAAGGTAAAATCCTCCAAGAGGAACTATCAATTCTGAATATCTATGCTCCAAATACAAGGGCAGCCACATTCATTAAAGATACTTTAGTAAAGCTCAAACCACACATTGCACCTCACACAATAATAGTGGGAGACTTCAACACACCACTTTCACCAATGGACAGATCATGGAAGCAGAAACTAAACAGGGACACAGTGAAACTAACAGAGGTTATGAAACAAATGGATCTGACAGATATCTACAGAACATTTTATCCTAAAACAAAAGGATATACCTTCTTCTCAGCACCTCACGGTACCTTCTCCAAAATTGACCACATAATTGGTCACAAAACAAGCCTCAACATATACAAAAATATTGAAATTGTCCCATGCATCCTATCAGATCACCATGGACTAAGACTGATATTCAATAACAAAATAAATAATAGAAAGCCAACACACACGTGGAAACTAAACAACACTCTTCTCAATGATACCTTGGTCAAGGAAGGAATAAAGAAAGAAATTAAGGACTTTCTGGAGTTTAATGAAAATGAAGACACAACATACCCAAACTTATGGGACACATTGAAAGCATTTCTAAGAGGAAAACTCATAGCTCTGAGTGCCTCCAAAAAGAAACTAGAGAGAGCACACATTAGTAGCTTGACAACACACCTAAAAGCTCTAGAACGAAAGGAAGCAAATTCACCCAAGAGGAGTAGACGGCAAGAAATAATCAAACTCGGGTGAAATCAACCAAGTGGAAACAAGAAGAACAATTCAAAGAATCAACCAATCGAGGAGCTGGTTCTTTGAGAAAATCAACAAGATAGATAAACCCTTAGCCATACTCACTAGAGGGCATAGGGAAAGTATTCTAATTAACAAAATCAGAAATGAAAAGGGAGACATAACAACAGACCCTGAAGAAATCCAAAACACCATCAGATCCTTCTACAAAAGGCTATACTCAACAAAACTGGAGAACCTGGATGAAATGGACAAGTTTCTAGACAGATACCAGGTACCAAAGTTAAATCAAGATCAGGTTAATGATCTAAACAGTCCCATATCCCCTAAAGAAATAGAAGCAGTCATTAATAGTCTCCCAACCAAAAAAAGCCCAGGACCAGATGGGTTTAGTGCAGAGTTCTATCAAACCTTCAAAGAAGATCTAATCCCAGTTCTTCTCAAACTATTCCACAAAATAGAATCAGAAGGTACTCTACCCAACTCATTCTATGAAGCCACAATTACTCTGATACCTAAACCACATAAAGACCCAACAAAGATAGAGAACTTCAGACCAATTTCCCTTATGAACATTGATGCAAAAAGCCTCAATAAAGTTCTCACTAACCGAATTCAAGAACACATCAAAACAATCATCCATCCTGACCAAGTAGGTTTCATCCCAGGGATGCAAGGATGGTTCAATATATGAAAATCCATCAATGTAATCCATTATATAAACAAACTCAAAGACAAAAACCACATGATCATCTCGTTAGATGCTGAAAAAGCATTTGACAAAATCCAACACCCATTCATGATAAAAGTCTTGGAAAGATCAGGAATTCAAGGCCCATACCTAACCATGATAAAAGCAATATACAGCAAACCAGTAGCCAACATCAAAGTAAATGGTGAGAAGCTGGAAGCAATCCAACTAAAATCAGGGACTAGACAAGGCTGCCCACTCTCTCCCTACCTATTCAACATTGTACTTGAAGTCCTAGCCAGAGCAATTAGACAACAAAAGGAGATCAAAGGGATACAAATCGGAAAAGAAGAAGTCAAAATATCACTTTTTGCAGATGATATGATAGTATACATAAGTGACCCTAAAAATTCCACCAGAGAACTCCTAAGCCTGATAAATAGCTTCGGTGAAGTAGCTGGATATAAAATTAACTCAAGCAAGTCAATGGCCTTTCTGTACACAAAGGATAAACAGTCAGAGAAGGAAATTAGGGAAACAACACCCTTCTCAATAGTCACAAACAATATAAAATACCTTGGCGTGACTCTAACTAAGGAAGTGAAAGATCTGTATGACAAGAACTTCAAGTCCCTGAAGAAGAAATTAAAGAAGATCTCAGAAGATGGAAAGACCTCCCATGCTCATGGATTGGCAGGATCAACATTGTAAAAATGGCTATCTTACCAAAAGCAATCTACAGATTCAATGCAATCCCCATCAAAATTCCAACTCAATTCTTCAAGGAATTAGAAAGGGCAATCTGCAAATTCATCTGGAACAACAAAAAACCTAGGATAGCAAAAACTCTTCTCAAGGATAAAAGAACCTCTGGTGGAATCACCATGCTTGACCTAAAGCTGTACTACAGAGCAATTGTGATAAAAACTGCATGGTACTGGTATAACGACAGACAAGTAGACCAATGGAACAGAGTTGAAGACCCTGAGATCAACCCACATACCTATGGTCACTTGATCTTTGACAAGGGAGCAAAATCCATCCAGTGGAAAAAAGACAGCATTTTCAACAAATAGTGCTGGCACAACTGGCGGTTATCATGTAGAAGAATGCGAATTGACCCATTCCTATCTCCTTGTACTAAGGTCAAATCTAAGTGGATTAAGGAACTCCACATAAAACCAGAGACACTGAAACTTATAGAGGAGAAAGTAGGGAAAAGCCTCGAAGATATGGGTACAGGGGAAAAATTCCTGAATAGAACAGCAAAGGCTTGTGCTGTAAGGTCGAGAATCGATAAATGGGACCTCATAAAGTCGCAAGGCAACTTCTGCAAGGCAAAAGACACCGTCAATAAGACAAAAAGACCTCCAACAGATTGGGAAAGGATCTTTACCTATCCTAAATCAGATAGGGGACTAATATCCAATATATATAAAGAACTCAAGAAGGTGGACTCCAGAAAATCAAATAACCCCGTTAAAATATGGGGCCCAGAACTGAACAAAGAATTCTCACCTGAGGAATACCGAATGGCAGAGAAGCACCTGAAAAAATGTTCAACATCCTTAATAATCAGGGAAATGCAACTCAAAACAACCCTGAGATTCCACCTCACACCAGTCAGAATGGCTAAGATAAAAAATTCAGGTGACAGCAGATGCTGGCGAGGATGTGGAGAAACAGGAACACTCCTTCATTGTTGGTGGGATTGCAAGCTGGTACAACCACTCTGGAAATCAGTTTGGCGGTTCCTCAGAAAATTGGACATAATACTACCAGAGGATCCAGCAATACCTCTCCTGGGCATATATCCAGAAGATGTTCCAACCGGTAAGAAGGACACATGCTCCACTATGTTCATAGCAGCCTTATTTATAATAGCCAGAAGCTGGAAAGAACCCAGATGCCCCTCAACGGAGGAATGGATACAGAAAATGTGGTACATTTACACAATGGAGTACTACTCAGCTATTAAAAGGAATGAATTTATGAAATTCCTAGGCAAATGGATGGATCTGGAGGGCATCATCCTGAGTGAGGTAACATATTCACAAAGGAACTCACACAATATGTACTCACTGATAAGTGGATATTAGCCCAAAAACTTAGGATACCCAAGATATAAGATACAATTTGTTAAACGCATGAAACTCAAGAAGAACGAAGACCAAAGTGTGGACACTGTGCCCCTTCTTGGAATTGGGAACAAAACACCCATGGAAAGAGTTACAGAGATAAAGTTTGGAGCTGTAAAGAAAGGATGGACCATCTAAAGACTGCCATATCCAGGGATCCATCCCATAATCAGCTTCCAAACGCTGACACCATTGCATACACTAGCAAGATTTTGCTGAAAGGACCCAGATATAGCTGTCTCTTGTGAGACAATGCCGGGGCCTAGCAAACACAGAAGTGGATGCTCACAGTCAGCTATTGGATGGATCACAGGGCCCCCAATGGAGGAGCTAGAGAAAGTACCCAAGGAGCTAAAGGGAACTGCAACCCCATAGGTGGAACATTATTATGAACTAACCAGTACCCCAGAGCTCTTGACTCTAGCTGCATTTGTATCAAAAGATGGCCTAGTCGGCCATCACTGGAAAGAGAGGCCCATTGGACTTGCCAACTTTATATGCCCCAGTACAGGGGAATGCCAGGGCCAAGGGGTGGGGGGGTGGAGGACTGGGGGGGGGGGGAGTGTATTGGGGACTTTTTGGATAGCATTGGAAATGTAATTGAGGAAAATACCTAATTAAAAAAAAAAAGAAAATTCTGTCCTTAAGTGTTCTTATGTGCTGTATTATATAATTTTTTTGGTATATGTATGTTGAACTGTTAGGGCCTAGATAATATAGTAAGGCCTACATGGAATGTTAAGGCCTCAGTAAAATGTCAAGGCCTAGGTAACAATTACCTGGCTAGCCTGCCATTATAAGGAAACTTATAATGACATACTAGATTCAGCAACTTCATCTCAGGAGGGCGATTAAACAGACAAGTCATAGTGTGAGGCAAAAAAGGAGATTTATTCAGTGCGGGCACATTGGGAAAAGAAGAACGTAGACCGTTGACCACTAAGTCTATCTTTGGGTATAGCTGTAACTAGAAGGTGAAACTTATACATAACCATGCAGTCCTGGCCCTGCCCACGCCCATTAGTCTTCCCTATAAGGTGGTCTGGCGAGTTTTCAGAGCTCTGTGAAACTTCTTTCCAGGAGAGAGGCTTCCCTTCCAGCCGGCGCCAGGGCCCCAGCCTTTGCCTTCTTCCAGTGCGAGACTCCTGGTAAACTTTCAATTGCTTTGGAGTTCATTGTTTTAATTGTCTTATAACTAAAGGGAGGGCACACTACCTAGAACATCTACCAGGATGGTTATAATTTAAGTGCTTGAAATACTGCTACTTTCCCACAAGATGGCTCCATTATCAAATACAACAATTTTAAAAGCTGGAAACTTATGAACCACTTGTAAACGTTGGTACCTTGGGGTGCATTAATCTTTAAACGTTTTAATGTCCTTATCGATAGCAGCTTTTCTCTTACCATTTACCTGTTAAGGTTTTGTAGGGAACCTTGGAGATGGCTCAAGACACCCCAAGACCAAGTTCTCAGTACAAAGGAGATTTATTTACCCAGAGAGAGAGAGGGCAGGGCTAAGGGACAAAGAGATGAGACAGAGACCGGGAGAAGGGGAGGGAAACAAGGAAGAGGGGAGAAAGGGGGCAAGGAAGATGGTGTTAGTCCCAGAGGACAAAGGACAGCCTCTGGATAGAGAGAAGACAGACATGGCTCATAAGCAAATGGTGGTTTGTAAAGGTAAAGGGGGAAACTATGTTAGGATGAAGTGTTTAATTTTAATTAGGCATGATAGTTAGGTGAGCCAAAGGGGATTTTTTTGATTGCTGGACTTCAATACTTTGATAGCTGGACCTTGGTAGTCAGCCTAAGGAGGAGAAAGTGGCCAAACAAGGGGATAGACCTTGGTGGGTAGTTTAGGTATGGAATCTAATGGGCTTTAGCAAGGCAGAGGGACTAGGGAAAGGGCAAGGCCTGCCAGACCCAAATTTGCCATGCTGGATTGGCTAGAGTACCTTCAGGTATGTTTTTAAAAGATGTTTTAGTTTTAACCTTGTGTAAATGGGGGTTGGAAAAGACACACCATGCAGATGTCCACGGGGTTCAGAAGAGGCCACTGGATCACCTAGAGCTGGAGGTACAAACATGGAGGAGAGAGGGTAACTCGTGGGAGTTGTTTTCTCAGCCAGATGATCAAACTCAGGCCATTCCAGACACCTTTATCTGCGGATCTCTCTCACCAGCTCTGAATTATGTAATATATTAAAGTATAGATGATATCATCTTAAAATAGCCTACGTGTGTTGAAAATACTTTATCAGGAAATAGCATTGAGTATATACATTAAAATGTGTTTCAATTAAAATGTCTACTATTGTATATTGCTAGTAGCAGGTTTCTCACACTCAATCCTTTGAAGGATAAGCATCGTCTCAGTACTATAGGTGTTCAGTGCATGTGCTTTAATTGATGGCCTCATGTCCTGTGCTGTGGATGGAGCCTGCCATGGCAACTGAGAAACAGGTCAAACTTCTCAGATTTAGAGAACGGTATTGGGGTAGCCACTTAAGAACAATTTATGAAGCATAATCTTTTCTTTTCAGAGAATGGGATGGAACATTTGGTGTGGGCAACATTTAATGGATGCTTCCATCCATATCTCTGCTTAGACTATATCATTTACTTTACTCTCTGTGGCTTCCATACTACTATGCTTATCCAAGGATAAAGAGGTGGAGATGAAAAGAAATAGTTTGTTCAAGATCATTTAGCCCAACAGCCGGAGAAGTTGGGTGTGCTAGCTGGTTTTATGTCAACTTGACAAAAGCTAGAGTCACCTGGGAGGGGGAAATATCAGTTGAGAAAATGTCTCTCTAAGATGGGACTGTAGGCAAGCCTGTAGGCCATTTTCTTAGTTAGTGGTTGATGGGAGAGGGCCCGGCTCTTTGTGAGTGGTGCCATCCCTGGGCTGGTGGTCCTGGGTGGTATAAGAAAGCAGACTGAGCAAACTATGGGGAGCAAGCCAGTAAGCAGCACCCATCCATGGCCTCTGCATCAGCTCCTGCCCACAGATTCCTGCCCTGCTTGAGCTCCTGCCCCGACTTCCCTTGATTATGAACTATGAGGCAGAAGCAGAAACTGAAATACCTTTCCTCCAGTTTGCTTTTGGTCAGAGTGTTTTGTCATAGCTGTAGAAACCCTAATGAAGACAGTGAGGAAGGTAGACTCGAGCTCACTGATCTTGTCCTCTGTGCCTAAAACTTAGGTCTTTTAGGAGTGTTCACTCCACCTGAGTCCACTCTGCTGCTAGAACAACCACTCTGTTGACAGTAGTGAACCTCTATCCTATTCCATCCCTCTGCCTGGGGGAACGTCTGTGGGAACTTTATGAAAGCTTACATACAGACTCGCCTCTTTAGAGAAGCATCCTTCAAGGTCTCTGGAAATGGGAAGTTAATCTTTCAGACTTATATTAGCACTGAACAAACAGACAATACACCATGGAAACTAGGAAAGGTCAGATTCTTGGAGATCACTGAAGGGCAGGGCAGAAGGAGAAGTGTTTTCAGTTACGGGTTCTTATTTTAATGGCACAGGACACCCTTGTAATAGTGACCAGGATAGAGTCAAGTAAATGCACCATTTTGTGAGTTTGGTGGGAAGGTATTAAGAGGAGGAATATAAACACGGCCTTGTGGAAACCTGCTGCTTCTTATTCACTGCTAAAGGTTCCCCGAAGAGGGGGCCTCGGAAGGTCTCCTGTGATCAACACTGAAGGGCAAAGGAGAGAAGGGAGAGAGGAGAACAGAAGAAATTAATGAAAAAAAAAGAAGAGACTGAGGAGAGAGGAAAACAAAGGATTGATTGAGAGAGAGAAAGAGAGAGAGAGAGAATGTGGAGAATCAGATGATCAATGAAAACTGAACATTTAAGTGTTTAACACACAGCTAGTTTTTTCTCACATCTGAGGCAGTCTCGATGTGTGGTGCAGGCTGGCCTCAGTCTCACTCCGGATCCTCCTATCCCCATTAATGTTGGAGGTGCACTCCTGCCCCGCCAGGCCTACCTAGCTTAATGTGATCATTAAGCCGTTGTGCTAGGCTCTTAGCACCCCCGTGGAAAGCAACAAGTCTTGGGGAGCAGGTAAGTTGAGTGAAGCACTGTGTGCTAACTACAGGACAGCAGTTGCAGATTCATTCTCAGCTCCTTCCATTGTTTCAGCTTCTCCATAAATTCAATCCATAAACCCAGCTGAGTAGACACAAACTATGCTAGACTATTAAAATGCACCATTATCTCAAAAAACCAATTTAATTTTATTTGTTCTTTGGCTTGTATAATTTGGCTAATATTTTTTGCATTACTGTATGTCTACATAGTTTTAAAGAGCTGATAAAAGGCTATTTGTCCATTTCTATATAGTTTAGCCAATCAGCTCATTTATATAAAAATTTGCTTAAAAATGTAGGGATATAGGGGGTGGGAGTCAGAGTCAAGACTGGTTTTTGTTTTAAGTTGATGATTGGGATAGATGTAAGACAAAGTCATGTGAAATTAAGCATTGGATGCTGGATATAACATGAAGTGGATGAGCTGACAGTCCATCTGTGTTTTAAAACATCAGATGTTCACATGTACTAAAGCACTTAAATTGGGAACAGAGGTGAACTTGAGGTAAACGCTTTGTCAAATGATTTCTGAGCAGCTTCCAGATTCATTCTTTGCCTTTGGTGCCAAAAATGCTAATCAGTTTTGTTTACTTTTTAAATTATCAAACTGTAAGTGTGACAGTCAAAATCTTTGACAACCAGTGTAGCAATGGCACAGACAAGGGTGTTATATCCTCAAATGTCTTTTTCTGATGCACTCTGCCTAAAGAGATATTCACCCTAACTATGGGGAAATTGGTATGTGGATAAAAGGTAATTCCACTTCCTTCTGATCTCTTAAGAGTTAATATTTGGGAGAAACAGTATGACCAACTACATCTAAAGATAAGATAGCTGACATGAACAAGAACATCCTTGCTGGGCATATCTGGAGAAGTTCTTCACACTGCTAAGATCCTACCATGTTCTGATTGTTTTTGTGTTGAAGAGATCTTGAGGGTATAGTTTAAAAGAATTGCCTTTGTTCACTATACAACAATATATCAATAATCACAGTAGGAAACCTCTTCCCTAGTCAGGAGGAATGCAGAATACAGGCTCTAGGGTGCTGGCTTCTCCAAAGTCAGAGCATACCTGTGCTTTGGATTGTTCTTCTAACAAGCACAGGCTCTGCAAGAGGCAGGACGGATGCTACAATGGAGAGGATGAGAGGTGGACTCCGTTGAAGCATCTCTTAGCACTAGGCTGCCTAACATTGGCCTCAAGGAGAGTTTAGACTGCATGGTGATGAAGAAATGGGTAGTTCCTGTGGAGAAACCACCTAGACCAGTGGGAATTCCTGTAGAAAGAAACTCTTATAAATATCACCTGTTAATAAAAATTCTGATGGCCAATGAGCTTAGGTAGGAAATAGACAGTGGGACACTAACAGGAAGAGAGAGGATTCTGGGAAATAGTAAGATATAAAGAGAGATAAGAGAGAAAAGCTTGGAGACAGACCAAGAAGAGTAATGTAAACCATCAGAGAGATGGAGGAGATGCTAAGAAAGAAGTGGGCAGAACTGAAGGAGAGCTAACTAAGCACATGATAGACACGACATAGTTTAAATGGGTTAAATAAGTTAGGAGCTAGTCAGAAAATGAGCCAAAGCTTATGGCCTAGGCATTTAATAATAACTAATTAGTCTCAGAGTTGTTATTAATGAAAATTAAGGGACCAGGATTAAAAAACAGACTTAAAAATTCTTTATGCAAGTCCTGGCAAGCACAAGAAACATCCAGAATGAGCAGTAATGGAGATGGAGGATACGTGTTACAGCCTTAAGATTGTCTGTCACTGTGGAGATTTCTGTCGGCAAGAGACTACCACCTGGAGGATGCTTTGTCCCAAGATGGTTTCAAGTGCACAGTAATGAAGATTGACCATAAGGCCATATTAGGCCTTCCCATTGATCTATATCCCCAGGCCTGGTTTTACTTTTAATTTTTGAGACAGGTCTCACTAATTCGCCCAGGCTGGCCTTGTGTTCCTCCTTCCTGGGCTTCCTAAGCAGTAGAGATTATAGCCCTGGGTCTACCAGACCCTGCGGTGTGACTGTGGATACAAAGCAAATGGATCAGGTACTGCAGGAGGTACAGTGTGGTGGGTGGTGTGATGTTCTGTCCACACACACCCTTCAGAACCAACACCCACGTCACCAGCTGCCCCAATCGCTTCTTCTTGATAATGCCAAGCAAACCATTTTCCAGGAATCATCACCCATTGGAGTCAGATTCTTTCATTATGCCCACCCTCCATGTGAAACTCATATCCAATGACTGGCCACTGTAAGGGTACACAGATAACTTGGGGCCACTCACAAAGGCCACCCCAGCTCCCAATGGGAGTAGTTGAGGTCTTTCTTTAACAGTGTCGTCACAGTTCATCTCAATTTAGCAAATCTGGCTTCCTATACTCTTCATTTTTATTCTATAGTAAGCCCCTGTGTACAGAGAAATCTGCTTCAGTGTGTTTTTCCTAGGAAATGTATCGTAAGGAAGTATCCTAATGAGTATTTTTAAAATCTGCATAAAAAGCATGTTATAATTATGTTAAGTATCAAATCTCATGAAAACAAACATTGTATTTGGCAATAGAATAATATTGGGTAATTACTTTAATTTTATGACTGTGTCTTTTTTTAAGTAATTAAAATGTGCTTAGCTAGATAAAAAGACTACTTTTTGTTCTTTTCAGAACATTGAAGGTTCATAAAAATAAGCATCATCAATGATGATAAATTTTTACCCTTCCATGTCTTAAATTTATCACCTACAAACTTTTAGAGTAATTGTGTAGTCCTGAGACATCCTAAGCTTTGCTGATTTTCAACTTCATGTTTTTGATAGTTTGACTTAGTCTTCTTCTTTAAAGATTTATTTTACCGTATATGTGTGCTTGTCTGCACATGCATCTCATGTGTGCGGGCAACTCTAGAGCCCAGCAGAGGCCTCTGGGGCCCCTAGAACTGGCGTCACAGCTGGTTGTAAGGTTGTTTTCTCATCTAATGCTTTTGAGGTCGTTGCTGGAAACAAGTGGGTTATGGCTGTACGTTTGTCAATAGGCTCCGTTCCACCGAGGGGAATATTTCTTCCTTTTTCATTCCCAAGCTGGGTTACCATCGTGCCACAGTAAGTTTTAAAACCGAGCTGCAGCGTTGGGAGGACTTCTGTTGCTGCTCTCTCTCTCATTGTTTTCTGGTGAGATTTTGATAGCACTTTAATTGATTCTATAGATTAATTTAGGTCTGTTGCCATCTTGCCGCTAGTCTTGCTCAGTGAACCTATCTCCTTTTTATCAGGTGTCTCTTCATTGGTTTCAACAAGGTTTTACAGTTTTCAGAGAGAAGTTTAAAATTGTTTTTCATTTATATCTGCTCCTGATTATTTTGCTCTTTTTGTTTTATATCATTATAAATGGAGTTACCTTTAATTTGCTTTGACATTTTGTTGCCAGTACGTGGCAATACAATCAAGCTCTATGCTGACCTTTTTTTTTTTTTTTTTTTTTTTTTAATCTGCAAGCTTGCTGAAGCTTTATTAGTTCTAGCAACTTTAAGAGGAGGATGTATTGGGTTTTATTTTACATGTTTGGGTGAGAATCTGCATGTACGCCTCTGTGCCACACTCATGCCTGGTATCTAGAGAAGACACAATAGGGTTTCAGATCCATGCAAGCAAGGACCAAAGCCACATTCCTCTCCTCTGAAAGAACTTCAAATGTTCTCAACCACCAAGTCATCTGCCAGCCCCTAGAGTGACTTTTAAGAGAATTTCTTTGGTGGGTTTATTGTTCGCTTGTTTGTTTCTGGGAGATGGGGTTTTTCTGTATAATAGCTCTAGTTGTCCTGGACTTTGTAGATCAGTCTGGCCTCTAACTCACAGAGATTCCCCCTGCCCCTGTCTCCTGAGGCTGGTATTAAGGGTGTGTGCCACTATGTCCAGCTTGTTTGTTTTTAAAACAGAGTCTTACAATGCAGCCCTAGCTGGCCTATCTATCTAGATCAGACTAGCCTCAAACTCATAGACACTCGTGTCTTTGCCTCCAGAATGCTGGAATCAAAGATGTTAAAGGTCTGTGCTACCACATCCAGGAAATAGATAGATAGATAGATAGATAGATAGATAGATAGATAGATAGATAGATCATGTTATCTGCAACCAAAAAAAAAATAGTTGGAATTCATCCTCACTGATCTGGGTGCCTTTTATTTAGTTTTTAATATCTAAATGTGGTGTTTGCTGTAGCTGCTCTTTGCTACTTTGTGAGTTCTTCTTTTTCCTACCCTTTATCCCACTAGTTTCATGCCCTATCACTAGATAGGAGAGCAAAAGGATAGAGGGAGAGAGAAATATAGAGATCCGTGAATCTAGCTTCTTTCCTTTTGTTTCTTTCTTGAGCCCAACTACTAACAAACCCCAGACAAGCTCCCTGAATGACCACCAACCCCAGCCACGACTCTCTCAGGGCCTTAGCATTTATATGCCCTCTGAAAAGTTCCCAGAATTCCAAATACACAATCTGCAGCTGACAAAACCACACCTCTGCTAGAGCATGAGGCAAATCACAGTCAGCCGCTGTGAGCAGCCCCACATTCCTGCACCTGTGATTAAAACAAAAGCACATTCTTATAGTATTTCTGTGTTTTTGTAAAAAGAAACAAAAATTCCAGGATCCTCACTACAGTGTGCTGCTTGTGGTGCTTTAAGCAGCAGGAGTAAGATGTCCTTGTCTTGTTCCTGGTCTTAGTGTGTTCGCACCGTTTTCCTGAGGTGAGGACAGCACTGAGTGTTTAGCACACTTCTTTTCCTCGCCGTTTGTAAGTACCCTTGACTCCTTATGATTTTTATCCAAAAGTATAGTTATTCTAGGCATTTGCTTACGTGACTGTGTATTTTGTAGCATGTTCTACTAATATGACTGGTGTATTTTTGAATGTGAATCCAACTGTAATCTTCCTGTGGTAAGAACTGTAAAATATAGATAGTGATGAGTCATACTGGATTGTTGAATTCTCTGTTTCCCACTTGGGTTTGATCATTTCTCCATGTGTTTTCAGCCTCTATTGTTGCACATTTGTTTATAATTGCTGAATCGTTGTTCTGCTGGATTAACCTTCTTATCATTGTCCAGCATAGTTTGGATGCCTGAGAAGCAAATCAACAGATCGCAGATTCCTCAGATAACCTGCAGGGAGTCTGCATCTGCTGACCTAGATTTTCCCACCATGGTGAGGAAATTGCAGTCTAGCCAACTGATGAAGTACAAGAGAGAAACGTGTCTCCGAAAGAACGCTGGTCTCCATATTAGTTAGGATGCTTTCAACAAACAAGATGTAGAAAAACAGCTTAGACAATAAAGATGGGATCTTCATTTATCTAATGGGAAAGTCAAACTGTCAGTCCCTCTGTTAAGTGGAGTCCCTTGTGTGGAGCATGGAGCAGAGACCGTAGTTTCAGAGACAGTGGTTTGAATGACTGTTTCCTTGAACAATACCTGGTACCCACCATGCATGAGCGGTCACTTGTTAAGTATAGAGTATGGCTTAGGGCTGCTAGGGCTCCCCTCTGCAGAACTTTAGTTGAGAAAGGCTGATCCTATAGTTGTATGGATTTCAGATTCTACCCTGTTCTATAGCAGTCTCCTCCTCCCCCTCCCCCTCCTCCTCCCCCTTCTCCTCTTTCTCCTTTCCCCCCCAACCCTCCCCCACCTTGCTGTAGTTCAGCCTTTCCCATGGGTGGATTATCTTCAGACTGGCTTGTGTTTCAGCTAATAGATAGGAGCAAGAGCAACAAAGGAGAGACAACAAATTTTCCCTGTCAACCATTTGGCAAATGTCTGGAATTCCACCCTGCCGGTCAATGTGAAGTCACATGTCTACCCTAATCAATGCATGTGGGAAATTTAAATGCACTGCTGGATCTGGGAGTGAAATCACCACCTCTCAACCCTAAGTTATACCAAGGGAATGGGAAATGGTATCAGAGAGATACTACAATGATTTCTGTATTCTTCTTTAGATAAAAGGTCAAACATCCCAGAAACTAGTAACAGGTTTCATAATTGAGACAAATCCTAGGACCTGCCTTGCTATTTCTCCTTTTCAATAGCAGTAAGGAAGTAAACAGAGGCCACCTCATGCCAAAATAAAATGATGCCCAACATATCAAACCAATAAATCACTACTTTCCCCTTTTACTGGAAATATTCTTTTTTCATACAATACATCCTGATGACAGGTTCTCTTCTCTCTATTCCTTCCAGTTCCTCCCTCTTCTCCTCTCCTCTCCCATCCAGATCCACTCCCTCCCTGTCTCTCATTAGAAAAGAACGGGCTTCTAAGAGATAACAAAACATACCAAAATAAAGTGTAGTAAGATAAAACGAAAATGATCACATCCAAGTTGGACATGGAAAACCAACAGAAGAGTAATTTTTATAATCATGTTACACAATTGCAAGTTATTGCCTTCCAGTTTCTGAAATTCCCTTTGTGTTGTTGGGCACTGCACATGGTCCAGTACAGGCAACTTCATGAAATGGGAAAAAAAACAAACAAACAGTCACAACAGCAATGCCCCCACCCCCACCCCACTCATGAATCTGAAAGGATCTGGAGATTCCCTTCTGGCCACTGGTTATATGATAGCTGGGCCATTGTCAGGTAGGGACATATTTCAGGACCTGCATCATCTTTAGCTGAGTGTAAACTTCCAAATCCAGGTGAATTTGATCCTAGGACAATGAACAGACATGGAGCTTCTGTCAGCATTGCTGGATATAACCTTTGAAAACATTGGAGGACAGTGGGCATTAGGGTGGAGACCTGCCTGTTCAAAGTGTCAAGAGGATAAATCTTAAGATGATACCGTGTCATAGAAAATGGAAGAATTGGTTTTTAGAAAGGTAGGCTATCTTCATTTTGAATGTATTATATATGGGAAAGTCGTACCTACAAGGCACTGTGATACCTTGGCAAGTCAATGATGCAGTGTGTGTGTGTGTGTGTGTGTGTGTGTGTGTGTGTGTGTGTGTGTGTGTGTGTGTGTTCTGCTTGGGCCTGGAACCGAATATGCAGCCAAGAATGCCCATGAACTTCTGATCCTTAGGTTCCTGCGGACCTAGTGCTGGGGTTATGAACTTGAACCACCATGCTTAGTTTCTGTGCTTCTGTGGCTTTGTGCACGCCACACGAGCACGCTATAACTGAGCTACCTCCCCAGACATCAGATTAATACCCCGGTAAAATCAAACAGAGGGGAAGGATGCTCCTCTTATGCTCTGATTCTAATTTCCTGTTGCTGCTGTATGTAACTGGCTATCACAAACAGTGATTTTAGACATTACATCAACACACACCAACTCTCTTCCCGTGAGTTAGGAGCTCATAAATCAAAAATGAATCCTGTAAGAATAAAACCTAGGTGATAAACAGGCCTGACCTCTTCTGAAGGCTTCTTGTGTAAATCCATTCCTTGGCTCTTCTGGCTTTCCCACCTAGCCAGCATTTCTTCACTTACGGCCTCTGTTTTCATTATTGACTTGCCTTCTCTTCTCTCTGACCTCATTCTTCCCTTAAGTAAAAACCCTCACGGTTGCATCTGGTCTATCTGGAAAATCCAGAATCTTCTTCCTGTCTCAAACTAGTTAACTCAGTCACACATGCAAAGTCCCGTGTACCACACACATTCTTCAGAATTAAGATGGGGCCCCTAGTTCAGCTTACCACAGTTAACAACACATATTTAGAAGTCATGTCCTAAACTATTTTACAGACTAAGGTGGTACATGCCAACATGTTGGTTAGCCAACAGCCTCTTGCTGCTAGTCTTTGTATCTATTGCTTAGTTTTGCTGTCCTACCACCTGCATATCTACCCAGCTTAAAGAAGGTACGGCCTTGGAAAGCAGGTCTATTCCAGCACTGAACCTGGGTTGATTTGTGATATCAAATCAAGTGAGTGTTTTGACTGAGTTGGAAGAAAGTTGAGTCTTAGGAAAGGTGCCTTTGCCTTTGGCATCTCTTCACAAGCCTGCAAAGAGATGATCTAAAGGAGGCAGGAAGAAAGTCTGGCTCAGCATGAGTGAGCAGCCAGTGTTGGTTCGAACTTCAGGAGCCTGACCCTAAATGGCTAATTTGAGGCATATTTAAGCACAACAAATTTGATGGATTTTTTTTTTCTGAAGATAATGCCATGGTCTTGCATGCACAAGGAAGCATACATACATCTCTTTGAGAACAAAGCGATCTAAATAATGATTAGACGTGACTACACTGTAACTCCTCATAAAGTACGTGTAACATCTTCCATAATGATAGGTTCTATAGATTGACTGAGAAAAACAAGCTTATGATAAGGTCTGGAGGAGGAGCCAAGTGCTGGTCTCAAGCCACACAAAGCAAACAGCACCAGGCTGGAAAACAAGTCGGCTCCCAGACTGCTGGGCAAATATCAGGGCTTGCATGCCTTCCTTTGAAGGAACAACCCCAGAGCTTAGCATTCCAGGTTCCCCTAGTGCTTATTTGTGAGCACAAAGACCTCTGTGCCCCTACATGAGGGGACAGACTGGCTATCTCTGGAATGATACGTCCTTCCAGTGTGCCAATGGTAAACCGTGGGCTCACGGCACACACAGCATAGCTGTATGGAGGTGCCAGAATCATAGGATGTAGACAGAGCCTTTTTATAATATCATAAATGTCCATGCGATTGTAAGAAATAGCATTTCCATGTGCCTTTTGCATAGATTTTTTTCCCAATTGGAATATCTTATGGAATGGCAGTACAATATTACAGCCATGATAGTGGTGCCAATATACACAAGATTAAAAAATATTTTTATCATCAACAAACTCCAAGTTTTTTTCTCATAGCCAGGCCCACTTCCCTCTCCAACTCTCAGCCCCCAGGGTTGCAAATCTTTTCTCTTTTTCTACCATTTGTTATTTAAAGAATGCCACACAAACAATGTAACAGATGCAACCTTTTGACATTGGCCTTATTGGCACAACATAATTCTATAGCGACTCCTCCTCATCATGTATCAGTAACTGGCTCCTTATAACAGCTGAGTGGTATTCTGTTTCATGGACATACCACAGTGTATTTAATCATTCTTCTGTTGAATGGCATCTATTTCTCATTGGAAGCTCGTACACGGGGAGGGGGGGCTCACATCCACATTCAGGTATAACTTTCTGTTCAAGTGCAAGTCCTTGTTGCCTCGAGAGACTGTCCAAAAGCACAACTGTGCCTCACAGCAGTTCCATGTTTGGTGTTCCTGGGAATTGCCAGCCTGGTTTTCAGAATGGCCGTACTATTTTATATTCATTCCCTCATCAGGACCCAAGAGATCAGGCTTCTGTCAACCCTTACCAACATTTGGACTTCTCTTTCTTTTTTGACTTCCGGGATGGTGATTGGCGTGCAGTGACTTTTAATTTCCCCAGTACCTGATGGTGATGGGCATCTTGGTCTTTCCTTATTTCAACCATTTCTGTCAGTGCACCTCTGGGGTGATGACTGTGTGGGCACAGCAACCAGGAGAGTCCTGTAGCCTTTGTTAAAGTTGTCTCACTGGTTCCGTTTTACAGCCTGGGCTTCTGAGCGACTTCACTTGAACACACTCTCCTTTAAAAGTTATAAACGTGTGGAAAATGCTTTAAAGAAATCACTATTTTTTTAAACTATCTACCAGCATTTTAAAAATTTGAACAACAATATGAACTAACCAGTACCCCCAGAGCTCCCTGGGAGTAAACCACCAATCAAAGAAAACACACGGAGGGACTCATGGCTCTAGTTGCATATGTAGCAGAGGATAGCCTAGTCGAGGAAAGGATAGACCAAGGGAGGAGAGGCCCTTGGTCCTGTGAAGGCTCTAGGCCCCAGTATAGGGGAATGCCAGTGCCAAGAAGGGGGAGTAGGTAGGTTGGGGAGCAGTGGGGAGTGGGGAGGGGATAGGGGGTTTTCGAAGGGAAAACTAGGAAAGGGGACAACATTTGAAATGTAAATAAAGAAAAAATCTAACAAAAAAGAAAAAAAGTGTTTCAAAGTTGTTAAAAAAAAGAAAAAATTTTTCTCTAAAATTTTTTTTATTATTAACTGACAATTTCATACATACATACAATGCATCTTGGAGTCCCACTCACCTCTTCCCTTTTCTTTCTTTCTTTTTTTCAACATAATATTTTTATTGATTATCTGGAAAATTCACATAATGCAGCCAGATCACACTCACTTCCCAGTGCCCCCATGTCTGCACCCTACCCCCTGGCCTCTCCTCCACAAAGAAAAAAAGTGAGTTCAATTTGTGTTGCCCATCTACTCACTAGAACATGGTCAAACTCCCGGTGGCCAGCCCCCTAAAGAAAACTGAGTCCTGCCTCGTCCAAACCCTCTCCAGAACCCATCAATTGTGGAGAGCTACACTTCAGCATCCCTATCAAAAAATTTAAGCATTCTCTTTGATGGCTTCCTATCTAAGTTGCTACTTTTGCGGGTTGGTTTAGGGGTTGTCACCAAAGCCTTTTATGTCCCTCTTTTTCAACTGTGAGTGTGCAGTCGTGGATATCACTACAAATGTTGCTTTCTTGCCATCAACATGGCTTCTGGGGCACAGACCATTGACACCAGCATGGTCTTCAGAGACGTTATGGCCAGTGAACATCAATATGGCTTCAGGCAGCAGCATAGACCTCAGACACCCATATGACCTATGGCGGTAATGCAGATGACAGACATCAGCACGGTCTTCTTTGGGAGCACAGGCCATGGACATCTATACAGCTTTCGTAGCACCATGGCCCATGGACATCAACATGGAGTCAGACACCAGCACAGACCCTGGATATCTTCAAGGCCTTCAGTGGTAACACAGGTCATGAACATCAACATGGCCTCAGCAACAGCAGGGACCATGGACACTAGCATGGCCTCCTGCAGTAGTACAGACTACGGATGTCACCTGGCCTCCACAGGTAGCATGAGCCTCCAACATCAGCTTGGCCTCCAATGGCAAAGCAGACCACGGACATTCACATGAACCTCGAGCTTCAACATGGGGGCCTTGGGCAGCAGCATAAACCACAGATACCAACATGGCCTCTGGGACAGCATGGACTACGGAGGTCTTTCAAGGATGTCCAATCCAGAAAAATGAACCTGTCTTCATCTTATCCTGGCTCAGAGTCAGGGAGATCATTGTGTAGTGTGTTCAGCGTCTGCATCTGCACAAGCTCCTGCACAGGCTGCTGTACACTGACTGCCTCGCCCGCCCTACTCAGCAAAGCCGTGTTCCTCCATTGACAATAGCCTTCTCTCACACTTGCCACCGCCATCTTAGCTCTAGCTCTGCCTCTCTCCACTGCGCATGCACCACTCTGTTCCTCCATCTTGCGTTCATTAGTCTGTAGTGGCATTTGCGAAAACAGGTTTATATATATATATATATATATATATATATATATATATATATATATATATATTTCTCACAACTCCAGACAAAACATATTTAGAATTAGCAATAGATATACCAATATATTTTAATACAACTATTTTCAAAGGCCAACTAATTAAATCAATGTATCGTTATTGTATTGAATAACACAAATTATCCTTGATTTCTGAAAATAGAAACTGTCTTTCATTAACTTAAAAGTAGATCAAATATTTCTCACTGATAGTCCATAATAGGTTTCTGTCACAGTAGCTGACTATCTTTCTGCTGATTTATCTTTTGCTGTGATAAAACACCTTGACCAAGGCAAACTTATAACAGCAAGTGTTTAATTGGCTTGTTGTTTCAGAGGGTTAGAGTCCAGGCGAAGGCAGAAAAAAGGTACAGCTGTGAGCGCTCACATTTTGATCTGAAAATAAACAGCAAAGAGAGACTCTGGGGTGAAAGCTCAAAGCCTGCCCCCAGGAGCGCACCTCCCAAGTAGTTTCACCAACTGGGGACCACCAGCTGAGCCTTGGGAGCTGGTTTCATTCAAACCATCATATCCTCCACATGACAGGCATAGCAATCTGCAAGCATTCAAAAGCAAGCAGGGGCTCAAGATTTGTTTGCAGTATCTCAGGTATGAATAACATATTTTTGAGATAATGGCAGTAAGAAATTCATGCAAAAGACTCACAAATTGTTGACAAATTTTGTGACTTTGCAAGTTGGGTGTTAGCACACAAGCTCTCTCTCTCTCTCTTGGGACCATAGGTCAATCTTACATTTCTTAGGAGGAAAGTTCCCCTGCAGACTATCAGTATTTCAGTTTTTTCCTCCATATTTAGGCCCACTCATCTTTTAAGAAATGATGCTTTGGGAACCAGGTTTACAATAATTATCATGTTATAAAATGTTACCTCCATTACACTTTCCCTGGCAACTTTCATGGTATAAGGGAAGAACTGTCAGAGAGGTGACATAAGAGTGTGTAGCCAGACTGTTGCTCACTTGCTTAGTGGTTCAGCTTGCTAGAGTGAGGCCATCTGAGGTGACAGCCTGCAACAGGACATGAGCCAGCGTGAGCTATATCCTCCCAGAGGTCTGAGAGATGGAGGTCACTGCCCCCCAGCTCCCAGGGGGCAGCAAAAGCTTCCCACCAGTGTCATGAGGCAACTGGGACTCCCAGCTGCCTTGGCGCGTGCAAATAGTCACTCTCTGGAGAAGCATAGGCTGGCCACAGGGGGACATTTTTCTCCTATGTTATCATCCACCCTCATTTTTCTGCTAGGAAATCTGTGAAAAGTCAAAGATAGGTCCGGTAGGAAAAAAAAAGCAAAGTAGGCGCATGCCTTCATTTTGCACACATGCCTTCCCTAGATATTGCTGTCTCGATAGTGACGATTGAGGGGCTTCATACCTGGTGGTCAGAGGCTCTCTGGAGAATGTGTGTGCTGGCTTCCTTCGTCTCCACATGTGGTAGAAAGAATTAGCAGGGAGTCATCTCACTTGGAGTAGCATGTTTTATGCTCCCCCTGGAGCCTGGGTTCAAAAGCATAAATACATGTGTAGGAAAAGCGCTCCCCTTAAGGTACAGCCCAAGCTACTGCTGACTGGCCCAGAGAGACAGGCTTGGGTTGCCTCAGTTCATGCATCACTGGAGTCTTCTTTATGGGCCCAGCCAGAAGTCTAGCAAAACTGGAAGCCAGAAGTGGGGTGCCGGCCAATTCCATCTTTCCCATGAAAAAGTTAAAGGAATTCCCACTCAACTTACTTGAACACCATTCCAAAGCAAAGCATTCGAGCTTGGGGCTGGCAAAGCCTGCGCTCTCTCTTCTGGAGGAAGCAGGGGTCCTCGTGCCTAAGAAAACACGAGGCTTGAGCCTATCTCTGAAGAATTATGGAATCAGGGCAACTTTAGTATTCATCTGGCCCTGGCCCTTCCACAATCAACAGAGCTGAGAGTACAGAAGCAGAGGAGTGGTGTTGTTTTAAAGCCCTGTTAATCTGTGCTCTGCTGTGGCATAATCAACACACACCAAGACCCAGAGAAGCAAGGAAGGGACTTTGAAAACAACAAAGAAAACCCTGAGTTTTGCATGCGTGTATTATCTCATCTAATCATCATGGCACCTTGCTAGGAAAACATCACTGTGTTATATAGCTCATACCTCATGTGAGAAGTGAGGGGTGGACTGGTCACACAGACAATAAGGCAAGTCTAGAAACTCAGCAGACAGTTTGGCTCTAGATCTCTTGCCCTTAACCACTCAGCGACATCACCATGATGTCCACCACAAATGGCTCTGGGGTCTTGTGAGGACTTAACAGATTGGGGTTGAAAGAGGGTGATGAAGGACTGAGACAGAGAGAATATTCCTGGGAGTCAAAACCTTTGCTCCATCTCGAAGGATAGGAAGGAGTTGGGTGAAGAAGGGTCAGAGACAGGAAATGGGAAGGTTCATCCAGAAAGGGAGTGGGATATTCAGATATGTAAAGTGCAGAGAGAATATGCAAAGTAGGAAGTGAGGCTAAGCAGTGTCCTTGGGCATTGAGTTTGGGTTGTACTAGGGAAGGAGATAATGCAGAATTGGAGGTCATAATTAAGACTGGAGATCTTTCTGTATTAGCCAAAGAGAACGTGACTTCAAAGCTTAGGGGAAGCCAGTAATGGACGTTCAGCAGTCGGGAGGTGAGTAACATTTGCCATTCAGAAAGAGTATTTTGCCTCTATATGGAATCACTGGCAGAAAATCAGAACCAGGGGTAAGCAAAGAATGAAGACAAAAGATGGTGAGAGTAACTGAGAAACGGTGTCTCCATCCAGTGAGAAGAGACCTGTGTAGACGGAGACCTGGAGGACTGACTCAAGATAGAAAGTAAAGGCTCAAGGGTGTGAGGACAGGGCATGTACTGGCTGGTTTTATGTGTCAACTTGACACAGGCTGGGGTTATCACAAAGAAAGGAGCTTCAGTTGGGGAAGTACCTCCATGAGATCCAGCTGTGGGGTATTTTCTCAATTAGTGATCAAGGGGGAAAGGCCCCTGGTGGGTGGGACCATCTCTGGGCTGGTAGTCTTGGGTTCTATAAGAGAGCAGGCTGAGCAAGCCAGTAAGGAACATCCCTCCATGGCCTCTGCATCAGCTCCTGCTTGCTGACCTGCTTGAGTTCCAGTCCTGACTTCCTTTGGTGATGAACTGCAATGTGGAAGTATAAGCTGAATAAACCCTTTCCTCCCCAACTTGCTTCTTGGTCATGATATTTTGTCCAGGAATAGAAACTGACTAAGACAGGGCGACATTGGTGTGCCTCACACACATGCAAAAGTGGCCTTCACTCATCAGGAGACAACAGTGGAGGAAGGAGATGGGGCTGGGAAGTAGAGGAGTGAGACTTGGGAAGTATTGCATTTGATGTCAAAACGAGGCACCCAAATGACTGCTCGGACAGAAACTGAGTTAAACAGGGCTGGGGCTAGAGAGACACTTAGGCTCAGGATATAGATTTCTGAGTCATTCAGTGGTATTCAAGGCTATGGGGTTCAGCCAATTTTTATTGATTTCTCCAAATTCACTCTCCATGATTGCTTTCTGATGTTGGAGCTGGAGCTTGTAGACCATGCTTCTGATATGCTGGTTGGCCTCTTCTGAGGCTCCTGTAACGGAAGGACAATGGGAGTTAGAGGAGAGAGAGGAGAAATCAATAAAAATTGGAGGCACACCTTCCCCCACAGTCCACTAGAATATATCTTAATAGCTATTTCTCTTTTTATGATCACAACAATGAGGAATCTACCATGTCCAATGAGATGAGGTATCTACCCTGTCCATTTGACCAAGTCAGCTCAGTCAGCAACAGGTTCTCCAGGGAGGGAGCAAGGATTAAAAAGAAAAAAGACAATTAGACAACAATGTTGCATGACCCCAGCCAGTTCTAAGGCTGAAGCTGGTTTATTTTTTCCGAGTCTGCTTTTATATCATTCTAGGTACTTGCATAGAATAGGGTCAGTTCTTAGATCAAAGACAAAATAATCAAACAAGTTAAAAACAAACAAACAAGGCAATAAACAACCCCCCATGGCCACTGTTCCTAGGGCTTATCAGGATGACCAAGATAAAAGGAACACCACACATTCCTTGGCTGAGTTGACCTGGAGCTTTGTATTAGCCCAAATGTAAATATTCTTATCTGAGCCTACTTCCTTGAGCATATTGACAAGTATGGGCCAAATTTCTATAAATGGCACCAAGAGCTCTCCACATCCATGTGATGGGGTGTCTGCCCTGTCCATGAGATGGGGTGTCTACCCTGTCCATGAGATGGGGTGTCTACCCTGTCCATGAGATGGGGTGTCTAACCTGTCCATGAATGTGGTGTGAAGTTTTGCTTTGTTTTACCATTAAGGCTCAGCAGCCCTTAATGGAGCATTAAGAGCCAGACAGTGGGATTCATTCAGGGAGGAAACTGTTGGGAATTCACATGATGTGGGCCTGTGTGAGTAAATGCAGACTGTGTTGTTCATAGGAATGACACTTGTGGGGACGGTGTTCCCACAGAAACCACACAACACTGGTGTGTGCTCCTGAGAGTGTTGGAGAGTTTGACTCTCTACACTATCTAAAGCTGTGCAGAGAAATGCTTTTAAACATGCTGTAGTTGGGGAGAAGAGACTCCCCACAGAAACTAGACTCTGAGTTGAGCCTTCTCAACAAAACCACTATAGCTCATCCTTAGGTCCTATTAACCTACAAATTCCTATTGTCAAAGGCTTCTAAGACCATCTGTTTTATGTTTTTACTTCTTCTATGCCAGGAACTTCATTTCAGGGCAGCTTGATTCAGAGCTGGGAGACCTCTATAGAGTCAGGGATGCAATGCTGGAGGTCTGATTTGAACATTATTTTTCTACTTCTGGTGTTTTCAGGTTGAGGTCAGTCTGACAAGAACTCTCATGCAAGCTACTGATGAAAGTGACAGAAAACACTGTTCCTGCTAAAAGTACTAAGCTCCAGCTTCCTGAACCTTCCTAATTTCTTGAAAATGCATTTTATGAGGCTAATTTCCCCTTAGGGTAAAACATAATTTTAAAAATTTGTATTCACTGCAGCCCAATAAATTACTGCTTTTCCTTAATGTTGGCAAGTAGTGATTAATTTTAGCAAAATTGCAGAATTCACTAGGCATGCTTTATTACATATATGCCTATATACCTCCCTAGGGAGGATGAGGGTTTTTTTTATAGAGCATATTGCTTAAGGGAAGCAAGAAAGCTATTAAATCTGTAAATCAATTTATATATAAGTTTTGTGTATACTAGTTTATCGTATATTTTACCCAAAAATGGTGGTCATTTTGGATTACTCATGACAACTAAAATATATTTTTTCTTTCTTTTTCTTTTTTTTTAAAACTAATTTCTATATTTCTAGGATGGAGCTTGATGGTTGCTAAATATTTCCAGATTTATCTCTTACTTTTGTGTTTAAATTTCTGGTTTTGTTGGAGACCCAGTAGTGTCATGTGCTGTTTTTCTGAAACTGTCTTATGAGAGGATGTTTTGCTGAGAACAGACAGCTGGAAGATGTCTGATGAAAGGACATGTGATGGTTTGTTGGAGCAGATGCTTGAGGGGACACGTGATGTTTGGAAAGAGTGTAAGTACAACCCAACAGCGTAGACGATGCTCTGGCATTGGCTCGCCTTGTTGGTCTTCACTGATGCAGCTCTTGCATTGGTTCACCTTGCTTTCTTTGCTGATCATTGCTTGTCATGACTTCATAGAAAGAAACACACCAAAGAATTTTTCGTGGTATTCTGGCTGCTTCCTGCCACTTCCACAGTTTCTTCTAGATCAAGCCACTGCTTCTTTGCGTGGACTGACTGCTTACAGTGAAGACTGGAATCGCCTCAAAGAACTACTTCTAAACAAATCCATGCCCCCTTGTTCTATCTTCCTCCCATATTTTTGGCAGGTGGATTACAAGGAAGGTTGAAGCATTTAAGAACCTTTATTAAAGTGAGTTTTGAAAAACATAAGCCAACAACGTATTGTGCATGTACTTTAAAAGCACCCCTCTAGACCTACCTTGTCCTTGACATAGAATGTATGTTGTTACATGTTAAACATGTTGTGTTCTCATGTTAAAAATTTGTTTAAAAATGACATAGGAGGAGCCAGCGCGTAAAGGCACTTGCCAGCAAGCCTGATGACCTCAGCTGATTCCTGGAACCTACATGGTAGAAGAAAAAAAAATTGACTTCTTGCAAGTTGTTCTCTGACTTTCACATGTATGCCATGGCTCACACACATACACATAACGCAGAAATGAATGTATGAATGAATAAATAAATAAATAAATAAATAAGCTGAAAATAACAAAATCAAAAGGCATAGGAAGAATAGCAAATCTGGAAATGGTATAGTTCTATAATTTAATCATAGAGGCACTGGCAATGAAATGTGTACATATAAATATATAGAATAGCGAATCCATGTAAGTAATGAAGTGCTAAAAGGCTCCATCAGATAAGCAGTGTGACTCCACCAGTCTCTGCACTGGCTGGAACCTGAGACTGTGGCAGGAACTGGGAGGTGAGCATCCTCATGACATCCTTTATGACTGTCCTCATAAATCCCAGAGAAAGACATAGTGTGCTCAAAGGGGCATGGTAGAAGCAAAATCTAGGCTCACTTTCTAACCTCCACTAGGTTGAATTCATTTGATCTAACTATTCTCACTCATAGTTTCCCTGTCTGAAAACTGGAGTCGTTGCCTCTGGAGGTCCTTCAGAGACAGTGAGGGTTACAGGTGCTCTACGCTGATACCCAGGGAGCTGGACACATTATAATCTCCATCCTGTAGCCTCAGGTCCTGGCTTTCAGAGGACCATGTGGGGAGATATAGGAATACTTTGGTACAACTTACAGGACATGTCTCCCTAACTGGACATCTTTCTTGGACTGATTATAAACTTTTAAAATGTAGAACTTCAAAGCCCTGATGCAACGGGATATGAGAAAAGTAATTCTGATACTAAAGCTGGGTCCATCAAAGTAGAGGACCGTCGATGGCATGGCTGACTCCAGAGAACCCTAGGGTCCATCGCTTATTCTAGGACAGAAAAGGTAGACCCAGAAAGCATTCGATTGTTAGAATAACCAGCCCATTTACAAGAAGCATATGAGAGTACATTCTCTGTCAACAAGGCTTGGCTTTCAGTCCTTCACCGTGATGTCTTGTTTGAGGCCTGCTGGCAGGCTTGTTTTATCTGTGTGCATCAGAGCTATCAGAAATTCACAGTTGTGCTGTTGGTTTAGGCAAAGGCTCCCTGCAGCCTTCTCCACAGTGACCTTTCTTCCCCAGCTCACATCAATTGGAGTCTCAGCAGCCCTTGACAGACTATGATGGATTTTCGTGCTTCAGGCTTTATTAGACACGCAGCACTGGCCGCATTTTTGTTTGTCTCGCTTGTGGCCAATCAACTCTCCTGTGGAAAGCTTGTCACCTTTCATTCTTGGCAGCTGACTCCAGAGTGTCTAGCTGGGACCTCTCTTGCACACTACAATCCGTGTTTTTCTCTGCTTGACAACTTCACACAGGTGTCTCACAGATGTAGCAAGCTCCTCAGGGTGCCAGCCTGTCCTCCCCACTAAGCCTGTCTTCCTGGCTAGTGGCATTACTGGTCTCTCAGCTGCACAGACACCGATGTGTCATCTTGCCTTTTGTCTACAAAATGTAAGGAGTGGGTAGAGATTCTGAAGAGCTGATTGATACAAAGCCTTTGGCAGAGACTCCTTTAATTGTGGTATGCTCGCAGACTCACATGTCCTTCCCTATGACTGGAAGCTTGTGTGGATGCCAAGAATGGGCACTAGTTCACCATCTCTCCAGGAATAGCATCACACAACAGTGTAGAACAACAAGATGGGCAGCAATGGTGTCTGTCTACTCATTACCCAAACGTTATTCAGATGAACAGACCACACAACGTATTTACTATTAAAACCTAACGATTGGTAAGACGCTTTCTTTTGGTGTCATCTTTGGTGCCAGCTGCCAAGAATGAAAGGTGACAAGCTTTCCACAGGAGAGTTGATTGGCCACAAGCGAGACAAACAAAAATGCGGCCAGTGCTGCGTGTCTAATAAAGCCTGAAGCACGAAAATCCATCATAGTCTGTCAAGGGCTGCTGAGACTCCAATTGATGTGAGCTGGGGAAGAAAGGTCACTGTGGAGAAGGCTGCAGGGAGCCTTTGCCTAAACCAACAGGGACACCAACTTGTGTGTCCCTGTGCCGGCACAGCTCTGGGTGACATGGCGCTTCCTCTTGGATGTGAGTGGAGCTTCAGCTTCTCTACCACATCAAGAGCCTCTGCATCAAAGGCTCAACCTCCATCTTGTTCCTTAAGATCCCCACATCACAGACAAATTCTTTGTGACCAACTTTTTGCTGAGCAGTTTTAGACACTGTCAAGAGCATTTACTAACACGTTACCAGTTAGTCTTTACAACACTTGATGGTCTGTCTTTGAAATAAGGAAACAATCTTAGAAAATTCAGTTCAATTGCCAAAGTATTATGGTTGGGAAGAAGTGTTGGGAAAATTTAAATCTGAACTATTCAAACTATAAAAACTTATTTGGTTTTAGATTCATATTTTCTCTCATGTGAAATTCTACAATATTCATTCCATGCAACTTACATACCAAAATTGTACTCATTGGCCAAGATATGTCAAATAGCATTTCTTTCTTGGATGTCTCCTGATGTCTTCACTTGGAGGTCCTGTGTCCTTTAAGTGGCTACTTTTGGATACTCTCCTGGTATCAGGGCTTGGCTGAAGGTGTTCAGTCTCATCTTTACTAGCCCATGGGCTTTGTAAGAAAAGTGACTGAGTCTTAGTTATGTTTGTCTCCCTGTGCCTAGCCCAAACCTAGTGTGTCTTATTTTAATTGTTCAGTGTGCAAATGAATTGGCCTACAAACACAAACAGAAGATGCAATACCAGCTCTGATAAAACATGGCATGAATGCCATGAGTCTCTGGAAACCACAGAGGTTTTTTATAATACTAAGTGGGTAAAGATGACACCAAAAGAAAGCGTCTTACCAATCGTTAGGTTTTAATAGTAAATACGTTGTGTGGTCTGTTCATCTGAATAACGTTTGGGTAATGAGTAGACAGACACCATTGCTGCCCATCTTGTTGTTCTACACTGTTGTGTGATGCTATTCCTGGAGAGATGGTGAACTAGTGCCCACTAACCCTGGTCAGGAAACAGAAGTGTAGGCTCAGATTTTTTAAAATCTACTTTTAATAAGGGTTCTCAAATACTTAGCCCCTCTTCTAGTCCACCGTCCAAAGGTAGGAGAGAATAGATGGTAAATAGGACAGTGGGATGTGGACCTGTTTAGAAGTGGTTCCTCAGGGGCGATTCCAATCTCCATTTGTCTGGATACCAGCAGTCCAGTTCAGTAGTGTCAGGATATCAAACATGAATCAGCAGCCATGGCACAATCTAGCAGAAGCTACTAGGCCTTCACGGAATTGGCATGAGTCAGCAGGAATGACCAGGACCAGCCAGATGCCAGGAGAAGTTATCTGCTGTGCCTCTCTCAACAAAGTGAAGATTAGTGAAGATGAAGACTCGAGATCAACGAAGTATGGCAAAGCTAGCTATGCAAGCATGCCATCACTGTCTTTGAGTCCTAGTTATATTTTCTCCAAACATCATGAGTCCTCCCATGGGTCTTCCCTTAGAGCAACAACATGTGAGTCTCCCTCATCATGTGACATATCCAGAAACTCCCACTTCACAAAAGTATGGGTAATACCAAAGTCGAACTTGGTGAACCAGTAAGTTCACTGGAGTAACTGACAGGAGCATGAGAGTAAGGAAGGATTTATTTTCAGAAACAGAAGTGATTCAAGGTGACAGTAGCAAATGCTTACTCCAACATGGATGACAGCACATGAAAGCTACCCTGCAGGCAACTCAGCTGGCTGGATATTGTCCTTCATAGGTAGCTGGACTGGTCTCTGCCTCTTAGGCAGATTGCCTGGTCTGAGGCTGTCACTCAGCAATCTTTACTACGTCCATAAGCTTATTAGTTTCAGGGACTTCCTGAAGCTACTGAGTTGTTTACTTCCTGGATTTTAAGGAGCTTCCCTGCCGGATGCAACATCTCACCTCCCTTTAGAATATCATGAGTCTTAACCAGCTTCCTTCCAAGAGGGGAGCCTTCATCTCACAGGAAATGCTACATAACACATACGTCAGTGTTTATCTCCAGGGCAATAACTCAACTGTACTGGGCAAATGAATTATGTGGTTAGTGTTGGCAACAAAACAGGCTTTTTATCTGAGTCCATGAAGGAATGATAACCAATTAATTATGAAGTCTGGAGCCATCCTTGTCCAATGTTAAAAACCCAGCCAAATGACATGACCCAGCACTTCTTCCCCATGTGAAACCCATGAAAAAAAAAAAAAAACACCAATGCAAAAGCTTACCCAGCATTATACATAAAGTTCAAAAACTGAAGTAACTCGAATGTGCACTAACTGACAATGGATAAATAGAAGTGATATAACCATAATGATGGAGTACTCTTCAGCAATAAAAAAGACTAAAGTATTGCTATGTGCTACAACATGGATCAACTGTAAAAACATTCGGCAGAATGAAAGCAAGCCAAAATGGCCACATCTTGTATAACTAACTCCTTACACGAAACGACCAGAAAAAAAAAAAAAAAGCGGTAACTACAGAAAGTAGGTCAGCAGTTGCCTAGGACTTGAGAGGAGGGCTATGGGTGAAAATAGAGAGTAACTGCTAATGGTTATGGGGTTTCCTTTGGGGGTAATGAATATTCTAATACAGACAGTGTGACACATGCGCAGTTTAGTGAAGGAGCCGCCCAAGTACGGAGCGCTAACCAGCTGTGCCACTGGAGCTCGGTGGCCAGCGAACACCCTGGAGGCCACTGAATTGCGTGCTGTAAAAGGAGCAAATTATGTGGGATGTGAAATATATCTCCGGGAAGCTGTTATTTGTTAAGGCTGTCAAAGCAGCAGAGCAGATTATTATGGACTAGGGAGACACCCTAGCCAGTGGTTACAGAGGATGCTAAACACTGAAGCAGAATTTCCGTTTTTTGGATACCAGACTTCTGCCGTCTTAATATGGATCATAAGGAAATAGAATAGGTGAAGAGGAAGAGGGTATCCCTTCTTCCCTTTGTCCCTACAAGTTTGCTTCTATCAAAGATTAAACATTGGTCTGTTTAGATCAATCAGGAAATGCTTTCTTCCAAAATGTTTCTTTACTCTTCTGTATCTTGAAACGACAAAAATGAACATTTTATCATGTGTCTAATAGGGGACTTTTATATTTTTATATTAATTTTAAAAGGCCATTAACACAAGTGAGCCTTCTCACCTTCCTTCCACATATATACATTTGAATGCAAACAGTTTTAAACTCATCTCAGAGCGCTGACCCGGACCGGGCCACAGGGTGAAAGCTGTAAAAAGCAGCTCTGGTGTTAATGGCTGCTACATGCTACAGGCCAGCTGGGAACTGACAGAACGCTGGGCCACAGAAACGCTGGGAGTGAGTAGCAGAGAAACAGTCTATAAATAGGAGACCAGAGATTATCAGTCAAAACACACAGATACTGGAGAGGCCACACAGAAAGCCATAAGGGCACCATCAGGGTACTGTTAGGGCAGAATGACCTATGCACATAAAAATGGCAGTAAAAATCCTGTCTTCTCCTGAGGTGACAGGAGAGATTAGCTTAAACCTCCTTTTTCCTTTCTGGTTTCTACCCGGCTCTCAGGAGAGGAAAGGTGGGTCTGGAAAGATGGGGTGTATAGGAATGCTAGTTCCTATCTGGGCTCCCCACTTGTCCTTAAAAAGCCAACACACAGGAATGGGGTGGGTGGGTCTGGTTTGTAGGGAGTATCCCCTTCCTTCAAAGACGCTCAGAGAGCCTAAAGAAACTCAAATCGACAACCCCTGGGCCGTGTGTGTGTGTGTGTGTGTGTGTGTGTGTGTGTGTGTGTGTGTGTAAAGAAACTCAAACCCACAACCCCTGGGCTGTGTGTGTGTGTGTGTGTGTGTGTGTGTGTAAAGAAACTCAAACCCACAACCCCTGGGCTGTGTGTGTGTGTGTGTGTGTGTGTGTGTGTGTAAAGAAACTCAAACCCACAACCCCTGGGCTGTGTGTATGGTGTATGTGTGTCTCCAGCAGAGGAGTTTGCTCTGCCTTGCCATGGTTTACAGGAGGCTGAGTTTCTTCTCTCACCAGGGTCTTCACACTTCCAAGCCTCGGCTGCTGCTCCTGCATTTTGGAGTGAATTAATTTCCTCTGAGGCAGAATTTCCTCCCCTTTGTCTCTAACCTCCCACTCGTTCCCTCAAGCTCACCTTGTCTCTGAGGTTTCCCCAGCTCCCTCAGGCAGAATTACTCATTTCCCACCTCCGCACCCCTAAGGCTGGCTCCAGCATAGCCCTTAAAACTGTTCGATTCTCCCTCCCCAGAGACAGAGGGTTCAAAAATGGGGATTATAGCAGACATTTTAAAATCTCTACCACTTAGCGTGTCTGGTAGATAGTTAAGTGCATAATCTATGTCTTTCAAATTCCACAAGTAAAAGATCCCAATATGTGCCCTGAGAATTGTTGAGTCTTGGCCCAGAAGGAGTAAGAAAAGTGTGTGTGTGTTACTTAGAAAACAACATTGAAGTGAATAGCTGAACCCAAAAGACCAATAGTCTATTGGGAATATTGCTGGCCCAGTGATGAATGGGAGTGGATGAGGTGGGTAAATGGGTGTGTGCTGGGAATCACATGATCATGGTTGTATTTACTTAGTAGGGCTGGATCACAGCAACACAGACTGGAGGACTTAAACAGAAATTCACTGAACTTGATCTTTAGATCTAAGCAGTGTTGACAGGGCCTCTTTAAACACACAGTTGATGGTAATTAGAATCGGCTTATGTGGAGCCTAGATGCTCACACAGACTCTAGCTAACTCAGCAGGCCTCTCTCAGGATGTCAAAGGATTCATGCTGCTTGAGTTTGCACACTGGACTCTGTATTCCTTAGGTTAATTGGGTACCACACATAAGAACCACCAGTAGTGTTGTGGTTGGCACTGCTCTGTAGCAACCCAGGTTGTCATCATGCATGAAGCTGGAAAGGGGAAGATGGCCAGCTCAAGTCTCAGTCCTTCTTTCCAGAGAGAGACAATGTTCGGCTGGAGGTGTGTGTCCCTGTACTGAGCTGGCAGTCAAGGTGGCTGCAGCAGTATATCATATGGGGAGTCCCACTGCAGAGAACAGCCCCGGCCGCCATGGCTGCTCGTGGAAAGAGCAATAGTAGAGTCACTTCCAGGGATGAAATAAATCAAGTTAAGGGTGCATGTCTCTGCTTGGGGCTCTTATTTCTCTGTGTGAGGTTTCCCAGGAGGTACTCACTTGGGGCTCTTAATCAGCGTGTGCACTCTATGTCCAGTCTGGTGTGCCAATCGCCTCAAAATTTCTGGGTCAACCTAGGCATTCTTATGTGGAACACTAGAGTGTGTGAGCCACCGATGTAACTGGCTGGAATGAGGGAGCATCATCTAAAGAGCAGCTCAGCCGTTGCTTGTGTGGTATGTGTGTGTGTGTGTGTGTGTGTGTGTGTGTGTGTGTGTGTATAGAATGGAGACATGCATGCTTAGGTCTTTCCACCAGATGCAGGGCTGAGACTAGCTGAAGCCTTCTGGAGGCAGAGCAGATCAGGACCACCTGCCCTCATTTACCTCTGAGCACCTTGACACAGACTCTTTTATTTCTTGTCCTTATTTTATTTTGATCCTTGAAGTTACAGCATGAATCGTTCCCCTTTTGTTTGTTTGGGTATTTTTTTTTGTTTTGTTTTTTTAAGTGCCTAACATTTTTTTAATCCTGATGTTGCTCAATGCTGCTGATGGAGTGATTAGAAGGGAGCTCTTAAGGTCAGCTGCTGGGGCTGAAATGCTAAGATGTTTTCCAGAAGGTTCTTCTTGACAGGCTATAATGAGAAAGCTATGAATTCTATTTCTAAAAATGAATCCCAAGAGAAAAATGAGAAATTCTGTTAAAGGCTTATATTAAAGAATATTCACTCGAAGCTGGGCATGTTATGTTCTTGTAACCCAAATACTTGGGGGGGTGGGAGTGTGGGAGGTGTACAATTAGGAGTTCAAGGTCATTCTTAGATATGCAGTGAACAAGGATACACCCTAGACTATACAACACCCAGATACACACCCATTTATAAGAAACCATAAAATTTAAATATTAAGTACTTAAAATTCTGTTGTCACACAAGAAAGTCCTCTATAAATTATAACATATATTTTCTTAAGCTGAAAAAGTAGAGTGAGGACTGGAGATGGCTCAGTCAGGCTGGAGAGCTGGCTCAATGGTTAAGAGCACTGACTGCTCTTCCAGAGGTCCTGAGTTCAATTCCCAGCAAACACATGGTGGCTCACAACTGTCTGTAATGGGATCTGATGCCCTCTTGTGTGTCTGGAGACAGTGACAGTGTGCTCACATACATAAAATAAATAAATAAATCTTTAGGAAAAAAAAAAAGAATCTTGACTGCTCTTCCACTGCTCTCCCACAGGGCCATGGTTCTGTTCCTAGCACCCACATCATGAGTAACTTCAGCTGCAGGGGATCTGATATCCTTGTCTGGCCTCTGAAGCCACTTCATGTCACACACAAATTCACACAGAAACACATACACACAGTAAAAAATCATAAAGAAAAACAAAAATCGTTCAACACAATCATGTTAATTTAAAAAAAAAAAAAACCCAAGCCGGGTGTGGTGGCGCACACCTTTAATCCCAGCACTTGGGAGGCAGAGGCAGGCGGATTTCTGAGTTCGAGGCCAGCCTGGTCTACAAAGTGAGTTCCAGGACAGCCAGTGCTACACAGAGAAACCCTGTCTCGAAAAAAACCAAAAAAAAAAAAAAAAACAAAACAAAACAAAAAACAAAAAACAAAAAAAACCCAACCCAACCCTCTAGCTGAAGAGAAATATCCTGTATTGTTAAGAAATAATTATTTTTAGGTCAGGAGTCCCACAGGGCTGAGACATCAGAAGACAAAACTCTTGCGATGCTGTTGCCCAAATCTTCAGAAAAATTGTGTTTATGATTTTCATCTTCTCTGGAGCTGGGCTCAGCCCATTTGCAGGGTTGAAAACCTGGGTCTGGGGTGAAGACCAGAGGAGGTAGGGGGCCATACAAAGTAAGTATCCTGTTGAACTGTTGGGAAACTGCTTAGAGCAGTCACTGGGCTTCTAGAAATGTCTATTTCAGAGATAAGGATGCCTCTACCTGCTAATGTGGGCTAGTAATTCTAGCTATTGAGGCCAAGCAGAGTAACTCAAAGCAAGAAATAAAAAGAAAAGCAAAGGGAAAAAAAGGAGGCCAAAGATGTAGCTCAGGGCAGAAGGCTTGCCCGGCATGTGGGAGGTCCTAAGTACAGTGCCCAGCACTGGGAGGAGGAACAACTTTTCCTTTATCAAACCCCTGTGGCAGATGCACTGCAAATGACCTGAGGGCTGTAGTACCTGGGACAAGTAAAACCTGAAAGAGGTCTCCAGGGAGATCCAGGGTAACAAAGGGTCCCTCTGAAGCTCCTTTGAAGGCCAATGAAAGAGTCATCTTTTTTCTTTTTTCTTATAGAGGACAACATTTAATTGGGTCTGGCCTCCTGGTTCTGAGGTTCAGATCATTATCATCACGGTGGGAAGCCTGGTAGCATCCAGGCAGGCATGGTACTGGAGGAGTGAGAGTTCTACATCTTGTTCCGAAGGCAAAAAGGAGAAGACTGGCTTCCAGGTAGCTAGGAGAAGGGTCTCAAAGCCCACTCACACAGTGACACACTTCCTCCAACAAGGCCACACCTTCTAATAGTGCCACTCTGTGGGCCAAGCATATTCAAACCACCACATCCTACTTCCTGCTCCCTATAGGCTCACTCAAACACATGAGACTGTGGAGGGGCCATACCTAGCCATGGCATAGTACTCCAACTTCAAAAGTCCCACAGTCTACAACAGTCTCAACAATGTTATAAGCCCAAAGTTCAAAGTCTCTTTGGAGATTCATTAAATCTCTTAATTGTAATTCCCTAAGAAATCAAAAAACAGATTATATACCTCCAATATTATAGGCTATACATTGCCATTCCAAAATGTCATAGTGAGGAAATACTGGACCAAAGCAAGAACAAAAGTCAGAGGGGCAAACTCCAAATTCTGTGTCCCATGTCTATGGTCAAAGCGCTCTTCGGATCTCCAACTCTTTTCTGCTCTGTTGATTTCTTTGTTGACAGTTCTGACATCTCTAACATCTTGGGGGTATTTAAAGCAACTTCAACTTTACAGCTTCTTGTGTCAATGTCTGGGATCCACTCATGATTTTCTGGGCTCCTCCAAAGACCATAGGTCATTTCTCCTTCTGTAGCACTCCAGGATTTGGTTGACTCCATTCCTTAGCTGCTACTATTCTTGGTGGTCATCCCATGCTACTGGCATCGCTAATTCACTGATGTTTTCCACTGCTCTCATAGGCTCCCTTCACGGTGCCAAGCCTCAGTTTCTTTGCATGACCTATTCAGTCCTAGGCTGTCAACTGCAACTGCAGCTACACCTTCACCAGTAGCCTTCCCTGGCCTCTCACTGTGCAAAGCCTCAACTGCTCTCCACAACTCCTTTATGCCAAAAGAGTTGTCCTAATTTAAAAATCCCTCTATACTTTTCCAAACACACCTTTACTAGAACTGGGTGAAAAGTGCAGTCGGAGAAGTTTTGTAGACAAAATCTGAAGACAAGGCTGTTATCCGAAGGTGATTTCCCATCGAAACCATATTCTGGGTTTTAAACAATGAATTCCAAACTGCACTTCCAGTATCCATGCAATTCTTCTTTCTGAATGGTCACTACATTTTCAGGCTCTCAACTGGAATATGGGACTTTCCCATCCCTACCCTCATGTAACTGATGAGCCAGAAAGCCTTCAGTTTTCACATAACTGTGAGAGGACAGGTGTCTGCTGTTAGATGTTTGACTACACTGAATCTGAAGCTAAATTACACAGCAGAGCGGGTCTCTGCTTCATAACAAGCGCTAAATTCACTGCCTTTATAAGGAATGATGGCAGTGGTGTAAAGAGAAAGGGTCTATCTCAGGAGCTTGACTCAGTCACATTAGCCTCTCTCTCTCTCTCTCTCTCTCTCTCTCTCTCTCTCTCTCTCTCTCTCTCTCTCTCTCCTTTCTTTGCTCTTTGGAGCTACTATGGGTTGAACATAGGTCTTTCTAATGCCAACTAAGCATTCTATCACTGAGCTACATCCTCAGCTAAATTTAGTTTGAGTTTTGGAGTAATCTCTTAAAATGTTATAAATTCATATTGAGTAGGCCTTTCACTGGTAGACATGGAGTACAAAATAATGATGGACTGCTAACACTGAGTATGTACACGGGCAAATAAATGGGCCATCCACTGTTCATTTCACTTATTAATGATGATATGCATAAAAGGGGAGTTTAGATGTGTTTTGGAACCAGGTTTGAAAAAAAATAATGTCAACGGGAGGTGACTTGGGCTGGCAATGATTTCCAAGACTTTTTCTCTTGATTGAGCACAAATTGTCAAATGAAAGGGACTTCTTAGGTGTCATTTTTTCCTTTGCTTTGCAAAGAAGACAAGAATTAAAAGCTGTAAGAACTAGGTTGCCCCTTCACAGCTTGTACCATGAAGACTTTAACTGGATTAGTGATATTAATTTTTTTAAAATATAAAAGCCCTTGGTTCCCTTTGTGCTTAATGAGAAGTGAAGGCAGACTGCCTCATAGGTCTGCTTTCCTAGTCCAGAAAGCCTCAGGTTAGAAATCTCCATTCGTTGAAGTCCTTCCTGTGAATAAATACAGTTTCACTTTGGGTTTTCAGAACTGCTGGGACCGCTGAAGAATCGTGCTTCAGAAAGAAAATCAGAACCAGGAAGCTCTTGGGTTCTGTGTGGTAAGAACGAAAAGAAGCCACCCAAGAGAGTGTCATCCTGGCTGAATCTGGTGGCTCTGCTGGCCTTGCCCGCATCCCATGACTGTCCTTGATCTGGAGGACGGTTTGACCATCCTGTGAGCGCTCAAAGATAACCAACAGGGGAATCAGAGATGGACACCAGAAAAGCTAAAACAAAAGTGAACTCTTTAGTACCATTGTGGTTCCCTCTGACCCAGAGTCTGTGACTGGTCCATGGCTGTCCTGTTCCTTGAGAACATTCCCGTGTGCTGTTGCTTTGTTTTGCTTTCTTATTAAATATTTGTTAAAAGTACAGAATTTTTCATCAGGTTCTAGTTATATTCTCTATGACCATCACTAAATACCTTCCCTTTCTCAAGCCCCATCTGCTCATGTATACCATTTAAGCAAAAACATCTCCTTGAGTTTTAAATCAATTTATATATGAGAAGTGCTTATGACAGTGCCTACTCTTCATAAACGGCGGCTAATGTTACTATTTTTAAAGAGAATTTTCTCTTAAGTGCCAATCACAGGAATTTATAGGGCTATATTTTAATGAATTCTTTTAAATTCATTAAAGCTTTTGCAACGTAGTAAACAGACACATTTCTCTGGGTGTGTCTCTGTCCCCTGATGCCAAAGGTGCTGCTGCAGCGATTATGGGAGGGACACAGCTGTCGCTTGTCTTTGACCCCACCTGAGGTGACACTGTAGAAAGAGAGTCCTGATGCTTGTGCCGAAGACTCACTCAGGCCTCTTCGATAAAAGCTTCCTTGCCGATGATGTCCATACAGTGTCACAAAATGCCTATTTCTGTATAATTTTGATTGTATCCTGTCTGGAGTGGTTGCCATGACTCTGGTATGTGGCTGTGATGACTAAGGTGCAAATCGGTTTCAGCCAAGGATGTGTAGTGGGAATTATGAAACCACGTGCTTCCGGAAGCAGCTCAGCGCAGAGGATTTTAAAACAAAGGATGACAAGAGTCTGGGGCCGGGGAGGGGGGGGGTGTCTGGGGCGGGGGCGGGGTGACAGCTTCACTCACGTAGCACATCACAAGCACTTTATTAGGAAAGGGAAATGGGGAAGAAACTGTTTCTGTTTTGACTTACAAACCATCCTGGTGTAAAAAGAGTTATGTCGGAGAGGGGGGATTCCTGTTCCTCTCTTGCCAGAGCGTAGTTCCTTCCTTTCGAGTGGAAAGTGTAGTCTTTCGTACCAGAAGTAAATAAAGCATTCAGAAGCTCAGAGCCAAGCATCCAGAAGTCTCTGATGTTAGCCGATCTAAAAATCAATGAGCCAAAGGCATTTTTCAGCCATCACGAATCTATCTTTTTTATTCCTGACATGGTTGGTTGCCAGCTAGAGTTTTTAGTAGAGAGGAGTGACTTCCAAACGTAGAAGCTGTGTTACACAGAGTGGGAAGAGAAGATGTAAGCACACGAGCTACAACCTGCTACATGGGCCAAGGAGACAGCAGCCTGGCAGGAAAACTCAGTTTTGTGGTTCACAGGCTCGGTGGAGCTGGAAAGCAGGGAGTGAACCCTTGCTTGGCTGGAAATTTCAGTCGGCAAGTTTCTCTGTACCTAAGGGCACAGGGCCACAAAGTTGTCACTGGGCCACCTGTGGAAGAACACAAGATTTGTTGGAATCATTTGGGATGCAGGATATCCTGTGCTTATTACTCTAGGAAATATTACATAAAATTTTTGGAGTATTGTCCTCTTTCAAATTGAGATTTGGCAAGAGCGCCAGGCTGATAAGGAGTTTGCTTAGGAAATGACGCAGTAAGAGACACATAAACAGGCCCCACCTGATCTCCCTGGGCTTCTCAAAGTCCGTAGACAGAGAACTGCTGACTTTAAACAGCCCAGACACCACCCCATCCTTTGCCTATGTTGCGATGCTCATGCCATCATGTAAGCACAGATACATTCTTGGAAGCACCCAACAGCCAAATGAGAATCTGGCGGCAGTGACTGCTCATCTGTTATCCTGTACTGAGGAGGCTGAGGAAGGAGGATTGGCAGGGTTCCGGGAGCTATCGTGAACCTGAGCTGCAGTGAAAGACACTGAAACAAAACCAAACAAAACGATGAAAGGAATGTTTTAGATGCCAGAACTCGTAGGTCCAGCTGTGGACTACTGGAGTCTAATGTGTCACAGGGAAACTGAGACTGTTTCCTAGTTACCCTAATTAGTAACTAAGTGGACATGAACTGGGCCCTTCCTATAATCAGGAACTTAAGTGAGAATGTCTATCACAGTGACCCATCTCCTTTACTCAATAAGATCGGGAGCTGGTGCCAAGGAGACGATTCAGTGCGTAAAGCATCTGCTATGTAATTCATGATGACTTGAGTTCAAACACCCAGTACAAACAAGACCAAAAGCAAGCAGGCGTGTGTGTCTTTAATCCTGTACCTGGGGTTAAAACAGATGGGTGGATCCTGAGGGCGTGTGTCTAGAGGAAATGGAGATCCCCAGGTTCAAAAAATTAAGGTGTAGAAGTGATTGCGGAACACATCTGACATTATCGAATTTTGGTCTCACACGCACCTACATGAGTGAGTGTATTCGCAGCACACACACATACACACACACATATACACATACACACATGTACACACACAATACACATACACACATGCATACATGCACATATACACACATACACATGCACACACGCATATACATTTACACACATGTACATGCATACACACATGTGCACGCGCACACACACATATACACACATGTGCACGCGCACACACACATATACACACATGTAAACACACAATACATGTACATACACAATACACATACACACATGCATGCACACACACACACACACACACACGAGGGGATATAAAGGGCTTTAGACAAAACTGAACTGGCCTGGCACATTATGATAAAGATGCTCAATAATATATGTAAAGAAAAAGACATTAACAGAAGGCACTGGGCAAGCCTCTAGTGTAGAGTACTGTGCAGGTTTGCTAGACTGCACCCTGTCCAAGGGACAAAGGATGTTAACTAAAGGCCCACTACAAGGCCACCATGGAGCTGGCAAGGGTTCCTCCTTCAAATTCACCTCATTGTAAAAAAAAGTCCTGTTTGTTCTCCTTCTTTTGATTTTGTTGCTTTCTAATTAAATTGGTTTTGTTTAGATTTATTCTTTTATGTTATATGTATGTTTTGCTGATGTGTGCGTATGCACACTACATGTGTGTCCAATGCCCTCTGAGTTCAGAAGATGGCATCAGATCCCCTGGAGTTACAGCTGTGATCCACCATGAGAGGGTGCTAGAAACCAAATCTGAGACCCGTGAGAGAGCACCAAGAATTCTTAAACACGGAGCCATCTCTCCACCCCATTTTCTAGTTTTTGAGGTAAACTGTTAGTTCTCTCTTATCCAGTTCTCTTTTTAAGAAACAGGCACGGACAAACACACCCTTCACAGGAGTACAGTTCTGACCACATTCTTTGGATACTGGAGATATTTTAACCCAGGGTCATCTTATATGTTGTTATTTTGAAATGATCCAAATGACATAGCTACTGACAACCATGTCAATTAAGCCAATTAAAAGTTTTGACTCCTTTATTTAATGGCCAGACCAAGAGAGTCCTTTGGAGCCCAAGTTCAGGGTACAGTGTTTTCAAAGACACAGCTCTAACTACATCAGTGCACATGGGGGCAGGAAGGTATATTAGAGAGAGTTGCCTAGTAACATCTGCTTTCTTGAAAGGCCAAGCAGAATCTTCCAGACACTATAGAATGTCTAGACCATGGCCAAGGTCATGGACAGTTCTAGAAATGTCACCAAGGTGAATATGGCTGTTGGGAGTGAAAGGCCTGAGACGAGCTGCCCAGCCCGGTGTGGCCCTGTTGGTGACAGAGTGACATAGTTCCTGTACCTAGGACAGGGCCCTGGTTTGAGCCCCCACAACTGTTAATGGCTGTTGTGGGTATAAAGCTTGTTTCTGTAATAATGTACATATTTCACATTCCTCCAAGGAATGCCCTCCTTGTTAACCTTAAAGGCTCCATGACAATTAGAGCCAGCAGGAGTCCAGTAGTCAAGGGTGTGGCTAATGTCTCAGCAAAACAGTAAACACTAGGACCTTCAGAACAGCCCTTAAGGCTATGGGAAAGAGCTCTAGATACATGAGATCAATATATATATATATATATATATATATATATATATATATATATATATATATATAACTTCTCAACTGTGCAAAATAGAAGGATGCGATATGAATTATGAGGGGCTTCATGAATCTAAAGGAACAGAGGCAGCTATATTATGGTCCTACCCAACTAGTTTATTGTCTGTGCTTAACAAAGGCAGACAGATCTCTGAATTCTTTTGCAATGTTAAGGAAAAAATGTCTGATTGCAGTCTCGGAAGAATCAAAGGACTGGGGTCAGGGGATGCAGATTCAGTCGTTAATCAAAAGGCAACCTGAAGTAAATGACTGGACTGATATGTAAAATAAGAGACTGGGCTAGGAGCTGCAGGAGATGAGCTGTCCAGAGAATTTCCTAGGAAAAAAAGAAAGAACTGTTTAGAAAATGGACTCTCTCTCTCTCTCTCTCTCTCTCTCTCTCTCTCTCTCTCTCTCTCTCTCTCTCACACACACACACACACACACACACACACACACACATGCAAGCAAGCAGGGCATAGACAGAGAGATCTCTTAGAATAGCAAGCAGAACACAGGTCATCAGCTTGGACCCACGATGTGACTTCAAGTCCTTCTTTTTGCCACGCCCAGACACCCCTTCTCTCAGAATCCTTCTCAGGCTTAGGCTGGCCCTTGGCATGTGACCAGATGGGCAAAATAACATCAGGACATGATGGCATAACCTTAGGCATTTCAGTTTTATAAATGCAAATGGCCAGATTTAGCAAATAAAACACAACCTCCCCCAGTTAAATTAGAATTTTGAGTAGATGGCATGTAAAATTTTAAGAATGTGGTAAATGTTGCACATGAAACAGCCTGAAAAATGTTCCCTTTCTACCTGGAGTTAAAATTTAACAAAGACCATGTATAGCTGGGTGGCTCAGTACATAGGGTATTTGCTACCATGATTTTCAAACAACCTGAGTTTGATCCCTGGAACCTATATGGTGGAAGGAGAGAGCTGACTTCAGCAAGTTGTCCTCTGACCGCCACAGGTGTACACACACACACACAAATAAATAAATACTTAAGTCAATAAATGTAAAAATAACTTGAAGAACTAAACAAATATCTTATATTTTATCATCAATCCTATAAAAATAGATCTAAATGTAGTGAGAGGCCAGATCAACTCTACTTTGGGTTTAGGCTCCATCTTAGAGGACTTGGCCTGAGGTTAACCAACAAGCCTGCACCTAGCACTAGCCCCCAGGTCACTCCCTAACAACTACCAATCAGGAAGAAAGCAGAAGTTGCATTTGTATCTGAAAGAAAATAAAACCTGAGACATGTGATTCATATAATGTATGTCAAATAGCCCAAAGAGTTGTTTGTGAGCTTTGAAACCTGGGGCTGAGAACATAGCAGAACAGACCAGGACATGCCCAGGCAGGCCCATCGTTACATGTCCTGACTGGCCTAGTGCTTCCCTATCTCTGGTCCTTCTGACAGTCTGTTGATGTTTAAATGGACCAATCATGTAAAACTGCGCCAATTCCTCCCCCAGCCCTACCCCTTTTCTATAAAAACCCCTAGCTTCCAAGCCTCATGGTCGAAACCACTGTCTCCTGTGTGAGATAAGTTTCGAACCGTTGACCCAGAGCTCCGTCATTAAACTACCTCATGCTTTTACATCAAGATGGTCGTCTGTTCGTGATTCTTGGGTGCACGCTGAATGAAAATTGAGTGGGGGTTTCCCCACTAGGTTCTTTCATATCTAAAGATATTTACTTATGAAAGTTTATAGTTTGTCTCTCAGCACCAGCCAACCTTTTTAAAGGGCAGCAAATTCTGTAATAGCCTTCCCTCCCCACCCCACCCCCACCCCCGCCAATCGGATGTGTGCCAAGCTGGAAACCCCCTTGCTCATTTGTTTGCCTCTATAAATACCTGCTTGAAACTGGGCTCGGGGTTTCACTCTCTTTCTCTGCTGCTTCAGTGACTATGGTGTGGTCCATGCTTGAGCTTGCCTAAAGTCCCTAGTGCGATTACACTAGGTGGTCCTTTCAGATTCTCGAAACTGGCGCAACTGTAGCTTTGGCTAACTTTCGGTCCAACAACTCTTTGGAGGATTTTATTTCCAATGGATATGTTTTGCGATATATTTTTAACTATTCTCATTAAATTTTATTCTGTGTATATTTGGTTCAGCTTTAGGAATTCTTAGACCTGAATGGTCTTTGAAACGATTTTACCACTAGGGACCATCCGGCTATGTTTGGAGCCTTCTTGGGAGAGGAGCACCGCCCTCTGATTGGTAGAGGCCAGCAATGGGGACGTCCCTTAAGCTACTGGGATTCTAATTGGTAGAGGCCAGCAATGGGGACGTCCCTTAAGCTACTGGGACTATGATTGGTAGAGGCCAGCAATGGGGACGTCCCTTAAGCTACTGGGACTATGATTGGTAGAGGTCAGCAATGGGGACGTCCCTAAACTACTGGGAAAACTTCACTACTAAGAACTATTCCACACAGAACACTGTAGCAGCACATGTGAAACTCTGCCTCATGCACTTGTGTCTACTTAAAATAAACTGCCACCATGAATCATATTATCTGTCTCCTCTCTTTCTTCTTATTTAAACTATCAGTGTCAGGAATGGCTGCAATTCATCCCCACCCCCACCTCCACCTCCAAGACAGGGTTTCTCTTTGTAACCCTGGCTGTCCTGGAACTTCCTCTGCAGACCAGGCTGGCCTTGAACTTAGAGATCCTCCTGCTTCTGCCTGCTGAGTGCTGGGATAGAAGGCATATGCCACCATCTCCTTCCACTGTGCTAGTATCTTGCTCTAAATGCTGCAAATGAATACTCAGAAAGCAAAACAAACATTTTTGAAATTGTGCACCTTATTTTCCTTATATGGGTAGTGTAGGATCAGGGGACTTAATGAAAATATTGTCTGCAAAATGCACAGTGAGAAGTATTATGCAAAAAAAAAAAAAAAGAAAAGAAAAGAAAGAAAGAAAGAAAGAACGAAAGAAAAGAAAAGAAAAACGAAGCAGAATGAAATGTGGGTTCTGGGATGGCTGTGGGTGGTAATGGTGGAGTGGTGAAGACATCATTACTGACAGGGCTGTGTGGTTAGAACAAAGGCCTGGAGGAGGAGAAGGAGGAAGAGGAGGAGAAGGGTCCATAAAACTGATGGGCATTTCAGGCATAGACATAGACATAGAAGCACAAAGACACTGGTGTGGTTCAGTGCATGGTCAAGGAAGAAGAGAGGAGGGAGTCAGTGTGTCTATAGCAAAGGGAGAAGGAGAGTGGGAGAACCCGCCAAAAGCAGATGGTGTTGACCTACTATTCAGATGCATCACAAATGTCAAAGAGGCCACTGTGGGAATCACAGAAATCACTTCCAGTGACCTGGGAGTCTCTGCTGAGTTTAAATATAGCAGTGTGAATTTTTATTTTCTGTTAGGTTTATTTATTTATTTACTTATTTACTTACTTATTTTTAGACAGCATCTTGCTATGTAACCTGGCCTTGAACTTGTTATATAAACCAGGCTGGCTTTGAACTTGCCACAAACGTAGATTCTCCTGCCTCTGCTTCCTGAGTGCTAGGATATCCATGTATCCACCACAATGCCCAGTCAAGTTTGCTTACACTCTGAAAACACCACAGTGGTTGTTACGTTGAGAACAGACCGTGCAGGGTGAAGGTGAGCAAGACTAAGAAAGAGGCTGGGCGGTGGTGGCACATGCCTTTAATCCCAGCACTTGGGAGGCAGAGGCAGGCGGATTTCTGAGTTCGAGGCCAGCCTGGTCTACAAAGTGAGTTCCAGGACAGCCAGGGATACACAGAGAAACCCTGTCTCGAAAAACCAAAAGAAAACAGAACAGAACGAGGCCTGCTAGGAAGGAAGGCAAACAGTCAGAAGATGCTGCAAGCTCAACCAGGGAGACAGATCAGCTCTGAAGGCAAAGCCAGTGGGAGTGGCTACCCGAGAGGGCATTGGTCATGTGACAAGAGAAGACAAGCCCTCCATGAACGACATTCATGGTATGTCTGCTGAATCTCAAGTATTTTCTACATTTCCAAGAAGAGACATTAAGTTGGATGTTAGATGTGGAAATCTGGAGGCCTGGATTATATACACAAATATGTGAGTTTTGAATATGTACACAAACACCTACACTCACCTCATGTGCATACATAATCTCAAAACTCTAACATAAACATTTGAATTGGAAAAAAAATTCTTAGACTCTGTTTTTTCTAACTCGAACATAGAAACAAGAGAATCTCCCTCTAATTATCTATGGTGTATGAAGAATGGAAACTGCCCTTGCTTTTACTTCCCTTAACCTTCATGGAAACCCAGGAAGGGGAAAGACGCCTTCCTTTAAAGGGCACATCTTTTCTCTTGCATTTGGGTGGGAATGCACAAAGTCGACATGACCCAAGGTTCTGTTGGTGTCCATAAACTGGGTAATTGGGCTGGCAAGGGCTGGTGGGGGCTGGCAGGGGCTGGCGGGGGCTGGTGGGGGCTGGCGGGGGCTGGCGGAAGCTGGTGGGGCACTGAAGTTGCTTCAGGTTTTATATATAGCATTGCTTGATGCCTTCCCTGTCCTCCACTCCCCCACTGTCCTCTTGTCCCTCTGTCCTACAGCGCACTGTTTTTCTCTCACTTCCGATTCCTCCTCCTATCAGGGGCCCCTCAAACACAAATATCTTGTAAGAATTGAGGGGCAGCTTGGAACATTTACTACCTAATTCTGTTACCCCTGCCACCCCAGAAACACAGCAATGCTCCACCTCAAATATAATATGGTTGCTATTAATGCATTTGTGCATGGATTAATTCCACCAATATGTGCTGAGGGCCCACACTTACTGGGTACTTTTTTCAAATACTGACTTTAGAACAAAAGATATAAATGCTCTGTGATATTCTACTGTGCAAAGAAAATTGGCAGATAATATACAAAACATAGGACTATGTTGCGTTATTATATTAGAAAGTCTTGTAGTGAAATGGAGGTAGATATGAAATGCTGGCTTTGTGAGGACAGGATGACTATGTAAGGTAATCAAAGGCTAGGCACCGTGAGAAAATGTCCTAAAGGAGACCTGAAAGGGACCTGAAGGAATCTCTTTGGGGTGGGAGACTATCGCCTGAGAGAACGGCCCAGAAAAGCTCTGAGTTCACACGTTCAAGAGGCAGCAAGGAGATGCTGTGTCCCAGCAGTGGCTCCTCAAAGTAAAGTCTCAGTGAGAAGTGAGTTTTGGTGTGGAGGAGAGGGCTGGATGGTGCAGCATTGCAAAGCCTTGAGGTTTTACTCTCAATGAAGCAGGGCCTACTGACTGGTGTGGGAATGACTGCTTTCGGTAACAGCACATGATAAAACAGCAACCTCTCTCCTCAAGTCTCTCAGAGTTGCAGCCAGATTCTCAATGCTGAGCCTCACTAAATACACAAGAAAGGGAGCAATCTCTGCTGGAGGATGCTCAGGCAATGCGAGATGACAGAATGGTCAGGGCCATGCATACTGGCATGTGGGATATTTGGGGCACTAAAAATACAATATTATGGTTACTGCTTCAAGAATAATTATGTGTATTTTGGACTTACCATTTTCTGCCAGTTGTTCATATAATCTTTCCAGCATATCATTCTTTCTCTAAGTATTCCTTACAGTTACTTTGGTTTGTTTTTTTTTTTCCCCCTGACCTGCTTATAATGCTCTTTATCACCTCTAATGGCAGAATTTAATTTCACTGTTTGGTTCTTACATTCGTGTGTATGCACACTTGTGTACACATGTGTACACATGCATGCACACATCTACATTTCTCACTCTGTGGGAATGAGCAGAAGCAAAGACAGTAGTAGTGCATATTGCCATTTCCTATTAAAGGGCCTTAGGTTTTCTTGAAGAAAAGGCATGCTCTGTAGCTGCAGCAGGGTAGGTCAACCTGGAAAGTTTACATTCTAGAAATTTAGGGGAGAAAACATAGTAGGACTTTCACAAAGGGTGGGGCCCCCCTCAGTGCACACAACTCAGATGATGACACTTGGTTAAGCCCTTAGTGCAAACAAGCCAGGTAGTCTCTGGGGCCTGCAGACCATGGTTTCTGGAGTTAACCTGTTTTGTATGTCTACAGAATCTGCGTCAAAGGAACTATCTAGGAGATATCTTGGTGACAATAAGCAGGCCCCCTTTCCTTAGAGGCTCCCCAGAGACACCTTCAGTTGGTCCTATTTACAGTTGTCAGGTTAGAAGTGCAGCTTATTGTTGGGTTAATTTTAACCCTGGCGTAATATGAGGACTTGTGGTCTTGGTATAGCCAGCAGTTTTTACTTATGTCTGGTTGAGAATGGTTAAGGAACTGATGTGTTCATTTTAGCATCCTGAACACAGAAGGGCTGGCTCCCCTTGCTTTCTGGATCTTTAGCCCATGGCTACTAACAGAATTTCTGTGGAAACTAGTGTTTGAGGGCTTGTATTCCAGGGGTACTAAGATGGGCCAGTTTGGGTCAATGAGCCAGATGACCTTAGGTGGAGGGTTTTTGTTTTTGTTTTTGTTTGTTTGTTTGTTTGTTTGTTTTGTTGTTGTTGTTGTTGATAATAATTTGCTACCTTGGTCTTGACCATTTACATAGAGACGTTGACTTCCTGGGTTCTGTTAGTTTCCAAATAATGATCTTCAGCTATATCACTCCTAGGCATATCTCCAAAGGATTCCCCAACATATAACAAAGACACATGCCCCACTATGTTCATAGTAGCTATATTTATGATATCCAGAAGCTGGAAAGAACCCAGATATCCTTCAACAGAGGAATGGAAACAGAAAATGTGGTACATTTACACAATAGAGTACTACTCAACTATAAAAAATAATGACTGCATGAAATTCTTAGGCTTCAATGTTTCAATGGACACATTGGCTATGAGCTCCCAATTTTAGTCTTTCTTAATTTTCATACCCAAGGTCTGCTTATGGGGGTTATGGGCCTTTATCATGGGAGATATGAGTGGAACTAGAAAATATCATCCTGAGTGAGGTAACCTAATCACAAAAAAAATACACATGGTATGCACTCACTGATAAGTGGATATTAACCAAAAAGCTCAGAATACCGAAGATACAATTCACAGACTACATGAAGCTCAAGAAGAAGGAAGACCAGAGTGTGGATGCTTTGGTCCTTCTTAGAAGGGGGAACAAAAAACCCACGGGAGGAAATACGGAGACAAAGTGTGGAGTAGAGACTGAAGGAAAGGCCATCCAGAGACTGTCCCATCTGGGGATTCATCCCATATACAGTCACCAAACCCAGACACTATTGTGGACACCAAGAAGTGCTTGCTGATAGGAACCTGATACAACTGTCTCCTGAGAGGGTCTGCCAGAGCCTGAAAAATACAGAGGTGGATGCTTGCAGTCAACCATTGGACTGAGCGCAGGGTCCCCAGTGGAGGAGTTAGGGGAAGGACTGAAGGAGCTGAAGGGGTTTGCAGCCCCACAGGAAGAACAACAATTTCAACCAACCAGACCTCTCAGAGCCCCCAGGGACTAAACCACCAACCAAAGAATACACATGGAGGGACCCATGGCTCCAGCTGAATATGTAGCAGAGAATGGCCCTGTTGGGCATCAGTGGGAGGAAAGGTCCTTGGTCCTGTGAAGCCTCGATGCCCCAGTGTAGAGGAATGCCAGGACAGGGAAATGGGAGTGGGTTGGTGGGGGAACACCCTCATAGAAGTGGGGGTGTGGTGGGGGTGGGATAGGGGGACCCCAGGGGGGGCTCTAGGGAAGGGGATAATATTTGAAATGTAAATAAAGAAAACCTCTAATAAAAAAATTAATGATTTTTGGCTTCCCCTCAGGCCCTAACCTTGATAGATTGAGATTGAATTGCCTCACATCACAGGTGGGTTGTGATGGTTTCCTTGCTAGGGCTGTGGAGGAGTCCATGTGCTCTCTCTCACTGGTTTTACAACCCCTCTGAGCACAATGGTATTTGCCTGGCTCTTGTAAGCTCAGGGGGCCATCTATCATTAGGAGAAGCATATTATTGGATAGATCAGAGCCCCCTTTCTTCAGTAGTGTACCCAAAGACCTAGGAGTGGACTCCTTTGTGGCCTATTTTCCAGGGTACTCCTGCATAAAATATTTTTACACAAGTCTACCTGGAAAGTGGGTTGGGTTTTAGTGGATACGTTGACTCTGAGCTCCCAATTTTGGTCTTTCTTAATTTTTATACCCAAGGTCTTGGCTTATGGGGGTTATGGGCCTTTACCATGGGAGACAAAGAAGACAAAACAGGACAATCATAGTTGCAGGGCCTGGGTCAGTTTTACCTTTAGCAGGTTGGAGGACCTGGTGATGACAAATCTCATGTTGTCCTCTATAGACTCCTTAAGCCAGGTGTGGTGGATCCACAGGATGGCACAGCTAACTTTCATTGCTACAGGAACGGTGAGGACCACAGGGTATAGGCCTTTTCATGTTGACTTCAGGTTCTGGGTCAGGATGTTTTTTACCTTATGTGTAAGGCTGGAACTGTGGGCAGGCTCAGACATAGGCCAGGGTGTGGCCTCCCAAATTCTCTGATGAATAGTCTTCTAGGCTTATTGTAGGGCTTGTAAGAACTTGAGAAGAGAATAGTTAATAATCTCCACTTTACGAACATCTCTTAGCTTAGGGTAAAGAGGGGGAAGTCTCTCAAACATTATTTCAAATAGAGTGAAACCTTGCCAAGATGGGGTGCACCTGGCCCTTAGGGTTATTAAGAGGTTAGCTCAATTTTCACTTTTCTCATGGACATATTTAATTTTCCTTTATGGCCTATTAATCCTTTCTACCTGACCTGAGCTTTGTACCTGTGGGCACGATGTAGTGTCCAATCAACATTTATGCCAGATTTTGGGGAACTTTGATGGTGAAAGCCAAGTCATTGCCAGGTCCCAGGGTGAGGAGCAATCAATTCCAACCCAGAAGTCAATGCTTGGAGAACTTTCTTGGTGAACATTGAGATTGTCTCCATTTGGGTTGGACAGGCTTCCATCCATTCAGAAAAGGTATCTATGGCCGGGTGTAGTGGCGCACGCCTTTAATCCCAGCACTTGGGAGGCAGAGGCAGGCAGATTTCTGAGTTCGAGGCCAGCCTGGTCTGCAAAGTGAGTTCCAGGACAGCCAGGGCTGCACAGAGAAACCCTGTATCGAAAAAAAGAAAAAGAAAAACAAACAAACAAACCTCCCCAAAACCCAGAAAAGGTATCTATGAAAATTAACAAATATGTATACTCAGTAATCTGGGCTTTGCCTCTGGGTTCAGTTACTTCTGAAGGTGTTTCCTTGGGTTTGCATTCCTTCTGGGACTTCCCCCTCCCCCTTTGAGATTTACCTGTGCATAGGTGGTACACAAGATAAGCTGGACACAATGTCTTTGACAATATTGTCTAGTAAAGGGATGTAGTAACTCAGCAGTTTTAGATGTCCCTATATGGGTGGCCTGGTGGTGTTTGACAGCCATTTGTCTTCTGAGAACAGCAAGGAGAATGGGTGTCCTGTAGAACAGGAACCACCATTCATCGTCCTCTTGTTTGGCATCTTTCCTTTTTGCCTACTTGATTTTTTTTTTCCTGTGTGCAGTTTGGTCACAGGAGAAATTTGGGTTCAAGCAAAGTGACCTGGATCTGGAGAGGCCCCACTGGTTCTAAGGCTGCCTTCCAAGTGGCCAAGTCTGCTGCCCTGTTCCCTTGGGCCTCTGGGGGAATTCCCTTTTTGATGCTCTTTATAGTGGACAATGTCAGGCTTTTGTTTGTTTGTTTTTCACTTCCTTTCTGGATGAGGTGAGGACTCCCCTTTCCTGATAGAGAGCCCACAGACAAGCACAAGTGCTATGACAATTGCATACCCCAGTCTGTGTATACAGTGACTTCCCCTAACAAAGTGTCTCAGTTAACATCTGAAGCTCAGCTCTTTGTGCTGAAGTCCCTCGGCTGAGATACTGGGCCCACGTTGTCCAATACAAGGTGACAACTGTAGGCCCCAGCATACCTGATTGTATTCTGTATAAAACAGCTACCATCTGAACAAGACAGCTCCTGTCTCATAGCCAGGCATCTGTTAGGTTAGGTCTGATGGATTGAACTCCATCAGCCACTTTCAGGAAATTATGGAGGGGCTCTGTTAGGTTCTGGTCTGACAATATGATGTCTGGGTTTATACTGAAGTTTTGCAGAATCAGATATGGGGCTTTGTCCAATAGAAGTGCTGGATATTGAGCTACTCATGTGTTGGACATCCACCTCTCTGTGGTGTCCCTCCAGAGGGCCTCTATAGTGTTCCTATAGGTTAGAAACAGCTCCTGTCCCAAGTCAGCTTGTCAGCTTACTTCACTAGCGTGGCTGTAGCAGCAACTGCCCTCAAATAAACTAGCCAAATAACAGAAACAGAATCAAGTCTTTTGGATAGATAGGCCTCTGGCCTCTTTCAGGGTCTGAGTGCCTAAGCAGACTTTCCTTTCAATACTCTGGGACTCACTCATATAGAAGTAGAAGATTTTCAGGAAGGTTAGGAATGGTGCAGAGATAAGGGCCTTCTTTAGGTCCATGAAATCTGTTTGCCAATTATTGTGGCTGGGTCCCACTGGTACTATTGTCTTAGCTAGCACTGTGAACATGGCCTCCACAAGTGGCAATACCCAACTGTTCCCAGAATTTCCTGCACTTGTTTCTTTGTTTTAGGCGTGGGAATCCATAGGATGGCCAGGATTCAGCTCCGAAGCAGTGTTTGACTCCTTCCAAGTTATGCCCCAACTAGGTGACACAGGGTGTACATAGTTGGGCTTCACTGGCTGAGACTCAGTACCCTAAGACCTGTGATGGCTCTAGCAGGACTTCAGTGGTCTTCTTACTTGCCTTCTCTGGTTTTGAAGCTCTGAGTTCATCTACCTATTGTAACAGGACTCCAGACACCTCTGCTGAAAAGTCAGGAGCTTAGCACTCAAGGCCTCACAGAATGTGGGAAAGTTTTGAACTCTCGTGGAAACCTAATTCATGTCAGTTGATCTGTTAAACTTCCTTTGGGATCAGTTCATTCAAAGGCAACAATGGGCTGGCTTATAGGTGCCAATGGGAGGCAAAAGAGACTCTTAACTCTGGAATTGAATATTTTTGTTTTTCTGGTGCAGGAGATTCAGAAAGATATAGGATTTAAGAACCAGAGGGTGAGTGGTTTCTGTCCACTTTTTGATCTTGAGTTCCTGCACAGGTTGGTAGTCCTGAGTTCTCAACTTTAGGATTGGGATCTGGGGAGTGTGGCAAGGGGTGAGGATGAATGCTTTCTGTAGCCTGTCAATGTGTTCAGCAATCCCTTTCTTGGCTTCCCAGCACACAGGGATTTTGATTTGTTTGATCAGTACCCAGGTAGCAGGTTTTAGTAATTGGGTGGCAGTTGGTGTTCTGTAGAGCCAATCCTGGTGGGTTATCCTCAGGGTATTGTTTTGCAAGTGTCTCAAAACTTAAGTATAATTTTTTTGTTATCAGACTTGGTTGGAGGAGGTATTCCTCTGGCAGGGGGCAAGTCAGAATATGATATGGAAGCTGAGTAGGATTCAAAGTAAGGTGAGCAGTGAGCAGTGTCCTCCACAAAGGATATAATGGCCCATAGGTTTTGTAATAACTTTCTCCCAATTAGGGGATAGAGGTGGTGTGAATGACTAAGGAGTGAGTGAGAGTATTTTGTCCCACGTCTACCATCCAAGAAGTTGTCCAGGGAAAGAGGGCAGTCTGTCCAGTGCCTTTGGACAGCTGTCTGTCGAGTGTTCACTGATCCAAGAGGCTCTGTCAGGCCTGAGTGGACCACTACTGTGTTGACCAGAAATTTAACAGATTTGCTCCCTAACTTTAATGTTACTTTGGGCTCCTGTAGGCTTACCCCAGTGGAGAATGGGACATTTTTATCCCCCCTTTTAAAAAAAATATTTATTTATTTTATGTATATGAGTACACTGTAGCTATACTGATGGTTGTGAGCCATCGTGTGATTGCTGGGAATGAAGGTTGCTCACTCCACACAGCCCTGCTCTCTCCCGCTCACTCCAGCCTAAAGATTATTTATTATTGTATCTAAGCGTACTGTAGCTGTCTTCAGATGCACCAGAAGAGGGCATCAGATCTCATTACAGATGGTTGTGAACCACCATGTGGTTGCTGGGATTTGAACTCAGGTCCTTTGAAAGAGCAGTCAGTGCTCTTAACTGCTGATCCATCTCCCTTCTTTTGATTTGGGCACTCTTCCTTTCTTTCTTACGATATGCACATTGGTCCTTTTCTAGCTTCTTCCTTTCCTGGTGCCTCCAGCTTCCCAGTCTGGGATTTCTTTTATCCATCTCCCTGGGAATCATCACTACCCCTCAGGCCAACCTTTTGTTTTCTTCTAGAGTCACAGTTATAATAAATTCTCTGAGCAATTTCCAATAATTGGGACCTATTTATATACCCTCAAACTATTTTAACATTTGAAGTTCCTTCTTAATGTCTGGAGCCAACTTATAACAAAAGCAATATTAGTTGGTCTCTGGTTTTCTGGTCTATCTGGGTCTGTGTGAGTGAGGAATCAAACATATTATAGTGGTTACTTATATAACCTCACTTACCTTAGACAGATGGGTGGGGCTTGGTGAAAATTGTCCAGAGCCTCCTTCCATAGGTTGCTATTGGGGTTTTAGTCAAGCCAGGCAAAGGGGAAAATCTGCTTTATTTGGGGCTACATTGTCTAACAGCAATCTCTTGTCCAGTCCAAAGGTGGCTTTCCTACTCTCAAGCAGGATCCTGTCCCTTTCCTTGGCTGTGAAGAGGGTGGCCAAGAACTATTGGCAGTCACAACTGTGGTCCCCCTAAAGCCAGGGCCACTCTGCATGTGTGGAGAGGAAAGGGGACCTAAGATAGAAGAAACTATCTCCTTCACCCAGCACAGGTGGGGGAACTACTTCCATCTCCCCTTGGCGAGGCCTGGTTGAACCTAGAGTATTTGGGTTCCCAACAAGAGGGTATGGGTCTTAAGCTAGGGGAATGAGTCTTCAACCAAAGAAAGCAATTGGTCAATATAGGGAAAACTGGTTGGGGTGGGCGGGGCCTTCAGTCACCACTTTCCAGGTGGCCTGAAGTGTCTGAGGGACAAGACATTCTTCACTGGGTCACCTGACTCCAAAAGAAGGTTTGGAGTTTTCCGGGTGGGTGAGAAACAGAATATCTTCATCCTTGTCTGCAAAACCCTCTTTGAAGTGTTCTAACAAGCATTTCAATGGTGTCTTGGGACTGCTTACTCCTCCTCCCATTTTAGATCTGTTTCTCCAATTAACAGAACTGACAGAAAACACATAAAGAGACACACAAACAGGCAAACAGTAAAGACAAACAGGGTATCCACCACACAGACTTAAAACAGGAGTCTGGTGATGTCTCACATGGATCTCAGACACTGGAATTAGGGCTGTGTCCAGTCTAATGTTCTATTCACACAGTAAACAGACTTATCTCTGGAGGCAACCGATTCAGGCAATTTTGTGTAATTCCCCATTTTAGGATGGAGGTATCAGGAGCTTCTGACATGGTAGGACTAGAGGTGGGAGAAGTCTGTGGGGCCCTGGAATATCTCAGGGTGCTATCCCCCCTAGAAACTTACCGTTTTCCCCACTACAACCCCAGAAGGGATCTGATATTCCTAGCATCTCAGTCTTTAGGAATCTCGCTGGGGCCTCCAGAACATTGCGAGGTAAGACCACCACACAAGACACTCTTAAAGCTGAAAAGAAAGTCTTTATTGCTGGCAAGCAGCTGCACAGGGAACTTACTCAATCATGCAGCCCTGAACCTTACAGGTCTTTCTTTGTCTTATATGTACAAAAGCTACATCTTGTTGCTCACACTTCAGCTGGCAAGCACAGTTAGCAAGAAGCAGAACTATAGGAGTCAAAAGACAAGGTCAGTACATTTAGTACATTACAGCTTCCTGGAGCTGTGGATTAGGTCTTTGTTTTAATTTGTCAGGTGTTAGGGCCTACAGGTTGGGGTCTAAGGTCAGAATGGTGGCTCTAACATGGATGGCATCAGTTGTGCTAAGGTCTAGTGGCCTTTTACAGAAAAGAAGCTCCACTTTCAGAAAATACACATTCGAGTGCTCAGAGGCGAAATGACATTCTATATGTATATGTATATTCCAAATGGTCCAGGAAAAATGATATATGCATAGATAAAGACATAACATGTTAAAATGAAATGATAGCATATTCACATTGTCTGGGCAAACGGGGGACCTTTATGTTGTTTTTTACAACTTTTTGTGTGAGATTTTTATCCAAATAAAAAGTTGTTTTAAAGAATCCTCATCTATCCATGGGGCTGGAGAGAAGGCTAGTAGTTGAGAGCACTTTCTCTTCTAGAGATCCTGGGTTCAGTTCCCAGTAGCCACATTAGGCTGCTCAGAGTTTGTAGGAGCTCTGATACCTTCTCTCAGGCCCCTTAGATAAATGGCATACGTCTACACATACATACATTAAAAAAAATAAAAAAAAACTTAAAAAAATGTTGCTAATCCAAACTGTCACTAAGTCCATATAACGATAATGGGCATTGCATTTGGAGCATACAGCTTCAAGGTCTGGCTACTCCAAGCCCAGTTAAAATGTGGGGCATCCAGTGAGGAGAACAGTGGATCTGTCCAGTGACTTTGGCTGCCACTTCCTACGCTTCCACCTGTCTTCCCAGGTCACTGCAGTGACTTCCATGGGGAGGAGCCATAGTAATGATGCAAATGACTTAGTGATGGGATGTGTGTATGTGCTCTTGGTGAAGTCCGGATGGGCCCTGAAGGATCAATGTCACTACTGTGGTCTAATAACAGGAACCCTGCAGTAAGCCTTGTCACTGCTGAAAGGTCATATGCTCTCAGTAATTGCCCTTCCATCCTGCCCTTCACAAACGCAGGGCAAGAAGCCAGGCTTCATGACTGTGGCTGATAACCAGAACGGTTTGGTTAGTTCCAGTTAGAACGTTGCTTGCTGTGACTTCCCAGGACCCAAGAGCTACAGGCCTCAGAAGTGGGGAGACAGAATCTTGCAGGAACTGTCAGAACTGTTCTTTCATACTTCCGGGATGGAAAGCAACAGTGCTTGGGGAACTGATATAGTTCCACTGCTCATGTCTGACAGTAACAGAGGAACCTCTAGAATTCAGCTCTTAAGTGCTGTGTGGTGTTGAGTTGTTGGTGCAAAGGAATGGAATAGGCAGATGGGGGGGGGGCAGCCTTTGATGGTGTGTCCTTAGTAAGTATAGGTAGTTCCAGATTGTAAGGGTCTCCTTGCCACCGTCTAGGGAGGTAAGCCAATCAATATCCTTTAGCACAGTGCTGGTGTGACTCCTCATGCAGCCTCTTGTAGACACTGGGGGACCAGCTTGTACTCTAACCCCTTCAAAATAATGTCAGGTCACGGAGCAGCTTGACTTCAGGGTCAGTTAAAGGTGGGTTTTCCACAAAGGGCATACATAATAAGACTTTCTGATGTTTAGTCACTAATGAAGCCAGGAAGGGAGGAGGGAAGGAGGGGGAGGGGGAGGGGGAGAGAGAGAGAGAGAGAACTGGAGGGAAAAGGGGAGGCAGGGAGAAAGGGAAAGAGGGAGGGAAGAAAGAAGGAAGAGAGAGAGAGGAAGGAAGGGAGGGAGGGAGGAGTTTTCTTGTGACTCTTCTAATAACTTGAAAAAACGACCTTAAACTGTAAATCTTAAAGGTTTATACATTGAACTGCCCAAGAATTTCTAGAATACCTGAAGCCAGCCTTTTCTTTCTTTTGGCTTCTAAATAGTTCAGCAATGGGATAACTGAGTTTTAGGGTGTGGGCCAAAGTCTTGAAGAATAGCTGTGTAAATGTCAGCCAAGGGAGAGATGAAAAAGTACTTCACTGGGCTTTACATTTTTAAATTTTATCTGCCTGCCTGCCTATCTTATCTAATCTATCTATCTATCTATCTATCTATCTATCTATCTATCTATCCATCCATTCTTTGACACCCCTGACCCACTAACACACACACACACACACACACACACACACACACACACACACACACACACCGTGGTGGGGACACATGCTCAGGTGCCCTGGCATGCTTGCATGGTGAGGTCAGGTGGGTTCCAGGGATGGAACTCATATCATCAGTCTTGGCAGCAAGCGCCTTTACCTTTGTGCTTTTACATAAGCTGGGTAAGCCAAGGGCTTAAAAATCACCCAATCAAGTTGCTGCCTTGTTGCAGGTGGTTGGGGCTACAAAGCCTGAACTTAACATGCACATTTCTTGGCCACACACACACAGGGCACTTCTTATTTTTGGAAAGTCCACTTTCTGTTTTAGAGTACTTTCAGGCTAGCAGTAGAACAGTCCCAGAGATTCCAACACACTCTCTACCCCTACTCAAGCACATCCTCCCCCCACATCAGCAGCCCACCAGAGAGGGACTGATGGATCTGCATTATCAAATCACTATTTGCACTAAAATATAAGTTTAATTGGCATCTTCGCTTGGGGTTGCAGGTCATTAAACTCGTCCACCTTTGCACTATTACATGGTCACATCTAAAGATCCTGGCTCTATCCTTTATTTGGTAACCATTGATTTTTTTTTTTAAAAGATTTATTTATTTATTACATGTAAGTACACTGTAGCTGTCTTCAGACACTCCAGAAGAGGGCGCCAGATCTCGTTACGGATGGTTGTGAGCCACCATGTGGTTGCTGGGATTAGAACTCTGGACCTTCGGAAGAGCAGTCGGGTGCTCTTACCCGCTGAGCCATCTCACCAGCCCGATTTTTTGTTTTTATTGCTTCCCTTTTTTCCCCCCACAAAATCATGTAAATGTCACCAGACAGTACATGACCTTTTTATATTGGTTTCCTTTGCTTAGCACCGTGCACCTGAGTTCCTTGGTGTCTTTTTTAGCTTGATTGCTTCAAATACTTTGGCACTGAGTAATCACCCATCATCACTTGCTCCTGTAACTATTCACCTACTTACTGAAAGGCAACTTGGTGACTTCCTAGTTTTGGAAACTATTAATAAGGCTGCTCTAAGGGTCTGCATGTAGGTTCTTGCATGGGCTTATAATCTCAATCCATTTGGGCTTTACAGTAAAAAAATTTACAGTCTAGTAAGAAATGTCCATCTGTTCTCCAATGGGTCCATGCCATTTGCATTTCCTCATCAGTGAATGATTCTGATCTGCTTGCTCTGCATCCCAGCTAGCATTTGGTGTTGTGTATCCTGGGTTTTGGCTACTCTAGGGTGTGGTGGTATCTCATTGCTTTTAAGCTGCATTTGTCTTGACACCAGTGTGGATCATCTCCTCACAGGTGTTTTTTTCTGTGAGGTATCCAGGGCTTTGGTTCATTTGTGGTTCCTGAGTTTTAAGGGGTCTTTGTACATCTTGGGTACCATCACTTTATCTGATGTCAGTTGAAAAAACTTTCTACCAGGCGATGGCTCAGAGTTCCATTCTCTTGACTGTTTTTTTTTTTTTTTTTTTTTTTTTTTTTTTTTTTTAAACAGAGCATTAGTTTTTTTCTTTCTTCTTTTGGAGATGCTGGGGCCTCAAATTCACGGCCTGGGGTATGCTAAGGGAGAGTTCTACCACTGAGCTGGCTGAATAAGCCAGCCCAGAAAGTTTGGAGTTTTGTTTCTTTCATAGATTATGGTTTTGCTGGTCATCAAAACTAAACTCAAGCCAGATTTTCTTCCCTCTTTTCCCGAGTTTTCCTTAGCTGTTTTGCACTTGGGTCTGTCTGTTATTCATTCTTTTGTTTTACTCTTTGGAGGAGGATGCACTGTGGTCTGCGCCCAGGCCATCTGTTGCATTGTGTAGCCTTGGCTTCCTTTGTCGGAACATCAGCTGCTGATCTTAAGTGGCTTCTGTGCCTCTGCTTCCCACTCACAGATCTCTTCCAAGACCCTAGCTTTGCTCTCCTTCAATACTGTGTTGGCTATTAGGGGTCCCTGGTCTCCTCTAGGTGTGTCCAATCCCCCGGTGCCACATTTGGCACATGGGGGCTATGGATATGGCCCAAAACAAAATAAGATCACTTAAAACATATTCATATTTTCTTCTAACACAACCGTGCAGTTCCTAAGCATGAAGTTTGAAAATGATGTTATATAAAAATGTGAAAACACTGGACTTGCTTAATAGATTCTAGATACAGCTTGTCGACAAGCAGAGAGTAAATTATTGGATTTTGGTTGTGATTTTATCGAATCTCTCAGTCAGGTTGGGAAGCCCAGATAGGCTTGCACTGAGCTTTCAATCTGCAAACGTGAACTATCTTTACCTTTTGGTTTTCAGTTTCTTCTGACAGTCTTATTCCCCTCCTCTAAATTCCATAGAGAGTTTGTTAGAGCTATGCCTATAGACTGTATTTCATTTTGGGAGGTACTTATATGAATGGGATTGTATATTGAATTTCAAACTCTACTTGTTTATACCTGGTACATAGGGAACTGATGGGCTTTTGTGTAGTATTGACCGGGTGTCCTATAGTCTGGCTCTCCTTTTAAAAGTACCATCTTTCCTTCATAGTTTTTTGGAGACTTTGGGTAGCATCCTCTCCGGGAACCACCTCCGATTCTGGAGTGAACAGATAAGCCCAAGACAAGGAGACTTGGAATGTTTCTTTCCCCTGGAGGCCGGGAGAAAGACATTAACTACAAATGCTTCCAGTCGCAAGGGACTGTAGACTTGTCACACATAGGTCCAACATGACCCTAATGGGTATAGGAATGAGCTGGGAAAGTGGCACTGGAAATTACTAACCCACTTCCCTCCTCCTAGAGCAGCCACACAGGGAGGTAGAGAGAACTAATTAGCTTAACTGTTGAGTGTGACTGTCCTCTGAGCCAAGCAGGGCCACCATCTTGGGACGCTCACTGAGCTCACTTGCAAAAGGACCGTCCCAGTTGGGCTTGGTGACTCTTAGGCTGTTCTCAACTTGTGGATCTCCAGCAGGGGTCACATAATCAGAGATCCTGCATATCAGATATTTACCTTACAGTTCATAACAGTAGCAAAACTACAGTTATAATGTAGCAACAAAATAATTTGATGATTTTTTTTTTGGGTGTGTGTGTGTCACCACACGAGAAAGTGTGTTAAAGGGTTATAGCATTGGGAAGGTAAAACAGACTGGTTTATACCCTCATGGAGGGTGGGAAGGCCACACTCTCACCTGGGCATCTAGTTGCTCCCTACCCCTAATTGTATGCAACTCAGTCTTAATTGCACATGGCAGGGTTGGTGGGGGACAGCATTATTGGCTGAAAGAGACTAGGGAAAGGGTTTCATCTCATCAATGGGGTAAGCCACTCCTCACTGTCTGTGCACCCTATGCCCTCAAGGATTCTCCAGAGCGAACTCCAACAGAATGGTGCCTCTGCTTATCCTTTGGGATTTCAAAGTGGTAGCTGTTGGTGGTGGCTCTCCCCGAGGAGAGGGGGTAGATGGTGCTTATGGCATCCCCTCTGAGAAGGAATTTTAACACCACCAAGTAACGTGAAGAAACCCACCTCGGCTTAGGAGCTGTCTGCTTCCTCTGAAAACCCCAAACCTATCAAAGTTTGATAAAAATACAGATGCTCAGCAGGTTGAGACAGGGCAACTGACCCTGAGGCCAGCCTGGGCTCAGAAGAAAACTTTGTAACACAGAAAAGGCTTTCTTAGACAAAGGAAAAGAAGAAAAGAAAAAAAAGAGAGCAAGAAAAGCAACCTTCGTCCGTGCTCATATTGTTTGTTTGATACCATGGAAACACAGTTGATTACAATGCCAGGGAAGAGATCAAAGGGCAGGTGGGGCACTTTCTTCACTGTCCAGACAAAGTCCAAACATTTACGTTATGGGTGTGAGTATTCGCCTTGCAGGCCTCTGTCTGTGTACTACATGTGTGCATGGTGCCTGAAGAGGCCAGGGAGAGGTGTTAGATTCCCTGGACCTGGAGTGACAGACGGTTGTGAGCCACCACGTGGGTGCTGGGAATCGAACCCAGATCCTCTCTGCAAGAGCAACAGGTGCTCTCAACCACTGAGCCATCGATCAAGCCACACTATGCATTCATTATTGTTTGTGTGTGTGTGTGTGAAATGTATTTTTTTTTTATAGTTTAGATAACCACAGATAGAATTACTGGGTCTTCTGCAATAAGTGCTATTAACCACCAAACTATTTATCCAGTCCCCTCAAAATTGTTTTAAACTTAAGCAAAGCTCATATTATTGGGAGGAAGTGTATAGATATAGAGATGTAACACATTATAAGTGCAATGTAATAAGCAGACCTTAATAATTAGAACCTATACATGACCCAGAGACAGGAAGTCTGTTACCCCAAATCCCACAAGGTTGGCATCTACTCAACTACCCATCAATGAGCTGCCCATTTGGCTTTGGAATGATTACGACCAAACCAATGTGCCCAAACTGGCTTGGAGAGACGGCTCCTCCCTTGCAGGTAGAGACTGGGGTGAGGATGCCCAGACTCCATGGACAAACAGGGCAGGTATTGTGGTGGCCTACAATTTCAGCACTCAGGAGGTAAAACTAAGATTCCCTAAATAAACTAGTAAATTAGGCTAGCCAGAATCTGCAAGCTGGAATTGGAGAGCTCTGGGTTTGGTGACAGCCTCAATATGGTAGAAATTGGTTAATATATCATGTCAACTAATAAGTGTAAACAAACTTGTTCACACAACATTGAACGAACACACACACACACACACACACACACGATATCCAATTTACTACATATAAATCCACATCAGGCTACAGGAAAAGGGCAAAGTTCTAGATGGGTCACATGCTGTGACTCTGTTACCACCAAGGTCGGGTGAGTGAAGACTAAACTGCCTAGAAGGGTCTGAAGTCTTTACATCTCGTCATCCACATACCGAGGGCAAGCAAGGCTCTATGTGGTTCTGTGTACAGTGCCACACTCACATACAGATAGGAGGCAATGGTGTGCTCGTGTTGCAGGATGGGTGGTCTGACCTGCGGATGTCTCTCCTGTCTGAACTCAGCAGTTTTAGGTACCGTGCAGTTGCCCTGTAACTCAATAGCAAACAAAGTTGGCGGCAGTAATCAGAACACCGAGTCCAAAGATCAGGAAGGTCAGAGTATGGCGGGCTTGACGGATGTTTTCAGCTTGACTTCAAACTGGACTGAGGAGAAAGGAGCCTGCCGGATGTCTTCCTCCTCGCAGGTGGCGTTTCTCGTACTGAAGTACATCAGGGATGTTTCACGACGCACAGGTCTTGATGCTGGAGACGGAAAAGCCATCACACCTAACTCAGAGGCATACATGTGCCACATCAACCAAGTATGGAAAGAGTTAGCAGTGTAGTCTAGACATACAAAATGCTGCTGCACTAGGGACCTACGCTCCTTTAGGTCCAGGGTAAGCACATTTGAAAATACATATAGTGTTCTGATTCACTGCTTTGCTACATTTAAATTCAATGGTAGAGTACACTAGGAAGTTTAACCTTGCTATTTTAATAATGCATAGAAAACACATCTGTACACCCAGTGAAGTCATCTTTATTGCATATTGCTATTTAAAAAAATGTACAGTCTCATAGCACACACACAACATCTTTTTTTTTTTTTTCTTGGTTCTGTAACAACAATCTTGCAACCTAAAGACTAAGTGGTTCCAGCTACTAAGCTAATAAGATACGAGACATTTAATTAAGTTTAAAAATTATAATGCTTTCCTTTGTTTGGCATTATTTAAAAAAAATCTTTAAAATACATACTCATGAGAGAAAAGTGGCTACTTACACCAGCACCAGTCTAAAAAGTCGATTTTTGTTTGTTTGTAACAATGGCACATGAAGTTTCCTGCACACAGTCTTTAAGAAAATAAACCCAAAAGCTGGGGATGGCAAAGGTGGCCTACCGGGAGGCCTACATGGATGTGAGGATGATTCTAAGAGGGGCAAGGGGACATGCGACATAGACTTGCTCTCTGTTGTGAGTCTCTCTCCACAGTTCCAAAACTGAGCTGGACCAAACTTTTCCTGCTATCAATAGAAAAGAATATACAAAGAGGCACTTTAGATCAGAAACAGTGAAATCCATCAGCCCACCCCACTCCTCCTCCTCCTCCTCCACAAGCTGGCCTGAGCCAAGACTCCATCAGCACTGTAGCCAGGATGCTTGCAGACTGTGGTTAGCCCGGGGCTGGGAGAGTCAGCTCTGCTTTGTCCCTGTGACTGCCTTAGTGAAGAGCCATTTGCTTCCACATAATGGGTAGAAGGTCGCTAAGTTTGTGATGAAGAAAAACAAAACAAAACAAAAAGTAAAAAGCACAGCTCTTGACAATTCTTAGAGCGCTGCTTCACAGCTTTTACACAGCACAGATCCCTCGCCATCTGCACTAAACATTATAGTTCATACAGATTAGTTTTTAAGTAGTACGGTTCCTGTATACTATGCACATTGGTATTCTACCGTCCCTGAAAACCCCATTGAGAATGTGAACTCCTTGGTGGGCAGGGACTCTGTCTTGCTTACCACTACAGCTCTACTATGCCTGGTACATAGTAAGTGCTTAATAAATATTTGATACTTGACTGAAAAAACCCTCAATTTAGTGAGTAAATAATATTGTAGTGCAATAGGAAAAACTATCTCTCCACAGGAAACCCAACCACAAAAGATGGAAAACAAGAGAAAATGCTAGTCCCTCCCCACACCCTAGTACAAATAAATAAAGCAAAAGAAAACAATAGTAACAGTCCTCTTTACATACCATATAATTTAAGGATACTAGGAGCTGGCAGGTCAGTGGTAAGCGTCCATTTTTTATTCTCTACTGCTCATTGTGTTTTATCATTTCTCCCTGAGAGCTTTATTTTTTGGACTGAAATTGTACAGGTAGCGTCACTGACACACAATTTAAAATGACAACACGTAACAGCGATCACTTCAAATATTCTTTGAGATAAATAGATCTGAGCATCCCTGTAGATACTGTTGACGTTTCGTGTCCATTTGAGTGTCCTTTATCCTGGGACATGCAGCACGGCCTATGAGGAAAACTGAAGACGCCCCAGAAGCACCCCTATGCCTTTAAGAAGAATCTTCAGGGAGTTCTTCCGCTAAGTCTTGGATGGGAAATGGTATTTGTCAGGTCTATAGATCTGTATGTTAGGTCAATGAGGAAGCTCTGGCAATTCTGGTTCTTAACCAGGATCCAGGAGGCATCACTGGGAAAGTGTGATTTAAAAAAAAAAAAAAAAAAAAAAACAAACCAATGAAAGAAGTCATCAAGAGCACTTGGCAGAAAAATTGATGAAATTAGGGGGAAAACGGTGTTCAAGTTTTAAATATATAAACGAAGTGTGATTGACATTCTACATGATATGAACGTGTGCAAGATGTTCTCAACAGACGTTTGTACCCTAGACAAGCATGTACCCCAACAGCAGCATCCGAACCTCGGAGCTGTTCTGCTATGTCAGTCACTGATGCGGGCGGCGGTGCCTGGCCCACAACCGTTGAGCTCACCCGTCTGTTTACCAACTCCATTTCTACCAGTGAAAATCGTCTCACTACACCAACCTTGGGAACCATAAAATATTTCACAAGACAAGCCTTTTTTTTTTTTTTTAACTTCCTCTTTTCTCCACCCCCCACCCCCCTTTGAAGGAATGTCTGTCATCTGTTTTAGGAGAGAGTATTGTGCTTCTGAACAGGCACGGTGTTCAGGGAAAGAAAATGAATCCCACTCAATATGAATGCATACGCAAAGGGTTTCTGGGTGTACACATTAACATGAACTTTTTAAGCATACACATAGGTCCCCGGACAACACTTAAGACTTCTATGTACATTTTCACATATATACACACACATTTACACACACACATCCACACCTTCACTCACAGAGGAGAGAAGAAATTGCCACTGTTTTGGATCGCAAGGCAGTGTAATGGAAAGTTCTGGTCACCCCAAAGGGCTGCTACGGCGCTTTCTAGAAAAGGATGCAAGGAACCTAAAAATTAAGTTTTGTGATTGGTCGCTCCCGGCTGCTGTCCGTCACCTGGTTGGAAATGCGTTTCCGGTTCCGTTTGAGTTTTGAAAGGTCTTTGTCGAACACCTCTCCTGAGCGCAGGGCCGAGACCAGGTCGTCAAACTCTCCGCTCTCTTCACTGCTCTCCTTGGCTTTCCTCATCTTCCGTTCCCTCTCCCGCTGCTCTTTGAGCTGTGCATAGAAAGAGTCCTCTTAGGTTAGAGTATTCTTTGTTTTCTGCACAGAGGTAAGAATTCTGGGCCACGGGAGGGGATGAATCTCCTATGTGAAGCCATGTTCGGCTATGGCTGCTAACCTGTATGGGTGAAGAGAGAGCTCACTTCAAAAGCAAAGGACAGTGAAAACCAATGCTTCCCAGTGGCTAGGTAAGTTCCGCCATAGTCTTTTCTTTAAAAAAAAAAAAAAAATTGAGGCAATAGTAGATAATTTACAGCTATTTTAAAGGGATGCTAAAGTCCTTTTGCAAATTTATGATCACTTCTTGAAGGCAGTTTCTAAGGAGATAAACTCGCGGGATGTGGCTCCACCTTTTCAGCCTTTGGGAAGAGACAGCCGAACTGCTCAAGGGAACGGTGGCATGGCTCTCAGCTACCTGCAGCACTCTAGAACACATGCTCTTCCCTCCTTGACAGTGCTTTGGGAACGCAGGGCCTGGGTCTGGTCATAGCTGGGTGCTGGAGTATCTGTCGGTCATGTGGCACCACAATGGGGAAAGGCCAACCCACTGAAACCCGAGGGCTGTGGCCACAGGCTGCCAGGAGGGCCCGCTGAGGGAGCCCCTCTCACCTGAGCTTCCAGGCGAGCCCGCCGTTCCTCCTCCTCCTTCCTTTTCCTCATGTTCTCATTTTCCTGTTTTGCTTCGGCCACGGCCTGAAGAAACTGATCAAAGATCCCGAAGAACTCATCTGGCTGGATCTTGCCAGCCTCTTCCCCAAAGTGCTTTACTGCTTTAGTGAACTGGTGAAAAAGTTTAAAAAAAAAAAAAAAGTCAGTGTTCCAAGAGAACAGAGTTCATAGTCAAACCGAATTCTCCAGAGAAGGCCGGGAGTTCAAATGCAACAGAGGGTTCTTAGCCAGCCAATTATTTACCTCCAGCTGTTGCATGCACCTACTTGTTTCCAAAGCAAGACACAGACACTCCCCGATTCCCGAGCCACGATTCTTGCCCACTTCATTTTAGCTGAACACCTATGATCTCCTCATACAACTCCGTGTTAACTAAACAGCAGTAAACAGGAAAGCAGAATGTGCAGCAGGACACCCACGACAGAGAGACTAAGCCAGCACCGCACGGGTGGGAAACACCACACTTAAGCTTTCCTTTGAAGTAGCTTAATTCCGCTTACTGGGGCCACGTGGGGTACGCGGAAAACCAATGGGGCCAAAGACATCTCAGCTGCTTTCTCCTACCCATAAATAATGCTGATACTGTCTTAGGCTCCCTAGCTCTAATTAGGAAACAATAACTGACTGTGGACTCATTATTATCATCCCAAGTTTGTGGCTGCCAGTACTGTAGGCCAATCCTACTGCTCAGAAATCTTTTTAATGTCCCTCTTTCAAAGTGGACAAATACAAAGTATGGAATAATTTTAAAAATTTAAACAAAATATACAGCAATAAGCCAGTATGTGCAGTTTCTCTTGACTGTACTTTGGTTCTCTGAGGCCTTTCTTTTCTAACTTAGAGAGTTGGTTTTCCTAAGGAGTCTTGGCATTACCGGGACAACCCAAGGGTGGCACTATTACTGTCAGTACCCTGTTCCTAGGGTGAGGGCCCAGTGCTGTTGGCCCTGCTCAGCCCAGCTCAGAGATCAGGCTCCAGAGTCCACAGAATTCTCTTTCCTGTGCTATCAACTACTTTCTAATCCAACCTTCTATTTTCTTCAGATTCAGACCACAGTAAGTTTGTATCATCTTCAAGTCCATGGTTTCTAATTGACTTGATTTTTGTGTTACCTGCATTGCTTATATTGTTAAAGCTTTCAGTATTACAGTAATATTATGCATACTAAAGAATGTTCTCCATGTTTTTACACATAACAAATTTGACTAAGACATGTATGTTTTACATATTTTCTAATTACTTTAAATATTTTAAGGTTTAGTTGTGTGTACGCATGTAAGTATGCAGGTGCGTTTGTGCAGTGGTGCCCATGTGGAGGTCAGAGGTCAACTTTGAGAGTGACTTCTCTCCTCCTGGTGGGTACCAGGATGGGGAACTCAGGCCGTCAGGTTTGCATCACAAGTGGTTTTACCCACTGAGACATCTCACTGGGCCTCAGATTTTAAAACATATTTTTTCCAACCATTTCCTCTCAATGTAGAGCTGTTCTCAATGTTTGACTTATTTGGAAATATTCTATTACAAAACAGAACTCTTTAGGGAAAAACATAACATTCTTCACACACCACATTAGAGTAGTCTAGCTTGATTCATGGTTTTATAAGCTGATCTCTAAAGGTTCTGGTATGAACAAAACAGCAATAAACAGTCGACAGCTGAGCTTCTCAAACACTCAAGTTCATGCACTTTAGACCATCACAAGGATGATCTTTTTATCTAGGAATTCTAGTGACGATGAAGTCATATATATTTTAGTTTTAGAAATTTGAAGAAACCTCAAGCCAGATGAATGTTCCCACACATAAAACCACAGGCTATTCTGCATGTATGTTAAAAAAAAACCCCACTGATTCTGTGTTTTAGCTCCATGATGAGGTAGGCAGGGGTCCCTTCTTTTACAAACACAACAATATACAGGTGTGGTGGTGGATTGGACCACATCTATGGTTATAACTTGTCTTGTTCGCACCGTGGTATGTTACAGTTGGATTCCTAATAGCGGCTCTGTGGCACATGCTGTCTCCTTGTTTATTGGTAAGGCTGGAAGGTAGCACTGAAGTTAGCTGATGTTTGAGAACATACCCTCTGAACTTGAGCTCAGTCATCCACACCAGATAACTCAACCTGACCACTGAAAACGATGCCTACTAGTCAGGTTTGAAAGAAAGACTTAAGTAAAAGGAGTATGGTGAAAGATTGTGCTGGTGAGTGTCAACTTGATACAAAGCTAGACATATCTGGGGAGAGTGGAACGTCAGCTGAGGACCTCCTATGACAGACAGGCCTGTGGGCAAGTCTGTGGAGGCATTTTCTTGATTAATTGATGTTGGAGAGCTCAGCCCACCCTTGGGCAGTGGGCTGAGCAAGCCATGGGGAGCAAGCCCCGTAAGCAGCATTCCTCCAAGGGTTTTGCTTTAGTTCCTGCCTTGAGCTCTTACCCCGAGTTCCTCTCATAATGGACTGACTGGGGCATGTAAGCCAAATAAACTCTTTCTTCCCAAAGCTGCTCTTGGTCATTTTATTTAGCACAGCAACAAAAAAATCAAACTTAGAGATGGGCTGCATAGAACCCTGTGGTGGGGAATGTACCTAGTATCAACTCTATGAATAGTGAGAAGCTACCAGGGGAAGATATAACAAGAAAGCATGCTTAGAAGTGTTGGTTATTAGCCAACAAAAGTCTTTCTCATACAAGAAAACAAATCTTAAATAGAAAGTACCACAACAAAGTGTCTTACTAAAATAATGTTCCTTTGTAATGATGCTGTGAAGTGAAACACATCACTGCTGATTTGCTCTGCATACCAGCCTCTGTCCCCTAGAGATAAACAGCCTACAGATATATGTGGCCTTGGTCATATCTGCTCCTAGCTCTCATCACTTACTCTGCTTCCAGAGATGAACAATCCAGTGGCAACCAAGGCTAAGGTGTCACCACTCTAACCTGCAAGGTCTTGCTAACCTAAAGGCAACATAGGCCAGCTAGACACTAAGGGCTACCCCGGAGATGAAAGTACAACCGATGCACAGAACAACTGGATCTGGAAACATCTGCTGCTGCATTTCCTGACCATGGACTGCTGTCCTTTAGCACCACACAAAAACTCAGGGCAGAAGAACCATGCAAATGCGCACACAGGAAAATTTACCAGCTCTTTAGCTTCTGCTAGAAGATCTTCAACATCTGAGAAGCTGAAGCTAGCCAGGGTGATGAACTGGCTGACAACAGACACGAACTTGTCTCCAGGCTGTGGGGGCTGAGACTTCTGATACTCCAGCTCCTGAAACCCAGAAAGCAAGAGGTTTCACATGTGCACACCTTGTCTCTTAGTCTCACCTAGGTGAAGAGCTCAGACAGCAAATGCATCATCAGTAAGCTCTCACGTCAGTTCCCTTCCCCACCCTTCCTCTCCACACCAAGGCCACGCCCATGTGTGTAGACATACCTGAAAACAGCTACTTAATTTTCTGAGATTTTAACCGAGGTGATTTCTCACTCTGACTTTTGAAACAAATGAACACTTGGTCAAAATAAACAGAACCAAAACAGCAGGATTCAAAGTATTTGTGAGGCTGAGCTTGCTGGTCGATGTTCTGTGTTTTGATTTTTCTTCTTCCTTTTGTTTAGTTTTTCTGTTTTTGTTTTTCTCTCCTTCCTCATCTACCAATTCTCTTTACTTCCTAAACCATGGTATGTATCTGGGTCAGCAGAGCTGCAACTGTAGCTTGCGGCAACAGGCTTATCCCCCTCCATTCCCCCTGTCCACACCAAGAACAGGTCTTGCTGGATAGGCAGGCAGGAAAATGAATCCTCTGTTCATTTTCCATGTTCTTTGCTACCATGGTGACAACCACACAGAGGGCTGAAGTCAAATTTCATGGAATCCAGCCATTTTGAAACATACATTCTTAACAGCTACAGTTCCCCAGCTTCGATATGCCCAATGCACAGACACAGGGAGCTTAGAGGAGATATTAGTCAAGGAGTTGATCAGTGACAGCAGAATTTGAGCTCAGTCTTCTGGCCCCAGTACTAGCAATATCTATGCTAAGTGCCACCAGACTGGCTGAGGATCACAGGATTTTCCTGCACCTGCTTTGGCAGAGACGCTGTTCAGCAGGAGTGGAATGCTAGAGGTCTATGGGTTCTGACTAGTCTACTGCTGATACTGTTCTTCATGGCAGACTAAATGAAATGACAGAAACAGAAACTCAAACTGTGGAGCCAGCTTTGTCTGGAGACATCCTCGCAGCTTTAGTACCTTGGTATAGATGAATACACACACACACACACACACACACACACACACACACACAGTGAGAGAGAGTGAGGGGGAGAGTGAGGGGGAGGGGGAGGGGGAGGGGGAGGGGGGAGGGGAGGGGGAGGGGGAGGGGGAGAGGGAGAGGGAGAGGGAGAGGGAGAGGGAGAGGGAGAGGGAGAGGGAGAGGGAGAGAGATTGATTGTGCTGGTATAGGGATGGTGAACTATCTTAAAGCATGTCATTAGCCACTCACTCACTGTATCTGGATTTATCTCTGACACTTCACACAGCATCACTGACTTGGACAAAGCACAATTAGGACACATGAATATCCAGGTGAGTCAAGCTCTGTGGCCTCCTAATATGTCAGTTACAGCTTGACATTTCAGCTGCCAGGGGCAGAGACAGGCTCTGTCGTAGCTGGTGATTTTGTTAACTTGATACATGCTAGGGTCATTTGGGAAGAAGGAATCACAAATGAGAAGATGCCCCCTCCAGACTGGCGGCAGACATGCCTTTAGGGTATTGTCTTGACTAGTGATTGCTACGGGAAGGCCCAGCTCTTTTTGGGCTGTGAGATCCTTGGGCAAGTGGTGCTGGGTGGTATAAAAAAGCAGGCTGAGCAAGCCACGACTGGTCGAGCCAGCAAGCAACATTCTCTCACAGCCCCTGCTTCAGTTCCTGGCTCCTGTTGCAGTTCCTGTCTTGAGTTCTTGCCCTGACTCCTGTTGATGACGGGCTATGATATGGAAATGTAACTAAAGTAAACCCTCTCCTCCCTAAGCTGCTTTCAGTCAGAGTTAACCACAGCAAAAAGAAGCCCTACCCTAGACAGCTTCTGCGGTCCCTTTCCTATTAAGAACATGATGCAGTATATGCCACCCAGGAGATGGAGCACAACTACGCTTTAGCAAGCAAAGCCACTGCAAGTCCCGGGAAGACCACCTTGACCTGGTGGTCTTCTAACTCAGACACACAGGGTTCAAGAGTGTGCACCACCTGGCTTAGGGATGGCACAACTGCTGCTCCAGTCTCAAGAAAGTCTACGTGGGAAGGAGAAGGTAACCACTCAGGTTACCAAGCATCCTGGCCAGGCCGGGCCTTCTAAAACTCCATGGAGAAATGTCCAGGCATTCATAATACAATTCCTGTATCCCCCCAGGCCCCAACTCCTCAAAAACAAGCTCCTGAATCTTAGTGGAAAAAAAGATTAAGATGTTATTAGCACTATGTCTTCAAGGAATTCAACAGGGTGTAGGATATAGTTTTGTGATTCAAAGAGGAGAAAGGAGGGCACCTTGGCATCTGGTGATAAATTACCTGCAAGGTATTTAAGGGAAGGGCAAGTTTCAGACTGTTCCTGAATCAGTAACCTCACCCAATGCAGACACAGCCAGCTGGGCAGGGCGTGAGTGGTGGTTCTCATCCCTGGACTTACTCCCTGGCAGCCGCATCCATGGAGACACTCCTGTGGCGGTGTCCCAGCGCCGCTGTGCTGCATTCTTCTGGCTCCTCCCTATCTTCTCCACATTCCTGTGGTTCCCTTTTATCTTCTGTACCTGGGCAGCCCCCCTCCCATGGACCTTTCCACACCATCCTGCTCCTAAGCCATAACTGGAGTTCATCTCCTCCAGTAGGAGCACCTTCTCCAGGACGTGCCAGCCAATCACACGCCTCCAGGCCAGCCTCAATCCAGCCCTTTCATCACACCCCTCTTGGATCACCACCATGCTTATCTAGACAGGGTCCTGCTGAGGGAACTAGCTGCTCTCACCACTGCAGCACTAGAAAGCCTTGGACACGGTATGTATGCTATGCCCAAGAATGTGTTTGGTGAAGACTCCCCTTCCCAAAGGACCAGTTCAGAAGAAGCAGAGGGGTTCCATCAGCCTGTGGAGAGGCACATCAAACCATAACAGAACATGGAAATGGAAGGTTGCCTCACCTGGTCCACTCATGCTAAGGCCTGCCTCCTGGGTTGAATTGTTGGCCTTCCTCACCTACTTCAAGCTCCCACTGCAGGGAGCCTCTCAGGACACTTGGCTGCATGAAACTGAGTTCCTATACTGGATACAGCTTGTGCCTGCTTCTTTCTGGCCACTCTTATGGAATCATGTTTATCCTGGGCAGAGCACATGCCAAAGGCGCTCCTGTGCTCGAGGTCTGCACACCAGCGAAGTAGTGAGGAGGCCGGCAGTCATGGTGGGCAGTCATGGTGGGAAGCAGGTACTCACCGTCTCTACAGCTTTCAGGCCACTCCTCAGGGTGCTGATCTCCTTGTCCAGCTCAGTCATGCTGTCGGAGAGAGTGACATCTTAGCAGTCAGCAAGCAGCTTATAGGAGTAACTAAGAGACACACTGGCTCGAGTCAGTACGTGCTTGGAGGCAGGCATATGCTTAGCTTATAAACTATATTCCAGGGACAGTGAGATGGGTGAGAGTGCTTGACAACCCCAGGTTACTCCTAAGGACCCACACGGTAGAACGGTAGAAGAAAACAGTTGTTATGACTTCCAGAGGCTGTTATGGAGCATGCATGTGTACACACACGTACACACGCACACATTAAATGTGATAGAAAGAAAACATTCCTCTCATTCTCAGATTTCACAAAAGCTACAGCATTAAAAAAAATGTAACTTATGTGTATATAATTTTAATTTTTCTGTACATTTTTTTGTTTTCCTCTGCCAGTAGGTATATTTTATAGGTTAAAAATAGCAGAAGAAAAATGTTTCCCATGAGTAAAGAAATATTTTATGTTTGAATCACAGAACGCCTCTGCTTCAGCAAGTTGCTATATGTAGAAATGAGCATGTGCCACGTTTGGCTCTCTAAGAAGGTGGCTCGCCCAGAACCTCATTCAGTCGGGACCCTGCAGCTCACCACGACTGCAGCAGTGGGAGCAGCTAGTAGCCTCAGTCAGCAGGCAGTTGCTGAGAGCTGTCCTGGTCACTTTTCACTTTGCTGCCTTCTTTGTTTTTAGTGAAGAAAGATTCCTGGGCTTCTCCCATGCTTTCTGTTTCATGGCTTTTAAACACTAAAGATTAAAGCTCAATTCTCACAACCCCACTGTATCAAAGAGCTTGCCGCCAATAGTTCATTTACTCAAATAGATCATTTCTTGTGTTACCTACTCTATTTCTTATACCAAGGGAAGGGGAGGGGAGGGGGGAGGGGAGGAGGGGGGAGGGGGAGAGAGGGGGGGGAGGGAGGGAGGGAGGGGGAGGGGGAGAGAGAGAGAGAGAGAGAGAGAGAGAGAGAGAGAGAGAGAGAGAGAGAGAGAGAGGGAGAGGGAGAGAGGGAGGGGGGAAGGGAGAGGGAGAGACAAGCCACTTAGTCTAGGTTGTAAATTCACAGCAAAAGGCGCAGCTTAACTATCTGTCTGTCAGGAGGGGTGGAGGGCGGGGAGCGTGGAAAGCTGCCTGTTTCCATCTCTGAAACAGAACGAGATTTGTGGGGAAAGTTTGGCAACTTCCCATTTTATTTTTAGGTTCTTGATTTGCATAACGACTGCTTCCCATTAAAGGGCTGCTTGGTTCCAAGGAGTGTGCGTATCTGTGGCAATGTGGCTCCCTCACACGGAAGCCTTCCGTTTGCTCTACCTTGCGTGTCCCTTTGACTCAGAACTACCTATGTAGAGAAGAGCTGCTCTTCAGAAGCTCTGGTGAGGCTAACTCTATGGCCTCACATGCGGCCAGGTGCTCTGCCTCCAGGCAGCACCCCTGGCCTTCAAGTTTACTTTTTGTTTGAGACAGTCTCACTAGGTTGTCCAGGCCAGCCTTGACCTCGCTTTGTAGCCCAAGCAGGAATTGAACTTGCAGTCCTGCCTTTGTTTTCTGAGAAGCCAAAAGGCCTAGCTGATGCTTATACTCTTAAAAACAAATCAGATTTTACACACTGGGGCAGAGAGTATTCCAAAGGACCTAGAACAAATATACATTCTCTGACGCGTCTGGCTGCGATTCCAACCACTTCGCGAATTTGCACTTCAGTGCAGAGCCAGCGCAGTGCCTGCCGCTCTGCAGTGTAGCTGGCAGAGCAGGGCTGGCTGTACTTACTTTACTTTCGCTGCTTGAGGAATATCCCGCAACTCTTCGCTCAGACCGAGGACCTTGGGGTACTTATTCTCCACAATAGTTATCAGGTAGTGCAAAAGCGTAATGTTCCTGCGATTAGAGAAAAGGAGGACGCGAAAAGTGACTAATACGGTTTATCGATTCACGGGGCAAGACCCAACATACACCAAGAACTGGGAGCGTGTCATGAGAACAGTTGTTGCACCCATCAAGGAGAGCAGCTGTTAAGAAGTATTTTGCAAGTCTAGAACAACTCGATGTTGTGGTTATTGGTGATGCCCACTTAAGGTTTCCTGCAAAGGGTGGTGGGATGAAAAGCCCCCATTTCAGAGCGGATGCTGGGAGTGTACCATGACTGTGCCATTACATACCCAATGTCCCTGCAGCTGTGAAATCACTTCTAATTTTAGCAGTTCTTCAGCTCTTAACTGCATGACCCTTAGTAGTTATAACAGCTGTTGGTGCCATTTTCCTGTCTGGTGATGACAGGATTGAACCTTGACTGACCTGGATTGGGAAGGGGGTGTCTGATAACGCTATCAGGCAAAGCTGTGTTAGTCTGGTCCCGTTGTCACCAATTCTACTGCACATCATAGTCACCTGGTCTCCAGATGCCTGGGCCAATACCAGAGATCCATGTAATTGGGATGAGGTGGGGCCAGGCATGGCTATTTGTTAAAATTCTCTGGTTAGTCTAGCTTAGACAAAGAACTGCTCATCTATCAAAGTGGTCAGAGTTAGAAGTATACAAATACATCTGTAGCAACATTTCCATAAGTTAGGCAGTTTGCTAATTTACAAGGCTAAGCCACTATTCCCCAGCCCACCTATACCAAAGTGAATCAGAGTTGCCTAACAATTTTTTCCCATACAATGTAAAGCATTTGCAGTGTTCTGTGGCTTTACCCAGACAACACTCCTGTTCCCATGTCAAGGGTTCAAATAGGTTTTTCTTTATTTTTGTTCCTATCAGTAATTAGGAAACAACTTCCACTAAAACAAAACAGTGGCCAATATTTCTGGCCTCTCAGGCTTCTGTGAGCTTGCTACATCTTATTATTGAAGTATTACCACTGCTTATAGAACATATCTCTCTGCCCTGAGCCTCTCCTCTAAAGGCCGAAGGTGGAAACAAATCACTAGTAATTATCACAATAATGCTATTTTCTTCATTATTTTAAGAGATGCTTTTTTAATCTAGAGAAATTCCCACTTACTTAATTGGACTATATATGTTTTTAAAAATTAAACCCAGGCCAGGCTTCCATATTTCTTTGTTGGCCAAATAACATCTCATTTGCCCAAAACATCTTTTAGAATGAACAACTGAAGAGCCACACATCTGGCTAGTCCTGGTGGCTACTGAATCAGCCCCCTTGTGCTGACTGCACGATTGGTCACGTGTACAGTTAACTCAAGTGAATGCATGGCTGCTCACTGGTCAGGCACTCCACTAGGTACTGGGGCAGTCAGTATACCTACTGATGCTACAGCTGGGAAATACCTCCACACAGAAGCAGACAGAAGAGAAAAAAGATTGCAAATAATTTTTTTGTTTTGTTTTGTTTTGTTTTTCAAGACAGGGTTTCTCTGTGTAGCCCTGGTTGTCCTGGAACTCACTTTGTAGACCAGGCTGGCCTCGAACTCAGAAATCCGCCTGCCTCTGCCTCCCAAGTGCTGGGATTAAAGGTGTGCGCCACCACTGCCTGGCTGATAATAATTTTTATTCTTTTGAGAAAACTTGTTCATATAAATTCTGTAGTAACTTTACTAAGCAGACACCATGTAAGAGCCAAATTATCAGAAAGTGGGGGATGGGTGGATACTGACTTTGCATGGGGAGAAGTTGCAAGAGATGGTGTCCTTTCAAAGACAGCTGTTCTTTATATGCAAATAAGAGGCTGCAGGTCCCTCTAACAGCCTGCAAACGAGACCCACCTGTGGGCAAAGAGCAGCACTGTGGACTGACCTGCAGATCAGGGGTTAAATCCTCCCCCAGGCTTGGGGGTGGAGCAGCAAAACCGCCACTTGGCATTGCCTTGGCTTTCTTATCTGACAACATGTGGTAAGGAACTTGGCCTGGCCACTGACAAGCTATTGTGACAATCAAATGTGAAAGTGCTCCAAAAAGCACTGGGGCTCCCGCTAAGGAAAGGACAACACAACAGCACTCTGTCTCTGTGAGGCGAAAATAACAGCTTAACACATGGCTTACTTCTTTTATCACAGACCGAGAGCTGCTACACATTATGGCTGCTATGCACTATGCTTCAGTAACCCTATAGGGAACATAGGGTAAGAAGTCTCATTAGTGAGGAGTAATTGGGGCGGACAGTCCGTCATGCTAAAGGGATTTGGCTCTGAGAAGCTTTACCTCAGGAAGGATTGTTCGAGGTCCTTTGAAGCCAGTGAACGCCTCAGAGAAACAAAGCTCTTGGACAAACACCTGTTAATGTGCGTGATGACCCTACCTGCTCAGGACACAGGGGCTGGCATCTTAGCGCTTCTAACCAGACTGTTTACCTCAACTGTGAGGCTGTGCGCATCCTAGGACACATCTTAATGAGCCTTGGGGTGTGCAGCTGAAGGCAACTGCATTCTTAAGACTGGTAGACCAGCCTGGGACTGAGACATTCCCAGGATGCCTAGTTTCTCCTTTTTCTGAAACACAGTTCTCTGTGGAGGGGCAGAGACTAGAGAGGTCATGAGACACTCAGAGCTGGGAGGGCTATGACTTGGTTTTGGGTGTATAGAGGTCCATCAGTGAATGGCTTTTTAGCATGTTACACTATAAAGTTTAAAAATTTTTACATTTATTTATTTACTTACATTTTGTGTGTATGTGCGTGCATGTATGTTTGGGTCAGAGGACAACTTGTGTGAGTCAGGCCCTCAGTCTTGGGGAAATCAACTTTACCCATTGAGGTACCACACCAGCCCCACGAGTGAGCGAGTTATTTACCTTGGAATAGATCGGTGGTTCTTATCTGTGGTTCCTGACCTCCCCCCACCCCGCCACGTCAGATATCAGATATTTATATTACAATTCATAACTAGAAAATTACAGTTATGAAGTAGCAACAAAATAATTTTATGACTGGGGGCCACCATAACAGGAGGAACCATATGAAGGGGTTGCAGCATTAGGAAGGCGGAGAACCACTGGAATAGACAGTGTCCCTATGCAGAGAAAGTAGATGAAGGGTCCCAGGGAGCTGGAGGGTTGCGTCTGTTTGTGAGAGAATGGGAAGGAAGGGAGGAGCAGGAGCATGGTCAGGAAGCCCGAGGCTGCAGTGTCTAGGTGGGCAGTTCACGGTCTATCAAAGCACCTAGGTGCTCCAAATGCTGGAGGGGCACACACTTACTTGTCAATACTGGATTTGGTATCCGCTATCTTGTTGAGGCTGGAGATCTTGAATCCATATGCATTGCCTCTTTGTCCTTTATTCATATAATTTCCAAAAGCCAAGACCACCTCCAGGAGCTGCTTGAGGGCACTGCTCCTGAACACCTCCTCAGAGCCAGAGCGAATCGCTTCAAAGCAAGATGCCCAAAACACATCAGTTATGGCCAAGGCTTTCAGTTACCCTGTCCTAGAGCAACACATCTTAACAGACATGCGGGGTGTAAGAGTGGGTCACTAGACTGTGACCAAGCACTTTCAAGACATGCAAATTAGAAGCACAGTTAACAGCTACCATGGAAGGAGGTTCCACAGAGAATGGAAAAGTTCCTCTCCTTTCTCAGCCCTTATCAGGACTGACTCGCCAACCTGAAGCACTTAGGAACAGAACAGACAGCAGAGCAAGTCTATTTCCATTGCCTCTCGTGGCTCAGGTCAGTGAATGAGTCCTGCTGGCAGTGAACTGGCCGTTTGTCATGGATGGCTTGCAGGTATTCTATCAGGGACTGGAACTCCGATCTGACTCCACTGTACACTCTGTAACTGATCTTGAGTACCATCCACATCCCAGACATAAACACAGCACACTTAGGAAACCTAAACTCCGCCCTGAGGAAATCCTAGGAAGGCACGGCAATGAGAATGCTATTTATAGGTTCAATGCTAGGAGTGGCAAATTCATTCCTTAGCCATGTTCATGTGGTCAAAACCCCAGTCCCTGGGAGAAGCTCAGGCCATTTGCAGGAGCTCCAGAGCCCAGGCCAGGCCAGGCCATGTAAGACACAGACCTTATATGACCATCCATTGGAATTTCAAAAGAAGCAGTTGTTTACTTTGAGCACTTGAGACAGCCAATATCTCCTGCTAAGTGGTTTGACCTTACCTTCTACTTTGGGCTTCACTTCTGCCACACGCTCTGCAAACTTCTTTTTGAAGTACAGTGATTGCAGTCTTTGCTGGTAATGATTAATTCTGTAAGAGCAAGGTGGGTTGATCAGCACTCAGTATGAGAGCTCATTTCTCTCAAATCAGCATGGGGTATTTGGGTGATTGCCTGGGGCCCTTCATTTCAAACTCCTCTCACGTACCAACAGCTCTTGTGAAAACAGAAGAGATGAAAGGAATCAAAATGTAGATAGACTCTCCACTTTCCCCACTGCTCTCAAGTCTCTTCACTTCTCAGTCTGGCCTTTGGCAAGGCTACAAAGACTTGTCTCTGTCACACAGCCCTCATACTCATTCCCAACCCTTTTTGCTTTGCAAGCAGCTCACTCAGCTAGGCTCCTGAAGGCAAGCGAACTTAGCCTTCCAGAGAGCTCCTAGAGGAGCCAGGGAACTGCTGGCCTCGGCTCTGCAGCGAAGCTACAAGGTTCTTGCTGCTCGTTGGGGTGGGAGTTGCTGCACTGTGCCTTCTCATGAAGCTTCTGGAACTCACGTTTAACCTGCTCATCACAGAAGGTCCCGGGATCAGCCTCCTTTCTAATACCATCCTGTAACCCCAAACAGTCCTAGGCTTGCAGCCCAGCTATGCCTCTAATTAGGTGACCTTGAGTGAGATTCCTCTGGGATTCCTTTCCCTTGTGGGTAGATGAAAACCATACTTCTCTTCTGGAAGTCCCTACAGGCAGGGCTGCTATAAGGGTTCCATGAGAAAGCACTTGTAAAGATCTGGACATGCTTGGGAAGCAACAGCTACTTCTGGGGGTTACTAGCTTGTCTACACTGAGGGCTGCAGGGCGTAGCTTCAAGTCCCAAAGTTTTCCTTTGTTCAGCAGTAGTCTCCAAAATGGCTAGTTGTTAGGGAATGGCACATAACTACATCTGGCCACAGCAGGAATGGAGAATGAGGGACAGACTCCCCTTGGCAGTATCTGCAGGCTCGTGGCACTGAGAGAGAGGGCTCTGTCCCAGGGGCTACTGGTTCTTTTCTAGTATGGAATCAGTTCACTCGACCTGGGATGGCAAAGAGACTAAGCTCACATGCCAAACCCAATTACAGAGCAGTGGCTGGCCCAGGGGGGTTCTGGGAAAGGGTTCAGAAAGCTTGCTGAGGCTCCATGGGAAGACTGTCATGACTGATTAGTGATGTCTGCCTATGTCTTATTCACTCCCTCCGAGTTTTTAACAAACATGTCATCTCCCTCTAATTTATAACACACCTGAGATGTCAAGGTATTAGATGCTGAGATACTATCCCAAGACATCAAAGTGTTGGTGAGAGTGACTATGATTGGAACATTTTAGCACAATAAGGCCAGAGCTCAGGGGCCCAGAGGCCCACAAGGACAGCCATGAGGATGCTTGGACAATGGCTCACTGGGACAAGAACTACCCCACAAGTGAACACATTCTACACAGCTCATATCTGGGAAGATTTTACCACTAAAACATGCTGCCAGACAGGGGACTGGCCCAAGCTGTTTATCTTGAGTGAGGTTTAGCGATGCCCTTACTAAGGCAAAGGGGAGCTTCACTCCCGTGTCTTCCAGCTCACCTGCTCATCTCAAACAGGAAGCGGTCAGCCTTGGCCATCCGGTCCAGCTCATGCTTATGTTCCTCTAGTAGGTCGATGTCACTTTTCTCAGGAACGAATTTCAAAAGCTGGAAGTGCATGTGTGAATAAAGCAGGGGGTTAAAAATTGCTGTAGTAGGTTTTAATCCTTTCAGCTAACATGAAATTTTAATTTTTTCTTAAGTTACAAGCTCTGCTAACTGGCAAGCAAGGCATAAGGAACAGCTATTTATATGTTGACTTGATAGCAGTTTTAAATTGGCTGAGAATCTTTTTCTATTCTCCAGCGCCTTTCAAGTAAGAAATGTTACCAATTTCCACCAGGATCTACTTTGCGTAATGCCTTAGCAGGACCATAGAAAGTAAACCCTGTCATTAGAAGGGCATAAAACTGAGTTCCTTCCAGAGACACTCAGTACCTCAGCCTGCATTGCCGAGTGAGTGCCTAACTGTTAGGAACAGAACCTTGGTCTCTCTGGATCCCAGACTTCTACCCATTTTTGTATTGCATCACGGTGGAATGGATAATTACACTTGTGCTTTTCATTCACCTTGCTTACCTCTTCTGCTTCTCTAATCCCATCTTCCTTATCGCTCCATGTAGAGTTCAGTGAGAGAAACACTGGGAATAGTTTACCTTTTCTGCATATGTTATTTTAGAGGGTGAGAATGAGAAATGATACTGAAAGTTGACAAAGCTACTTCCTATGTGTCTGGCTGCCATCCTAAGTGCACACACTTGTGTGCATTTGTGTTTGTAGAGGGCTGGGTATGCCTGCTATTTTCTAGATCCCATGTCTTTTTCCCTCCCCCAAATTGAAATGAGACCTTCCCCATAACTTGAGTTCCTCCTCTGATAGATTTTCAGATGTTTGTTGGAACTCTTAAAAGGCAGCTGGTTGGGAGCCGAGAGAGAGAGAGAGAGAGAGAGAGAGAGAGAGAGAGAGAGAGAACTGGAACTACAGAGAAGGCATCACTAGGAGGTGGTGTTCAGTGAGAATATGTTCAAGACTGGAGAAAACCAGCACTCAGGGATGGGGATGGGGATGGGGATGGGGATGGGGATGGGGATGGGGATGGGGATGGGGATGGGGATGGGGATGGGGATGGGGACGGGGACGGGAGGAGGAGGAGCCCATAAAGGTGGCACTAGAGGTTAAGTTGGAGAAGCCTGTGTAGCATCACAGGGCCAAGGTGAGAATTCTCCACTATGGAGTAAGTGGTCACTGATGTCAGACATCAACAAGACACCAAAAAAGAGAAGACCCACCAAGAGTCCTCTGAGAGCTGAGAGGGCCAGACTGAGGCTGAGGGGCGGAGCAGCCAGCCCAGATGGGCTCCCGACAAAAGGAATGGCCGCGCCAGGGCATTAGCAAAGCCAGCTCCCTTGCCCCAGGGGGTGGAAAGGAGGCGCAATGAGAGCAAGTGCCAAGGAGTGGTGCATGGCCTGCTGGCCGGGAGTGCTGACTGCTAGACACTTCTGTTCCCAGGTCCAAATGGTGACACTGAACCGGACATGTAGTTTCATGCTTCTTACATAGGGAGTGTTGTAAGGCAAGGAGAAGAGAGCAAGATGAAGGGTGTTCCTCTCCACTTTAGTTTGAAGTTTTATCTTCTAAGGCAGGAAACCCCCTTCTAATATCAGACATCTTTCCTCGGTTTGCCAGGACTATAGCTGGTCTGTGATCAGGAAAAATACCACCGTGTGTCTTTTGTGACTTCCAAGAGCATAGGAAGAGGCATGTGAGCCGCACCACCACCCCACCCCCTGAAAGCAGAGGCAAGGAACCTGCTGCACCCTGCTGCATTTGGATGGCTTTCCAGAGGGATGTAGCTAGGAAAGCGCCTGGGAACAGAAAAGGTAGGCTCCGGGGAAGAGCGGCTCACTGACTTCAGCCACACCCTTAGCCCTGCCGTCACCAGCAACAGACAGCATGGACTGCACATGGCCCTCATGCGGGCTCCACACAGGGGTCATGGGATGCTGGGACAGATACGTGTCCTGAAAAGAGGTATGTGGACGAACACCAGGCAGAGGGACATGCCAGTGAGGAAGGAAAGGGGAAAGAGAGCGTGGGAGCTGAGCAGAGAGCAAGAAGCTCACAGAATTATCAGGAGAGACCAGGTCAAAAATGTCCTTGGCCAGATGCTGCAGCAGTGGACAGATTTTCTTCCTTGTTTATTTGGAGTGTGTCTTATTTGCACTGCAAGCCCTTTTGGCAAGGGCTTTGCGATCCTTCCCCTCAAGGAGGAATTTTGCTGGATGCAGTTTCACAGTAAACAGACCCTGTACAATTTTAAGCATATGACCTTGTAGACAGAGGCAGCTTTGCACACAGTTCGTCACTTCTGGTAGTGACTGGAAGGTGGGGCCACCTGGAAGCTGGGGCAGCAAGCTGTACCATGAGGGAAAGAAGAACAGAGATCTGGACACAGCCCTGCATGGGAGAACACTTTAAACTGTGCATCCACCGAGAGCCATGGCAAACACGAAGAAAAACATCATTAACATTTTGAAAATTAAATCGAATGTTTAAATGGCAGCTTGATAAGTTTCTCTACTGGAATTGTGAGGTTTTCACCCAGGACAAGTCCAGCTGCAGGTCTATCTTGCTCTGGGTCTGTTGCCACCATCAAACAAAGACAGAGGGGCAATCTATGAGAAGGTGGCCTTGCCACTCAGGACACGAGATCACCCTTTCCATACTTTCAGAGCTGACCTAGCACACAGTGGCCGTGTTCAGCCTTTAGTCATGGTTGCTGCTACCCACGACTGATCTTCTGGGGACCTGGCTCTGGTAAGCACAGGCCTTAAACCTGATGACCTAAACTTAGACTGTCCCAAGTGCAAGGGAGGGGAAGGAAGAATAGCCAGCCTTAAAGCACTTTGAGATGGCCACCACAACGCTCAGAAACCTTCGAGCTTTAAGGGGTCAGGGCGAGAGACAGATAACCAGCTTTGGAACATGCACTGCTTAGACACACAGGATGCAGTCAGAGTGGCTCCAGAACAAGTCACGCTGTAGCCTGGCTGCTTGGACAAAGCTAATACGTTTTCTACTCAGGGACACTGATGTGGCTGCCCCTAAGTTGTGACTTACTGCCACTTAAGACACGAGATGCCGCATATGAATAGAGAGGCATGACTTAGCTCCAAAATAACTCGCTTGCCATAGGGCGGGTATGACAGCTTAGAACAGGTGGCTGTGCTGGAATTAACGGTGGCTTTTGTGCTTGTGGACATGATGAGCCAAGATGCAAAGTTAGTAATTAATAGTTTGCAGAGTGATTTTTGATCTCAGAGTGCTTGTGAGATTTCCAACACTCGCGAGAAATGCTTCTTCCCACCAGGCTCCAGCAGAGTTTTATGAGCTGTTAAGACAAGCAGTGACCTGAAGCCGAGGGACAGAGTCTGAGCTGGCGGACCCCAGGCCCTTGGTGGACTTTGCTTTAGGATTTCATTTGACTTTTATTTATGAAAGAGAGACAGAGTGGGGGAGGGAGAGAGAGCACATGGTTGGCATGTGACGTGGATGCCTTTACACACCAGATAAGGGTGTTGGAGCTCCTTGAGCTGGAGTTGCAGGTATTGTGAGGCACTTGGTCACTCTACATGGGTACTGGAAATGAACTTGGGTCCTCTAGAAGAGCATCCAGTGCTCTTAACCCTTGAGCTATTGCTCCACATTTGACAGCCTGTGACATTCCTTCTCAACTATCTTTCTGAGGGACAATGAGAGAATAAGAGTCCTTTAAAGCAGTGCAATTCAGAGATGAGAAAATTATCTACTAGCAACAGGAGGGTTTCCCAGAATCCTTTTTGGCTGCCGATAATCTGCTACTACTTGGGCTCTGACAGCTGTCTGGCGGCTCACCTGTTCTAACATGTCCTTGGGCAGATCCTCCTGTTCATCCATTGTTAGAATTGCCCGCTTGATTTCATCATTGGATAATTTCAACCTGGAGAAGGCATATTTTATTTTGTTAATAACACTGTCATGATTATTACAATTTAATACAAGATGACTCACTCCACTACACCAGCTGCTGATTTTCAAGTATGGTTTTTCTCAAAATCTCGGCAAAAGCTTATTTCCTGACAACACAGGAAACTAAAAATAGGATTTTGAAACGGCTTCGACATTCTTTCCCGGTTCTGTAATGTTCTGCTGACATGGGGACAAGCTGCCATGTTTTATCATTAGTTTTGTCAAGGAAAGTTAGAGATGAGCAAAGCAGGCTCAGTGGCCTCCTCAGACCCAACACCCACAAACTGTGGGTGAGAGGAGAGAACTCAACCCCTGACACCTCACTGCACGTCAGAGGAGTTCTGGGCATGCTGCAAAAATAGTGTTTTGACAAGCTTAGAAACCATACAGGCGAGTGAAGAGTTAAATGCATTAATATACAAAGAGAAATACACGGTTCCTTCCTAGGTCAGGTATTTTCATATATTTCATTTCATTATTTCATTTCGAGGATAGAAAATGAGAGACAATGCTGTTTGAGCAGGAGCTTCCCCAGACTAGTTTTCTCTCACTGCTTACTGGTTCACGCAGGAGATGTAGCCGCATGGCAGAGTGGCTAGTTTAAGTAGGAAAGGATCTTTACCCGTCTACTGCCTTGGAACCCTCTATGCGTTCACTGAGCCTTACAGCTTGTTTGGGACATAGGTTGAGTGTGTGCTTTCTATCGTAAGAGTCTTGCTGTTGTTGCCCAACCCGCCCAAAACTACAGTCACCGTGGAGCTAAGGATACCTGTCCTGATCCTTTTTCAAACTACAGTCACCGTGGAGATAAGGATACCTGTCCTGATCCTTTTCAAACTACAGTCACCGTGGAGATAAGGATACCTGTCCTGATCCTTTTCAAACTACAGTCACCGTGGAGATAAGGATACCTGTCCTGATCCTTTTCAAACTACAGTCACCGTGGAGATAAGGATACCTGTCCTGATCCTTTTCAAACTACAGTCACCGTGGAGATAAGGATACCTGTCCTGATCCTTTTCAAACTACAGTCACTGTGGAGATAAGGATACCTGTCCTGATCCTTTTCAAACTACAGTCACCGTGGAGATAAGGATACCTGTCCTGATCCTTTTCAAACTACAGTCACCGTGGAGATAAGGATACCTGTCCTGATCCTTTTCAAACTACAGTCACCGTGGAGATAAGGATACCTGTCCTGATCCTTTTCAAACTACAGTCACCGTGGAGATAAGGATACCTGTCCTGATCCTTTTCAAACTACAGTCACCGTGGAGATAAGGATACCTGTCCTGATCCCTTTTCAAACTACAGTCACTGTGGAGATAAGGATACCTGTCCTGATCCCTTTTCAAACTACAGTCACCGTGGAGATAAGGATACCTGTCCTGATCCTTTTCAAACTACAGTCACTGTGGAGATAAGGATACCTGTCCTGATCCTTTTCAAACTACAGTCACCGTGGAGATAAGGATACCTGTCCTGATCCTTTTCAAACTACAGTCACCGTGGAGATAAGGATACCTGTCCTGATCCTTTTCAAACTACAGTCACCGTGGAGATAAGGATACCTGTCCTGATCCTTTTCAAACTACAGTCACCGTGGAGATAAGGATACCTGTCCTGATCCTTTTCAAACTACAGTCACCGTGGAGATAAGGATACCTGTCCTGATCCTTTTCAAACTACAGTCACCGTGGAGATAAGGATACCTGTCCTGATCCTTTTCAAACTACAGTCACCGTGGAGATAAGGATACCTGTCCTGATCCTTTTCAAACTACAGTCACCGTGGAGATAAGGATACCTGTCCTGATCCTTTTCAAACTACAGTCACCGTGGAGATAAGGATACCTGTCCTGATCCTTTTCAAACTACAGTCACTGTGGAGATAAGGATACCTGTCCTGATCCTTTTCAAACTACAGTCACTGTGGAGATAAGGATACCTGTCCTGATCCCTTTTCAAACTACAGTCACCGTGGAGATAAGGATACCTGTCCTGATCCTTTTCAAACTACAGTCACTGTGGAGATAAGGATACCTGTCCTGATCCTTTTCAAACTACAGTCACCGTGGAGATAAGGATACCTGTCCTGATCCTTTTCAAGGGTCTGGTACTCTCCCATGTGGAGATGAAGGTGAAATAGTGTGGATAAGAATGCCTTGGGAAGTGACAATAACCACACTCACAAAATGCCAAACTGTCCACTAGACCAGGACAAGCCACCGTACCCCGCCGCCGGGCTGTGGTGCCACATTCACCCTGTGCTGGGCAGAGACAGGCTGGCCCGGGACAATCACTGCTTCTCAAGCATGTGCACCAGAACATGGCAGGAAACCCACACATTAAGTGGAAAAACTGAGCTAAGTTGGTCTGGGTGGAGAATACAACAGAAGGATACAGGAGATCTATACAGCACCAGGTCTCCATTGTCAAGGTTAGTCCTGGATTTTAGGACATTACAGGCTCTTACGTCAGTTAAAGTGCCAGTACCATAGTGTGGCCACAGAGGGCAAAGGAAGGGACAGTAACTCGAGAAGAAAATTGCCTCTAATAAAAACCAACAGGCTAGGAAACCTCTACAGTCACCACCAGAAGAGCCTTGCTTATCACTTCATTACTTTATCACTGGATGTGTGCATCGGCATGTGCCACAGCATGTATGTGAAGTCAGAGGACAATTTCAGAGATGGCTCTCTCCTTCATCGTGTGGCTCCCTGGGACGGAATGCTAGTTCTCAGGCGTGGCAGCACCCACTGAGCTATCCCACAGGACCCCAAGTTCTGCTCCTACGAGAAAACTAAATGAGCTCTGCGTCTTTTCACACCAGGCTGAGGAAATTGTTTTGAGCCTTTCTGCTCTGCATTTAAAAATAAAGGGCTGAGAACTGGAGTGAGAACAATATTCAAAGCACTGGGCTTGAATTTCACTAGCTACCCAGATGGAGTTTGAAGCTGCTTGCCTTTGAAATTGTATATATTTATGCTCTTCAATTTCCAGCGGCTGTCTGAACTAAACTTCCTCTCAATGTGGCCCACAAAGAGACAGGAGACTTTAATGAAAAGTCCTTAAGAAAATTTACCGTCAATGGAACACCACACTCGTGGCCTGCTGGATCAGACAAAGAAACCCTACCTCCTAAGTAAGGCTAGGAGAGTACCCTACCCACCCACCCCAAAAACTCATTTGTCACCCTCAGAATGAGCCTTTAATCTCTTTAATTTAAGGGCCCCACTGATTCTAGCCTGCTCATTTCTCTTACAGCTTGGCAGTGCTCTTGGTGACAACTCTTGAGGCGTCTGCTTCCACTGCCCTTTCTTGGCAGGAAATGAACCAGCCACCTTAAAATAGTATTTAACTCCAGGTTGCTCTACTTGGGTATTTAAAAATGTTGCCCAGAGAATCGGAACCTTCAGGGACAATTAGAACAAGCTAGGGACAGACGGCCAGATCAGCCTTGGCTCTGCTTTGCCAGATCCTCCTACTTAATAAAGGGGCTTTTCGTGGTTTATAACACCCAGGTTGCCATGTCAAGAGAGGGACTGGAAAAAAGGAACAGCTGTATTCGGGAAGCGGTCATTCTATAATACAGACCATGTGAGTGAGTGGTGAGTCTCTCTTTCTCTGTCTCTGTCTGTCTGTCTGTCTCTCTCTCTGTCTGTCTGTCTCTCTCTCTCTCCTGGTGTGGGTGGGGAGGCCTGTTTTGGTGATTAAATACATGTCATCCATATACAGACAGTAGAGAAGTTGCTTATGCTACTGAGGGACTACTATAATAAAAAGCAATTAAATTGGATTTTAATACATAAACACATAGGAGGCAAGTTCTTAATAGCTTCTTATTCTGAGGTATGCCATGGCCACTCCATTCTCCTCACACATGTGATAGGCAGGGCACTGCTGTTCCTCCACTGAACAACTTCTCTCTCTTCCTTCTGCTCTTAAGAGCTTCAGGTGATCTCAGTCACTTAAGCTGTAAACACACACTTACCATGTACAACACGGCAGTCACCTGCTTCGGGCTCTAAGCCAGGTGGTAGCAGGTCCCCTTACCTAACTTCTGTAGCACATAAGGAAGCTCTACAGGCTATCCAAACCCTGGGGATACACAAATGTCTGAAAAGACAACATATAGACTATGCCAGAGCCTCTCACTGCTGTAGATGTTGGTGTGATGATGGCTGTGAAACAAATCCTCCATCAACAAGACAACAGGTGGACAGCTGCCTTCAGGAGGGAAATAAGCAGGGAGAAAAGGCACTGCATGTGTAGAAAGCCAGAAAACTTGGCATGATTTTTTGATATATTTCTGGTTATCCCTAAGTACAAAATGAAATGCCAATTCCTATCAACGGTTTCTCATTTCTGTCAGTGCTGGTCCAACATGTCTTACCTCGACAATAGAAAGAGAACCCGATCTGGTGTCTCCTCTGCAACCATCGCTTGATCCCTCCCACCTTACACATTGCTCTCCTCAGGAACAAACCCTGTTCTCTGATGCCATGATATATAAATGGCCATCAGCCAAGCAGTGACCGGGGGGCTTCATGCATGCAAGGTTAATTCTCATCAGCCCACTGCACAACTGCTATGGCCACAATCTTCACACTATAGAACAGGAGCTACGGTTTGATTATGGCTGACTTGTGTGTGCCCCTAAAAGGCCCAAGACTGAACACCCAGCTTTCCTGCCGGGCTTCACTGACTACAAATGCCAATCCCAAGGTCTCCTTTTCCAGCAGGGTTTGCTTTGCTAGTCTGAAGTCTGCTTAGAACTGCCTTCCTTATGCCCCCGCATCTCCAGGGCACACACTTGAGACACACTTTCTCTAGGAAGCCCTGCTGGAGCTCCTCTCTCATATGACTGAGCTTTCCGTGACCTCCAGTAAGGCCACTGCAAGCCCTGAGTTATGCTATCTTCTTTCCACTAACATTTTTCATCTCCAATCAGCCTTGAGCTTTCAAAGGCAGCAGTGCCATTTGATTTGCTTGCTTTCTTCACTGGGATTAACTACTTGTTGTGAAGATGTTGAAGGGAGCAGGGACACGTGTAGCTTCAGATGTTGTGATCGGTGGTCTCTTAGCCCTATCACTATGGGGTCATTGTGAGGCAGAGCATCATGGTAGGGAGGGCACAGCTAAGCAAAAGGTTGCTGTCATGCTAGGTTTGGGAAGGAGCCAGAGACAGGATACACCCTCACAGATGCATCCCAGTGACATCCTTCCACCAAGTGTGCATTCCCATAGTTTATACCCACATGGTCCAGTTATGAAACCATCAAGGAATGGATCCATTTTTATGTTCAGAGCTCTCAGAAACCAATGACCGGTTACAGTCCACCTGTGAGCTGTGCATCTTCAGAGGAGATCGAAACCACAGTACCACCATATGTTCTGGTATATATGCACCCAGCACGGTGGTGTGCAAGCAAATGCCTCAAAGACCTACTGTTTTAAAAAGAAGTACAGACATGCTCTTGTGCATACCCTGCTGCTGAAAGTCCCTAACTGTTTTTTGTATATAATAATGAACTGCCTGGGTTCTGACCTGACTAATATGAAATCACTGAGAGTCAAAGTTACATTGCTATCCTCACCATACCATTATGTTGTACTCATTATAATCATCTATTAAGAATTTCCATAGGTAGTCTAACTAGGTTCTAAACTGTCTAGGAGAGGAAAAAAAGAGCGTTTATACACACACAGTGCTATATTACTTTACCGTAGGCTCTGTGACATTTGAAGTATCGGGATTTACACACCACAGATACAAAATAATCCCTTCAATAATGGGATGGGAAATAAGCCAGAAAGAGCTGTAACCTTATCTACAGCCTGGGTAATTATCCTGGCTGGCACTGAGCACTGGGAATACTTTCTTTATGAGGAGTGAGGTCTCGGCTTGTACTCTCCAAGCGCTTCAACACTGTAGAAATTCAGAATGATATCTCTCTTTGTCAAGGGATGTGTTGAAAGTGCTCTGGACAGCAAATGCACAAAATATAGGCAGAGGGATTCAGATGAAGACAAAACAACAACAACTTGGGGTTGGGGAGGTGGCTCCGGAGTAAAGAGGACCAATGTTTGATTCTCAGCACCCACATATGGGCTCACAAACATTCATAATTATCGTCCCACGCAATCTGACAGCCTTTTCTGACTTCTGTAGGCACAAGGCACATGTATGGTACACAGACATACATGCAGGCAAAACCAGTCAAACACATAACAAGATCCTTTAAAAAATACAACAAACAAACACACCTTCTCCCAAACCTTCACTTCTATTTCCAATTAGGAACATTATTTGGGAAATAGTAACAACCTAAATATACACACCATGGAAGCAAGTGGGTAGACACTCCAGTGGTCTACCTTAAGGCAGATCCTGTATCTAACTTAAGCATGGTTCATGGTGCAGAAGTGAGGCTGAGGGGCTTGGCCATTTCTATAGCTTCCACTCAGAGCAGAGATGAGATGGGTGGTTCATGTTACCTTACACTTTGCATTAAAATTCAAGGATCTCATAAAGGCTCAATTTCTCTTTCACTAAAGGGAACACTTGCTCCTTGAAGTAGAAATATCCACCCAGCCAACAATCAGGCGTCTATGCTGAAACTGAGCAGTGGCTCTTTGTGTTCAAAGAAACTCAGTTGATGGCCAGTTCAGAAATAAGGACCTCTACTTTTCATCTTAGCTCCCTCCACGAGTCACCTTACACCAGCCCCAATGCACACATGACATTCTTCCCAGTCTGCAGCTTATCTTTTTAGGTCCCACTGTCAGCATCGTTTGCATCTTCCCGCACCTCATTAGCATTAGCTATCTTTGCCTAACCACATACCAAAAAGCCACTTGAAATATGGAATGACTGAACCACACTGCCAGAAGTTGCAATCACAATTCAGGCTCCCAATTTCCATTTTTTCATTTCAAGTTCTAAAGTCTTAATTTGCAAGTTATAAGAAAGACTTTTGAACAAGGCTGAATTGGACAAATTAACATTTCACTGAGATTTACGTATCTTTATAAAACAAAGATGTTCAAAAGGAGAATGAACTCATGTAATTCTGAAATATAAAAAGGTGACATTAAAAGCAAAATAGAGCCAAGAGTAGTGGTACATGTCCTTAATCCCAGCACTCAGGAGGCAAAGGCAGAAGCCTGTGGCTCTCTGTGAGTTCAGGGGGCCAGCCTGGTCTACAAAGTGAATCTAGGACAGCAAGGGCTCTATTACACAGAAAAACCATGTCTCAAAAAAAAAAAAAAAAAAAAAAAAAAAAACAAACCCAAACCAAACCAAACCAAACCAAACCAAACCAAACCAAACCAAACCCAACCAAAAAGCAAACTAGAGAAGCACCAACACAGCTCCTGACTCTGTGACAGTGTGACTGAAGGATGAAACTATGAGATGTCAATGAAGTCAGTTCATTTCTTAGGCTTCTGGAAAGGAAAGACCAGGTCAGCATCCAGCCTGAGAGATCTCTCCAGGAAAAGAAACACCAGCAAGTGTCACTTCACCCTACAGAGAAGGGGCTTGGAAGACCTGCACTTCAGCAGAAAATAAGTAAAACTGAACAGCAGCCCTCTGGTTCTAAGCTAAGAGCAGAGCTGGTCCTCCCAGCCATGTTTATTCAGCACCAACAGTACCTCGACAGAAGGATGTTGCAATTCTGAGCTCTCCGACCATCAATCACTGATAGCTCTTTGACTTTAAGTTTGGAACTCAGTGTGTCATCAATGGCATCTGCTTCTTTCTGGAAAGAACACAAGAGACATCCATCAAAGTCAAATGTGGACAGTCAAGCTCCACACACACACACACATTTTTCTTCCACATTCTCTGTGCACATACCCATACCCTGGCCAAACTGAGATGATGAGGCAATGTTCAGAAGGTGGTGCAGTCAAAACAAAGGCTAAGACAAAGCTGACCACCCACATTTGAAAAAGCATTATTTAAAAGAACAAAGAGCCTCCAAGTTGAAGATGTTAAATGTGCATAAATTATTGGTGCTTGATGCTGTTCTTTTGTTCCTCGAATCTCAGTGAATAGCAGACAGAAGAACTGTCACTGTGAATCAAGCTCAGCAGAGCCCTGTCATTACCAGTCCAGTCACTTAAGGGGCCCACTCACCCGAGAACCATGTGCAATCCTTAGCAGTCAAGAAAGTTGAGAAATAACCCCCAAACATCTTCGTGTGTAACAGGAAGTCCCCCAAAGCCAAATGTACCTTTCATTTCCCAAGCCTGACAGGACAATGGAGAGGGGGGCAGTAGAAATCTGCTCAGTTACCTGAATTAACAATTGAACACTATTTGCTTATTTTATTCATTCATGATGGCCAGATATAACTAAGGTGAAACAGGCATAAAACAATTAGATGCAATACAACGTTCAAGGTGAGAAAATAGGCTAACTTGGTAAGTAGCCAACTTGATTTCATTAATAGTTAAGGACTATGCACTATGGAATTTTAAAAAATATAGAGAAACCAGAGAGCTTTGGGATTGTGTCACAGTTTAGGAAGCAGAGGCAGTATGAATGGATATCAGGCGTACTCTGGAGAGACAGTCCAGGAAGAGTTGAATCCCAGAGTGGAATCACCTAGTCTTTGAATTACATTATCTAACAAGATAACCAATGGATTTCAAGCTTACAGTGAGCCAAGGAGCTGTGTTAAGTAAGGGTTATATAGTAGCTTGCTTACCTGCTTGGAGTTGTTCACAAAGAACTCCTACAGCCATGGCAGAGGCATAGAGAAAGCAAATCAGATACATGCAATTCAGAAACCACAGCAGCAAACAGGGAAAGTCAAAGCAGTTAAGGACATTGGTGGTGCAGGGCAAGAGGGCAGGAGATGTTTCCTGCCCTTGAAGTCCTTAGCTTAAGTGGGCCAGTCTGGCTGAAGATACAGTGAAGATCACAGAGTAAGATACAGATGGCATTTGCTCCACATCATTTCGAGTGGGAGCAAATCACATTCAGGAAAGAAAAGGTTTAGAAGGAGAAGGAATATAATAATTCCTCTTTAAAACAACCACCAGGCTCCCATTTATTCAATGTGGTGCATGCATGAGTGAGTGTGTGACTGCGTGTGTGTACACATGTTCATGTGTGCAGGAGTGTGTGTGTGTGTGTGTGTCTGTATTTATACACACTATGCTCAAAACTAAGGCACATACACACATTGGGCAAATACTCCACCATTGAGCTATACTCCCCTCACTGAATGATCATATTGTTATAGAAAATGTGCTTCTCTTTGGTGGAAATACTTGTCTTCTTGTATCATAAAGAAGAGCTAAGAAAAGACAGTAGTGTGACCCACGTGAGCGATGCCAACTCTAGTACCCCTTCCCAGAGGGTGCCAACCATGGTAGCAGGTGCTGTGGGGAGGCGTGAGGAACAGCACAGAGCATGAAAACCAAAAAGCCACTGGTGCAGTTATTGGTGGCCATGTCCCAGGGGTCTCAAGCAGACAAGGTCAACAGCTTCTTGAAAGAACTTTTAGAGGAGTTTCGAGTAAAGATGGGAAAGAAGAGCTAATGGTATGCTATGAGAAAGTGGCAGCTCTTCCTACAGACTTTTGCAAGGTAGGATCGAGAGACGCTTTGGTGTGCGAAACACGTTGCAGCTTTCAGGCCAACAGTGTGTACAACTAGCATTTGCTCATCAGATTCCTTCAGGTCTCCCTGGCCTCGGCAGCACTGCCAAGGCCAATTTTATACAGATGAACTCTTTCGCATAATTCTTCTAGTGGGAAACAGAATGCGCCCCACCCCCAAACCCAGCCCTGGTCTGCCCATACAAGGAGGCCTGCTTCTCTGGAAAAGCATTTAAAAAGCATGCTGATAACCACAAGAAACTTTTCTTCTGCCTGATATCCCAGTTTTCTTTTGCCCCTGTTATGACTTAGATGTTCTACTCTCAAGCTCTTTAGGACTCTTCTAATAAAAGTAGTTTTAAAGGTAGAAGACTTTGGCAACTTAACCAAAGAGAAAGGTACTACTTTAAAAAGACCCTGCTCTCACTGCCTACTCTTCAAAACAGGAACTTATGAAGCTTTCTGGAAACTCATGTTATACCTTACATTCATTCACACTGTTGAGAAATGAAGACATCTGACCTCTTTATGAGCCAACGTTTAGAAGCAAACAAGACACAATTAGTTAAGCTTTTGAACTGACAAGTCACGTTGCCTACTCTTTGGCTGAGTCTGTAGAGCGGCTGGTCTGTCTGTAACCATGAGTGGCAATAAGCATGGCAGCTAGTTGCTAAGTTGTACAGCCTGCGTTTCCAGGGAGGGTGAAGAATGCCATATGAGGGTTTGGTAACTGTTAGCCTTAAGACAGTACTTCTTTGAAGGTCCCGTAATTAACATATTACAAATGAAATCACAAATGGGATGGTTTCATTAGACAGGGCACACTAGAAATGATGACGCTCTCAGGCTCACTTCAGGAATGCTAAGATTCTGTTTAAAGCCTATTCCCTTGGAGATTAAAGGGGAATAGATATGAGCTTGGAATAGAATTAGGAAGTTGGTATTTGAATTTTCAGGGATCAATGCCTGTAAACCACTATAAACTTTTCCACAATGAAATGATGGCTCAGCCTTGCATAGATAATGATAATCTTTACATGAATGAATTTTAATCCTTTCAAACTCAAACATATGCTAATATTTACATACAATCCTTACTTGATACTTCTTACCACAGACCTTCAAACTACTTAAAAATTTTGTTTATTTCTTATTTGTGTGTGTGTGTGTGTGTGTGTGTGTGCGTGTATGTACCCTATGCATGGAGTCAGAGGACAACTGTGGAAGTCTAGTCTCTCCTTCTACGATGTGGGTTTGAACCCAGGCCATTAGGCTTGGGGTTACTTTACCTACTGAACCATCTCCGCAGCCTTACACTTAAATAAGCAAACCCAACAACACTCTTCACAGATTTTCTGGTCTTTTGGTGCTAAGACTAAGAAGTATGCTGACTGAGAGCTGGAGATACAGTTCTGTGAAGGAGCACTTGCGTAGAATGTATGAAGCCCGAGACTTGATCTCTAGCACTGCAAAGCAAAGAGAGAACACGGACATCGCTGAAGAAGGGGGCGAAACTGTCTTATGAATTTTCAATGTGAAAACTAGATGCAAAAACTAACTTGACTATAAAAAAAAAAAAAAGAAAGAAAAATTCTTGGACTGTTCTTAAGGAAATTGTAGATCTGGCTGAATATTCCAAATGGGAAACTGAAGGACTTAAAACTTACCCTCTAGCACTGGAGTTGGGGAATGGAGCCTGGGCCAGTAGTTGTCTTTTGTTCCCTAAATCAAAGGATGATGGCTTTGAAATGTTACACTGTGTGGGGATCATAGGCTCCTAAAGGAAGAGCTGTCCTCAGGCAAAGGGCAAGGCAGAGAGAGACTCTGTGAGCTGCTAGTGTGAAGACGTCCTATAGGCAAATAGTCTCTTTAGCTCATCTTCCCTCTATCCATCTGTATAGATAGAAATGAACTGATAGCATGTCAGGATGAAACTTCCCATTACAGATTTGAGGGCTATTTAACTGTATCTTCATAAAACTATTACACAGCATCCGATGCGATGTATTAAAAACTAGTCTCTTGGGGCAGACCTGGAGATCATGTGTAATGGAGTTCCAATGAGGAAAAGGTCTTGAGATTTAAGGAATTGACTTTCAAATGAACTTTTGGAATGTGCCCAGGGGAATAGCTGCATTTCATGAGAGGCATAGGCTTACACAACTGGCTCTCTACACCTTTAATGCATGCACTTAAAAGAAAATCCCACTCCCCACAGTCTGGTGGTGGTAATGAATAAAGCCACAGACTGGAGAACAAAGAGAAAGCGAGATCTCTATGCAAGTCTGTCGTCCTGAGTGTGGCTGGCGCCTGTTGCGATACTGAGGACACACGAAGCCCTGTTTACAGTATCTGCAATATAAGAATATTACCTCCTTCCTAGAGTTGGGGTGAGAATTAAATAAGGAAACAAATACAGAAACTCCTTGAGCACTAAATTTTATGGTTGATGAGAATAAGAATTGTTTATATCACACCGAGTACCAGACACATAACCAATAGCAACCATTGTCTTGGTTCATATGACAGTTACTTATGGTTGTCTCATCTCTGCTTTATACTATAATTATATTGTGGGCTCATGTAAAGGTTGAACGAAGTTGAATCATCTGATCTTTTGACACAATTTTTATATAAGGGAGACAAACTAAATAACTGATTTGAATGACAGAATGGCATGTAAGCGTATAACTATAAGCAAATGTATATATTTATGGAGGTGTGTTTTTATATATATTCATGAATGCACACATTCCCAAAGTGTCACTCCTTATTTAAATTATGCTGAGTTATGTCAAAATCAGGCTCAGATGGTCCTATCAGATGCCTGTGGTATGATGTATGTGTGTTCCTCCGAATGCCTTAAAAATTCATCAACACAAACAAATGGCTCAAGTCCAGAGTTAGACAAGTTTCATATCTTTGGAGGCAGGAAAGAACTACCATGGAAAAAGATGGATTCTTGGTATTCATTTGGTACTAGAAATAAGAGCAGTTTAAATGTGGTGATATTTGCATATTGTGTTGCCATGTCTGGAATGAACACACACAGGTCTTTGATGCTGCAGTTCTGGGCTGAAAGAATAACCTCATTTACTCTGACCTACATATTCCAATTAAGATGCCTGTAGCCTTTCATTTTCTGACTCTCAACAATGTAAATGCAACAAAGTGGCTCAAGTTACCCTCATTTGGAAAATAAATTGATGGTTTATCTTCTATTTTTATACCAGCAGGGGAATATTTAACATACTCAAGAGGTGCGGGTGTGTTGAAATTTGTCTTCAGAAAGTACTGCTGGACATATGGTGATAGGCCATCCTCACCAGTCTACCCAGTCTCAAGAAGAACCGAGATGTTCTGGTCTAGCCTGTCCGGGATGAGTACTGATTACTTAAACAGTGCTGGTTGCTAGGAAACAGTTACTCAGTTGCAGAGCTTTCTGCAATTGTCTCTCCCAGAACTCTTGAAAACTGTCCACATATTTGTTCCAGAGCATTTTGGCAGCATCCTTCTGTGCTTTCTGCTGAAAGCCGGTTAATTATGAGGCTTGTAAACTTGGGCCTCTCAACCACCTGCCTTCATCGCAAATGCAACCCACATGCTCAGACTTGAATTGCACCATGTGGAACCCTTGCCGCTTCCCCTCCATTGAATATACTTTCCTACATTTCCAAACCTTCACCTCAGACAACCTGAAGTGCGAAAGGAATGGGACTTGTAGCCAGATCATAAGATTACTTGAATTACATGGAAACCTGCTAAAATGTTATGCCTGGACCCAGGGGCCTCCTTCCTAGGGCACCAGAGAGAGAAGGAGAACACAGCAGCCAATCAGAAATGAACTGGGCTGAGTAGCTGCAGGCCACGGGCTCTGAGCACACCTTTGTTTGTTCTTTGAGACATAAGGTGCACTGTTCTCTGAACAAGCCCTCATCTCCTTTTCTGTCACCTTCCCTAGCTTGGTGCACAACAGTGAGCGTGGCATCTTTGTACTTATGAAGGGGCTGGGTGAGGGCTGGTGAGGGTTAATGGCATCATGGCAGGCAATGGACTTTATTTTCCTAGTCTACTGAACCAGCACAAAAAGGCCCTGCACAGACACTCTCCCTCTCTCACAGTAAAATCCTCTGGTGAATAGCACCCTGTCTCCCACGCAAATTCATCAGAAACCATCTTGAAAAGAAATCCCCAGCTTCATTTTTTCTCTAGTCTCTGTCCATCCATCTCTTCCTTGGTGCCTAGCATTTCGTTTTGAGGCAGCCTTTCTGAGGAGCTAAGCCACGAAAACAGACAAGGAAGCCTGCTGCTTATTTAGGACACTCCACCCTGCTCATTCACATAGGAGCCAGGCTGCCAGGGAAGCTCTCAGAAACCCCTGTGCAGATGCCTGGCACTTGTTGGCCCATCTAAAGGCAGTGTGCTGGTTCACAGGTCCTCCCCTTTGGTCTGCCTTAAGAACCTTTCTCTCCACACTCCTGGACTCAATTTCCCCCTCTCCAGAGCTTTGACTGATCTTGCCTCTCTCCTTTTCTTTGTTCCTCTGAATTCTCTATACCTAGCTACTCTGCTGTAACCTTTTCTACCCAGACTTTAGACTTTTGGAGAAAGCCCTCTAGAGCAACAAGAGAGTCTTCACAGATGTGACCAGAGCGCATACAAGGAGGCTACCTACCAGGGCCCGTCCTTGTGTGCAGGCAATAGGTCCTGCACCATGTTCTGGCCACCGTTATGGAAGGAAAGTAGTAGCTTTTCTGGCTCTCCTGTTATCATTAACAGCTTCACTCTTGCTCAGCTCGCACAACTGTACTAGTGAGTCTATAATGTTCATGATGTCTGGGTAAGACTCCTCTGTAGATTCTACTTAGCTGCCAAATTATAGTTCTTACCAAACCCCAAACTTCTCAAGAGTCTGTCTAGTCCAAAAAGCGTTTTTCTTCTGAGCCTAACCATTGGATATTTCTAACTCCGACAGCCCAGCATGGTTTCAGAAACAAACACTGCAAGGGGATCCTAACTTGCCTACAGATTCATTTTGAGTAAGCACAGATAACATACAGTGCTGCCTATACATAAAGAAGATGTAGATCTACAACCATAGGAAGCTTCTCCTCAAAGAGTCCACATGCCCTCCAGTGGTTCACACACACTGTGGGCCATTGGACACGCACAGGGACAGGGAGCTGTGCTGCTTTATAGGAATGCCTTGGGGAGACCAAGCAGCATGGCCCAGGGGCCATGCACAAGGACACAGGACTTAGGGGCATCTGGAAGGCTCATGTTGTTACCTGCTGTCTTTGGTAGGCAGAGAACGTTCTTTCTAGGTCTTCAAGGTCTAGAATTTTGAAGACTTTGGTATCATCAATTTCTGTCCATACTGTTCCATCCAATTTGTTCTAGAAACAGCAAGTTAACAAGTTCCATGATTGATAGTCATACAGAAAAAAGAATAAGTATGGTGGGTTGTTGTTATTTTTTTTAAGTACCACTATCTCAAATGTATAATTCTGCAGGATGTTCCAGTAAGCTGGTTTGAAGCAATGTATAATTATTACAGAGACATTGTCAACTAACACAGGAGCTGGGGAGAACCCTGAGTCCACACTAGATGGTCAGGTTACCCAGCAGCAGGGACAGTTCCCCTCTGAGGACACAGAACTGCAGGTGCCACCCACTCATCCACTAATGGGAAAATGGGAACAAATGGCTTACCTCAGGCAACTTAGACCAGTTGAAGGATTTCAGGGCGTTGGTGGGCTGGGGAATATTCTTCTTCTTGAGTGTTAGACTCACTGGAGCACCAGGAGGTGGCAGGATTCCTCCTAAGGGAGGAGGCCCTGGAGGAGGAGGAGGACCCCCAGGAGGGAGGGGAGGTGGTGGAGGAGGAAGTGCTCCACCTGAAAGGAGTGGGGGTGGTGGGGGAGGGAGAAGAGACCCCAACCCAGAGGAAGGAAAGGGTCCTCCAGGGGCTCCGGGTGAGGGTCCTCCTGGGACTGACGCACAGACGGCCCTCTGGAAAGAGAAGACCAAGAAAGTCAATGGAAGAAAAGTCACTGAACGACTTTAAGATCTAATCTTGTCGAAGGAACGTGCAACAAAGCACCCACATTTTTGAGGACATGGTTTTCGAGGGTAGGTAGATCTTGACCCTCAGGTCTTTGGACACATTAGGGCCTGTCCCTGGAGTCTGTGTCTCTCTCATTTCTTGCACCATCCCACCGTTTGGCTTTATGACGTCCCTTTTCTAAGACGCTAACGTGATCTTTCTTTGTTCTTAGGACAAGATTGGTGGTAAAAACACAACTCCAAAGTACCTCTGCTGCCTAAGCCACAGGACGTTGGTGGTTCGAGTCCACACCACTGAGATCAACTGCGAGGCATTTCAGATCTCATCCCTACATCAGAGCTGTGTATTTCAGAGGGTCTCGTCCCCCTGGTAGACAGAGGCCGGGAGTCAGCCCTCGCTCACCCTGTTCAGCTCGTGAAGCTGCGCCGTCAGGTCTGCCACCTGCTGCTTAACTTGCTTGTGCTCAGTTGTCTCCTTTTCCAGCTTCTCTTTCATCTTGTTTAAGGTCTGCATCATTTCTTCCTTCTCTTGGGTCTTAGCATCACATTCCCTCTCTTTCTTCTCCAGCTTCTGTTGTAGCTCATTGTGCTCTGATGAGAGAACACCAGGACATGAAAATGAAGTTGTCAGAGAGAAGCATTTTCTTTGAAAACAACATCATCATCATCCTATGGGCTAAGGACGATGTAGAAGTTGTGGGTCAGTCTGACCCAGGTATCATTCTTCACTGAAGGGCAACTTAAGAGGTAACCAGTGCCTGTGCTGGGAAAAGGCCTCATACAACTACTCTAGTAACTGCATTCTGGGAAAGACCGAGGAAAAGACCTTAGAGCCAGGGTGCCAAAGATGAGAAGAAGAAAACACAAGTTTGAGCAACTTCTCATGGAAAACGTTGCCTTAATTCTGGATCCTGCCATACTGGTGGCTTCACAGCGACACTAGGGAAAATGACTATTGAGAAGCAAAGCCCTTCTCCCATATTAGAAATGGGTCAGGGAGAAGGCCAGCTTTGGTGGATGAGATGTGTCAGCTTGTCTCCCACCAGCCAGAGGAGGAGTCTGTGCGACAACAGAGAGCTGCTGGCAGGCCCAGTGTGTACTGTGAAGCTGAGCTATGTCCCCTGCCCTGGGTCGCAAGGCGACCTGAACTACTTTACGATTCTGGCAAGAGATCATTAAAAGTAGTAAAAGCAGACATTATTGTCTCCATATTCAGTATCTAAAGGGTAGCAGCACTGATTACCATGGGAACCAAGGACTGAGAGGGCAGACAGCAGCTCTCAGGTGTGGTTAGTGACTTCCTCAGGTGTGGAAGGCTCAGGGGTCAGAGGACGGAGGAGGGGGGACAGAAGGAGGCATCTAATTCAGTGTAATGACATTCATTTTGCCAAGGAATATAAAGCTGTAGGAGGGGTGTTGGGTTTCGGAAATGAGCAATAGTGAAGTTTAAGCTGCAGGTTTTTATTTCAAATAGTTCCCTCAAAGCCTCTTTTCATGTCAGCGAATGCATTAGTGACACCGCCTACTGGGACTGAGCAACACACAGCCGGTCTCTACTTCTGAACTTGATAACACATTTAAGCTCTTACTGTCTCTTTCTGAGGTTCCCTCCTCTATGGCTCTCCAAACTGGAATTTGCAGGAAGGTGTGAGCCATGAAAATCCTTGAGTTTTATCAGCTTTCAAATAAAAAAGAACCTCCCATCAGGTCTACCATTACACTGATGTATGACTCCAGTCCGCATCTAATCCCAGTTCCCTCTTCTATCTCCACTTCACTGATAATTAAGTGATTCGGGACGTTCCTTCCCCAGTTTCCTCGCTAGTCTTTTGACAAATCTGGCTATGCCTCAGATGCAGTGAGAGCTCCTAGCAATCCAAGGCCACTGGCCAAATCCTTCTTCGACCAATCTAGAAGGTAGGTGGGGGATGGGGTAGGGGGTAGGGCTTAGAGACTGGTTGGGTCAAGCTCCTTGATGATCCTGAGGTGATGGCAGGTTTGGCAAGTGCCAGCCTGGAAACTGTCTCCCAAACTGGCACCGTTTACTATCCATTCACGGAGGCTTTCTCGATCCCTTCTCAGCGGCCTGGGCTCCACAGCCTTCTCCTTCCAATAGGCTCCAACTTTAGTTCAAACAGCTTCCTGTCTCCTCCTCTGAATGCAATCTGACTTTGTCAGCTGAAGCTTCCATGAGACAAGAACTCATTTTATCGATAATCTCTCTTCTCTTCTGTTTGACCATAACCTTACAGACCACCTCATTCTTCCCACTGACCTTGGAGATTTTCTCCTGTGCCACCCTACCCCTGAACCCTGTAACGGTTGCTGTGTAGTTAGTATGTGCTACGCTAGGCTCATTTTCCATTTATTTTATTTTATTTTTCGCTCTCCGTGTTGTGAAAGAGGAGATCAAAGGAAGGAGGGTGGGGTTCAGATGCCCACTGAGAAGCTGGTACAATTCAAAGGACCAGAGACACTCAGGTGTCCCCTGAATGTACGGCTGGATGGCCCAAAATCTCCTGTCCCAAATGCTCTCAACTGTGAGCTCACACCCACACACGTTAGAGTGCATTCTTGAGCGTGCATTCACCGACTGCTCTCATTTGCTTTCCAGAGCTGTGGTAAACAGCATGGCCAAAAGCAACTAAAGCAAGAAGGGCACATTTTCTCTTATACTGCCAGGTCTCGATAGGTCATTGAGGGAAGACAAGACAGGAACTTGAGTAGGCCCTTGAAGCAAAAAATCACAAAATGCTGCTTGCTGGCTTGCTCTTAGGTTCACAGTCAGCTATCTTTCTCATACAGCTCAGGCCTACAGCCTAGGGATGGCACGGCCCAGAGTGGGCTGGGCCCTCCTACATCAATTTTCAACTAAGAAAATATTTCAAGGACATGCCCACAGGCCAGTCTGATCAAGGCAACCCTTAAATAGAGACTGCCACAGATGACTCTGGGCTGTGTCAGGTTGGCAGCTGAGACTGATAAGAAGGTGGACTGCGGCCAGGCGTGGTGGCGGTGCATGCCTTTAATCCCAGCACTTGGGAGGCAGAGGCAGGTGGATTTCTGAGTTCGAGGCCAGCCTGGTCTACAAAGTGAGTTACAGGACAGCCAGGGCTACACAGAGAAACCCTGTATTGGGAAAAAAAAAAAAAAAAAAAAAGAAAGAAAGAAAGAAAAAGAAGGTGGACTGCATTCTCCTTCACCTAATCTCTCTTTTTGTCTTGGCCGTAGATAGTGTGCCTCTTCTTTCCATTCACAGTGGAGTCTGGGATGTACTGTAAAGATTACTTGAGAGCAATATGGGTAAAGAGCAGCCACAGGGAGCACAGCAGCCCCTGATGCCTCTGGCTGCGCTAAGGAAATGGAGTGTGAGAAAAAGGAGTGTTCAGGCCACCTCTTGGCCATGTGCTTCAGAACATCATATCCTGGGTGACTGTGGCTGTACGTCACCGGCGCTGACTGAATGACTTTGACAAGTGGAAGGAAGTCCACCATCCATGGTGAGGTGTGGGGGAGTGTGGCTGTTTTCCCAAAGGTGACTTTAATTTGCTAAGCTTCTGAAGGAAGGAGGCAAGCTGTACGCTTCTGTGAGTGACTGGCACCAGGAGGAATGTCTGTCCCATCAGAGGCTGGGAACATCAAAGGCATATTCCAGTACCTCTATAGGCCGGCCTGCTAACATTCATAACATATCTACAGCAGCCGTTCATTTTCTCCATGGTGTCTCTGCCCATGACTAGAGTCACATTACGGCCATGGAGAGAACAGAACTGCTAGTACCAAGGTGCCTAAGGTTTTGTCCTAAGACTGAAGAAACCTAAACCTTCTTGCTGTATTTATTCAAACCCAAAACACTTTAAAGTGAAGTGTGGCTGTGAGGTGGGGGCTTGTGTGCTCTATAGTTTTAAAGAAAAAGTCCTGGGGATCAAACTCAGGCTGTTAGGCTTGGCAGCAAGGACCTTTATTGCAGAGCCATTGTAGGGGCCCTTAAAATCAAAGCACCCACAACTTCAATCTTTGTTTTCAATGATAAATTCTACACAGCAAATGTTACAATCTTTTCTAAAATTATTTACAAAGTAATAAAGCAAAAGGATGAAACACCTCGGGAATAGCAAGAAAACGACGTGGTTTCATTTTTAAAAGTCAACGCAGAATGCCCTAAGGTGTGCAAAGTGAAAGGCTACTTGATGCACAGGAGTGAGCCTGGAGCCCGGATTCCAACTCCCCAGCAGCCAGGCCTCCCAGGCAGCTTCGCCCCGCCAGGGCCACTTACCTTTCCTCATCTTCTCTGCCTGTTCTTTCCATTGCTTAACTTCATTTTCATTAACCAACCTGTGGAACAGGTAAAGGAACACTTGTAACAGAAAACAAAACGTGTGCATTGCCAGATGTGGTCTCCCTGGGCACACAAACAGTGTGCTGCACAGAGTCCTCAGGGAAACGGGAAACCCAGATGTCACTTAGATGGAGCTGTGCTTATCTGCAGCTCATTGTGACCCCCTAGAACCATTCATCTGGCCCCGCTGTTATTTGAGGTAGGACAAACTGAGTATCTCATTATCTCGCAGGCGGCACGATGAGAGACTTACATTCTTACGACGTTCTTGATATTAAAGTTTTCCAGAGGTGTGGAGTCGGGGTCCTGCCCTTTGTCATTCTGGATAACTATCTGCTGTATGATTCTGTCTAACAGCAGCCAGTACTGAACTGTGTTACCACTCCTCTTGTCTAAAAAGTAAGAGAGGGAGAGAAAGCCATCTTCAGGCTGTGTGTAAGCTAGGATGCGTCGCTGTCAACAGCAGGCAGGCACCCCGTAGAGCCTCAGACCTGGTCAGGAGGCATTCATTCTCCATACCCCTTTCTACATGTGCTGTAAGGCATGCATTTATTTTGAAATCAAAGTAAATTATAGGTCATTTCGTTTTGAGGATTTCATAACTGCCCTTAATCTGTGAGGAAACAAACACTGGGGAGCCACAAAGCTGAGGCTTGGGGTTCCTGGTATGCCCCAGTCTAGTTAGTACTGCTGAGAATACAGAGTACACGCTTTGGACACTGTCCCAGGTCTCCATGGCACCCACACAGTCGGAGCACTCACAAGGCATCTGGAGGCAATGGTGCAGAATGGACATGAAGTGGGGGTAGGCTTCACTGTGGGTTAGCCTCCTCCTGGTCAGCTCAAACATCTGAGTGGCGCTTTTTGTGTCTATGTGAACCTAGTTTATAGGAAAAACAAAGCCGAATCAAACATCCAATGGCTTAATTCTCCAGATAAAGGAAGATGCAGATACAATCAAATCCTGCCGTCTAGGTAACGGAACAGGATGCTGACTTAGCTCATGGGTTGCACCGGCCCCCACCAACTCAGAACATGCATTTCCAGAGGCAAATCCTTTGACTTGACACGCCATACCAGAACAATTATGAGACTACATACCAGTTCAAATCTTTTGGCAAATTCTAGTTCATCTTCATTTCGGAGCATTTCAAAAAAGTCTAAATGCCTGAAAGGAAATTGAACAAAAATGACTAAAAGCGGGATGTCTCACAACACAAGCAGAGGGGGGCACAGGATTTTCAAGTGTAGCTCTAGGCACACTGAGGTGCTGTACGACGTAATCCCATCATCTCTAAGGAGGTAGCTACAGCAGCAGCCCAAGCACAAGCCCAGGCTAGGGGCATAGTGAGTGCCTGCCTCAAAAGCAAAGGCAGGGGGCGTGGTCAGTGGTGAGTAACCACCCTGACAGGTAAGGCCCCGAGGCTCACCCTCAGCCCCACAAGGAAAAATAAAAAAGAGCCTTCCTGATTTCTAGTGCCATCTCCTAAAGAAACGGGCAACAAAACTTGAATGCCTCTGCTTAACCAGGTTCTTTCTAATGAGTTAAATAAAATCATCAGAGGGAAAAGAGGATAACTACCCAGGAGGTAATTATCAAATGTAAAACATGTCCAGATTCCACTTGCTGACTGTTCATGGCAAAGAAGCCCATATACCTGCACTTGGCTTGCTGTCCTGCACTTGACCTGCTGTTGAGCTACAGATCAGAAAATTATTCATGTCATTTATTTATTTGTACACAGTTTTATTAACCTCTTACTCTGAGTTCTACATTCCAGATGACGCAGTCTACAGGGACAAACACATTATGTGATAGTCCGGAAGCAGCCCGTGGGCTGGCACTGTACCACGTGATGGGCACTGCACGGACCCTCTCAGGCTGTGGCAGTAGACACTGGACTTACCTGTCTAGTGTTGAATTTTCATGTTCCCTTAATTTATCTATAACAGGTTGAATTCCTAACATCAGAAATTCATAGCGAAGGTGGAGCCTGAAGTCCAAACTCTCCTAAAAATTAAGACACATATTTAGGTTTTCCAACTGTGCAGTCACCGTGTCGGGAAAAAAAGCATTCTTTAATGCATCTGTGCAAGGCTGCAGTGCAAGCATCTTACCACTCCGGCTCCCTGGCTCAGCACTGCATTGATGAAGGACATGATGGCCGTCTTGAGACTTACTTCATCCCGATAACGCCCAGTGCTTTTATCCAAGTCATTGATTAACGTCTGTCAGTGATACAAATAGAAAAATACGGGTCTAAAACATTGCCAACCCGACCTGTGCTCATTTTAAGAGATTTTATTTTTTAATTTTAAATCTGAGTCAGAATTATACTGATTCCCAGAAGTCAGGTGTGTTCGCAAGTACAGGAAACGTTGCTTCCTTGTCTCTATCTGCTTGCTGTTTTTGAGTACAAATACGAGGACACAATCTCACTGTTAATTTTGATCCTAAAGAGCAGTACTCTGTAAATTTTTCAGGTGCGACACTGCGTTCAGTGGATACAGAAGATGGGAGCTATGTTAACATACAGGATGCTGTTACGATGTTTTATTTTATTAAATTTATTCATTTTTATTTTCTGTGTGAGGGTTTTGCCTGCATGTAAGTCTGTGCACCACGTGTGCACTTGGTGCCCGCAGAGGTCAGGAGAAGCCCTCAGATCTCCTGGAACTGGAATTATGGAGGGTTGCAAATCACCACGTGGGTGCTGAACTACTGCACCTGGGCCCTCTGTAAAAGCAGCACGTACTCCAGGCCCAGGGCTCACGGATTTGAGTTCAGTAGATCTCAGACCCCAGACTGACTGACTGCAGAGAGTTTATTCTAGTTTCTGGTTCTTGAACCTAAGAGGAAGGGAACGTTTGAAGACAAAGTGTGAGCCCTCACTACTGGGGGAACTATCAGGTAATCCCCTCCCACCCCCAGGGCCAGCAAAAGCGCTTGTTTACATAAAGACAAGAGTTGGGAGGGCGTGGGCACCAACCTGGAAGCGGGTTCTCTCGCTGGCATACTTCTGGTAGTGCAGCATAGCTTGCAGAACTTTCTTGTGGCCCCCAGGAACCAGGCACACAGCGCCCAGGATTTCCAGCACGGCCACCTTTGTTTTAATGTTCTCTGTGCTCAGACTCTGAGCAATTACATTGATACTCTCAGAATGAGCCAGGACATGGGCCCGGCCTTGAGAGTTGTTCATTAGTGCCTTTATACAGCCAATGAGGGAGGTATGTATCCGAGACTCAGAGGTCTCATAGTCCATGGTCTTCAGAAAGTTGAGAATACATGACAGGCCATCCAAGTCGATGAATCTGGTTACAAACCTGTCAGGAAGAGAGGTGATTAGATTTGTCCCTTTGTGCTTTTGTAACCATCCTTGATAGAAAAGCCCAGGGGAAAGGAAGTCGACTCACTTCCTGAAGAACCCAGAGGCTTACATTAATGAGGCCTTTGTAACTCTTTAGCTCTTCCATGGCACAGACCCAGTGGTCTGTTTAACTAGACTGTGAAAAGGAAAATCTCCATTGCAGGCAAGGTACGCACCTCAGCTGGTACAACGAACCAACCAACAGATTGTATCTTCACACAAAGCCAGGAAAGTAGCAGTTGCTCAGCAGATATCTATTTTCCTCCCCTCCATTGCACTGGGTATTGAACTCATGGCCTTACACTTGCCAAGTAAACACTCTGCCATTGAGCTCCTGCCCCATCCCTGGACTACCTTTCCTGTGCGCGGCTAAAAGTCATCTGCTGATCTGAGTCACCGCAGCACATATTGGTGCATTGGCCCTAACCATGGCCCCTACTGGTCAAAGAGCAGCATCTTTCAATTCTACTGCTCATCAGACAAATGACTGCTTTTATTCCTAGGGTGTTTTATAGCAAATGCCTTCTTTTATATGACCTGCTACATGGAATCCTAATATATAAAACTGGTTAAGAGCCCAGGCTTTTCACTGTGAATTACTTTTATCACTATTTAGAACCCTTACTGTTAAGTAGACGAGGATTCACAGTGCGTGCATGTGTGCGTGTGTAAGCCCCGGGCCAGTGCAGAAATAACACACCCTGTTATCTGACTACCCAAGGAGCTTCTGCACTCCTTCACCTCCCGGTACTCCTCAGCTTCTGAGAGTTTACAACAGGCTGAGAAGTGGGGAGTTCGTCCTCATGCCCGGATAACCCCCATCAAATGGTTGTGCAGTGCTCAGGACATCTTTTAAGTTTGCATTTTATTACTAAAGACAGAATATATCATTCGACCCAACCTCATGACCCTTCACTCCTGACACTAGGTGAAACACACCTGTAAAACCCTCAGAACCTCACTGAGTCCTGGAGACCTTAGTGGGCAGTGATGGTGTAGGAGAGACGGAGTGGAAATGGTTATCAGAGAGAATTCACTCCTTGCCAGAATGTCAACCCATTTTTATTTTTAATAATAGTTTTGTTGACATGCACTTCACATGCCATGAAATTCATTGATTTAAAGAGCACAATTCAGTGGTCAAAAAATATCCCATGGTCTATGGTATCTGTCAGCTGAGGGTGCTATGGGCTGCTTCTACTTAAAAAAAAAAAAAAAGCTACTTTGAATAAGGCTGACAATGACCATGTATATACAGATGTTTGGGGCCAACCTCCATTTCCCTTGTCTACACACCTAGGAGGACAGCTGTTGGGTCATGTGACAACACTATGCTTAACGCTGAGGGACTAGCTGCCCTACTACATTCCCAAATGGCTGACTGACATTCCCAAGAGCAATGACTGATGGCCGTGACATCCCTGTGCTCTAGCCTTCTCTCTCCTCCTTTCCTCTCTGTTAGAAAGGCTGCCCATCCTAGGCACTGTCTGCATCTCTTTTAAAAGGAAAGCATTTATCAAACGTTCAGTGATCAAAGAGCTACCTATGGTTCAGTTATGTGCTTTTAAATTTAAGAGTCCCAGCAAGGTTTGACCATTGCAGCAAATAGGAGAGAGAGGGAAGGAGAAAGGAGAGGGAGGGAGAGAGAGATAGGGCAGGCAAAGGGACAGGGAAGGAGTGGGTGCTGTGCTACCCAAGGGAGGCACCTCACCTCATGGGCTTGGTTCTCAGTGCTGTCTTCAGACTCTCGATGGTTTTACTCCTCTCCTCCTCTTCTTCCTTCTCTAAAGCCAGCAGAGATTTCCTCTATAAAAGAAAACAGACGGTACTTCTTCATTACTATGTTGTAATTATTGGAAATAATTTGTACAAAGAAAATCAACCAGTAAGAACATAAAACAACACAGAACAACATAGAGCAACATCAAGAACAATGCAAAGTTAGATTTTAAAACTGCAAATGGCATTTTAATAAACTGTTTAAACATTTTAAAGGAGGTTAAGTTATTCAAATGTTTGTATAATTATTTCATCACAATGCCCCAATGCAGATATCGCCATTTGTATTTGGCACAGAGGAAGCTGGGCCTGTAGCTGGGTGCAACGTTCTGGAAAATAAGGGTCAGCAGGCAACACACACACAGGCATTTTCCCACAGGACCACTAGATTTAGTCAAAATCAGAATCAAGATGAAAGAGATTTCTTTGCTTCAAAAAATTTTTAAAGTAATAAATTGAATCTGATACTAAGATAGACTCTACTCTCCGAGTAAATACAAATTCTTAATGAGACCCAACATCATTGAGAAATCAAGGCATGGAAGCAGGGAGACAGGGAGGGAAGAGAAGGAGGGAGGGACGAGGAGAGAGGGAGAGACACAAAGACATAGGTGGCATAAACACACACACACATTATGCCAAGAGCTCCTAAGGCAGTGCCTCACTCCTGGCTGACTTGGCAACTCTGAGAAAGCCTGAGTTGCCTAAACTGTCCAGGCAATGTTGATGCTGCAGGAGCGAGACTCTAGATAAGCAGACTTGAGTGACATTATTTATTTATTTACTTACTGCGTATGTGTGTGCGTTTGTGTGTGTGTGGTTCTACACGTATGTATCTATGGTTCAGGTGCCACAAAACCAGAAGAGAATATCTATCGATCTCGTTCCCTGCTCTATTTTAAAAGTATTTCTTTTTATTTTATGTGCATGGCTGCTTTACTTGTATATGTGGATGTCATGTGCATACAATCCCTGAGGGAGTCAGGAGAGAGCACCAGATCCCTTGATGGCTTAAACTGCTGTTACCAATGGTTGTGAACCACCATGTGGGTGCTAGGAATAGAACCTGGGCCCTATGGAAGGAAGAGTGGCCAGTTCTCTTAACCTCTGAGCCATCTCTCCAACCCGAGCGGCCATATTCTTGAGAGGGTCTCTCACTGTATCTGGATGCTGTACGTTACATGTTATACATCTATGACTGCTAGTATTAAATGTCAGCTCAACAGAACCTATAATCGCCCGGGCAACAGGCCTCCAGGCATGCCTATGGAGATTATCTTGAGTATATTAGTTTATGTTGGAGGACTCTGGGCAGGATATACTGGACTGTAAGTGGAAAAAGGAAGCTGAGGACTGCCACTCGCTATTCCGTTCCTGGTTGTGACTGTGGGAAGACTACCTCCTTCAAATTCCTGCTGCCTTGAGTTGGGAGTTACAATAAATACGTCCTTCCTTAAGTTGCTTTCCTCAGAGTATTTTATCAAAGCAATGGGGAAAGAAGCTAACGTCCCATCTCCTGAGTCCTCAGGTGACACAAAATCACAAAACCCACAAGGTTTACCATCTCTCTTTTCTTTTCATCCATGACGGCCAAGCTGTGCTAGAACAGCCCCCCTGCCCCATGTCTAGCCCAGAAGCCTTTACCACAGGGTCACTGGCCCTTACGTGCTCTGAGCGCTGGCATGCTCCTGTCGCCTTGGCCTTATCTGCTATCAACTCTGGTGACCACACAGAGAGGAAAGCCTGGCGGTTCTCTGGGGACCTGATGATCCAGGTTCACAAATCATCTTGAGAGACATTATTATTACTACTTTTCAATCAATAGCACCAACGTAAAGTATATGTTAATTAAAACCTAATTTGACTTTTTGATGGGAAGAAAAGTGTCAGGCCTAAAGCAAATGAATAACCAGTGTCATTTATGGCAGCTGGGAGAGGGGAGGGTCTTTTTTTCTAAGTTGTTACTGTTCTGCTAAAGCTGTCCTTTTGCTGCTGATGTGTCTTGGCAGCTGTCACTGGGGGACAGTAGATGAAGAAGCTATGTTCAGAACCAGGCAATGCATTTCTTCAAATTGCCGTGAGAGCTATCCTGTAGCTCAGGGTGAATTTGTGAAGGGCATCAGTCTCTAGTGGCAGTCGGGCTTCTCTAGAGTCTCAGCAATTGCTGGTGAATCTGCAGTTTAGAATCAGGCCTTTATAATAGGTATAGCTCCTTCTTTTGGAGATTAACTTTGTTAAGACCACGCTGAACTCAAGGCGGTGTCTTAGAGTAGAGAGATTTATGAAGTGCCTCAGAAAACTACATTGGAACTCCCTTCCCTAACGCAGAGAAGATTTTTATCTCAGGTTCACAAATCATCAAGAGACTTTATATTATTATTATTTTCCATCAATAGCACCAACTTGAAATAACTGTATGTTAATTAAAGCAGAAGGACCACGATCATTCCTTAACGTGAAACCATTAGCTTTGGATCCGAGATCACATCTGTGTAACAGAAATAGATGACCCTGCCATACCAATGCTGCTTTCATAGAAAGCCTCAAGTGTTCAAACTTTAGAAGGTTCCTTGCAGCTTAACAGCTGATAATGGCGATAAGCCTAAACTTCTAGAGTCAGTCTCCAAGTCACACAAGTAGTATACACTGCTACACATAACAGGGCAGGTATTATGATGGTCCAAGTGTCTGCTCACACATGGCGTCAGCAAAAAACAAAGTACACACTGGCAAGGGCCTTCCAGGGAAAGCTGCTGAGATGTACACTGAGACTCAGTATACAGATGTGGCACAGTGTGGATCAGAACCACTCTAGTCTGAAATACTTCCTTGATGTGAACTGGGCAAGGCAAACGTTGTGTCACATCTTCCCCCTAAGCTCCAGTCCTAAAGCCTGTTGGGCCATTCTCCTCTATCATACATTCTTTGACTTTTTAAAAGCTGACAGGTAACTCAGGGGTCCTTTAAAGAGCAAAGCGTTCCTGTTATGAGGCCTGTGTAATGTAACTTGACTTGTTCCACAAAAGGCGGGTTTCACAGCAAGTGTGGCTGTTCTCAGCCTGAACCATGTTTATCAGGCTCTAGAGGCATTAAAGAAAGCAGATGCCTTTCCTTCTCCAGCACAGTCAGACCACGTACCTCACAGATGTCAAAACCAAGAATGAGACACTAATTGTGAGGTTATCTTTGAGTTCAGAGAGAAGGCTTAAATCCCTAATTAGGTGACCACTTCTTAATATGATGACCTTGGGCAAGGTGGCTTGCCTCTAGACTCAGACTCTATGAATAGCATGGCAGTACTGCCTGTCACATGAGGCGGTTCAATAGTAGCTGCCACTGATGCTGCGGTTGACAGACGATGACAATGTGGACAAATGCCTCTTCATCAGTTCCCCAGACACAGCCAGAGATCTGCTCCCGGGACAGTGAAGGATCTGGAGGAACTGCGTACCATCGCTGTCCCCAGGGACAATGTCTCAGGGTTTTGCTGTGTGCTGTGGGGAAGTCTCTAGGACAGATGGCAGCCAGAACTACGCAAGGACTACAGGAACCAAGGACTAGTGACAACCAGGATGATGAGAGGAGGAGGACTCAGTAGGGTCTCTGCTGTTACTGCTGCTCTGCTGTTGCTTCTTTAAGCACGCCTGAGTTCTGGCTAACTGATGGTCAGCCAATGCTCTGTATCTCTGACCCTAGAAAGATACTGCCTCAGGCCTAATGGACGAAGCATTTCAAAGCTGTGCCAGGTGTCTGACATGTAAAGGATGGCAAAGTCTCACAATCTAACAGCCTTGTGATGTCCTAGGGAAGACTTTAGATTAGGAACCAAACCAAGTATATAGTCCACTCAAGAATGCTGCAAAATAGCTGTTCAGGGGGGAGGAGGAAGTGAGGAGTTTGAAGAAGGGCTGCATACAGGCATATCAAAGATCCTGAAACTCAAGGAGAAGCCTACCCTTGACACAACTTCTCATATCCAAGGAAAGGAAAATCCACACTACTTAGTACTTCTCCATTCAGGGCAGAGAATCCATTAACCTAGCACTTCTCTTGTTACCCATCAAACAATGCCAACTTAATTATACCCAGGGACAATTGGCCTGACAGTTCCTTTTTCCTCCTAGTCAGGAACAAGAACTCATAAACAACCTCTACCTGTAAGAAATGGTGAATGGCTCCAAATTACTATTACTTGGGTGGACGCACAGAGAAGTCCCTGCAGTCTTCAGAACCCTCCCATTCTGTTAGCTCATCCACAGTCACCAGTGTCCCCATTTTCTCATCGCTGGAGAAGCAGTGTATGGAATGGAGTTTGGTGGATGTGGGATATGGATCCTCTCTCCTCTCCTCTCTCCCTCCCCCTCCCTCTCTCCTCTCCTGTATTTTAGACTATAAACCCTCAAGGCAAACACTTCTGTGGCTTCTTCTATAATTTGTGCAGTCCTGGCCACACCTACCAGGCTGTTTATTACTCAAGGTACAGTAGCAGAATAAGAAAGAGACAGGAAAGAGGAGGAAGAAACTGAAAGTCAAGGCCCTGCAGAACTTAAATAAGAGCAGGAAATTCATGGATCCCGGTTGGTTTTTACCTTTTGCAGTGGGAGTAGCAATAAAACCTAGATCACATTAAAGGTCTTGGAGTAGTAAGACAGCTCTCCATGAGGACCTGGGTAGAAGCAGGAGAGAGTAGAGCACTCGGGAGAGTAGAGCCTTCTATTTGATATTATCAACTTAAAGTTGGATACAACCCATTCTGAAAATCACGAGAATGCCATGAGAGGCAAAGACTTCGACCTTCAGTTTTCATCAATGGCAACAGGATTTAAGCTACTAAGGCTCAAAGGCTGGTGACTTATTTTCTGTTGTGAATTTTAGCTATGACTAACAGATGATGTTCAAGCTGCCTGGAGTGCTAACATCTCCGAGGCCAGAACTCAGATACTGAGAACGCAGTTTAACTGCTAGCTATAGATCACAGCTTTCCCTAGAGCATTCTGATTATTACAGCATTTTATCAAGTCACGTTATGATTCTGTATATGAACCTCTCGGCCACCCATGAGATCAGGAAACCAGGAAGGAGCTAAGTTCCCAGAGAGAGGGAGATGGGTATGAACATGATGAAGGGACAGTTAGGTCATAGAACTGTTAGACAAGCCTACAGTCCACAGGAGTGTTGTTGCAACACTCCCAATAATTAGTCACAGCAACAGCAAGTTCAAGTTGAATGCAAGCCATGTTTCAAATGGCATTTCCTCTTATAACATTAAGATCAATCATATGTTAGTGTGTGTAGATTCTATTTAAAACACACTAGAAAAGTTACTTCACTAGGCAACCTTTCCGCCCCTCGTCCCCAACACCTCAAACACTGAGTGTCTGGAATGGAATTTGGAAAGGTAACAGCATTCAGAAGGGCTTACTCAATCAAGCTGGTTGTGCAACTGTGTACTCTGCACCCTATTTTAGGCTGTCATAGAATGTAAGTAATACTTACAGCAGCCATGGAATTGAGCTGATCAATGTAGAACTCGGGCCAACTGGTTGCTCCCTTGTTTTCTTCTTGGTCCTACAAAAATGAAAAGAAATAAAGTAAGGAAAAGTGACAAGGTAACACATTACCAGAGGCCCACATGGAGCAGCTGAGAGCTGATGTCCTGTGCATCACGATGGTGGCCTGCAAAGCCACGAGAATACAGGAGACACTTATTGTTTTATAGTATCGGGTCATCTACTTAAAGGGTACATGGGAATTGAATTCACGCCAGGGAGTAACATTTTCTTTTTTTAGTGACATAATGGTACCGAGAAGGATATTCTAGGTCCCATGTCACACTGAGGACTACATGGGGATGTCAAAGCTGTATGAAATTCAAGAGTGAAGGAGACCTGTCTTGACAGTGACCAGAGACATGGCCGGTTGGTGACTAGATTGTTTCTATCAGTTATTTAGATTTCAGCAGACATTAAACATTGTGAAGTAGGATTTCATTTGATATGGCTGAAAGGGGCTACTGACACCGGTGGAGGTAACAAGAGAACACATGTTAGTCCCAGGCACAGGTCTTCTGCTGAGCCAGCTCAGGAGCTTTGTTAGAAAATAGAGTGTGCCAGGCAGTGGTGGCGCGCGCCTTTAATCGCAGTACTTCGGAGGCAGAGGCAGGTGGATTTCTGAGTTCGAGGCCAGTCTGGTCTACAGAGCGAGTTCCAGGACAGCCAGCACTACACAGAGAAACCCTGTCTTAAAAAACAAACCAAAAAAAAAAAAAAAGAAAGAAAGAAAAGAAAAAAAGAAAGAAAGGAAAGGAAAGGAAAGGAAAGGAAAGGAAAGGAAAGGAAAGGAAAGAAAAGAAAAGAAAAGAAAAGAAAAGAAAAGAAAAGAAAAGAAAAGAAAAGAAGGAAAGGGAAAGGGAAAGGGAAAGGGAAAGGGAAAGGGAAAGGGAAAGGGAAAGGGAAAGGGAAAGGGAAAGGGAAAGGGAAAGGGAAAGGAAAGGAAATAGAGTGTGTCTCTGCTAAAAAGAACTGAAACCCAAACCTACTTCAGCTAGATGTGTCTCACAACCCAGGTGACCTTGAGCCAAAACAGCTGGGGCATCTGTGGATGGAGTTCACTGACACGCCTAACCTGGACCTCTCTGTCAGCTGTAGTCTCTGCTGCAGACACAGCAAGCTCAGCCAGGAGGCACGCTGTGCTTGGCTTCCACAATCTCGGCACACCTTTGTGCTGAGAGAGGTACTCCTGTAACCAGGACTTTCCATTAAGAGAGCACCCCGATATAATGGGTCACCCAAGGAGAAGACACTGCCATGTACACACAACGGCTGTCTGATGCCCAAGGAGTTACTGCTCTACTGCTGGCTTCAGTTTTTTAGTTTCAGCACCCCATCCATCCATCCATCCATCCATCCATCCATCCATCCATCCAAACATTCATGCATTGGGCTTTGGAAGAGTGATTTCTAGGAGGAGCTTTTAATTTTAGGCTTAGACCTTATCTCTGAAAATCCCTCCCTTTCTCCCTCTTTCTGTAACCCAGGCTTGTCTCAACTATAGAACTGTAGAGTGATCCTCCTGATTCAGATTTCTAAGTGCTGAGGTTATAGCTATGAGCCACCATTATTCACCCTACAAACACACACCACTGTCTCTAGGCAGATACTTCCAAGTGGGCCTACTTAGGTGTGATCAAAGAAATATAGTTCAAAACTATTTTCAAAAGCTGGGCGTGGTGGTGCACACCTTTAATCCCAGCACTCAGGAGGCAGAGGCAGGCGGATTTCTGAATTTGAGGACAGCCTGATCTACAGAGTGAGTTCCAGGACAGCCAGGGCTATACAAAGAAACCCTGTCTCGAAAAACCAAACCAACCAAACAACCAAACAAAAAACTATTTTCAAGCAGTCATAACACAAAGGAAAACGGCTGTTTACAGGGCCACCCGAGTGGGCAGCAAGGGGCACAGAGCTGAGTGATGAGGGCCACGGGTACAGCAGTGGCTTTGAAGTTGGGCAGGATTACACTCTTGTGATTTAAAAACATTCAGAAAGCCTGATGAGTTTTAAGAACGGCTCTTGGTTATAATTTAACACATTAATAAAAGAGCTAGAGTGGCAGAATAAATGCTGAACCCAGCTCTCCTCTTAAAAGGAGCATTAAAATTAGCAAAAGCCTGCTGCTACTAATGTATTTAACAAGCCAAAACCCTCAGTGATATTCAATGGTATTTGAACCTATAAAATGAAATAGAAGGTGCCAGATCTTTCTATTCTCCCCAAACCAGGGCAAATTTCCAAAGCAAACAAAACCAAGTCCTATGTCCAAGGTTCCACAAAAGCCTATCTGTTGTAAGCTCCACAGTCCTGGATACAAAACAGAGATTATTTTAGAAACTGAAGACTAGTGCATAGAAGGAAGACTTTGTACTTTGAAATGTTTGAATAATACTAACAGTTAAGAGTAGACATTGTAGTCAAATGGGGCTCCTTTCACTTCTGGTGCCTCGGTGCTGAGAAAATTACACGTGCCACATGTATGAATGCACTGGTTGATTCTGCTCTGGGAGTAGTAGGCAGCGGGATTCTTGGAGCTCTTCCCTTTTGCAATGCACCTCTGACTGCCTGTGGAGTCCTGGTCCTTACACACAGAAGGATGCAGCAGTTCCGGATGGAATGCAAGTCTGAGTCTGTGCTCTAGCGTGAGTGAATGTTAAAGTCTACAGTTCTCACTGAGGAGTCAGAAAGCAAGCAAGTAGCTCTTCTGGGTGGGAGTTGGAAGGAAGAGGGTGAACATCCTATAAAAAACCCAGGCCACTGAGACATGCCAAGGAGAAGACACTTCTAAGTTGTATAGACTTCCTGACAGCATGTGTGTCCCTGCTAAAGAGAAAAGTATGTCCTGTGCCTCTGACATTATCCTCTTGGCCACCTATCTCAGTTCTAGTTCCTTCTTCTAGGGAAGAAGCAGGTATGGTCAAGGCTGTTTAGCTGCAGCATGTGGAACGAAACCAACAGCAACACTGAGCACATCAAGCACTCAACTAAACCTATTTTCGCTGCCTTATTCTCCAATCCTGTTACAACATTTCTCTAAGCAAGAATATTAACTTACTATATTGTCTGTGAAAAGGAGAGGTGTTTTGTTTTGTTTTTCTCTTAAGATGTAGTGAGGTATGGTAGATAAAATTTATAATCCTAGCACTTGGGAGACTGAAGCAAGTAGATCATAAGTTTGAAGCCAATCTGGGCACTGTAGCAAAATCTATCTAGAAAACAAAATAAGGTCCCCAAGACAGGTCATAGTTCATGACACTGAGAAGTTGCCCTAAGTAAATACAAATCCTGGATTCATATTAGATGTTCTTTTTAGTCTACTCAGAGAAAGGACAATTCACATTAAAATCTACTTTTGTGTCCTAGTCAGCTTCAAATGTCAACTCAACACAATCTAGAAATAATCACCGTAGAATCTCAGTTGAGGAATTCTTTAGATCTAACTGGCCCATGGAACATCTCTGGGGGACTGCCTTGGCTGCTGACTGATTGAGGATGACCCTGGCCACTGTGGGTAGTGCATTTCCTGAGCACGTGGTCCTAGGCTGTACAAGGAAACAGCTGAGGATGTGCCATCAGGCAGCACTCATCTGTGTTTCCTGCTTACCTCTGTGTGACAACTAACATTATATTTTAAGTTTAAATTACTGTGTTTAAGAGATCTATAAAACAAGAAGGCATCTAACCTATAAGCCCCATGTGCGCAGGGACTGACAATGTCCTGGAATTCTGGGGGTTGCTGTGCATGGAAGATAACCAACCTTGTGCCTTTGCTTCTGTGTACAAGCTTGGTTGCCCTCAATGGCACAGGGTATGTCTGCTTGATTACACGTAGGCAGGAAGTATGCAGCCTTGTGGGTTTTTTCTTTATAAGCTCCTAAATAATATATATAATTCAGTACCATACTCTGATGAGCACCTCCAGTCTCTGGTATGGTCTTGGCCAGTATCTATGGTCCTAGCCAGCACTTAGTAAGTCCTTTTATTTATTAAAATTTATTCATGGTCATGGAGAATATTTGAAAAATTCCAGACCCATATGCCTCTTTGCCTGTGAAGTGAGTTACTTGGCCAGAGGTGACGCTCTGTGGATAGTGAGCAGGCCTCCCTACATGTTCCTGCCTTGACTACCCCTCATTGATTGACTGTAGTCTATAAATTGAAACGAGCCTTGTCCTCCCCAAAATTGTATTGTGACACAATGGCAGAATGAAAATAGGACCTTGGCTGCTTCTTGTAAATGCCACACACACACTTTAGTTTATGGGAATTATCTTTAGAAGGTCTACTAAATAATTAGAACAGAAACAAGTGTCTGAATTTATTAAATTCTCTAGTGTTTTTTTTGGTTTTTGAGAATATATATATATATATATATATATATATATATATATATATCTGCATGCTACTGATTTTTAGATGGTATGATGGGTAGGCCACTAATTCAGCCATCTGAAGATGTAATTCTAGAGACTTCTTTTTTACTGACTCAGGTGACAGTTTGGGTAAGTGTGAATATATCTGGTGTTGTTTTCCTTTTCTCAAAAACAGAAGAGAGGTCAGAATGTTTCTGACGTTCCTACAAGCTCTAAGAGTCCAACAGTGAGATATCACGGGGGCACAACCTCTACTGTACTTAATTCCAAGGCTCAACTTCTAACGTCAATAACTTGTAAAAATTTACATTGTCCAGTGATTCATTGTCAACCTTCAGCCCAACTGTGTCACTCAGTAGCCACCCACATCTGTGCTGTCTTGTCATTTAATACAATCCCTCCTGTTTGTTAGGAGGCCTTCAGAGATAGATAGCAGGACACTGATGATGGCTGAGACTTCCTGCTGGACAGAGCTCACCTTTGACACTTTGCCTTTAACTCCAGCCTGAAATGACTTGTTTAACCTCTTTTCCTTATTACCCTAAGTGTGTGTGTGTGTATAAAATCCAGATACCTTAGGGGGTAAAGATACTCTTTCTAAGCTCATGTCATCTCCAAATGGAACATTTTCATTAAAATCTCAGGTCAGTGTCAAGGATTCTTCCTCTAGTCTTTTTAAAATGCACAAGTGTCTTTGTTTTTTTCAACATCACTTTGCACAGGAGAATCATTTGGCATTGCTTCTTAGTCTCACTACCTCTGGGATAAGCACACAGTTACATCTCAGACTTGTCCCTCACCAGCACCTCCAACTTGACCGTGTTCTAGACATGGAGGTGAAGCACCCATCACTTGCTCACTGTGAGGTTTTCTGTGTGTCTTTAGTTTCACATGACTGCCTCACAACAGTGTCATTGTGAGCACACAGAAACACAAATCCAATACAAACCAGAGCCCTGGAGAAAGTGCACACAGCACAAGTTCAATAGGTGTGAGCTATGATGAACATACTGACACTGTCTCTAACAGGAGCCATGCTTAGTGCTTAGTGCTGAGCCTGAAAAAAAGAGGATCAAGCAAGTACATTTTGACAGTAGCCATTTAAATATAAGAAGCATAGTAGCCTTTGGAATGGAGTTAAATATGTTTTCAGAAATGTAGTCCATTCTGTTCACTCGCAATTATATGGGTCTGTGTCATAAGATTTTTCATTGCATCGCCATATAGCAAATAATTAAGGGGGGGCAGATATATGGATAGGCAGAGGCATGAATATATTCCTTTGGTAGCAGCTGAAGTCTTTTATGTCTATAAATGGAATTCAAAGTAGAATCACAAAAGGAAGTTTTTAAGTATATGTAAATTTGTTTGAAATTATTATAGGATCCTTTAGGAAGATTGTTTCACAAATGATAGAATACAAATTAAATATTAGAATTTTCTCTAATGTAAGATATTCTTACTAAGGCCCAGAGTAGGCTTTACACAAGGATAACCAGTTGTGAATGGCATGGTCTACAGTTGTTTGCCAGGACACTAATCACAAGCTGAAGCAACATTTACTCAGCCAATTAAAGCCATGAGGCTGCAAGTTAGCTGTCAAAGCCATAGGTTCTTAGATAATATATGTAAAGGAAAAAAGACACACTTTCCCCTGCCTAGAGTGGCTAAAACATCCTGCAATGTGCAATGCTATGATTGTGTCAACAAGAGTGGAATAGGTTAACGTTTAATCGAGAGATGCAACTCAAAGGACGTGTCAGAGTAGTTGAAGGACATTTTATTCCAATGGTTTCCATTGTATAGGAAAAGCAACTAAAAACAACACAATCTATTCTTTGTGTAAGGGAAATGCCATTAGAAAACATATAGGATTAAGAAATCCCCTTATTTAATGAATAGCCACCTTCTTGCATGAAATTGTAATTATATTTTCTAATTTCATGAACCTAGTTCTTCAGACTAATAAATATAGTGAATGCTAAGTAATCCATTTTGTGTCTAGAACTTTTAACAGAAAAAATGGACAGAAAAGGACAGATGGATTGAGATTACTCTATTAGTCTGCCTCCATGATTCAGGAGTCCGAGAAAACTCAAATGAATGACAAAGAGTTGGCGACAGTGTTGAGACCAGGACCAGTGAGCAGATGGCAATGGGGATACACTTGGTAGGTGCAAGGTCTTGACAGTAACTTTGTAGCCTGTCTCTTCCATCATCAATGAGTATCAATGACACCTTATCAGAACACGCCAGCATGTGGGCAACCAGCAGGCAAAGGGTCAGCAAATTGCTTTAAAAGGCCTGATAGGTGTATCTCAGGCTATGCACAGGACATAGTCACTGCTGCTCATCTGCCACACTGTGAGAGGAAAGCAGCCATAGCAGAAACATACACAAATGGGAACTGCCATGTTCAGTAATAGCTTATTTACATGAGCAGGTGACTCGACAGAGCACACTAGTATTAGTGTGTTGACATCTGTGCTGGCCGGGACCTGACCCAGCTTTCAAAAAAGCACATCAAAAGCCTAACATGGTCAGCGATTACTTTCCATGCTTTCTCCTCTCCCTGACACTACTTTACCTCTGCAATGTCTGCTGTAACTTAGGCTTGATTAACTCACAGAGCGTTGGAACCCTGTCTGGTAACCTCAACATTCTCTAGAGAAGCAGTAGCTACATGCATGTAACGTCTACCCCACACCAAACTCATCCATTCCCTGAAAAAGCTCCATCCTACTTTGACAAATGGTATAGTAGTAGCTTCTGGCACCCACGGCTCACAGAACATCTTAGAAAAGGACCACAGAAAGGCTGTAAGAGCTAGAGGACCAGAACGTCTGGTATGAGATTGCTTCCAAGAAATGACAGGGAGACCAAATGCATGATTCCACAACAATATGGCTGCCCAAAAAAGACCTGAACAATGCAAGTACCAATAGATATGCTACCAGGGTCGGTAGAAGTCTCATCATACCCCGTCCTTAGACAGAGAAGTACAGGCAACTGGTGATTGCTGCAACATGGAGAATGAGGTTTTTTCTAGGACTTTCTTAGTTACTCGTCTATTGCTGTGAAGAGACACAATTTATAAATGAAAGCATTTAATTGGGGGTTTGCTTACAGTTTCAGGGGTTTAGTCAGTCCCTGACCATCTTGGCAACAGACAGGTAGGTGTGGTGCTGAAGCAACAGCTGAGGGCTTACATCTAATCCACAGAGAGAACACATTGGACTTGGTGTGAGCTTTTCAACCCTCATGACCCTCGTCCAGGGATACACTTCCTCCAACAAGACCACTTTCCAATGCTTTCTAAAAAGCTCATCGTTGGAAATCAAACATTCAAATATACAGCCCAAGGGGACCATTCTCATTCAAACCACCACAAGGGATGAATCCCATAGCTGGTTAGCCAATATCAAGTGGTCAGTCCTGAAATCATATACACACAAGCACTAAATGGTCGTAGCAGGTTGTACTTATATATTTATGCAATACTCGCGTTTGTATGTATGCATGTATGTATGCATGTCTGTATACATGTATTTGCAACCATAATAAGCAAGAAAAGGAGCCATCAATTTGAGAAAGAATGAAGGGGGAGGACAGAAGAGATGGAGGGAGAAAATGATGCAATTATAGTTTAATTAAAATTACAAAAAATAAAAACACACTTTATAGAAAAATAAACCCAATTTAGAACATAGTATAACACATTAGCTCCCTTACATTCTTATATATATCCCTAATCCTTCCTATTTACTCTTTTTTATTGAGAAGACGACTAAGAGGTTCCCAAAGCTGGGCTCCCTGGACTGTTGGTTCCTTTGGTTCTCACAACACCTGCCTTCAACTCCTAGCCATGAACAAAATGGACACTCTATATGAAGCTTGCCGAGGGCAGGCAGTCAACTTCAGGAAATCATCTCTCCACTGTCACATTACAAGGCGCTCATGTGGTCATGCTACTGCCAATGTTAGTATATTTTTTGACCACTGCCATAATTACACATCAAGTACATCTGTTACCAAAATCCGGTTGGACCCACGCACAGGATGATTACAGAACAGTGGCTTCACCATCTGCCAGGAAGCCCAGTACCTCCTCAGCCTCAGAACATCAGTCATTCTTCTGAAGAGTCGGGATGACTTGTAAAGACAATGACTTTCAGAATGCTATCAAATGTCTGCATGCTTTTAAAGAAAGCCATACAGAATTATATGGATGGTCTTTGACCCTAAAGACCCCCTAATGGAGTTCCCTCTCACTGGGAACCACCAAGACAGCTCAGTGGTTAAGAGTGCTTCCTGCTATTTCAGGGGACCTGAGTTTGGTTCTCAGCATCCATGTCAGGCTGCTCACATGTGGTCTATACACAAACACACACAATTGCTATCATCAACAGTACCTATTGCATATCAATTCTAATAATCCCATGTAATCAGCTCCATGTTTTCAATAAGCCCCTCTGTTTATGAACACCTTTTCTAAGTTCAAAACCCTAACTGGAATCTTACCTGAAGCCCACTGGGAAGGAACCCTTGACGCTTCCATGACACTGATCTTTCCTATACACCCTGACCTTTACTCTGGTAAACCTCATGAGAAAGTCACACTGCTATTACTTTTTAGCTAACTAGAAAAGCAGTAAGACCACCCCACCCCAACCCACCCCACCCCACCCCACTCCCAAGAGATCTAGTCACTGTGAGCAGCAACAACACAAAGCAAGGTACCTATATTTCTCACATAGCTCGAGTGCCCTGTGCCCTGTCCTCTCCGGGTTCCTGACCAAGCCCCAGCTGACTGCACCAAGTGGAGAGCTCCTGAGTCCCAAGTTGCTGAATTCAGTGGGGAAACATTTCAGGCTGGCAGAGCTAACAACACAGCTCCAACCCTGACCTAAAACCAAGAGTAGAGACTTTACAGTCTATTTCCCAGGCTGTGAGACACTAGCTTTATTTATTTTCACAGGTCATTTCTTTGGCAAAGCCCTGCAGCGCGTGGAATATAGCCGAAACCTGAAAGGCTCCATAGGTTCAAGTTCAACATCTGAACTTAATTTTGGATGGCAATCCCCTCTCATTTTCATGACAAAGAAAAAGAAACATTGTGGGAACAGTATTTTCAGAAGTGATGCAGGTCCATACTCCCCTATGACACTACGGTGTGCAATAATACAGAACAAATGTCTTCAGTAAGCTTGTGAAAGTCAGTTTTGACACATATGTCACCACGGAGTGCCACAGACCCAGGTAGAACATGGTCCAGTCGGAAGTTAACATGCTCGGGCACTGAGCCCTATGTAGCGTGGAAGTGCAGGCAGAGGTGTCTCTGGCCTTTGCAGCTTCACATCTTGGTACCACACTTACTGCTACTTGACCAGCTTTCAAGAGGCTGTCAAGCAGGCTCTGGCATCCTGTAAGTTGCTCTTGGGAAAATAGGGTGTTTATGACTTGCAATATAAAGCTTAACATGCACTAAAAGGAGAGGACCCTTTGGAAACGGTAATTAAATTAAGAAGAAAACCTGGGCAATGGTGAGCATATAAAGGCATATTTCACTCAGGGAGGGCCCTGGGAATAGCCTTCGCGGGTGGCTCCCTGACATACTACTGCAGTAATGACATTTGGGGGTGGGGGAACAGAGATATAAAAAAAGCCCCTGTTGAAAGATATGACTTTGTCGTTATCATCCATACGAGTGAATGGAGAAGCACGTCGTACAAATGGAGGAAACAAAATGCCTTTCCTTCTCAGCAGGGCAGACCCTAAGTGCACAGTCAACGCTGTTCTGCACTGTGCAGAAGGGCAGGGAGTGCTGAACTGTAACTGGCGGGTGGAATCACTCAGTGCAGTCCTTTCAGCGATCCGGAACTAGTTCCCCAAATCACTAGGCTCTTGCAGAGGGAGGAGTTTGGGGAGCCCTAATTAAAGTGACAAAACCTAATTCATTGGGAAGCACAGACTTCTTCCTACCTTCCAGAGAAAGGACTCAACAGCAGCAGGTGTGCCTGACCCCTGGGCAAAACAAAAGAAACACAGGAAAGAGCTTTCCTTTTCCTCCATCTTCCTAAAGGCCCACTTCCTTGCATTGATGTCGTTCATGCATATACTTCCTGGAGCTGGTGAGTCAGGCTGGCTTTGAGCAGTCTGTCTTGGAATGTGGGGGCCAGGGCATTGAGCCTATAGAGAACCAGGGAGAGGCCAAGTGAAAAGCATCGAGTATCCTATATAAATCTGATTATTAGAGACTGGAAAAGCTCGTAGGTTAGAGATAGTTACATATGCCAAGTTCCCCCAACACTCACTTTAGGTGCTGCCAATCAATTTCCTCTCTATTTCTTATTGAGACCGTTCATCTTTACTGGATCCTTCTGCAAGTGCTTCAGGCTTCTATCTCCAGTTACTCAATGTCAGCAATCAAGATACACTCCCTCACCCCTTACACTTGACCTTGTTGGTTAGCCATTCATCTATAGTATTAAGTATTAATACTGTACATAGTATACAGTATTGAGGAATTCCACGAAAGGGTGTGCACTGGTCTGGCATGTTTCATATGCTGCATGAGCCTTGGGGGTTCGGGGTTCGTCAGGGTGGTAACCAGAACTGACAGATACTTGTGGCTTCTCAGATATAAGACATAGTGGTGTCCCTTTCTGTAAAGCTACAGCTGTCACTAAGACCATTTGTTCATATTTCCCACCCGAACACATTCTGGGTTCTACAGGTTACCCCAGCAGTTTGTTCTAATGCCTGGTGAAATCCCAGACCTGCAGTCTGCAAAAATTTAGGAATGAAAGTGAAGTATGCACATGTACTTCAATGCACATGGGTGAGATGGTTCCCAAATGCCCGCAAGTCACACTTTGAATGCTGTTCCTTGATAACCCTGCCTTTAATTATTTTTTGGCACAGAGAGAGGAATCGATGGCCCAGTCAGGGCGTCCAGCCTCTGCAACTGACACACTGTCGACTCTGATTGGTACCAGTGCTGTCACAGGAACCTGCTTAAGAGTTAATGACCTGGAGTACAAAGATAGCTGTTGTGTGGCCGCTGAGAATAACTGTTCTCTCTGGGGTTCCATCCAAACTCAAAGTTCCAAGTCTCTTCCGGTGCTGGGAGCTGAGGCAGGAGCAGTCTTTCCTTTGTAGGGCCATGAGGCAACAGGTGCGGCGGGAAAGCTAGGCAGCTGCTTCTCTAGACCATCACGGGAAGCCATCCCATTACCCCACAAAACTTGTCAGCGCTATAGCCCTTAGTTCTGTTACTGTTTGAATGGTTGCTAGCAAACAGATACGGGGCTCCCATCCTCTTCCAGATGGTGCTCTCTACCTAAGGGGGAAGTGTGACCCAGAGGAAAGCACTGCCACTTGCTGAAGAGATGTATCGGGAAGCACAAGGGAGAGACAGAATCTACAATGGAGACGGGTGCCTGTTCCTGGATTTATAATTTAGTGTGAACAAAGTATCTATAGACTGTAGAATCAACAACCTCCAAACCTGGGGGTCAAGTTGTCAAAGCGAGAAGCTTAGCATTCAGACATAGGAGACGACTTCTTTTCCTTTCCTTCCTAAGACAGGGACTCAGGTATCCCAGCCTGGTCTCGGATTCACTACTTAGCTGAGCATGACCTTGAACTTCTTGACTTGGACCCCTTCTTAGGCGACCTTAACCCATCTCCTCAACCCCCATCTCCATTCCGCTTTCCTAGAAAATCACTATATTGATGTTGAACTTAAGTGAATACACCCTTTCAACATAGTACACAACACAGAACACTTCGGCCCTGGACTCCTGTGTGCGTCCACCTTAGTAGCTGGGACTATACATGTGCACCACTGTAATTCTCCTGCTTCTACCCCTCAGCACTGGGGTTCGAGGTGTATACCACTACATTTGGTTTATGGGTACTAGGGATTGGACCCAGGGCTTGGTGTATGCCAGGCAAGCTTCTACCACCTCTGAGAAACATCCCAGCCCAACCCCTCCACTCTTGAAAATCCAGAAGAGTCGAAGAGGAGGAGAAGGAGGAGAAGGAGGAGAAGGAGGAGGAGGAGGAGGAGGAGGAGGAGAAGGAGGAGAAGGAGAAGGAGGAGGAGGAGGAGGAGAAGGAGGAGGAGGAGGAGAAAAAGAAAGAGAAAAGGCTTTTGACACTTTTGTAAAGAGATGGTTAAGATGAAGACTCTGGCTTTAGTTAGAAGAAGGAAGAGCAGTGTCTGGTCGACAGCTATGCTGTGTGTGCACATGCAGATTTGGCACCAGTGTGTTGGTCACCATGGAGGGACCCCAGGCCTCAGCAAGAGCTTGCTAAAGATGGAAGCACCATTTGCCTGAGTAGGGACCTGAGGGCACAGGAGGTCTAGAGGGTGGAGGAGAGCAACAACACTGTGTAGCTTCTGCTGTAGCCAAAGCAAAGAAACAATCCCAATTATCCATTTTTATATACTTGTAATATCTCATATAGCTTCATGGGTAATTGGATGGAATGCTTTTTGTTTCCTGAACCTTGGGTTTTTGTTTCCAAAGAGCATTGTCTTTTCTCCTGATTTTAATTGCACTTGGCCTGGGAGACACATGGGGTACGTAAAGCACTTGAAGGACTTCTTCCGCAACAGAAACATGCAGACTGCTGGTCAGTGCTGGACAGGCCGTGCAATTCCCTCCCCTGCCCTGCCCTCCCCTAAAGCAGAACTGCCTCTCAGGTGGTTGGTGAGTCACACACTCACTGTGGAGGTGCAAATTTGTGACTTGAGTAGAAAGCTATCAGACAGTTATTAACTTTCTTTTTTACAGTGATTTTTGGAGAATGCAGATTTATCAAAAGTTAGAAAGCCTGCTCTGGTGATGGGGTTGAGAGTGTAACAATATCTGTGTGTGCAAATGTGCAAACCATGCTTTCATCCTGTCCAGCCAGCAGGAAAGCCTGCTCTGTTAGCTGCGGACGGAATTCTGCAGAATGGAGGACTGAATTTTAATGTCATGACTTTGAACAAAGTCTGTAGCAGAGCGAGGTGCTATGCATCTGGCTCCCACTGACCATGTAAGTTGGTTAGTTACATGTAAGTTACTTACACAATCAATACACACACACACTCACACACATCCACATACACTCTCACACACTCATACATACTCCCATACAGTCATATACACTCACACACTGTGGTCTGGTCTCAAACCTCCCACAGAGAACTAAGGAGATGAGAAAGGACTCTGAAGCTTCAGGAAGCAAACAATGCCAGGGTTGTCATGACAACAAGTATTATTTGCATTTTGAGTACACACTTTTTCTCCTAATTTTAATAGACTATGCCATGCCATTGTGATATATAAATAGGCTACATGACCTGCATAGTTCCTGGTTGGATTCTGACAGACAATGCACAGGACAGCTATTCATGCAGGAGCTGAGGCAGTGTCACCATGCTTCTGGAGGTTTTTTAAATTTTTTTTTGTTTTTGTTTTTCTTTTTGCAGAATTATTCTCCCTTTATTTTTGGAGAAGTTTGATCAGATATAATAACACTGATTCCAAGCAAGGACAGGGGGCATCACCCCTGAAGCAACCAGTATTGTGTGGCCCAAGGTGCCACTCCATTCCCAGACCTGGGTTCCCCCTCGGTTTCAGTTAAATAGAGGAAGATCTGCCCAGGGTCACTTGGGAAGAGGGTCTGCCTCCTGTACCCACCTCCTCCAAGTAGAGGTGTTTGAGCACAAGCTATTTACAGTATTCACATCCACTGTAGCCCAGCAAACCAAAGCAAATACTACAAGTGGTCCTTCCCCAAGGGGAGGCCAGAGAGGCTATGAATGTGTGTGTGTGTGTGGGAGGGGGGAGATGGGTGTCTGAGTGTGTCAGCACACGGATGTGGCTGAAAACAGGTTCTGGAGTTCTTACACTCTGTGGTTTACCCGGTGACTCTCTGGGCTGTTGTGGGGCAGCAGCAAGTCAGCAACTGTCCTAGAGACCTTTCCTGGGTCTTTTCATCATGTTTTTAGGCCACACACGAGAGTGTCAGTAGAACCTCCACACTAATATCCCAGGCAGTGAGGCAGATACAGCTGTCAGTCTGCACTTCACACCCATTCCCTTCCCTGCTGCCCACGGATGCGTAGCTTCACCACCTGATGCAAAGACAGAGCCTTGTGCTGGGCAGTGGTGGCACACGCCTTTAATCCCAGCAGGATTAAAGGAGGCAGAGGCTGTCGGATTTCTGAGTTTGAGGCCAGCCTGGTCTACAGAGTGAGTTCCAGGACAGCCAGGGCTACACAGAGAAACCCTGTCTCGAAACACACACACACACACAGGCAGAGCCTTGCAAAGAACTTCCTCAGCTTCTAGGGCAGCTTAGGAAGAGTTCCCCCATTACAAATGCAAAAGACTGACAAACCATAACTTCCTATGGGTTCTGTTTCTCTCACTGAAAACTGACTGATTCAAAACTGTTATGTATATTTTTCAAACAAAGTAATTTTGTTTTTAAGACTAAAGATAAAGATATTTCAAGGTAATGTAGAGAGTAATGAACTATGGAAAAATTAAGAAACATATATGAAAGAAAAAATATATCAAAGTGAATCTCCCAGAATCTTCCCTAGAAAGCTGCCTGTCCACATGTCGGTCTACATACCCCTACAGACTTGTGATCATTGTAATTCCGTGGCGTTAGAGCTTGTTTCTTAACGTGACATTAAGTGCTGAGAGCTTTCTAGTGTCACTTAAATGTCTTGATGCACTGGACTGCTTTCAGAGACACTGCAGAGAACATCGTCACCACTAACTCTCCCTGCTTCTTGGAGCACTTCCTGGAAGAGGAACGTTCCAGGCTCTGCAGACACATTCATGACCAAAGAGCTGTAGGTGTTTCTGAGGCCCATCAGGATCTCAGAATCAGGGTCTTATTTAAGCTTCATATCCAGCAGCAAGGCTAGAGAGAAAGCCAGTGACACATTGTGTACCTGCCCTGCTATGTCACTCAGCCCCTGAAGCATGCAGAGGAAGGTAGACCCTGCGGAAGGAACAGGCTGTCCAGGTGAGTGGTAGTGGGAGGACTTGGGGTAGCCCCTCTTTATTGGAACACTGGAAGGCTTCATCCAAATCACACCTGTATTCAAGTTCCCACCTCATTTGAAGCCTCTTAAAGCTCTCCTAACAGGCTGTATCTGATCAGACATAATCAGAGAGAGTGAACAGTTTAAATGAGTAGTTAAATAGCCTCAAGAGGAGCGAAAAGGAAAGTACCAATCGGGAGTTGTGGATGGGGGGGAAGGGTAACAGTCATGAGAACACAGCTCAGACACTGAAAGGGACCTATTTCTCGATGAAGGATGTAAGCATGATGTCAACCCTCTGGGCAAAACCATAGTGGGAAGTCACTGGAGTCACAGCCACGGAGGTGGGTCTTTCTTTTCTGTGCTCTACAGCCTGTCAGCTTTCTGTTCTGTGGAGCTTAAGACAAGACAAGATGACAATTGTTTGGTTTATTTGCTTCTCCCAAACCCATTTTCCTCTAGGAAATCTGACATTTTTGTCTAATCACCCCCGGAATCTTGCTGATTCTTCCTAGAGCAGACACTGTACTTTAGCTAATTACACACCAACCTGGTCTTCACCAATACATTGCTTCACTGAGTCAAACACCAGGCCCCTAGAGCCTGTCATTTCTTACTGCTTTGCCGCTGGGGAGTCTCTACACAGAACACACAGACACAGGACAGACAGTCCTGAAGCCTGCAGAGTCTGGGGAGGCTTCTGGCTGGATGCTACTGTGCCCCTCATGGACTCTTTAAGACGTGAGAGCAGGGAAGGGCAGGCTGGTTGTTTCTAACCAGGATGGCTTTTACCACTTTCTTTATCACTTTCCAACACAGACCAAAGTTAAGCATCACAGGTTGAAAATTCAATGGCTTGCAAATCAAGCACTTGTAATGAACTTCTGAAACTGGGCAAAAGCAGCCGGCTAGCCTGACAGGTTGAGGTTATTTTGCTGGTTCCCTTTCACAAATCCTGACATCTAGTACAGTGGATACTTGAAGAGGCAATGCTCAGTCTACTGCATGGTGAAGCAAACGAACAAAAAGAAAGAAAACAGCATCCCACCCTTTTCAATACTCCAGTCCAGGGCAACAGCCTGTGGTTAGGGCAGGGTACCAGCTACAGAACAGTAGCTCATCTGACGTCCTTCTTAGCTGGCTTGATTGACAGCTGTGCAGGAAAGGGAGGGCTCCTTTTGTCTTTAATTCCACGACCTCAGCATATGTATCCCCTACGTCCTAGTTTGATATAATCACCCCCACCCTTCTGCACTTCAAATGCTGGCTGCCCTAAATCTCCAGGAGCTGAAAGGACAGCAACCCTTCAGCCCTCAAGCAACACAGCTTTCATCAAGGGCTCCTACTGAAAGGAACTCCAAAGAAGCTGGGGTTTGATCTGATCAGCATAAACAAACCAAATTGGGGGGGGGGCGCACTAGTCAAATTCCCTTCCCTTACATGGCCTGAAAATGTACTCAGGACCAGATTAGCAATATACAGAGATCAAAATGGCTGAACCATGGCCAGGATGGAGAAGTTCCCAGACTCATTTAACTGCGCCAGATTAAGGTCAAGTGTGCACACAAACACACAGACACATGTGCACACACACACATAAACGCAAAAATGCGGCAGGGGAGGAGGGCACTGGAAATTCATCTTTCCCAGAGCGGCTCAACCAGATACACAGAAATGCAACAGGAAGACTCAGCTCATGAGATTTGAGGCTTTAGAAACCAGAAGCAAAGCAGGCAAGATTAGGCACACGTGTGAAAGGCTGATCTCTCCCTTGATAGCTGCAGTCTCTGCAGCAGAGTATCTCAGCCCCCGTTGTTAGCTTTGCAGACTCAAGCACTGCCTAGATACTCAGGACCGGATAAATGACAGTAAGGACAGAAGCACAAGATCATTCCTCTGCATGCAGTCACTATGATGCAGTGAGCGGCACGGCACTGTCACCTCTGCAGAACTACTCCCTACTGTTCCCAGGACTTACAACTCATGTGAACAACAAATAAACACAGCCTGGCCAGATGCTTTTCATGGTCAGATGGTTCACTGTTCTAAAAGCTTCAGTCTAAAATCCAAAGATTGTTAACAGATGCAATTTCTGGCTAGAGACTGGGAAAAACCTCATTTAGACAAAAAGGCTATGTTGTGATTGGAGCTAAAAAGGGAATTACCTCTAAAGATAAGAACCACAAACATTTCCTATTTAAAATACCCCCAACTCCACCAACAGGGCCTTTTTTGGACCTTTCATGCCAGTTTAAGAATTTGACAATGGCAGCAAGGAAGAGAGATGTGTTTGGACCTCAGCAGGTCCACACCATCCATCCCTGACACTCCTAACATCAGTCAACTAGGCAAGATCCCGCTTCAGTGTTTTTTATCATTTTCACCCCAGAAATATTTTCACTGCTTTCAACCAGAGACTCAAATAGATACGTTTCCTAAATCACACAGTTGATAAGCAGAAGAACCATTGCTGGGATTCGATCTGGGGCTGGAAGGAGGAGAGAGGGCAGCTGGCTGAGATCTGCCTGCCCCGGGCTGTTCTAGCCTTGTTTGCATTTGTGACTTCTGTTCACTTCTGTGCAGAGGGCATGCTCTTCATAGCTCCTGTGGTCTGTTTCTATTGCCTGCCATGGGCCCCTTGCCCTATGGCTTCACTGTGTGGGTGAATGTCTGTGCTGCCCTGAGTTCTAATCTTGAAAGATGGAGATCTGAGGGAGCCATAGGTGCAGCTTGCCCTCAGCCTTAGAAATGGATGTGGCTTGGCTTATTGATGATAAACCTGGACTGAAACACCTGCGCTCCAAGGGTAATCATCTGTTTTAAGACAAAGGACGGTCTCCATGGAGCCCACGCTGAGACGTCACAAGCCATGAGGTGAACAGCACATGCCTCGCTGGTTAGGTTTCTATCACCAGAATTGTTTGTTAGATGCCTCTTAGTTTACTGCAGTGTACGAAAGCTCTAGTTTTAGGCCACAGGCACAATATTATTTTAACAATGGGGGAAATCCCAGTCAGGATGACCTGGAGTCGAGAGGCTACACCAGTGCCTGCCTCACAAGTGGAAGGTCTCAGGTTGGGATGTGGAGGCAAGGGAGTCCCTAGGCTTGCTGGCCTGACAGTTTAGCAGAATCAGCGAGCTCCAGTTTAGAGACAGACCTTCTCTCAGAAAACGAGATAAGAGTGACTGAGAAAGACACTAGATATACATGTACACACACACCTGTAGTTGATCAAGATGTATAAGCCCACGGGAGTCTCTATCTCTAAATAAATTGGTATCCCAACTGAGCTATGCCATTGCTTCTGGAGAAAACTAGAAGCACGTGTGAAAATCTACGCAGGGTGGCCAGGTTTGAGCAAGAAGAGGCCACATCTCACTATACAGACTCCATAGTTAGTGTCTCCATAGTCATATCCATGTTCCCATTAAAGGCCAAGCCCAACACACACACACACACACACACACACACACACACACACACACGAGAGAGACCTGCAGAGGGGTCTTATCAGACACTGATAAATGAACAGCCACTGTGAGCCTGAGGCCATCATTGTTCTCAAGTGTTGTCTTCTGTAATGCAAGGGCAGAAGTCTCCATGATAACTTTTACATGCAGTCAAGGATGCAATAAAATATGAGGAAAAAGAGAACGTTCCCTAGTAAGCTGTTCCCAGTTGTACTTCCTTTTCATCCTCTGGGACATATACTCAGACCTCATTTTGCAATGTTTCATAATTTAGAGGAAAAAAAAAATCTACACCAGGACTAACCAAGTAGAACAGGTCCTCTGTGTACAGTGAGGTGGCTCAGTGGGCAAAAGCACTTGCCCTAAAGCCTGACACTCCGAGTTTGATCCCTGGGTCCCACATGGTGGAAGGAGAGAACGGACTCCTGAAAGATGTTCTCACACGGCCAGCCACAGGAGTGCCACGGCACGCACATCAACACAACGAGCAAATGATCAATTAGTAATATAAAGAAATAACCGAGGGAAAATGATGGCACAAATCCATCAGAGCAGGACTGGATACATCTATTTTCATTCTAAAATCTCTTCCTAGTGAATGAAACATGTTGCTTGACCTTTCAACCTAAGGTTTCTGTGATGACCATGTCCAACGTGGAAGGGCAGAAGAGGGGGACACTGATGGATCAGGACCCTGGGCTATGGAACAGTGAGGACGTTAGGATCGTAATCTGGGCCGACCTGAGATATTAGATATGATATTAGATATTAGATATGATGGTGAGATGTTAGAGCTGAGCAGATCTTTCAGCAAAGGCCAAAGAGAACTCTGACACACGCCATTTACCTGTTTCAACTGTGCAGGTGGAAAGTTGCTTATGCCTTGCATTCTGTGGCACTGTTTGCAGTCCCCGTGAAGGGAGCTGTTGTTAGTCTAGTACAGCGTGTGAGAAGAGAGCTACAAGGATCAGCAGAGCACAGTGCTCACAGCATCTCACGTCAGCTAGAGAGACATGCACTCACTGCTTGCCGAGACACTACCGAGGATTCTCTGTGGCGGTCTGATACACAGCCACGTTAATAGACAGAGACTCCAAACTGCATCTGACCACCTACTAGAAGGCCTACTAATACTGCATTGATGCCATTTGTTGCTGGGTCCCTCGGTCAAGAGTGTATTATCAGGGGATCTTTCGCATATTAGAAAGAGCAGCCTCTTTCTCTTAGGTGGTGGCTCTGACCTGGACTTTAAACCTACTAATTCAAATCTCAAATGGAATGGGGTGGGGGAGTGGGTGTGGGAGTACGTGTATGGGATGGTCTAAGAATCTGGTGTAGCTTTAAAAACTGGGAGCACAAACTTTATTCAAGCGCTCTCTGCCCAGTGATGCCCGGTACCATGGATGCAGAGAGAAAGGTTTTCAGTAGTTTCGCTGTCCCCGGTGTCACTCCCCGCATCTCCTCATGTGATGCAGTACCAGCTTTTAGTTGTAAGTGACAACCCAGAAAGAAGGGACAGCCATGTCCCTAACAATGAGCCTTGAAGGGATGTAGAACTCCTGAAGTGAGGGCCAGCAGTGGATCAGAGGGTGAAACATTTGTCCGAGTGCGAGCCACACACTCCGACTTCAATCGCTGGGACCCACGGTGGAAGGAGAGAAGGGACTCCTGAAAGTTGTCCAGTGAGTATCACAAATGTGCTGTAGATGTACACAACAGGCAGTGTGTTCCACTTCTCTCATTTCTCATCCTCCACTTGGTAATGGGAAATGGCTAAAGAGCACTTTATGGGGACAGCGAGGCCACACTGTGGAAGTAGCCAAATGTTTAGTCTTACCACAGTACATAAACAAAGCTAAGACACTCATCGTAACCACCTGTGCACGAGTGCTGTGGGAGGAGCAGGGAAGATGCTCCTGCCTCATACAAGCCTATGTTATTTTAGGTCTCAGTTACACACAGTTGTGAGTAATAGCGACAGGTGCCCGGAGCCCGGGGAGCTGCTTATAAAAACAACATCCGGGAAGTAGTACTTCACTATATGGAGTCTCGAGGCCATAGCACAATGTGTTCAAAGTGGTTCCCACATCACAAAGAGCTTTCTGAGTCTGGCTGATGCAATGCGGGAACAAGAGGAGTCAGAAGTGACTCTACTCTGGTTAACTATGGTCCTGGGGAGTGTCTTACCTTTTTCTTGCTACAGTATATCTGCCACTTTTTCTCTGCTGGAAGTGCAAACATGGCTTCCCTGTGTTTGTCTGTGAGGTCAAGTTCATCCTGAGGAGGAGAAGAAACAGAAAGATTAGCATTACAGAGATCAGTATTATCCCTATAGAGTGCACTGCAGCGCTGTCATCGAGGAGAAAAGCAGCTCGCCCACACACATTTAACACAGGACTTACTTCAAGGTGTCTTTTACGCCAGCGACTAATGTAGCTTCCCATGGCCTAGGTGCAAGGTGGGGAGAGCACAGCACCACGGGGGCCCACGATTTGGGGGAAATGGCTAGGTTGGGCCTCAGCTGTTGCTAATGCTATGGATGGTCCACTGAGCAGGCTGCAAGGCTGTTAAGCTACAGGAATTTGGGACTAATCATAGTAAAAATGATGTTTGCTGCTGACAATCTTCCAGACAGGACAGCGATCATCGAAGATGGGAACTCGGGCTGAGCCCTTGGATGACTTACACATGATAGGAATGAAAATGCACAGACACTCAATACCAGCAAAAACACTGACTGCAGATAGAGGTTTTACTAAATGCCAAGGTCTTTCCTCTAAGCACCCCAGTCATCCAAAAATGGATCTGTGGATGGACTGCTGTAATGTAGATTCTGAATGCCCCCCAAAGGCCCATGTTCCCCAGGGTGACACTACTGGAAACTGATGGGACCCTTTGGAGGTAGAGACTAGAAGAAGCATGACCTTAGGCCAGCGGGGTAGACCCCCCAAAGGGGATTGAGGGACCTGTCCATTGCCTCTCTCTGTCTCCTGGTCATGATGTAAATGGTTTTACTTTGCCAAGTGTTCCCTTCATGATAATGCTGCCTTGATTTAGGGCCACAACACTGATGCCAAAGATCATGCTATGGAATTTTTCAAACTGTGGGGTGGCATAAACCTTTTCTTTTTACAGGCTCATTATCTTACATGTGTTTTGTTAGAGTGATATAAACTGACTAAGGCAGCAACAGAAATCAAAGCCTAGGTTTGGGCAATAGATTTAGTATATAAGGAAATCACAGCCAGTTTAGCTGAAGCACTGAGCTACACAAATCATGGATGGAAGGTAAAGCTATAGCCACTTTATAGAAGGCCTTAAGGACCTGGCCAAGAAGTGTCATTATTATTTTCTGTGGATGGGTGTTTCGCGTGCATGTCTGTCTGTGAAACACAGGCATACCTGCTGTCCCTGGCGGCTGGAAGAAGTATCAGCTCCCTCCCCTGCAACTGGAGTTACAAACGGTTAGAAGCTCCTGCATGGATACTGGGAATTGAACCCAGATGCCCTGAAAGGGCAAGCAGCCAGGGCTTTTAACCACTGAGCCATCTCTCCTGACCTGGGAACTGTCTATTTTTTTTTAAGATTTATTTATTTATTTATTTTATGTATATGAGTACACTGTACAGAGTAGCTGTACAGATGGCTGTGAGCCACCATGTGGTTGCTGGGATTTGAACTCAGGATATTCGGAAGAGCAGTCAGTGCTCTTAACCGCTGAGGCATCTCTCCAGCCCGAACTGTCTATTTTTAAACAAGATGAGCCAGTAGAGTTTTGGGTAAGTGCCTGGTGTCATCACCATAACTCTCAACTAATATTTCCTAAGGATTTTCTGTACAGACAAACATTTCCTATTTAGTTCTTATAATGAACCTAAAGAGGGCCACTCATTATCACATGTCCTTACAATACTAATCTCCATTGTAAGAGAGTTAAGGGGAACTGAGGGTGAAGATAGACACTTCCTCAGGCCTACACACCTGCTGAACAATGCACTAGGTTTTTAAGCCCAGAGCTGTGCGCCTCCAGGGTCCAGACTCTTAGCTTCTTAACTCAGTGCTTAGAAACATTAAGCCTACAGAGGTGGAGAGCTTGGGAAGTCAACTTACAGACATTTATAACTAATGAATAGCAGCAAAGTGATAATGAATATGGAGTGCTTAGAGAGAAAGTCTTGGCATTTAATAACTCCATCCATAGTTAATGTGATTATTGGTATTGAACGCCTGGTTCATTTTCGTTCCCATAGGAAGGTTATCTAGTTAAGAGCTGTAGATGGCTGCGTGTGGATAAAAGATAAAAGCTATAAATTAGGGTTCAATAAGGTTCTGATCTCTAAAGGCAAGTTCTCCTGCTGATGCCGTGTGTGTGTGTGTGTGTGTGTGTGTGTGTGTGTGTATCTGCTGTCAGTCATTCTTGGGGACATGCAGGTACAAGTCACTGGCATCCTATCTTACATTTTACACTCCTATGAAGACTTAGTCATTGTCTTAGTCAGGGTTTCTATTCCTGCACAAACATCATGACCAAGAAGCAATTTGGGGAGGAAAGGGTTTATTCGGCTTACACTTCCATCCATACTGCTGTTCATCACCAGAGGAAGTCAGGACTGGAACTCAAGCAGGTCAGAAAGCAGGAGCTGATGCAGAGGCCATGGAGGGATGTTCTTTACTGGCTTGCTCAGCCTGCTCTCTTATAGAACCCAAGACTACGAGCCCAGGGATGGTCCCACTCACAAGGGGCCTTTCCCCCTTGATCACTAATTGAGAAAATGCCTTACAGCTGGATCTCATGGAGGCCCTTCCCAACTGAAGCTCCTTTCTCTGTGATAACTCCAGCTGTGTCAAGTTGACACAAAACTAGCCAGTACAGTCATCAAGCGCCATTACATCCACCTTAAAAAGATTTTCCCCTTTGCTTCATTCACCATGAACTACCCAGACTTACTTATGTCCCAGTAGCCCTGCCGGGGCTTCTGGCACAGCCCCTTGCACATCTTCCTTGCCCTCCCAGTCCTGTCTACTCAGCACGCCTAATGCTCTTCAGTCTTTTCTGCTTTCCATCCTGGGTAAGCACCAGGATCACCAGGGCTTCTGACCTCACTGACCACTAGTGTGTAGGCCATGCAGGGGCGGGGGTGGTGGTGCAGCGTGGGCATTTCTGTTAGGTCTCCAAGATATTGCCGATTCTCTGGTCTAGAAACCATGTGTTAGAGCCACTGCCTTGAAAATAACCCCTGTGCTGTTTCAAGAGTCCAGTCCAGAATCTTTATGACTTCCATGATGCCTGAAAAATTACCCATTCTGTAGCTGGACTCTTGAATACTTCCACTTGTAAAACTTTTTCTGCCAGGGTAGCTTCTATTTAACTCTCTGCTTTAATATCACTGACACCTGTCCCTCTAGAGCCTCTTAAGAACAGGCCAACTTCCCGCCTCTAAATCCCGCCAAGTCCTTGCTTCCTCTCCAAAGCAGGCAGACTACAAACTCCCCCTGCGAACACTGGCGACAGCGACGAGCCATGCAGTAATGCCTGGCACAGGGTGGCAACAGTTACTTCTCTCACTCGAACACAAATCAGATGCTAGCTAGTTTTAAGAGCAAGATAAACAGTTAACCATGAACACACACACACACCCACACCCATACTCTTACCAAAAGAAGCTGGCTAATGAATAGCCAGGGAAGGAAAAAACTGGCACTGAAAATTTCATTATGAGAGAACATGTTTAAAATGCTGAAATTCTGGCATGCAACTTTATATATGGGAAGTAATTATCTTCCTTCCTTTTTAAATTTCCTGTGAGTCACACCTGCTCTGAAAAACGGGAAACAAGGCGAACATAAATCGCTTCCCGAGCGATCAGCTCAGTTAATCAGCTGCTCAATCGTACCTCGCTTAGTTTGGGGAAATGCTTTTGATTTGAAGGAATAGCACTCTTAACAACACACATTTACTACATAACAGCATTGTTTTTCCTGAGTCTAGGTGTAAAAAAAAATGTGTGAATCCTAAAACTTCAAAATTCACAGTGTGGTGGAATAGTGTGCAATGCATTTTGCTGGGTTGCAGATATGACCTATTTTAAACTGTGAGAACACAGAGGAGCTGGGGCACACAGTCTAATGCCAAAAGAAAATGGTCACAGAATAAAAACAAATTGCTGTAGTGTTCCCACAGAGAATTTTGATCTACAATAAGAACGTGGGAAAGGATAAACGTGTTCTGACAGTTATAACTAATGACTGTTTAACATTTTCCAGGTGTCTGCTAGTAACATTTTATGTCAATTAATTTGTTTTAACTCATACAACAATCCCACCAGGTGGGTATTATTACTAACCCATTTTCTACAAAACTGGGTCATGGAATGATTGAGCACCTTGCTCCAGGCACGAAGCCAGCCAACAGCCGAGGTAGGACTAAAGTGCAAATGGACTGCGAAGTCTGTGCTTTCAGGTACTATCTAGTCTTCCAGCAGGGAGGTGGACTCATGTCACAGGAACAGGCATGAAGAGGCAGCCACCAAGTGTCTGCTAGAAGCAAGAAGCATGTTTTATTGGCAGCTGTCCCTGAGTTGTAGGCTTTTATTGATTATACATCTTGGACAAGTGACATGGCCTCTGACTTTCAATACCTTCATCTGAAGACACAATGTGGATGCAATCCTCTAGTCACCTTGGGAATTCATTCATGGAAGCAAAGGTACTTTGTGCTGAGGTTCTATTAAATGTCAGGCACTGAGATAGGTTTGGGACAATAAGGGTGTCTGTCACCTGCTTGTGAGGACAGAAGAGAAATCGGATGCCAACTGAAGGATGATCACATGCTAAGCTTGTTGTGGGAAAGCTGGTAGAGTGAAGGCTTCCCCAGGTAAATGACTTGGCCACCAGGAACTAGACAGGCAGAAAGCACTGCAGGCAGTAAACAGCAGCTGCAAAAACCACTCTCAACTTGGTCTTTATCCTTAGAGTCACCAGAGATCCTAGGCAAGCAAGCAAGCAAAGATTCAAGTAGATAATGTAAATCCAGGAATGCAGAAACACAATGCACAGGATATAGAGAGACACTCACTGGTCCACTGGAAAAGTTTCTCTACTCTGGCATCCTATTTAATGATATAGCAAGAATGCATGATTTTGAGGGTTCCATCAGCAATCTCTTACCTAGTCTAGAGCCAGGCAACAGGAAGAATGCAAAGATGAATAAGACACACTGGCTTCAGGGTACTTATATCCTCTCTGCAGAGACGGATAGGAGACATTCCAGTTCTTCCTTTGCAGGAGAAAGTACAAACTCTAAGCAGGTCAGGTGCTTCCTGACAGGGTCCCTGTTGACCTGCCTCACCTGACTGCCCCCTCCACCAGCAGTGCCTCCAGCAGCCTGAAACTCAGAGTACAGTGTGCTCCTCCCAATGCATCTCAGAACCATCCCAGTCATCCCAGCTTTCCCAAAGCATCGGCTACCCACTTCAAATAGTGGGTCTGACTGTCCTGAGATGGCCAGTTCCTCGGTGCCCTAATGCATTTTTCATATGATTATGGTCAGGTTATTGGCTTGTCTCCCTCCCATTGTGGACTGGTTCCTAGAGAACAGTAGCCCAGTTTGTTCTATTCATCTTCACTTGTGTCTGAAGTACACAAGTGAAGATGAATAGAACAGTACCTGACACAAAATGACACAAGAGGAATGCAGGAGGAGGGAAAACATAAGGTAGGAGGAAAGAAAGGTCAGGATGGGAACTGGAAGGGAATCAAAGTGGAACCGACAGCTTTTACAGATTAAAACCGAGGGCCTGGGAGCGGGCTCTGTGGGGAAGGCCCTGGCCATGCTGAGATAAAGAATAGGTTTGAATTTCCAGAACTCATATAAAGCAGGGCACAGAGGCAAGCATCCTGTGCTCCTACAGGGAGGTAGGAGGTAGAGGCAGAGAGTCCTCAGAAGTTCACAGACTAGCTAGCCTGGTGTGGACAGGGATAGAGAGAAGACATCTATCTCAGATAAGGTGGAGGGTGAGGGAGTACTTGAGGCTGTCCCCTGACCACCACATACGCACTGTGGTACAGGAGAGCCTGCACTCACACACAAGCATGAACACACACCACACCTACTCAAAACCAAAACAAACTCTTCTCCGAGATCTGGAAATCCAAACCAATTCTTTATTGTGTCCCTTAAAGCAAGTGCCAAGTCTACCATTTTACATATAACTTTTATTCAATACCACAAATCACTTCAATGAAATATTGTCATCTTTGAACATTTTCAAAAATTTTATTAGTATAGATGGCATTTAGGTCAATTATCCCCCAAGGCCCCTTAATAATTAATTTAATAACTTAATAGTTTAATTAGATGACACGTTAATACTAGTAAGAAGCCCTTTGGAACCTCTTTTGCTTCTGTCAGGTTAGAGTTGTTTGTGTTGTCACTGAGAAAGGATTTCATGAAGTCTGGTCTCACCTCAAACTCACTATGTATCCAAGGATGGCCTTTAACCTTGGACCTTCTGCCTGCATCTCTGGAGTGCTGAGATTCTACCACACAGGAAGTACTGGATGTTGGAGACTGAACCCAGGGCTCTGTATACTAGCCAAGCACTTTGCCATCCAAGTGACATCCTGGCACTGGCTTTTGTTACTAGAAGAGGCACCATGAGGGGACTTAGTCCTGGGGTGTTGGGTTTCCCACTAAGATTAACAAGCATGCTTAGCAGAAAGCCAAGAACACCAGGCTGCATATGCATCTCACCACACCTCAGCCTGGATGGCCTCCTCCTCACAGAGGCCTCAAAAACTTGCTTCTTCATTTTATTCTTTAGGGCTAGATCTTTGAAGTTAACTGACAATGACCTAGTGAGTGACAAGATAATGCTTTGTGCTGACTCAGCGTCATCCCCCTTCCCTAGAAAGCCTGTTTCCTAAAAACTAAAGCTCACAGAAACCCGTAAAGATTCCTCTCAACAAAGACAGTAACGGTCTTTTCACTTATTCATAGAACATGTATTTTTTTCCCTAATATCTTGAACAAAGACTTTTTTAAATGAAGAAAAGAGCTCTGAGGGAAGGCCAGCTGTGGGAACCACAGTTCTAGGCTTAGCCCTAACAAAACATATTCTTAAGCCTCCACTCTGAAAGAGTGTGGACAAAGAAACCTCACTGGGGCTACACTTACCTTTCAGTGTGACCAAGTAGGTCAAAGGAGAAACACACATAAATCAGAAAACAATCAGTACGGGACACGCCAATAAAAGGAAACACATTGATTTGCTACATAAAGCAAAGGAAGGCATTTTGAAATAATATACAATAAAGGTCTGAAATGAGTAGAAAGATTAGTACTTTGTGGCAAACTCTGTTTTCTGTGATTTTAAGTGACTGAAGTGTAAGATTACATCGAAGATTACCTCCAGCCTACTGGAGGGTCTATAGGGTGCGGTAGACCAGTAGTCTATTTCTAATGAGGTCAGCTCACCCACACATGCACATGAATGTACATTTAGACAGAGGTTAGGATGGCATTTGCACAATCCCAGAATAGAGGGTGGAGAGTAAGAAAAACAAGGAAGGAGAAGCTAAAGCCCTTGGGGTACCCTGCTCATCCACTCACCATTTTGCATGTTTATTATGTTTGGAGGTTGTGTTTTGTTTTGCTTTATAATGGTCCTTGACAAGCTAACTTTCTATCTGATTGCATGTACACAGTTCATAGAACTCCCAAGCCTATTAGTCAAACAAGCCTTTACATTCCTCCTACAAAATTGCCCATGGCAAACAAATCCAACTCCCAGAGTCTAGTCCCATCCAAGTTTCCTACACACTGGGTAGGTTGTATTTATGCCCTCTCAGGATGGAACCCCCTTTTCCCATAGTACAGCTCTACAATACTGGAAGTCAGACCCTAGAGGGGTCAGGAGCCAGAACACATGTCAGAGGTACATGATAACTAGAAAAGACCAGACAAGGAATGTGGATACCAAGATGTGATCCTCTGGCAGAAAGTGAATGTATGAAAGTATACACTATTAAACTGCAATAACTCATTAAACTTACAGACATCCAGCCCTATCAAGACCTGTGACTGTCACACCCAAGAGTCATGGGTTGCTAATACCTCTTAAAACTTAATCACAAATGACCCTGAAAACACTGGTTTATTCTTAGGGTGGTACTTAGAAGTATGACAGTTTGATATGATTTTTGACAGTTTGGAGGCATACTCCTGCTCCTAACCAGTCAGGAAGGCCAGAAAAGAGTAGGTCTACAACAGAAAGCATTCTACCCAGAAAGGACTGGGTATGTTCACAGACAGATTCTGAGGGCTTCAGCCCATAGCACTTCTGTCAACAACACCCTAAGTCACTACACAGAACACCACAGGATGATTCATTATCTCCTAGGTAATGTTCTGTGACTGAGAAACATGTTTTCGTGTGCTACAGACAAACGAGAGAGAAACCCCACAAACAAAGGCTGACGAACAGAACGTTTAGCATCTTACTACTAATGCTTTAATGACTTTATTTCCTTTCTTTCCTCTTAGGAGCAGACAATACAAACTATATGCTGTTTGCTAGTCAAACTCTAGCTACACCTAGAGTTCTTCAGCTTTTGTTGTGTGACTAGAAATCCACCGGGGTGACTTAACTTTTAATTAATCTGAATCAGCAGCTGCCTGCCAGTCCTCTAAACCAAATAACTGTTCTATAAGTAGCTAAATCATTTCCCCAAATACCCATTTTCAGAACTATACTCTAGTGAAACTTCAGTTGAGCAAGTATTTAATATGGAGGATTTCTAAGTTGTGCTTTCCTAACTGAATGGAGAGACTGAGCCAGCCATAGTGACAGACTCTAAGACACCCCAGAGGTCTGTGGGAGGCTGGAGCCAGAGCTCCCTGCAGGTCCCTCCTGCTCAGGCCAGTTCTGCTCTTGGAGCCCAGGCCCCTCCCACACACTCAAGAGACTTGTTTGGCAGCTCATCTGACACATTTCAGCATTAATTGGGTGAAAAGACAATCCAGCAGAGGCTCTTCCCACAGCATAGCTACAGACTTACTTTACTAAGTAATATATACTGGAGAAACTTTGTTCTCTGTATGGAGTGTGTGTGTGTGTGTGTGTGTGTGTGTGTGTGTGTGTGTGTGTGTGTTTGGGGGGGGGTCATGTGGAAATGTGTTCGAGTGCTTACAGGTGTTCATCTCATTGAACCTGGAGCTTATTGATCCAGGCAGATGGGCCAGCCAACCAATCTGGAGTCCACCAGCCTGCCCCTCCCCTACTCCAATGCTGGCATTATGAGCTCTTATGCACTGAGCTCTTATGCTGGTGCCGGGCAGCTAAACTCGGGTCCTCACACTTACAAGACTGAGTTATCTCCCTAGCCCTTGGTAGACGGATTTAAGAGTAAAATGATTTCTTAAACCTCCTCACCTTTGTTCTTTTAATCTGGTCCCCTTCCTGCAGGGCACTCTGATGTTGCCATAGTAACATCCAAATGAGAAAGATGAATAGAAAAGATGACAGCAGGTGGGGAGGAGGCACAAACATCAGTCCAAATGTATCATCACTACTCCAAGAAATAGTCACAAAACAAACCCAGCTGCTGGAGCGCTCAGCAGTCATGGGTGTACACACTCACACACACACACACACACACTTCACAAGCTAAGCTTTAACCACTGGGATCCACTCACACAGCATCCAGGCAACAAGCCTGCACTGTGCACCCCTTCTGGACTAGGTACTACTTCCAGGCCCTGGAGATGCCATCGTTAGGACCCACAGATGCTAGGAATGCCTGCACCATTCTGCTCTCTCAAAGTGCACAGCTGCATCTGCAACCCAGGTTTGACATGAAGCCTTAGTCACTAAAGAATACTCTCAAGTTAACTGGCGAGAGGACGGGGAAGGGCTTTCTGGCTCCTTCTAAATTTGGTAGTTGCCCATCTTTCCAGAAAACAACCCCTGTGTTTATTTCGTTGGCTTCCAGTCGCTGCGTTGAACTTTGTTCTTGGATTTTGCAATGTGCAGAAGTAAGAAGCTGGCAGCTGTAGAGTGTTTTAAATGAATCCATTTAAACTGGATAAGAGAAAAATATGCAGCTTCTAAAAGGAGGGATTTTTTTTTCAACAAAGAAAATTCCAACTCTTCATCCATGAGCCAGAAAAAGCATAGCTGAAGACAGAGCTGTCCACTGAGCTCCCAGTGCAAGAATCAAGAGACGGTGTTGGAAGCAGAGGCGCTCTGGACTGGGGGTTTAGTGGGGAGGGTTCTGAGTGTAGTGGGCACACTCACAGATAATCTAGAATCGAAACGTGCCCTGCTCATGGTGGGCTAGGGCCATGCATGTGGTGAGGACTCTCACGGCATCAGGATGAACTCTCAGCAAGTTGTGTATTCAGACCAACAGATCTTTCTAGCCACTACTAGAGCACATTTTAAAATGAAAGGTGAGGGGATAATTGTAACACTATATTTCCATCTATGAAACTGTCAAATAACAAACTTTAAGACAAAGTAAGTACAAGAAAAAAATTACACTTGAAAGCTTACCCAAACCTACAATGAGGTACAGAGATCAAACCAGGCCCTTGGCCTTTTAGCTCTTAGTGGGGTCAAGTACAGAGTGGCTACTCAGTACAGAATCTTGGCTGTGTAATTTGCACCTGGGAGCCTAAGGACAAAATTAAGAGGTCATGTTTTCAATTCTAGCCCAGAGAAGGCAGTTATACACCATCTGGGTCTCTTTAGGTTTCATATTAATAGAACTAATCAGAACCAAAGGGACCTAAAGTTATTTTCTCCACAGCATATTAATTTATAGATTTACAGTGGTATTTGTTTGTTTGCTTGGTGACACTCCCTCGGTAGCCCAAGGCTGACAACAAACTCTGAGGGCAGCCAAAAATGGCCTCCCTCCATGGCCACAGGCCTGGGACAGGTGCCACCACACCAGCCACTGCTTCAATTAAACAAGAAGCTGCTCCTGTTTCTTTCTGTCTTCCTGTCCTCTCACCCCATCTCTTAGATCTAACATTAGGAAGAATTCAGAGACAGACAGCAACTAGACTGACAACACTGTATCAAACATAAAGAAAAAAAAATCTAAGTTTAATAGCTTATTGTAAAATGCCTTGTAATGACAAAATACACACAAGATTGGAAGAGAGAGTCTTTCCCTCAGCTCTGGTGAGGGAGGACTAGAAGAAAACTTACAAAGGCATTTTGACCACTAAAGGATTCTTTTTTTTTAGCAATCAGGGTCTATGCCAGAACAAAGAAATATATAACATCTACTGGGATAAAACTCTGCTCCCAGCCCTTCTTTGATTTTAGAAGCAATACAATGTTCTCTGAAAAAGCACAACAGATACAGGCAGGTAAAAGCACACAGATCAACATTAGCCTATATTATAAACCATCAGCTGATCTCAGGGCCAGAGCAGTTGCTTACCAAGTTCTGCATTTATGATCAGTTTTATCTCCTTTAAGCCAACTGCTCATTGGCAGCAGGTCACACCACAGTGACAAACACACACACATGTGCACAGGAACTTTAGCACGGAACACACTTATGTCCATATCTACACTGCCACTTCCCTTTGTGACGTAACCCTTATCATACTGGCATACGCAGTTCTTACCTAGAACACATCAGGTTAATTTACTCAAAAACGCCAAGTGCCACTGGAAATCTACTCAATGGTTTGGTTGGGTTTTTTTTTGTTTTTTTGTTTTTTTTTTTTCCTTCACTGTCAACTAATTGTGTCCTTTAGCTAGACATTCCTTTCGTCCTTTATTAGTCTGTCAGGTAAGAATAAACCCCAATGCTTTCATTCGATTCTGGTTCTTGACTTCTAGACAGCTGAATGCTCTGAAGGTATTCTATGTATAAAATCTGATTTCCTCTGCTTGGTTACCAGAAATCCTAATGCTCTAATTTAAAAACAATAGATCAAAGCCATTACTCCTTACAACCAGAATTTTTTCTTCTATCAGTTTAAACTTACAGTTCCTGCTTACCCATTTTCTCCCCATCTTCCACTGGAGACAGGGAACTAAATGGTTCTTGTAAAAATCTTTCTATTCTTAGCCATGGTTTTAGTTTAGTACAAAGGCACATTTAAAAAAATGAGGAGCTAAAACATGATACAACTTCTCATTGATTCTGATGATAACAGAAGAATTTTATTATTAAAAAGAGCTTATAATAGCCCCAGTAATAAGAGAAGTGATTTCAAAAACCTTTAAAAAGGAGGTAATTCTCATGGCTAGCAGGACAGAATAATCTGTAGTCTCAAAAGCTTTCTAAAATATAAAGTAATAAAATAAAATAAACACATATAATCACACCTCAGTTCAAACAGAACCACCTATATGGGAGTATAGCTGTAAGCCGAACAAAGGAAGCGATGTTGGGAGTCCCATAAGCTGCACAAACGAAGCGCCCACTGCCTCACTCTTGGTTCTTCACCAGACCATGATGGTTAGCTCCCATCACTGAGAACACCATAGCGCTGGGTGATACAACATAAGGAAATGAACCTAGTAGTGACTCAAGATCCCTCCCTAATAGTTAGCTTTCATGGTGCCAGGAAATGCTAGGCAAGCTTCTGAGTCATCAACAGTCTTGCCTAGCTATGGAGTCTGAGAGCTACAGTAATGACAGACCTGATAAAATATGCTCACTGGTGCAATAGTGGCATCAATGTTACAGGAGTAACCAGGTGTTTTCTGATTGGATGTAAGGCCCACTTCACAGGGCTGAACTCATGCCCAGTGTTATAAACCTGGCCAAGAGCGCATGGTTGGGAGAGCATCGAACCCACGAGAGAGCCCATTATTGCTTTACTAAACAGAGGTGAATCCAAATGTTTTCTAAAGATATATCACTATGCCAAGAGTGTACCTTTCAATCCTCATCAGAAAAGCTTATTACTGTAGTGGACAGTGATTAATAAATTGTAGTGGACAGAGACTCACAGAATGAGTAACTGTGGAGTATTCAATCCTAAATGGGACAATATACTCTGTGATGGTTTGTATATGCTTGGCCCAAGGAGTGGCACAATTAGAAGGTGTGACTCAGTTGGAGTAGGTATGTCACTGTGGGTGTGGGTTTTAAGACCCTCATCCTAGCTGCCTGGAAGCAGTATTCAAATGAAGATGTAGAACTCTCAGATCCTCCTGCATCATGTCTGTCCAGACTCTGCCATGCTCCCGCCTTGATAATAATGGACTAAACCTCTGTAAGCCAGCCCCAATTAAATGTTGTTCTTTATAAGAGGTGCCTTGGTCATGGTGTCTGTTCACAGCAGTAAAACCCTAAGACACATTCCCTGCCAACAGCACTCATGGAACACAACAGAGAAGTGGGCACAGATTGTAAGAGCAAGACATTAGGAAGTGTCTTAGTTGGGTTTCTGTTGCTGTGATCAGAACCATGACCAAAATCAGCCTGTGGAAGAATGGGTTTATTTCATCTTATACTTCCAGATAACACCCCATCACTGAAGAAAGTCAAAGCAGGAACTAAAGGCAGGAACCTGGAGGCAGGAGCTGACTGCAGCAGAAGCCACAGAGGAGTGCTGTTTTCTGGTGTGCTCAGCTTGCTTTCTTATATACTGCAGACCTTGTCCAGGAGTGACAGCACCCCCCCCACCCCGCCCCCGGGCTTGAACCTCCTGTGTCAATTATTAATTAAGAAAATAGCCCTCAGGCCAATCTTGTGAAGGCATTTTCTCAAGTTAGATTTCATCTTCCCAGGTATGTCTAGGACTATGCCAAGTTGACAAATAAAAACCAGCGCAGACGACAACCGCAGAATTGTATCCATGACAGGCCTGCTGCACGCATGAACCCACAGCAACTGTGGTTGCCTGCACAAGACCGATGCAAGATCAAACCAGTCATAATCCTGGCATAGATGGAGTGGGGGCTCACAAAGACCTATCTCTAGCCGAGGATCTTTGACAACTGAAGGCTGTGAAGATAGGAGCATCCGTGTTCTTCAGGGAAGTAGGCTGGCCATGCTCCAGTGGATGGTCTACACCCATACACACATGGACAGCAATGATTAGAGCCACTGGGTTAAGAAAAGAAAACCAGGAATTCAGAGAAGAATGGCAGACAGTGGGAGTGGGGTGTGTAGGAGGAGTTGGAGGGAAATGGAAGGTGGGCATGACCAAATGCATTGTACATATTGTGAAATTCTCAAAGAATGACTTAAAGGAGTTTAAGAGTGTTTCTTGAAATCAGGTTCAAATACACTTTAGTAGAGACAGGGGGAGAGACTGAGGTCAAAGAACAGTGGTGTTGGAAGAGAGACTGGGAATTTTATTCCAGGAAAACCTATCATGAAAATTGGTTAAATAAATCCTCTTCTCTTAAAACAAAACAACAAAAACAAACAAACACCACATGCTTGAGCCTGAGCTACCCTTTCTTTGTACTGGGCCACACGTGACAGGAAGCGGCCCCTCTCTCAGCACTGGGTCACACGTGACAGGGTTGCATGTTGAGTGGCCTGTCATCCCTGCTCTAGAGCATCATCAAGCACCGTGTTGTGTCTCCTTGGGAATCTAGCACAGACCGGCACTTACCACACACTCACATCAGAATAATCAATCTGTGGCTGAGTAACACATTGTCTGCTTCTCCTCAAAGGAGTCTATTGAAAATATTGTAATGCAAGCTACTTGAGCAAGACAATTTACAGGGCTGTTGTCGAGTGCTTCCCAGATAAGTCAGATGAGACCATCTAAGTATGGAAGGAACACAGCTGCATCTAATTGTAAGGCACTGCCGCTACCACGGAGCAGTCGTGCTCTTTATTTTGATCTAGGCAAAGAACAAAGAGTAAGAAATGGAGGGGGTAAGGGAGGAGAACAGGCAGGGGTAAAGAATGAGGTGGGATGTGGTTAAATGGCATAAAACTCACAGTGTCAAGTGATCAGTCAATGAGTGACTCAGTTGTAATAATCCATAGGAGTTAGAAATTATCAGGAAATCTTATTTTAGACAATACATACATATACCTTAGGAGTGTATATACTGAAAAGAAGGTGGGAAAGGATGAATAAAAAACAAGTGTTGGCAAAGATGTTGAAAAGTTGATTACATCAGGCAAAATGGCTCAGCAGGGTAAAGGCTCGTGTGGAACATGCCTCATGATCTGAGTTCAATTCCCAGAAATCACATAAAGGTGGAAACTGACTTCACAAAGTTGTCTTTAAGACTGCCATAGGTGTAGCATATGTGCCCACATACACACATCACATAATGCTCTCTCTTATACACACTCTAATTAGTAAATAAATGCGTGTGTGTGTGTCTCAGTTCAGCCACTTTGGAACAGTCTGACAGCTCTCAAAGTTAAACAGAATCTTTTAGGCTAAGCTCCTCTGCTTGTAGGTCTGTACCCATGAAAGCCACAACATATTTGAACGCAAAAAGTTCTTTGTACATGTTTATAACAACATATTTCATAGTTCTTAGCTGGCAAAATATGAAAAAAATCTAAAATAATAATCAATGTTGAGTGGATTCTTAAAGTGTGATGTATCTCTATAATGAGATTTTTTTTGGCAATGATTAGAAATGAAGAACTGGCACCCACACAATGGATGAATTTAGATATCATGATATTGCATAAAGGATGCCAGTTACTAAGGTCTGCATGTTGTGGTTCCATTTGTTCAAACTCTCCAAGAAATTCCCAAGACATAAGGCAGTTCAGGGGTTTTCAGAACGGATGGCAAGTGATGCTCAGTGGACACTGAGAGTTATCTTAAGGGCAACAAAAATGCCTAGATTGGTTTTGATGGTGCCTGCAGTAAGGGCTGTGTATATTGCATAGATGAATGTGGCAAACAGGTAAATGTGTTGTGGTAAACAATACCCTAAGAAGTAGTGAGTTGAAGGGACAGGAGGTGGGTTGGTGTAGCTTGGTGGTACAGAACTTGTCCAGCAAATGCAAAGCCCTGGGTTTGATCCCCAGCAGAAGAAATTAATAATAATAATAATGATGATAATAATAATGATGATGATGATGATGATGACAATAAATGGTAAGGGTCAAGTGCCTCCAATTCTTACTGTCCTGCTTGTGGCAGGGAGAGACTGCTAAAGGTACCCTCTTCCTGGCTATTTCTTTGAAGGCTCACAAGCTCACCCTCCTTCCAGGTTTGCCTCATTAATGAGATGATAAGGCTGCAATATGCTGTTCTGAAAGAAAGTCACTTGTTTCACGTTTTAGGAATGTCACGAGTGACTCATCAGACAGGATGAGGGACAATAACCCGCTCTGATAAGATGCTTTCCAGCAAATGCAGAGGGAAAGGGGCCGCAAGTCAGAGCTCACACAGCAAGCAGATTAGATTCTAAGAAGGGGGAAACTCGGTATTTGCTGAGAGTTTTGTCCTCAGAAAAGACCTCACTTACCTCCTACCCTGCTGCACTTAGTTGTAGACTCTAATGCATGTCCTAGGTGCCTGCCTGTATTCTTCCCTCCTCTCTTCCTTCCTTTTTTCCTTCCTTCTCCCCTCCCTTCTTTCCTTCCTTCTTTCTGTACTTCCTTCTTTCAATCTGGAGATTGACTCTAGGCCCTCTCACATGACATATATACAAAGCATTCCATTTATTTAAGAAAAGGTCTCATTACGTTACCCAGGCTGGCTTTGAACCTAGGAGCCTCGTGCTTCAACCTCCCAAGTAGCTTGGAATTCAGTCTTGTAATACCAGATCCAGCTAGGTGGTTTGCGTTTGGTCTCTGATGTTGTTTTAGTAATCTTCTTCAATCTTTACAGAAACTCTCTCACTGAGATTGTTTGATCCTCATTTTACAGAAAATGAATCAAGCTCAAATTCAAATAGAACCTGCCTTTAAAGAAATCCCCTTAGACTGCAGGCAAAGCAGGCAGCCAGCAGTGCTGACCAAAGAGCCAGGCCCTCTCTGCCACTCCCTTCCTGGTATAAGGTACAGCAGGATCACTTGTGTAACTGCACAGAAGAACCCAGAGAAAAAGCGGCTGTGAGCCCACCTCTCTAGCCTCAGGCCTCCCCTGGCAATTGGAAGGATTTGTGGTCTAAGTCCCTGAAGTAAGAGGTAGACAAAAATCCATCGTCACTCACCAGGACAGACACAAACCTCAAGATAATTTGTTTTCCAATGGTTTTGGCTTAAGGTTCTGGTTTGGCATTGGTTTTTTAACAACTAGCAGCTGTAGGCAATTTTCTCCTACACAATAGAGACATTAGTAAGCAGAGAGTGGAATTTTCTCCCTCTGAATGCAGAGAAGCCGTCTCCAAGATGTACATCGAGCCGCGACTGCCAGCTCCTGGGTAGGTCTCAATTCAGGAGTCTGACAGGACAAGCTGAAGGGAGCACAGATGCAGGATATACAGGGATGCTAGCTCTCCAGGAGCTCCACAACCCTCAAGGCCTTCAGCTACCAGTGGTGCACACCTCTCCTCAGAGATACACTTTCGGTTGTAAAGCACTTTGAGCAAGAAATAAAATCAAGCCATAAATGCACCATGACTGCCCTTCTCCACAGCCATGCTGGCATGTGACTCACAGCCCCTCCCTGGGAGAGGACTATGCATCCTCTGGTCATCTCGGTGACCTCAGCCTTGGCCATGTGACTAGTGGTGCCAACCCCTACAAAGAAAGATGCTTTCTTAGCTGTGTTCTCAAACGTGACCTTGTGATCTACCCTGGCAATGAAAAGTGGGCCCCAGTGATATGCTACTTGCAGGCTGAGGTGTAGTAGAGACTGCAGTTTCCTTTCAGGGAGCAAAACTGCAGCTGACCTGGGGAGAGCGTGCAGCATTAGCACAGGGTGAGGCTTCGCTGTTGGGACCATGAAGGTTTCACTGCCACAGCTGAAGCTGGCTTGAGAGGCTGGACAGCTACTAACATGACCTCCCGCCTCTGTTTCCAGCCTTTAACTCTGTTGACAGGTCACTCGCTAAAAGGTCTTCCCTGACCGTGATCCCCATCACCTGCTCTCCAGCCCACAACAAGCACATACATGGTCCCTGAGGAAGAACTTTGCTCTTCTGGTGATGCTAGACTCTCCTGATCCATCCCCTCTGCTGCTATCAGCCGCTGGAGGCCAAGTCTAACTTTTTTGAATGTGTGTGTGCTTTGTTTTATTTCATTTGAGACAGGGTTTCGTGTATCCCAGGGTGGCCTTGCACTTGCTATGGGACCTAGGATGACCTGGAATTCCTGATCCTCCTGAGTCATCATACCCAGTTTATGCAGTGCTGGGGACTGAATCCAGGTGTCATGGCTAATCTTCCCTGACAACTCATTAAGACACACAGTCTGGGTATGCCTATGAGGGTGTTCTCAGCAAGATTTTACTGAGCAGGCAAACCCACCCTGGATGTAGGCAGTGGTGATCCATGGACTGGTGTACAAAGGACAGACATTCATCTCTGAAGTCTCTGCTTCCTGACATCTGACATGTGTGACTAACTAGCAGTGCCACACCCCTGCTGCCATGCCTTCCTGTCACTGTGGTCTGAAAGCAAAGAGGCTCTTCCTCCCTTAAGGTGCTCAGTGTCAGGGTGGTCCCAGAGATGGGAAAACCCAGACAACAGGGTATCAGGAATGCTAGGCAGGAACCTACCAATTGAACTATATCCCTAGCCACATATGTGAGTATGTGCATGCGTGTGCATATGTACATGTTTGCATACTTGTACTTGTGTGCTCTCATGCAGCCCAGGCTGGCCTTGAGTTTACTGTGGGACAGAAGATGACCTTGAATTCCCAGTCTTCCCACCTAATTTCTCAAGTGCTGGGATTGCAAGCAACCCCCCTCACAGCTGGTTATAGCTTTTTGATTTGAAACCTAAAATAAATTTCTTCATAAAGTAGAGAAGGGAGAGTGGATAAAATATTCAATATCATAAAGTACAAACATGCAATCATAAGCTATCTCTTTTTATCCTAATCAACTCTGCTCAAAAATAGGCTCATTTCTCCCCTTGGGAGACTAAAATGCAAACCTCAGCTCCGCAGACTCTCATGCTGGCTCATCTTTCCCTTTCTGAATTCTTATCTTTAAAAGCTGGAACAACAGTGTCAGTCCCCTGGCAGTCCCCTCCGGTTTCTCTGCACTAAGAATCAAGCAAGAGGCCACACTCTCTAGCTCCTGCCACACAATTGACATGGTCCAAGGAGAACAAACTCTATTAGAAAATGATGGCCGTGAGGATACAGCACTCCTTGACTTCACGGAGCACCTTTAAGAATCAGGCACAAGACCCTACTGGTGTGGCTCCTTCTGGCTTACGTACTGCATCAAACCTGAGAGGAGGTATTTCCCCTACCCTTTTCAGAAAACCGGCTCAGGAAAATCACCTGACTTTCTATACACACAAAGACAAACTCAGAGTAGTAAACTGAGGCAAGGCCTTGCAGATCTCTGCACTAGCTCTCTTTAAAGGATGCCATAGTGTCCTCTTGACGGGAAGGTGCTGAGTCGGCCTGCATCTCTCGATGAACAGGTCCTACGCTGGCCCCATCATCTCCTTTGAGGCTAGTGGCCTCTACGGTGTGATGGCATCTATAAAAACTTTCCCATAGCTGCTGCTCCTCCAATCCTATCATTAGTCTAAGTAATGATACCGTACTTAGGGACTAATGGCTTTCACGGAAGATCAAAGACAAGCTGAAAAGCATGACTACTTTTCAAATACTACTAATACTATGTGTTGGGGTGATGTGGGGGACTCTGGGGCATCCCAGAAGGTGTGAAGTAGATGCAGACGGTCCTTACACACATAAGCATGAGCCTGAGGGAGGAGGAGGAGGAGGAGCAAATTTGAATGCATTACCTACTTCTCTTTGAACACCAAATCCCTCTGCCCACACAAAGCACCAACAAAACCCTTGGATGTAGAGTCATACAACTTTTTTTGAGACCCATGCACACCCCCCCCCAGCCAACCCCCCCCCCTCGTATCTCAGTGAGGATGGTGAGGGTTCAGACACAGGGAGCAAAAGTGGACAAACCAAGCCAGCCCACCCATCGCCTCTCCTCTCCTCCCCTGATGTATCAACCATGGTATCATGGACATCCGAGACTCACCACAAGTTCACTGAACATGACATCAAGCTCCTCCACAGGGGGCATGGGCAGCGCTGGCTCCATTGTCTGAAGTGCAAAGTTGCTATCATTCCTAAGCCGATAGGTGATTTCTGGGTGGTCATTGTTTCGGAAACAGCAAAAGATAAATGAAATCCCCCGGCCACCTCTCTTCCGTGGGGCCATGGTTGAATTCTCTCCGGTTTCTTGATATTTCTATACTCTGTGAAAAGAAAACATGACATGGTTGAGTAGGACAGGTAAACATTTTGAAAAAAATCAAACCAACACAAAAGAGAGTTCCCTGTGCTTCTGGCCCTGTGTAGACCCTGCAGGAGGAAGGGGTAGAGGGGTGGCACCTAACTGGGCAGAGAGCTTATGTCCTTCCACTCCCTTGTGGATACTTCCTTAGGCCACCTGTGTAACCAGTGCAGCTCCAGCCACTGCACCCTGCATTGCGCTCTGACCTGGCCAGCGAGGGCCATTCTTTGTAGGAAATCCCTTTTCCTCAGGAACGGCTGTTTCTAAAGCTTCTCATTGCCACAGACAGAAACCACTACAGGAAAACCGTAACCAATCAAAATGCAGAGCCCGATGCCAACGGACACATCAACAAAACACTCCCACACTTAAGGCTCAGGGACCTTTCCTGAATAGGGACTAGGAAAAAATTAAGAGCCAGAGGATGGAGGACTTTTGCTGTGAGATGGTGTCTCCTAGTAACATCACAAGCCACACCCATCGAGTCTCACCAACATGACTGCCCAGATGTGAACAGCACAAGAACACAATGAACATGGCAAACTGGATGAGGAAAGCCCACAAGGCCTCAGCCCTACACAGAGAACCACTGACAATGGAGGAAAGCTGGGAGAGGTGGGTGTTGCAAAGAGCTTTTCTACTGATTGCCTAGATGACAAATGGTCAGTCCTGAAAACATGCAACACATATACTCAATAGGCTATATTTAGGAATATATGTGTATGAAAATACATATATACATGCATGCAATAACAACTAGTAAAAACAAAAGCAAGGGCTGGTGAGATGGCTCAGTGGGTAAAAGCACCCAACTGCTCTTCCGAAGGTCCAGAGTTCAAATCCCAGCAACCACATGGTGGCTCACAACCATCTGTAATGAGATCTGACGCCCTCTTCTGGTGCATCTGAAGACAGCTACAGTGTACTTAGATATAATAAATAAATAAATAAATAAATAAATAAATAAATCTTTAAAAAAAAAAAAAACAAAAGCAAAAAAAAGACCATGAATTTGAAGGAGTGTAGAAGGGGTTTATGGTACATTTTGAAGGGAGGAAAAGGAAGGGAGAATGTTGTAATTATACTATAATCTCAAAAATAAATATTAACCCCAGAGGGCAGGGAATCAAATTATTGGGGTTTTTTTTCCCTTTGGTCCCTAGGAAATCTCATTATCCTTCTTTTTCAACTTAAAGTTTTCATGTTTTTTTCTTTCATTTATTTACTTACTTGGGGGAGCGAGGGGGGAGTCATGTGTGTGTCACAGTGCATGTGTGGAGTCTAGGGACAATTTGGGGAAGTCAGCTCCGACCTTCTACCATGCAGGTCCACGGCATTGAACTCAGGTCTTGGTGGCACGAGCCTTTGCCTGCCGAGCTTTCTTGTCAGCTCTTATGCATCCCTTAGAGTCCTGCTTCAGATTCTCCTTTGCCTCCTGTGGATCGACTCAGTAATACTGAATAAATGCTCAGGCACCCACCTCTCTGACTTTGTTCTCTATGCCTGTGTCTTCCTGTTGGATAGGTATCACTATAACTCAAGCACATGACCTGACGTACTTTGTCTAGAGTCAGAAACAGGAGTCACTCGGTAAATGCTTATCATAATTGAAATTAATGGCAAATCAAGAACTATAGGATTAGGGCTTTCCAAACAGAAAGACAAAAGAGTCCACCAATAAGGGAAATATAAAATTAATTATAGCATGCTCATACAACACAGTATTATAAATTCATTAAACAGAATAAGACATCCAAATATCTAGAGTTTTTTAAAAAGCAACTCTCAAATGCCACATGAGTACACACACTCTACCCTGCAGGATTACAGGGCATTTTCAGAAGATCTACGAATACATACAAAGATACTAATAGCAGTCCCTCAAGAGTAAAAAGGGTTGGGGGAATCTCTCTGCCTTTCTAACTTGCACCCCTTTGAGTTTTTATCATAAAAAAATTTTTAAGGAGTCGAGTACTTTTTGAATTACAACCATACTTTGTCTCAGAATTATTTCCAAGTGATAGAGTCTGGTGAAAACCCAAGTTAAAGAAAACCCATGTTCCGAATGCTTGTCGTCTCGTCCACAGGAAAACAAGTACTGTCTCGTGCTCAGTGAGCTCAGTGCTTCCCCCACAAGCCCGATCCTCATGTAAAAGCAGCAGGGCAAACAGGTCCATACCCCTGAGGTGCCCCTATCAGGAGGTGGGGAGCAGACAGGAGAAGCTACATGTTCTCCTCTGGCTGGCGTCGCGTGCGCAGCAGAAGACAGGAGACCTGTCTCAAGCATGGTGATGGAGAGTAGTGGCCAGGTGACTTGCTGGAGAGCCTACAGAGCAGTGGCTCTCACCATTCCTAATGCTGCGACCCCTTAGTAAAGTTCCTCGTGGTGTGGCGATCCCCAGCCTTAAACTTACTTTGTTGCTACTTCATAACTGTAATTTTGCAACTGTTAGGAATCAAAATGTAAATATCTGATATGCAGAATATCTGATCCACATCCCCCAAAGGGGTGGTACAGCTGCAATAGAGAATGCCAAGCCCCTCCCAAGGGCCCTGGCAGCTGACTTCAGAGATGAAATGACACCTTGCTGACAATTACTGACTAAGCAGTTTGTCCACCCACACAGATGACAGGCACTTCCTAAAAGACAAGAAAAGGCCCAAGGGGGAGGAAAAACCCCCGGGGCTGATAATACCGACTGGGTTCAGAGTGTTTCAATCCCAAGGTGGAACTGAAAGCCAGGGGATCACAACTGTGAGCGAGCGAGCGACACAGGCAGCTCTCTCTGTGAGAGGGGATAAAGTCGCAGGAAGAAGATCCTGGCTGGCTCTGATCCTCTTAGCAATGCCCAGGACAACAGGATGCCTTAACAAGCTCATCTTATAAAACGTCTTGCAATTAGAAACACGCTCAAGCTAGCCAATCATCTGAGCCTCTGTACTCTGCCCCATATGCCTCTGCACCTTCCCAGGGGTTACCGCGCTAAAACACACTGGTCAGCCTAGGGACCTCTGTACCAACACCGTCGGGTGGCACGGCTGAATCCTCCTGAGAAAAGCACCAGCACTTTCTGGAAGAGGTCACCTTGGTGTTTCTCTACAGCAGACATCTTTAATATCCCATTCGCTATCCTTCCATCCTTGGGGAGGGGCCGGGAGGACGGAGTTCACGGCAGTTGTCACTAGTTGGAATTATCCTTGCTATTTTATGAAGGAGGAGCCATGACAGTAAATACTTAAGGAATACTGAATTTTACTATTCAAGCTCATTTTAAAGGGCGCTACACCAAAAAGTTTAAAAACACTGGGACATGAAGATGAAGAGTTGGGCTCTTAAGTTTGCCCTAAGGAACAATGTATTACACAGGACTGTTGTACTTAACAAACAGGACAGAGACTAGAAACAATTGTGTCAGCAATTAAAAATAGTTACTTCTGGAGAGATTTCTCTCTTTGGTTTTGTCCTTAAGTTTTAAAAATAAAATTGTTTTATCAACATTCAGCATCTTACAAATCTGTCTGTAGATGTCACCACCATTTTTTTGTTTTTTCTCATTAATATTTTGGATAAGGCTTTTATGAATAACTGAGGCTTCCAAACAACTCTGGGATCGATCCCTTAGCTGTCTGAAATGCAAAAGTGTTCATGGTTTCTCAGCATCTGCAACTCCAGGTCCTTGGATCATGAAGGGAGGGAGAGAGGGGTGCCTACAGGGCAGTCATGTTGGCTTTGAGATACAAACTGAGCTGAGGCACCTGACATCATATTGACCTGCAGCATGCATCCCTTGGTCTGAAGTAAGCATGTATAGTGTTACACAAAACATATGTAGTGCCTGGGAGTCCTCTGACAAATGTTTGTCAGTGCCTGCTGTGCTCCATACACAGTGAACACCTAAGGATTCAGAATGGGAACTCAGAGTCTGGGAGCAGCAAGCTATAGCTCAGATTACTAAAACAAAGGTAATATGACAAGCCCTGCCTGACAAGCTCCAGGGAAACCCACACAAGAACCCAGGGAGAGTCTGCAAACAGTTCTTGATGAACAAAAGGAAGACAAAAGATCCGGGAAGGGGAAGCAGGGCAGGCTACAGGCAGAGGGGACAGTGCCTGGAGAGAAAGGGGCGGGAGGGTGTTAGGCAGGAATAACCTGAGGCAGTCTATTACATCCTCAATTTCCCAAGGCAGAGCCCTGGGCTTTCATTTCCTTGTTCAAACATCTGCTAATGGCTCCCTCAGTACTATTCTTAAATTGGCTTCCAGTGCTCCAAACCGGATTTCAGCCCAGTTTCCCCATGTTTCCTATTTTGTTACTAATGCCCTACTTTATTCACAGGCCACCCTTCATGCCCCCAAATATCTTGTACCCCTCTCCGTCTCTAACTAGGTTGTCCCTTGTTCTTCATGACTTTTGTCAACATCCTCCCACCCTGTTCCGGAGCAATTAGGCCATGAGACACATCTGCGGCAGGCGGATGGCAGCTGGAATCTGGCTCAGCATATTTTAAAGCAACTCATCAAAGCCTTAAAACAGGTACACATTCTGACCTAATATTTCTGCTTCTCGGAATATATCCTTAAATGTTCAGAGACGCAATCAAAGATGTTTACACACACACACATTACACCTACCCACACACACATCAAACCATCTAAACAGCCAATAAGCAGGAGCATATAATAAATAATAATGATGAAAATCATCTAAAATACGTTGTAATGGCACAAAGATGGTGGGTCACAGTAGCCCCTTTGTGAGAAGGTACTGAGTGACAGGGTCATAATTGTAGGTTTGCAGTATCGCATCTTTATTTTAAAACTCCACATGGATGAGCATAAGAAGGATCAGAGAAATTTATCAAAAGCAGTTGACTCTGTGGTATGTGTAGTCACCTTGGATTTTTAAGACACAGAGCCTCTAGTATGTCCCACATTGCTACAATAAAGACACACTCAATATTCTCATCATTAATGAAAAGAGATTTAAAAAAAAATTGATGCAATTATTTAGAAGAGGGACATGAGTGTGGGAAAAAAAATGCCTGTTAAAAATACTCAAAACAGATGTATCGAGTCCCAAGTCCCTTCTCTGGCACTTCTAAAAGACCCAAGAAGAAGAAGAAAATAGACAGTAAGGTATGGTGGTTTGTACAACTAGTTCACCAGAATACCTGTGGGGAAGGACTCCCTGTAATCTGTTGCAAATGGCTAGTTTTTATAATGCGTGGCACAAATATCTCAACAATCTCAAATCACTGTGAAACTTTCTCTAGCTCAGTTTTACAACCTGTGGGTCTCGAGCCTTTGGGGGTTCTGCATTTCAGATAGTTACATTATGATTCATAACAGTAGCAAATTACAGCTATGAACTAGCAACGAAAATAATTTTATGGTTGGGGGTCACCACAACATGAGCAACAGAATTAAAAGGTCGCAGCATGAGGACAGTTGAGAACCACTGTCCTAGCTAATCTCATGACTTGGATTCTGTCCAGGTAGGCAGTTGGTGCACACTAAGTCAAGGGAGTCAAGACTTATCTTATTAAACCATAACGCTTGGTGTTTGTCTTTGGTGGTATGTGTCAAAAGGGCAGGAACCTCAATATCCTTGGACACCAGGTCAGTGTCCTGCAGAGCCTGTTAACAGTAAGTAAGAGGCTGTTTAGGTCCAGGTCCGTGTGGTTGGCGGGGGGTGGGGGGGGTGGGGGGGTGTACTTAGACTTCTGGGAAATAAAGGCAAGGAAATGAAGTCGACTGAAACACACAGTAGGCATCACCTGGCAGGTCTTAAGGTTCATGCCCAGGCTTCAAGGTTGAGAAGTTTAGACACTTCTTCCTGGCAGTCTTGCTAAATACCCAGCTAGGCCTGTCTGAACTGTCATAGCATTTCATGATGCCATGATTGACAGTTACAGTAATCTGTGATATTGCTCTTTCTCCCCTCTTTGAAGGAGTCAACTCCATGAGAACAAAGACCCAAGGCATTTTAAAGGAAAATACCACCTATAAATATTAGAGTACGAAGGTGTGACTAATTCTAACATGCGCAATAAATTACAGAGTCTACAACAGGTCAGAACCTGATTGAAATAATTTTAGTATGGAGCACTCCTTAGTCTTGACAGGCAATTTATGCATAGCTTCAGTAAGGCCCAAAGTTGTGGATTTCATGCTAGCTCCTCGATGGAACCACAACTGACTAAACGCACCTTTAAATTATCCAGGATGCACAGGGATAGCTGAGATGTCCAACTGGCAGCCAGCTCATCCACGTATTTGGAAGGCCACTTCTCAGAGCGGCATCCCCAGGTACAGATCAAAACAGGAAGTAAGCGCAACCATCCTCCCAGGCAGCAGCCACTCGCACAGGCCCCCTCCCCTCAAGCCCTTCACTGATCACAGTGATTCCCACTGCTCCGCACACCCGGAACCTCTTCCCATCACCTCTAGAAAGATGACACGGAGGAAGCAGGAGCCAATGGAGAAGTTTGAGGAAGACCTGGGCTGCTGGTAAAGAACACAGAAAAATCTGGAGGGCAGGGCGTGGGGCGTGGGATGTACATAGAGAAGTCAGGGAAGTAGCTTGCTCAGTCAGGCTGGATTGCAGTCTCCACCCTCTCCAACGTCAGGGTATTGGCCTGAGGCAGCCACCTTTCACCTCCCAACAGGATGATTTCAATAGTTTCTTCTCCCTGGCCCTTAGCTTTCAGGCCAGATGGTAGTAGACCTTTCCTGTGTATGGCCAGACAGTAGATGCTGTAGGCTCTGTAGAAAATTTGGCCTCTGCTACAAGTATTGAGTACTGACATTTTCCAACAAAAGCAGCCACAGACATATGTAAACATGGTGAACCCAAGTTCTAATAACATACCACTCTAGAAAGTGAAACATGAACTTCACGTAAGGTTATAACGCCCAAGGCTGAGATGTAAGTCAGGTGAGGCAGTGCAGCCTAACGTGGGCAAAACTCAGGGTTTCATTCCAGCACCACGTAAAATAAGATCTGTGGGTGGGCACCTGTAACCCCAGCACTATAGAAGTCCGGGCAGGAAAATCAGAAGGTCCAGGACAATGAACCACAACATGGTGAGTTCAAGATAGGTCTCAGCTACATGAGACCCTCTCTTTCAAAACACACACACACAGTATTTTTAAAACCTTTTTTGCTACCATCAAATATGTGAAAACCATTCTTAGTTCATAGAACAAAAAACCAGGTGGTATACCCATACAGGCCCCTGGACTGCAGGCTACAATGGCTGTGCTTCACTATCGAAGGCATGCATTTAATATTGAGCTGTTCCAAAAGGCGCTCACTCAGGGAAGGCCTCGCCTGATGAGTGACATTTAGCTGAGACCTAATGGATAAAGTAGGAGCAAAATGTCAGTAGAAAGGCTTCCAGACAGGAATGTGTGCACTGGCCTGGATCAGGGAGGTGACAGGCAAATCTGAGTCAGGGAGAAGCCAGCCCAGGATGTGAGTAATGGGAGCTGAAGAGGGCAGAGGCCCAAACTCAGACACTGCAATGCCAGCCTTGGCCAACCGGCTTTTCCTGCCCTCATCATCAGACTTCTGTAACACCTCCTAAGCTTAGGCCAACCACAAGTGGACACACGCCGCCGCCATAAGACCTTGGTAGTAGTTGCACGGCGGAGCCCATACATTAGAATACATTGTTTTCCTTTTTAGGTGCACACTTGTGCACACACAGGACAACTTTCAGGGATTAGTTCCCTCCTTTTACCATGGGTTCCAGGGCTTGATCAAGTCATCAGTAACAGCAGTGAGCGCCTTTATCTTCTCAGCCATCTCAACGGACCACGTTTCCCTTCCTTATCAGACCATTTTCAGAACTCACTCTAATTATGCCACTTTCATGGGACAGGTACACACTCTTGCCACACTACTACACATCACATATATAACAGTGCTTTTGGAGTCTGTTTTTCCACTAGACTCAGGGACGCTGAGGGCAGGGTCAAATCTTGTATACTTTTAACAAATGCTTGCTGAATGCAAAGCATGAATGAGCCTGACCGTAATGGCTCCTCCCACAACTGTCTTTGGATCTGGTTTTACAACACCAGAACATTTATAACCATTCATAACCAACTGAAGCACTGAGTACTCCTCAGCTGCTAGTCAAGGTTTTGATGCTGGCAATAGCTTTGCAGATGGAACTCACCCTCAAGGTGTTTGAAAATTCCCTGGAGCAGAGCAAAAGATTCCTGGGGAAATTGGCTCATCTCTTCTCTGTCAACTCACTCACAACTAAGCTCTATGGGAAGTCGACTCACCGCAAAATCCTTTAGGTATTTCCCCAGCTCCTTACACTTAGAAAATCCTTTGCTTAAGAAAAAAAAAATGTTAAATTTGTTATCTTCATTGTGTCCCCTCAACGTGCCAGACAGAGCTAGAGACATAGATGGAGCACCACTCCAGACAGAGCTAGAGACATAGATGGAGCACCACTCTGGGAGCTCACAGCCTAGAGGAGATGACGAGGACCAGGGCAGCTGGCCCTTCTCTTTACTCGCGAGGGCACATGTGGTTGCTGAAACTAGGAACCTGTGTGTCCCATTTTGGCTCCTTTTTAATGAGATCGGTCTGAAAGAAAGGATGAATTCCACCCTGACAGCTGGGCCCTCAACCAGACCACTTCTCTAATCTCAGCTTCTGGCACTGGGGCAGAGGAAGAAGTCACCTCTAGGACATCCTGAGGATGCAATCCATCTCCAGTATTACAGATGACTATGCCTATGCCGAGCACAAGGAAGCAATTAAAGGGAAAGGTTCTGCAGCAGGTGCACTGTGCTGAGCCAAGGGTGAGCAGTGCAATCCATTTGTGGTCCAGCTCAAAGTCAGTCGTTTGTACTTTACCAAAACAAACAAGACCTCGGAGTACAGCAATATCCAGAAAGTAAAGCCAGCTTTAGGGAATGGAGAGGAAGATGATTGAGGCCTTTCTGTTTTTTTAATTGGCAAGAAGCTTCAAGTCTATAAGAACACCTTTCTTTTGACAGTGCCAGTGACAACCCAGGAGCTGTGGTACATTTGCTTTCCACAAAACAAGGCACAATGAGTATCCCATGTTAGGGGAACCGTGGCAGTTCTGATGACAAACAGCTTGCACTGATTTACACACTGTTTTAACTGGCTCACTGGGGACCTCTGCCACACATTTTAAAGATGTCTGTCCATCCCAAGGGAGCGGATCACTCACTGGCTATCTTCCCAAGGTTTTTCCACAACGAGAGTTGATTCAAAGGAAACTAGAGCCTACACAGGCTGGGGCCAGGAAAGGAGCGAGAGGCATGAAGCTCCTGCCAGCCACCCACTAACCTAAGAGCCAACAGAGTTTCTGCATGTACTCACAAGTTTGGTAGGGAAGCCTTGGTCCTTCTCTAGCTCTGTTATTCTCACCAGGACAGTCTGTTTCACAGTAAATTCTCCAGCTAAAAATCTCAACACCAAACACAGGCACTTCTGTACAATGGATGATCTCTGACATTTCTGAGACAAAGTGAGTTTAGGTCACTTGCACAGAGGGCCAAGGGCAAAATCTGTATGCATAAGAACCTTACGGAGAAGGGTGGGAATCTGTCTCCATCCCAGCTGCCGTACCAACCCCAGCTGCTGTACCAATTGCTTTCAGAACCTCCTCCAACATCAGTTTACTTTTCAGGGCGTCCAACGCAGTTTGGGCTGCAGCAATACAACTCAAGACCTCTTCTCAAGGAAATGTGAAAGGGAAAGAGCTTTGCTTCTTTCTCTGGCCACCCCTCTCCTCTCACTTTCCGCTTGTCTGGTTTCATTTCCCAAGGACACCAGATGCCAACTGCCAAAGAGTGATGAGATACAGTGATGAGATACAGTGATGAGATACAGCCAAAGGTTGCAGAAGCATCCGAAAACCTGCAGATTTCAACATCCTTTCCACCAGGAAACAAACGGGAAGGGCGTTTCTCAGGCCATCCAGTGAAGAGACGGCCCAGCCCTGCCCACACACTTGGTCCCAAAAGAATGTTCTAATGGGGCATATCTTGGAGTGGCTCTGGGAAATTCACTCCGCAATCTGCTCACTAATCCCAGTGACTTCTCTGATGCAAGAGGAAAAACAAGGAGGGCATCCCACTCTGGCCCCACCCAGACACCAGGGAAAACAAATTCCTAAAAGCCAAAATAGCCAAGGACCCCCTAAAAAATAGTACTTAGGGTCCATGGTCATCCAGGCAGGCACAGGAGCATAAATCGAAAATGCAAACCTATGCCCTTCCCCTCTTAGCTCTTTACTAAATGAAGGAGGAGGGTCCAAGTGCACTCTACAAACACCCTCAGACCAGACCAGGACTCAACCAGCAAGTACATGTACTCTTAACTGTGTTACCAAGTTCCTGCCTCAGATCCTGCCAGAAACCCTGCCTGCCCGCCTCCCTCACCACCTTTCATGGGGAGAGCAGACAAGGACACCACTAGATTTTCACCCTGAAAAACTGGCAGGTCTAATCGTATGACTCAATATGTTAACCTCAGGTTCACAGTATAAATCCCTAAAGCCTACAGAACAGTGTTCTTGGTGAGGATGTCTGTGTTGCTCACATGACAGAAACCTGCGTCTGGGAGCCAGGACAGCTCATTCATCTGGGAGAAAAGCCAAACCAGAAGTGTCCCAGGAGCTCTCTCCCCACCATGGAGGTGAGGCACTCATTGGGCAGCAGACCTGCTGATAAGCCAATTGAAGGTGAAGGCCAAAGTTCTCCCACTGGGTCCCTGTCTTCACTGTCTCTGAAAGACTCACTTGAAGCCTGTGCAGACAGACACCTTGAAAAGTGGAGGCTACAAAAACACAAGCTAAGACTTCCTGGCCAGCTGTGTTACACCAAACCGTCAGTTATTTAAGAAGACAAGCTTTACTCCTTAACAAGCAAAAGGATGTAGAGTCCTGAGTCACCCTAGAGCTTTCAAGAAGAGCCCTGGGTAAGACCATTCATCATGGGGGAAGGACACGTGTGTTGCAAGACACCAGCACATGTTTGTTCCTTCCATGCTCTGGTACATGGTTGACGAGAGGGCCTCCTGAAGTCAGTCTTCACAAACTCCACGTCTATGGCTGCCTTGGTAACAGCCCACTGCAAGCACGCTGCAGGAACTTCAGGTTTAAGATCAATCAGTTCACGAGAGCGGACAAGCAGTGGTGCCGGCCACATAGAACACACCTGTATATGACGATGGCTGAGAAGGAGACACTGTTAACTTCTTACTACTGGAAACAGTTCTGGCAAATTCTCAGAGAGAAGTTGAACAGATTGCATATTGTATGTATTCTCTTTCGATGACTACGTTCTAAAACTTCAGAGTTTACCAGATAAAGATATGCTGGGGTCCCAGAGATGCCATAAACCCTGACCCCCCGGAGAAGTAACTTCTTCCAGACCTCACTGCCCTTAAGCCAGAAGCTGCTCAACCTTAGCCCTTCTCCATGTCCTAACCAGAGATTATCAAGAATACATAATCTATATTCCTATGCAGGCTTTTGGAGAGAAAATCCAACATGGTGTAAAACTCGATTCACTGAACTGAAAATACAAGAAAGGTCTGAGGCCCTTTTACCTCCAGGGTTACAGAAAGCACAGCTGAAACCTCCCTTCTTTCAATGACCTGTTTTCACCCCAAGTGACTGTAATAAATGCACTTGCCGGGGAGGAAACAGAACCAGTAAGTGGTTAACCTTAGCCTCCTTCAAAGGGCCCACTGTCCTCAGAGTCTCGGCAGCTGAGGGACTGGCAGCCCAGGAACTGTGACCTGGGTTCAAATTCTTACTGAACCACTTCTTACAGAACATTAGGAGAGGTATTTGTATTTCCTAACTCAGTTTTATCATCCAAAGAAAAGCTGTATATACTTTTTTTGTCTCCTCCATTTTCAAAGAAAAGAAAGAATTGAGACATTTTATTATTAAAACCTGGATAGACGAAACCTTAAAAACAAAACTAAGACAAACATTGAGATGGTCAGAGGCTGGAGACCAACACGGGAAAAACAAAAGCTAGATCACCTTAGGTATGAGCTTCCAAAAGGAAATGACTGGACGGCGCAGTCAGTTCTCACTCGCTGAATAAAGACGAGGTAGCCCTTCTTCTCTGTGGAGAACCTCTCACAGGCACTGGACTAAAGGCTGCGCAAGCACTGTGTGCTGTGTGCCACCTCCTTGCTGAGTTCAGCACCCCCAAATACTCAGGAAGGATTGGTGATTTTTAATGGAAACATAAGAGAAAGTGGGAATAAAATTAAGCAGTTGGAGGGAAAAACCTTTATTAGTGGGAATCAGCTGTGCGATGCCATCTAGGTTCGCAGCCGCAGAATGGAAAGCAACATTCCTGGAATGAAACCGCCTTAATCTCCACAGCACAGTTGTCATCGCTAAATCAAGAGCTCTGTGGATTGGTCAGTTTATCTGCTAACCGTGGGAAATTCCCTGAAGTTTGGGGGCAGCGTGGAAAGGGGTTTATAATAAAGTTTTGCTACGTGTTATAAAGTCAAACACCCCAGTCTATCTCCAACCCACACTTGCATATGAACCACGAAAGCCGCACCCAGTTGAGTCACTACCAGGACTCTGACATTGGCAATTCAGATGCTATCATCCCACAGGGTCCCCAGTCACTGACCTCATCCACTTACTATCCCTTTCCTAAGTCTGAAGGCATCTCCCCTGCCTGGAAAAGGATCTGTCGATTGATCGCCAAGACAGAAAATCTATTGTAACCCCCCTCCTTCCAGAACCCAGAGCCACTGGAATTCCTAACTTCTGCCTCGGGGAAATCATTCTGACCACATGTGGATACAGCCACCATGAGGGACTTCATGGGAAGCTAACAAGTATTTGGCTCTTTGCGGGCTTCGTTTTGGAGTGAGGAAATGTCGCTTTCCAGCCTCTGTCTTCCCACGACACACTGCTCTGAGGAGTCTGTCTGTTTTGGGCGACAAGGTGAACTCTGTCCATGCCAGCCCCACACCTATGCTTGAGATGAACACAATGGGCAAGGAACCACCCAGAAACCACAAGGGAGAAGACACAGTCAGAGGACGAAATCAGAACTCCTCCCAAAGAGTCACCCTGCCTGCCCTTCATAAAAATTCCTCTTGCAAATTTTATGTAATAAAACTTCAAAAGAGGTTTCAATTTTATGCAATCTGAAGTATAGCAATGAGGCAATAAAAAGGCCACTTGGCCCCTCTGCCCTGTTTAGTGAGGAGTGGCTGCACAGGGCACTGTGGTACTCCTCAGCACAGCTACTCAAGACACATGGCAGACATATGCCCCCTCTGATGGTTCCATGTAGAGAGAAGTCCTATTTCATCATGCTGGCCTTCAAGGCTTATCTCCACAATGTGTTTTAAAAGGCTTAGTGAAATAAAGGTTTGACATGGGCCCTCCCCAGCTTTTCATGTTGAGAATTTCCACAGGCAATTAAAGGAAAAACAAACAAACAAAACTCTCAAAAATAAAATTTAAACAATACATTGGGGTCAGGGAGACATACAGAAAGAAAAACTCTTAGCCCCATGATCTAATATGCCGCAGGTGGTGTCAGCTGAGCCAGTCCGTGGACATCAGTCTAATGGTCTACTGTTTTAATGCACTTACACTCTAGCCTCATCTAAAAATTCTCAAATTTAATCTATAGCTATTCCTAGGAAAGTCAATGCAACCTTCCACAGAAGGGACACAGGGCTCTTGATTTGTGACAAAGACTCATATATGTGTCCTGGTAAAAATTAAATGCCTATACCACACCAAAAAAATCAGGAGCTCTGGGCCTGGGGCCCAGGAGTGGCTCTGGGGTCCCATGGGTGACTATCGTACAGCTGACCTGAGAGCCAGAGTTTGGACACCCTGTGCCTGGGGTTACAAAGAGCATGCTAGGCCATAAGTATTGATATGAAAAGAGCTAATGTATGCAGACACAGGACACCACTCCTGATAGGAGCAGAGCCATGGACCACCCCAATGCATGCAGCACCATTTAATGTTAAACCATAAAGAACTACGTTTCTCACAATACAGACACAGTTTTTAACATACAACCTTCCAAATACCCTATGTATGTGGACACGTAGAGATCATTCCAGAACTGTTTCACGTATTCTCTGTCACATGGGTTAAGTATTTAGCCAAGTATTTGCTTAATAATTGGTGACTATTACTTCCATGTGGGTCTAAGTGTGCTTTGCCGTGTCTGTAGGAAGAATTTCAAGTGGGTAAGGAGCTCAGTAGAACATCACGTAGCTGTCAGTGAGCTCCTGAAAATGCAGTATTTCTAAGTTCCCTCCAGAACCTCATTAAAGCTTATGTCTATAGCTGAATAATCCTTGGGCCTTTCAATTGACCCTTGCATGCCTGCATTTTGTGCATACTTAAAACACATGCCCTTAAAGGCAGACACCATCACTATCACTATTGTGACTTACAGATAGGTCTACCACGGTGGTCCACTTAGGTTTTTCCATGTCAACCCACAAATCTAAAGCGTTCAATGCAATGACAGGTGTAACTATGATCAATTATAAAACACATGCTCTCAGGACTTCACCAGCTACAGGAACAATGTAAGAAAGATCCACTCGCGGTTGGCTTCTAATTCTGCATATTCCAAGAAGCAGCTCACAAAAAGTCTGGCTTACAGAAGCCACAACAGTGGAAGTTCTCCAGATGGCTCCAGGAACAGCTAGGAGAGAACTCGACAAATGCTATAACTTAGTATCTGGCTCCATTTCAATCATAGCTGTATGGTGATGGGAAATTCTAAGAATTTCAAGAATACTCCCTAGAAAAGGAGTTTTCAAGATTCAAGATGTACCCACATGGCTAAAGTACTGTTTATTTGTTATGATTCTAAGATTCATCAAACAAATTTACATACAGACATACCCACAGAGGAACACAAACATATGTACATGCACACACATACATGTACACACACCACCACCATCACCACCACCACCAAAGGTAGAGTATTGAGAAATAACTGTGCTGAGAAGCATGCTTTTCAGAAAACAAAGCAATATGAGCCTCAAGAATCTCTACATAGTACAACAAGATAAGACCCTGAAGGAAGGGAAAGGGCAGAAGCAAGCCATAAGATCTACTGAGCATGCTCCATGGGCAGAAGCGCTCGTATGTGGGGTGCGTGAACTGGCGAACATGCATCCTCTCTTTCCATTAAACAATAAACACAGAAATAGCCAGCAGTGGCAAGAAGGAGCGTGTTTTCTCAATGGAGATTCCTGTCTGTGCTAAATCCTCAAGAAGTTAATCACACAGCTAAACAAACACTCCCGAAACTGCAGTAGCCAAACAATAAAGGAAAAAGCATCAGGACTAGACTTTAGTCATTGTAAGTGGGTTACTACACTCTTATTTTGGCCTGCACCAAAACCAAAGCAAAATAAAAGCCTTTCTAAAGTCATCCGAAGGATAAGTGCAGAGGATGCTGACTCTACCCAGTGTGTCCTCTCCACCCAACTTCGTAATTTTCTAAATAATTAGGTGTGAACACTAATTGCTTTATTGGGTAATTCAGTGAGACTAGACACTACAGACTGTCATTCTTGCAAAAGTTCCAAATGAAATAACACACAAACCCTGTTGTAAATCCTGACTCCTATGCCATCCCAAGCTTGCTGTATTTGAACTAAGGTTAATATTTTACACTCCAGATTTTGAGGGATATTATTAAATAGCCAAAAGTTAATAGTTAAGTAGCTAAATATGGGGACCATCAACACAGGAATGTTACCTCCACAGAATAGACTACATATTAAAAACAATGTCAATGTACTATAATTATATAAATATAATTTTCACTTGTCATTATACCTGAAATTTAAGACATGACACATTTCCTGATATGTTCAATGGTCTAACTAAAATCAAAAGTCCATATTGCATAGTAAATATGGCACACCAGAATTCTTTGTTCAAGAATACAAAGAAGTTTAACACGTGACATGTGATAGCATAATAAACACCCAAGCCCGTCAGAGGTGGCTCCCAGAGAAGAATGACAAGGGTCTTGAAGAAGGGAAGGTCTTCCCTCAGTCCCCTTGGCCCAAATTCTCCTTTGATGTGAGACTTGGATTAATTTTTCTATCCTCGGTTATCAAATGAAAATATCAATACATCTCTGAAGTGTAACAAGGGTTTATAATATTTGTATGTGCTTTTAAAAAATTACTTACTTGTTCTTTGTGTTTAAGAGTGCTCTGCCTACATTTATCTCTGTGCATCATGAGGTGTGCCCGGTGCCCACTGAGGCCAGAAAGAAGGTGACAGATGCCCTGGAACTGGAGTTACAGCCAGTTGTGCGCTGCCATGATGGCACTGGGCAGCAAAGCCAGGTCCTCTACGTGAATGAGAAGTGCTCTTAACTGCTGAGCCATCCTCCAGCCTCTATACAGGCCTTTAAAAATTAAATAATGTTCTACTACAGAGGTATAAGTCCTGCACATTTTAAATCACAAAATATTTATGAAAATAATTTTAAAAGACATGTATATGTAGCCCCAAATTGGAAGAATTACTACTGTTAGTTTAATGATAACTCTGTTTAAATTCCAATGACATTTTTTCCCCTTGAAATAAAAAGGAAAATCTATTCCAACAGGAAAGTGGAATCTCAAATGACTCTGGAGGGAAAAGGACAAAGCTGGGGCTCTTACTCTTCTGAATTCCAAACCAGAGTGCAAAGATAACCAAAGTGGTACAGTACTGACACAAAGACAGACACACAGACCAGCAGGACAAACCACAGCCCTGACCAGGCCCACCCACACGTGATCAAGGCTCGCTCATTCACAGAGGTGCCAAGAGCACTCAATGGGGAACAGCAGTCTCTTCATCAAATGGCACAGAAAAGCCAGCTAGCCACACGCAGAAGGGTAGTGTGAGGTTGCTATCTTATACTGGATATAAAAATAAATAAAAATAGACTGGAGACCTAGTATCAAGTCGAAAACCATAGGTCTTTATGCCACTGGATTTGATTACTCTTGTTGGACAGACAACAGAAGCAGATAAGAGGCACCTTATGAAACTTGGAGCCTGTTCATAATGGGCAGTGAAGAGGTGGCCAGTGGAACCTTGGAGGAGGTTTAACATCCAAAACTCCTACAAGCCAACACCTCGGACAAAAATCACTGTTATATGACAATGCACCTGAGGAAATATTGCGCAGGGTTAGCATGCACGTAAAGAGAGTAACACTATACACAGTATCAAGTTTAGAGCAGTGCACGTCCGCATCCATTAAACGGCTGCTACTCAGAGATAGAAACAAACCAGCAAGTACAAGGGCTAGGATGTGGCGCACAAATGGACCACTGCTGTAGCTGGTGGGATAAACAGTACAATAACAAAAGAAAACAGTAGGAGGGTCTTAAAACTTCTAGTTTTACCAGATGAATAGGTTTTGGACTGTTTAACAATAATAGAAATATAAGCATGGTAATTTTAAAAAAAATAGGCAATTTTCAATCAAGCTTCCTCAACGTGCCAGGCAGTTCTGATCAGCTTGAATCATCTCCACCACCAGGAGCAGACAGCCCTGCGCCTACCCTCTGTGCCCCTATTCTTCCCCCCTCCCATGCCCCTGCTGCCTCCCCCCTGCGCCCCTGCTGCACATGCACGTCTAGAATGCCCCATCGCTGTGATTTCCCACTTCACTCGGCTCCAAACCATTAGTCCTTGAACCATAAACAGCCTGCTCAGCTGTAAAACGCAAAGGTGAGCAAGAACTTTCCCCCTTGGAGCATCAATTCTGAGCTCCTCAGAATAAGGAGACAGGGAGAGGCTACCACCCTCACTAGAAGCCTGTATCAATCAGTGTCACCTTAACTGCACCTACAGAATTCATAGCTGCTTATTTCCATTCCAACTTTACAATTCAGCACCCCTATGTCAGTGCATTTTTCACTCCTGAAGTAAAAACTCCATCTTTCTCTTCAGAGTACCCAGGTGGTAGACCCCGGAACCTTATAGTCAAGATTAGAAATATGTAATAAGGATTTTTCTTCTTAGGTTTTTATTAGCAGGACTGACGAACAGGAATTCACTTAGTAACTGAGAAGTCAGGCTTCTTAGGTCTTCCTTATAAAGCCATAGAACTGGCAGACACTGCATCCTGTTGTGCAGACCCAATCTTGAACAAGCATGCAAACAGAGACATAGGCACATGGAAGCAGACGGCTGATCACAAATGATACCAGCAAACACTGGTAACAATTGTTAAAATAATAAGAAAAGTAACATGCAAATAAAAGGCAGGTATAACTTTCAAAGACCTCAAAATAGCAAAGTGAAGACATCTGGGCTTTACATTTCAAGGAAGCACTCAGCCCACTTGAAGATAAGACAGGAAAACCGTGCTTACCTCTAAACACAATGCCTCTTCCTCCCTGGGCTCCAAGCTGTGTTTTCACGTTGAAGTCATGGCTACCGCACAGGTGTTAGTTTCTACCCCATAAGAATAGTCCCTCAGGACAGTCTGCTTGGATCAGGGGTCCCTTTCGGTCCACAGCAGAGAGAATTTTGATAAGTCCTCTCCCCAGGACTCTGGCCTTTAGGGTCACTGCTTTTAGAAACATAGAGCTGCCTTACTAGGGAGTGTCCGGTAAAGCCCAGTGGAAAATATTCTGATTAACAACTGTACCTGCTCATACTGGAAAATCAACCAGGATGGATGCCAACAGACACTGAATCAACATAAAGACACACACACACTTATACTCCAAACTAGTTTTTGTTCATAGGCACAATTATGGACAGGCATGATTCATCCTCTGCCCACATACACAACAAATTCCCAAAGTGCAATTCAGTATGGGATGATAATCTGCAAATTTCCTCCCTTCTTTCCTTCCTTCCTTCCCTCCTTCCTTCCCTCCTTCCTCCCTTCCTTCCTTCTTTCCTTCCTTCCAGAAGCTAATAGGTACTTGCTCCCATGATCAGTCCATAGGAGTGAAGGAGGCAGATGTAAACTGCATCCTTATAGACCTTAGTTCACAACCGCACTGGGCTCTAGACTTCTCTATTCCATCCCAGGTAGCTTTCAGAGAGGCTGGGGTCAGACTTATGCCTCAACTGTGAAGCAATGAGGAGTGGGAAGCCCCGTGGTCTTGAGAGAGGAGGTTCAGAGGCGCCTCACGGATGTAATGTCTGGGATTTCAAACTGCACTTCCACTTCCACTTCCAAAGGACTCACTGCTGTGGGACTTGCTCTCTTACCTTACATACAACCAGAACATGGGCAAAGTGTAATGAAGCTACTGGACAGAAGCTGTGCTGACTATGCTGGGAGATGAAACACAGCTGAGGGCAGAAAGAAACAAACCCAACACTGAGGGTTAGACGCACAGCTACGGCTAACCATATGCTATGGAGGAGCAGGTAAGCCCCTCCACCCACAGGACAGTGAGCACTCATCTGTACGCAGGCCTGGGGCTCACACAGTGCCTGACTGGTATGAGTAAGACCATTAACACAGAAGGCATCCCAAGGGTCCCCCAAGGGGTCCTACATTCAGGCCACACTAGACAAAGAGCCCTGAAAAGGGCCTTTCTTACCCCAACTAACTCAGCGGCTTCTCAGAACACGATCCAGCACTCTCCAAGGAAATTCCTTCCTGTACAAAGCAGGCATCAGCATCTACACAGAGTAGTGGAGAACCCTGCAGCGGCAGGTCTACAGGTAAATGTACAACCAGAGCTGCCTCCGAGCTTCCCTGGACACTGACCTTTAGGGTGTGGTGACACTAGCAGGGTCGGAAGGTCAGACTCAAAGCAGCTCCCAATCTCCCTAACCGGCAGCTTCTCTGAGTTACTATGGAATCAGAACAAGACAGTTCTTTGAATTGTCATCTTTTACATAAGAGTATCAAAGAACTCTGGCCATGTCAGCATCCATTCAGCAATCACTTCCTAAGTACCTTTAGTGTATATTTCAGGCCTACGTGTCTGAACCTCAGGTTTCTAATCTGTAAAATAAGAATATTAGTACCCAGGCAACAGGTAGCTGATCATTAAGCGATGCATGGAGATAGCATGTTGACGTTAGTGTTACCCTCAGCGTTACTATTCTGCCTACTGCTGCTAACGATTTAACAGAGAAAAAGACCAATTTAGTTCAGAGAATTTACACCTGATATGTGTGATGAGGAAACGAACACATTACGGACAAACTGTTAAAACATTGGCTGAGAGATGTGGTCTAGCTAGATAAAAAGAACATTGGCCCAAAGGAGACCTTAGGCCTGTCTCAGCTCTGTTCTGGAAGGCTCTGTGGCCTTGTTTGAGCCTCATTCTGAAGTCAGAGGGTCCACTCCACAAGCACTTTCCTCCTGATTTTACCTGAGCAGCCAAGCAAGAATACAAAGATCAGAACATCGATCCTCCATATAAAATGATTCATGTTGGGGAGGAGGGGCAGGAGGACAGGAAGTCTGTGATCCTTGGAGGGAAGCTCTGTACCCAGATTAGCAAGGAGGATGCACAGAACTGCCAAGCCCAGCCCCAAGGACACCGAGGTCCCTCTGAACAAGGGGTGCTGGCCCAGGTCTTTCTGTCCATTGCTGGCCCCAGGAACTGACCACCTCCCACAGAACAGGATGCTCTTGCCCACAACTACTCATGGAGATGAAAAATGGTAATGCACTGCACGCGTTCTTCATGGGGGAAACATGAAGAGACGCAGAGACAGGTACTTCATTTCATCCATTATGGCTATTATGCTCCACCACAATTGATAAGCTATCCAACTACAAACACAAAAAACCTCACAAAATTGGTTCCAACTGTTGAAGACATGTAATTTTAGCCAAGTTTTCAAAACCATTTTCCTTTTTTCTGAATTTCATTCGAGAGAGGTCCCAGTGGAGACATGGAGGCAGGGGAGAGTGAGTCAGAAGAACCTTACAACAGACACTGTTGAGAAAGAAACTACCAGTTCTCCCAATATTTGGCAAAAGGCACGCCAAAAAAATTTGTAGAAACTTTAGGACAAAAACTCTCTACTAATTTTATTGGAAAGAGTGCATTATACAACGTGCTCAGAAGAAATTTTTCTGTAAGCATAAGAAAAAAAATTTCTGTAAGCATATACAAAGTGCTATGCATGATTTCAAGATGGCCTCTGATTCCCGGTAGTATACCATGGACCTGTACCCCAGAATCTCAATTAAAAGTATGCAGAGCCAAAGGAAGGAGTTCTTCAAGTACATAAGCACGCATACACACGGAGAGAGACAGAGAGCAGGACAGAGACAGAGACAGAAACAGACACACAGAGGGAACGACCATCTCCTCACCCGTGTAACTCTACTGATGAGCTTCATCAGACGGCCCACGCATCTAGATCCCAGTAGAGACACATGGCCAGCAATCAAAGACACCCACACTCACCATCCTCTGGACAGGGACAGGCAAAGAGATGCTATGGGAACCCAGGAAGACTTGGAGGTCTTTAGGTAAATGGATGCTGCAGATGAGAGTGTGTTTTTCCCTTGAATCACAATGAGGAAGGCCCGTGTACAGCTGTAATTTACAGTAGGTGCCCTTTCTAACATAAATTAGAAACTATTCCCAAATGAAGCCAGTAAAGATAAAAGCAAGACTCAGAAAGAGGCAAGAGGGATGAGTAGGTCTGTGTGCCATCCTTTAGCTACCAGCTCTATATGACCTCAAGTCAAACGGCTCTTGTTCCCACTATATAATTCAGTAAACTCCCTCTCCTGGCTCTTCAGGCCAACATAAACAGAATGTCTGCCCCGATAGTGTCTTTAAAAAAGAAAGACACCAATTCATGTCCCATTTCGTTAAACAAGATGGAAACCAGCATTTACTGAGCATCTCCTAAATGTTATAGACCATGAGGACAGTCAGTATTCACCACCTCAACCAATTTGTACTCATATTAAAAGCCTGGTATGTTGTCTCCAGCTGTGATAAAACACCATGATCAAAGTCAACGTGGGGAGGAAAGGCTTATTTCAGGTTAGAGTTATAGTCCATCACAAACAGAAGTCAGGGCAGGAACTGAAGCAGAGCCCAAGGATGCAGACTGCTTGCTGACTTACTTTCCAAGGCTTGCTCACTTTGCTTTCTTATACTACCCAGGACCAGATGCACAGGTGTGGTACCAGTGGTCTGGGACCTTCCACATCTATTGTGAACGCAAAAACATACCTTGTAGGCCTGCCTGCCCACGTGCAATCTGAGAGGCATTTTCCCAACTGAGCTTCCTCTTCCCAGATAACTTCACTCAGCTGACAAAAAATTAACCAGGACAAAGATATATCATAGATTTACAAGGAAGACCCTGAGCTGGGGGAATAGTGCAGAGGCAGAGCAGCTGCCTAGCATATGAGAGGCCTTGGGGCCTGTCCCCCACAACTGCCAGTGGAGGGGAGGGGGAAGCAGTAATGAAGTCCCACCTCCTTCAAGCTGCAGCTGTACTGGTTTCTAAGGATCAACCTCACAGTCAACCTAGCCATGGAACCATAAATCCAAGCATGAATGTCTCATTGTCTAGAAGGCTCTAAAGGTTTGCTGGTCACCGATGTGCTTGGCTAACGCAACACTCCTTTACTCCGTTTCTGGTTAAGTAACTTTTGCCAGGATGACGTCCCAAGACCCTTACACCTGTCCACGGCTTACTCATTGAAGCTTAGAAACAGTAGAAATTTTAGTATGTAAGGTGCTAAAATGTTAAAGTTATTCAAAAGTGAAAATCCCCTTTATTGCTAGTTAGGGGGTCTTCAGAAATTACATTAAGAGCACTTTCCTAGCCAGGCCACAGTCTGAAATGTTAGTCATGCACGCCTATCCCCATAAGGGCACAGAGTTTTAAAAAGGTGGGGTATATAACACAAACCAGTAACAGGGAGGAGCAGGATGAAGCAGGCAGCACGGGGCAGTGTCAAGGGCCTGGAATTTCCACGCTCAAACCTGCAAAGGATGTCACAGGGAAGGGATCTGACTAGGTGGGGGGTGAGGGGCTGAGAGGAGAAGGGCCTGGTGAGGAAGCTGTGTGCTCTGCTCTCAGTGTAGGATGCCTTAGCTACGCCCCTCTCCTGTCTAGGAAGTAACTAAGGATAACACAGGGAAACTGTGTGTGACTGGATATCACCGGCCTGTTTGTCTAAGCTGGGTGTGACAGGTGGAACTGAGGCCCTTATGTGGGTTAACAGACAGCCCTAATTACAGGTTGGAGTACTTATTTTATATAACTACAAAAACACCTGGTGTTAAGCATGGGGCAGCATGAGATTTCTTAACAATGGAAGTTCCGACCTTTCGGAGGCTATTTGTTTCTTTATGTATCTGTTTGTTTATTGAGATAGGGACTCAAGTAACCCAGGCTGGGATCATGGGCGTGCACCACCATGCCCAATTTATGCAAAGTTGAGGATTAAGCCCAGAACTGTGTACCAAGGCACATATTCTCCTAGCTATAGCTCCAGGCTCCTTAAACACTTGGGTGATGCTTCCAACAATCTTGGGAGAGAGAGGTATAGGTTCCAGGTATCGTTTTTATTTCTCCATTATAGATAAGTAACTGTCTTTTAAAATTACACTTATTAAGGAGGGAGCACACGTCCAGGCACGGCAGAGGCACTCATGTGGAGGGGAGGGGAGGAGAGGGGAGGGGAGGAAGGGGTTGGCTCACTACTTCATGTTGCTCCTGGGAATTGAACTCAGGTCAAAAAGCTTGTTGACAAGCATCTTGCTGAGTCATTTCTCCAGCCCCTTAAGTAACTATCTCTGAGCACATAAGTGGCTCCACAAGACAGATCTCCAAAGTAGCAGAGCAGAGACATGAATTTAAGTGGATTTCCCCCAATATTCTATATACCAGCCAGCCCATTCTAGAGTGATCTAACAACAGGAAGAGCTAAGTCTCCTTGATCCAAAGGTTACAATGGAAGAAACATCACTCAGAACATGCTTGCAATGGATGGCTACTATAAGCTTGCTACCAGTACACTCCTGCTGTTGGGTAATCATTATACTTTCAAGATGTACCTACTGGGGCAAAAATCACTCACATGAAGATAGCCTAGGTGTTACGGGGGTAGTTAGAGCTTCACTAAGCCTTCAATCCATCTGTCTCGTAAGCAGATGAATGGCTTCAGATATCCAGGTATCGTTTTTATTTCTCCATTATAGATAGAAACAAAGAACTTCAGAGGCCACACTCTGGGCCTCTTAGAACCTCTCAGAAGCCACATGAAGAAAGGGGGAAGGGAAGGGGAAGCTAAGACCCAGACTTTGGGGCTGTCTAGATAGGTAGGTAACAATAAATGAAACCACACTGGACTTCCAGACACACTGATGTCCTTCCAGACAGAGTGACAGAGACACAACAGCAACTCACTAAAAAGGTATTAAGTACAGGAAGTTCATATGAAAGGGGGCACTTCCAGTGAGAATGATCTCGGGCGGCTTTTGAAAAAGATGAACTATAATGATGCTGTAGAGGACGCTTAGGTCTTAGAAGGGAACCCGGAAGGCTGGAAAGAGCAGCTGCCCACTCCTTATGGCAGTCACAGTCTGAGAATGACTTCTTTGAGGGACTGTGACAGCTATCTACCTCAGATCTCCAAAATTTCCCCTCGTTGGCAAGGTCACAGGAAGCCCCACTAAAAAGCAAAAAGGTAAAACAAAAACAAAAAACAGAGCAAGAACAATGACATTAACACAAACCATGAGACTCCATGTTTGTCTCTAAATGGCCACACATTCATTGATGAGAAGGCCTCAGTGCTGCTCTTCAAACTCCTTGGCATCTCCATTAGTCATCCTGAAAAGAGCACTGATCCTGTAGAAACATGTTATGCATATACAGCCTGGATGTATGCCAGCAGCTTCAAAAGACATACGGGCCTTGCTGCACTTCCCCTCTGCGTGAAAACTGAGGGATGTAGCTCAAGTACAATCATACACTAGAAAAAGGGCTCTAGAGGTCACCTGACTTCTAGGTAGAGACCAGGAAAGACTAAACTACTTCCTCCAAGACACACACTAATTTGAAGACACAGCAATTAAATGAGATTTGAGGAGCATTTCTGAATAGATTCTTGATAGCTGTGAAGCCTCACTTAGGAAATAAAATCTCAAATCCTATATATAGCTTTGGATTCCCACATGCACATGCCCACACACCCACATGCCCACATGCCTACACATCCACACACCCACACACCCACACAGTGGGTAAACAAAAACAAAAAACTGAACTCCTCCCCTAGCCCTTTGGCTTCTAGTGATGCAGTTTGGTGTGTTAAATCAAGATGCCTGTAAGTCCAATTGTAACTGTCCAGAAGAACTGACAGAGCGTTAATTCAAGAGGGAAACTACTTGGTACACAACTGAGAATCTGCAATTCTTCAAATGTCTCGAATGGCATGCCAGAGACTTTTCCCACTGACCAGCTGGCTCCTGCTTCAGGGAGTAGTGTGGGAAAAAGAGAGAGTTCTTTGGCTTTAAGGAAAGCTCAAGCATGTGGCAGGGTCTTACTCAAGACAGTAAGGCCTGTGTCGATCCTGGTTTTCAGCACATTTTGTAAACACAAGTTCTTCAATGGCATATTCTTCCTTTAGAGGAAAAAGTCATGCAAACCACTCTATGGTCATGGATCACTTTGCTTCCTAAAGGTACTATTTATATAAATTAACCCAGAGTAGCTTAAATACAATCTTATATTGGCTTAGCTTGGCCAAGGATAGCCAATAAACTTTTTCAGTTTTGAGTCTCCTGGTATTCCTCAACTCTACGCCATTAGATGAGTGCCTATTGTTTTCTTCTATGACAGTTGATGCCCCACCACCTGTGGGAAGTCTCTCTTTGGGAATGTGTCTATCAGTTTACACACAGTTTATGTTTCTCTTTCTTTCCTAGGAGAATGGGAACAGTTGATCAGTTGCAACCCAGGCAAACAGATCCTCACGCCAGAGAGGAACTCTTCAAAGCCACAACAGAGTCCACAACATGCAGGATGGAGAAGCATGGGCTAAGCTGGCAACGCCTCCATGATATTTACCAATAAAGTTTTACTGGATCACAGCCAGGCCAATGCATACACTGTCATTGAGACATTTTGTTTCTCTGGGCTAATACACTTACTATTTAGCAGCTTACAGAAAAGTTGTCAACTTTGGCTGTACATTAAGTACATGAAACCAGGGAAGTTTGGGGAAATTTTCGAAACCACTTATAAAGTACTTCATCTGCTTAACAGTCATCTATTGAACATCTTCTGGCACTATTCTAGACACTGGAGATCCAGCAGTACGCCAGGCAGCATGAGCCCCTGTGGAAGGAGACCAACAGGACTCTGTTACACTCCGGATGGACAAAGAAAGCTATTCAGAGAGTGACAGGATTCTGAAGGGGTAGATAGTGACTCTTCAGAAGATGCAAAGTCATCAAACGCATACTTGGGAAGATCACCGGAAATGCATGATCATAAGCAGTCAGGCGAATATGTACAGAAAGACTGTTACAGCCGGAGACCAAAGGCCTGAGGGGAGAGACAGCTAGACGTGCCTATGAACCAAAGCAGCAAAGGTATTTGAAACACTCTGAAAACCCTTGGACAGGAAAAGTGAGCACGGTGCAGGATCAAAGGCATGGGCAGGAGCCAGACTGTGTGGCAATGACAAACTAGATAGCCAAGCCACAGTCAAAATAAATGCCCCACTTATAGACTGCAGCTAGGTTGGGATGGGGCGCGCCAAGCGTCAGCAAGGACCCAGGCTTGATCCCCAACACCACAAGAAAGAAAATTCTCATCTTCCAGCAGTCTCTGCTGATTGAAAATACTATTGGACAGAAAACTAGCATTCTGCAGCAACTTCTTCCCTTTGATCTGCTGGAAACTACCTGAAACTTCAAACACCCAGGAGCTCAAAAGACCCCTGCTAGAGATGGTTTCTGCTAAAGGCAATAACCCCCAACCCCCAAATCCCCAAAGGGGGAGGGGGCTGAGTAAAGTTCTCACAGTAGAGGCATAAATTGACCATTTAAAATTGGGATTCTTTTCATGAAAGGGAACTTCCCCCTATTAAGTGTAATTAAGGCTATTTTCCCCGTCTTCAGGGCTAGTCATTCAATGAAGTAAAGCCTGTCTCTGCTCCACCTCATGCACCCCTCATGCACCAGCCGCATGGATGCACTACCCAAACTCTTTCAAGCAGCTGGCTCAGAGATCTGCCTGGTTTGGCTTAGAAGCGGTGTCCCTGAAGGCCTAGGAGATATGTCATGGGACTCAGTGGACCACATTCAAACTAAATGGGAGTGTTTGGGGGGAGACAGAGACCAGCCACCCAGTCTCCTTTATTAATGTCCTCTTTCTTTTTAGGAGATTCATTGATCTGAAAGGACAACTTCCCATCCTTGGACTCAAAAATCGAGGAAATCAAGGTTATTCTGAAGAAACCCAAGCAGGGGTGTTCTGACTGGACTCAGATTCCCAGTGAGCAAGCCATCTAACTTTAGGAAGCCCAGGCACTGGGAGGAATTCTGGGGGTAAGGCAACCGCTGGCCTGCCTTCACTAAAGCTTCCTAATGCCTGAGTCTGCACAGCAAGCAGTGATGGCTCTGTGCGGTGAGATGGCCAGTCAGAAGCAGACTCTAGCCAGCTATAGAAAAGGCTGCTAAAAAAAATACTGAGAAGCTGACCCAGAAATAACAGCACAGCTCCCCAGTGTTCTTGCCTGGAGAGAGGACATAAAACAGCACTAACTCTCGGTGCCGTAGTTAGGGTTTTTATGGCTGTGATAGAACACCATGATCAAAAGCTACTCAGGAGGGGAGGGTTTCTTTTAGTTTACAGTACCCACCACAGTTCATCAGTGAAGGTCGCCAAGGCAGGAACCTGGATGCAGAAACCATGGAGGTGATCTTCTTACTGGCTTGCACTTTACGGCTTACTCACTTGCTTTTATAACAACCCAGGACCACCAGCCTAGGGGTGGCACTGCCCACAATGAGCTGGGGACCTCTCACATCAATCACTGGTCAAGAAAACACAACATAGGCTTGCCCACAGAAAAATCTAATGGGAAGAGTTTCCCAATTGAGGTCCCCTCTTCCTAAACAACTCTAGCTGGTGTCAGTTGACACAAAACAAGCCAACACACTGGGGCTACATGGCACCTGACTAAGTGCTCAGTGACCAGGCTATTTATCAAATGTGCCCATCACCTCAGACTTTACTTAATGGAATCCTCATTTGAGTGATGCCTCTCAAATGCTATGCTCATCGTCCAATAGCTTAGGGCTTCAAAAAATGCTTGAATAACACAAACATACCGATCACTCCACTGAGTCACCTGACTAGCCAGCCATATGATAACATCTAGTTAGGTACATTCTATGGCAAGCACCAAGTTCTTCTAACTGCAAGCCTGTGGCGTGGTTTTCATTACTGACATTGTTTCCAGTGAGAATCTGAGCTGCCTAAGCCACATATGCTAGCCGAAGTTGCACAGCTAATGAGGGAGAAAACTGAAACTGGAACCCAGACTCTCAACCCTGGACCACTCTCCTTAAAGATAATAAAGCTATTTCAATTGTGGTCTTATAAACTGTCAAACAGCTGGATACTCCGTTAGCTTAGGATTTTCATTCCCCAACTGCAACAACTGGATTCTGTTTCCCACAATCCCTGTTTCTTCTTACTCTTTGTCTGCACCGGCATCAGGAATTATTTCCATGTTTTCTAACTGTTTGTACCAATATTCTATAAAGAGTTAAAATGAAAGTAAACTATTTCTTGGGCTTGAGTTTACAGCAAAAGCAGGAGGCTTGGCAATATGCAATGACCAGTGTTCAAGACTACAGAATTCTTACCCTACCACCATCAAGAGAGAGAGAGAGAGAGAGAGAGAGAGAGAGAGAGAGAGAGAGAGAGAGAGAGAGAGAAAATTTAAAATGCTAGTGCTACAGGTTAACTGGTTTGGTTTCATCATACCATAGTGTATGAGTATCTTTAAATAAAATGCTGGACTTCATTAGCATACAACTATAATTTGTTAAATTTTAAATAAGAAATATGGGTGCCACATGGTGGAAGAAAAAACGGGAGGCAGAGGGAAATGAAGATCCCCAAAGTAAAAAGGTCTCCTTCCAGGACCCTACCCCACCCCCATCCCTGGCCCCGGCCTCAGTTACATCACTCACCACTCACCTTCTAGAAACATGCTAATTAATTTGTCTTAACCTCAGCATCATTTTTCAAACGATCTGGTCTGCAAAAGATCCATCAGCAGCCAAGTAGACAGCTGCTCAACAAGGAAAACTTAATTCAGACACCAAGAATGGTAGGCAGAATGCCCCCACCCCATGCCACAGAATAATGCTTCTTAAATTCTAATCTCTCTGAAATCTCCACTGAATTTTTGTTAAATCTGTTTTAAGTGTTTAACTTGTAGAGGTAGAAAGAAACCCAAGCCCAAGAAGTGATTCCATGTTACACTCCATGTAACACATCATGGCCTCTAGCAAGATGATGCTTGGTGACAGGGCCTCTAAGCTGAGTGGGTTTTCCCTCCCAGAAACGCTTGTCTGTGCGTTAGCCCAGTCGCTCTTGCAGCTGACACAGGCTATCAGCAGCAGTTTGTCTTCCTATGGTCACAGAAACTCACCTCTCAGCACTCGGGAAGGACCTTTTCCCAACACCTGTTCTCAGGAAGGGACTGTGAAGTGATGGATTTGCCCTGTGGTTGATTTCATCTATAGCAAACTTGAAAGCTATTTCCAGGGTCAAACAGTTGATCAACACAGGACCTCAAATTTAAAAAACAAGGACAGTGTATTGCTTAGGTTGACTGGTATTATATTTATCTGCCCATATTATTATTCCATTACCTCAAACATTCTACTATTAGCATGGGGAGTGGTGGGCAGAAATCTATTTTTCATTCAATTCAATTGCTAATTATAGGTTGAAAAACATTCAGGGTAGTTGATGGGGATGGAAGCCACTGCCCAGAGTCACACATCACCAAAGGGTCTCTGGGGGCTTGCTCAGAAGAAAATCAGACCCACAACATGGAGCTGAGCCTCTTTCTGCCTCATTTCAACCAACGAGTATAATTAGGCAAGCTTACATAATTCCTACCAAGTTTTTAGGACTGAGACTACACATCTCTTGGTAGGTAAACAAATGGAGAAATGTTTCTACGAGATTGACTTTCAAAGAAAGAATGACTCCAAGAGCCAGGATTCAGTAAATATGGGACTATTTTTTTTTTTTCATTGTGTTCTTGTTTTTGTCTCCTGACCATCCCTGAAAACAGCAGTGTGGAAGGCATGTTTTCAATCAGGGTTTTATAAACTCGTAAAGACTGCACTATGAAGTTAGATGACTAAATAGCCATCATGTGCGTTGGGTTATACAGGAAGGAACTTAAGGTAGAAGAGGGCTTCTTAAACTTTCTCCATTTGTGACTGCATTTCACTAAATAACGTTTTGCGTGACTCCAAGTATACAGGAACATAAGATAATATACAGACCAAACATTTCCTAATGGTAAATTACAAAGAAATTTATTTCAAAGTAGTTCTTCGGTACATATAATTTTTACCATTTATGACAGACATTTGCATACCAATGAAACAGAGCTAATCAATAGGTAATCAACACATCAGCCTGCATGCCTCCAAGTGTAACAGAAAACACACCATTAAACCATCATCCAGAGTGAATTTGGAAAACACTATAGCATTGCCCACCTGCTTGGGACCAAAACACTCAGAAACACACTGACAGAAATCTTCAATGTCAGCCTAGTAAATGTTTTGATACAACTGTGAGAGGCCACTGTTAGGGTTGAGCTCCCACAGGCTTCAACAGCCTAGACCACACCAAAATGGACTCATTCCTGCTAACTACCACATAATCAATTTAAGCTTTCAGGAAGCAGATAAACCCCCAAACAGACCAGTTTTTCCAGAAAGCAGGAGTCTGCGTGAATCAAGGACATCCCCTCTTGCTTTACAAAACAGGAAGTTGGAATGAGCTGATGTCAATCAGTCTGTTTCCAATTGTTTTGTCGCCTCACTCCTAAAGCCTCTGCTAGGCTATTACCAAAGAGCTCTCATTCTATTGTGTAGAATGGAGATTGCCCAATTTATGAGTGGCTAAGAGGGGAAAAAGCAATTAGATCGATAACTAAATTTGTTGTGATTTTATAATTTGACACTTCAGTACTTACTGGCTAATTGGCACTACAAATATTTACTATTTAATGTCCATAAGAAAGGTTACTTTTCTGGTATTTTGAAAGCAAGTTGTTTCCCCCCCCCCCCCTTTTTGAGGTAAAAGGGGATAGTCGGTTCGGCCAATGAACTGGCACTAGGAACCAGGAGAAACATATTACTGAAACCAGAGGCAAATCCAAACTAAACTAACCTCCTGACCTCCAAACATGCTCAACACAGGGATGTCCAACACAGCTGGCAGGGCTGACGCAGGGTTTACTCTCAGATGACAACTGATGTGCATGGCATGTGATGTGCTGACTTGCGGGTGACTGTGGTACATACAGAGCAGAGTAAGGAAGCCCATCAAGCATGGTGCACACATATGACCTTGACCCCCCGAGGGGAAATTTCTGAGTAATGAAACCCAAAATAGGAGTGGATCTAAAAATAGCCCCTCTGCTTCTACAGAGGTATTTTCCTCTCAGCATTCATTCCAAATGTGTGGGAAGACAAAATGGCCTGGGTTAAGTGGATTTCCAGATTTCAGCAACAGCCACGTGATGCTTGGAACCCTCTTCGGCCAATAGCAGAAATACAATTTCCTCTTCCATTTAGGTTTTTGTTTTTTTTTTTTCCTTGTAAGCTTAGTAGGCGGACAGCACAAAACCGGGCAGGAGTACATATAGCTAAGTTTTCTGAGAAGCTCCCATTATTTCCTGTTGAAAATCTCAAAGTCTAACTTAGGCTGAGGAAGACCATTAGATCTTGGGATTTTTGTCATTGACAAAACAGTGATTTTATTTTATTTTTCCCATGAAGGAAGATGAGTAGAAGCTGATGCAAAGTTGACAGAGCACTTACTCTCCCTACCATGCCACACATGTGCAAGACTTGAGCATCACTGCTAAGGCTCCTTCTGTTCCTAGTCCATTAAATGTGAAGCTGTAAGAAAAGACGACTTGTGGGAAGGAACACACATGCTATCGTTTCTTTTGGAAAGGTAGTCTATTAACTACTTCATTCTATGTTCTAAGCCACCTCCAGCTGTATGGTAAACCTTCTCCCCGATGGCACATACAAAAAACTTACTCCCTTTCTGTACTATTTCAAATCAAAGAACTACAATGATACTCCAGAAATCAAAGCAAGCAAACAAAACATGTCCCAAAGGATCTACAACTCTAAGGTATTTGGGCCTGGGCTAAGAAGGAACAACAGTCCTGCCTCGGCTGCCTCAGTAAGCGACTGAGGTAGAAGATAGTGGAAGTGACTCAGAGCTCCACTCAGACAGCTGGCCTCTGGAACAGGGAGGGCCACCTGTGCACAGGATGAAACCCAACATATACTGACTATGCATATGCCCTCTATCTGTCCAGCACTGACATAAATACAAGTCCCTTCACTCACCCCTCCCCTCAAGATGAAGTTTAGTGGATGAGTTTTCAGTGTGAGCAGCTTCTGGGTGCTGGGGACACTCATTCTGAATGAACGGGAGCTGGGGACCATCCCAGTGAGGCATGAAGGGACTCCAGGCCTACATGGGAAGCCTTGCGCCTCTCTGCATAGTCTTTACCACAAGAGACAAACACTACAAGAATGATAGGTGTCAGAACAAACTGAACTTGGCAATTCTCACTCTTAGTCCCTGGCCATCCCAAACAAGCCTGCAGGGGCATCACAGACAGAGCTTGCGTTCCCACAGCCAGGTGTCTAGGTCAAAGTGTGCACAGTGACTGGAAGGCAGCCTGTATGGACGGCCTGGAAGGAGACCAGGAGGGGGCTTCTCCCCTTCACCCTGAAAGCTTCCTTTCAGAAGCAAGTCATCTGACGGCGAAAGGACAACAAAACGTGTCACACCTTTTGTATTAAAATCATTTTAATACAGAATCCTTTATCAAATGAAAACCCATTTCTGCAGAGAGGGTCATCCTATGAAACGGTGACAAAATTCGTAAGTAACAAAAGCAGACGCTGAAGCAGAAATATTGGCTGATTCTGGAGAAGTCAACACTGTAATGCAAAATTGTGGTTGTCTTACTAGCAATCCTATAGACTTATGCTATATCACTAAAGTAGGAAAACCAAGGCTAGGAAGGTGGCTCAATCCATCTCATGTCGCCCACACAGACCCACAGCACCCACCCAAATAAGTCAGGCATGGAAGGTGCACATCTGTAACTCCGGTGCTTGGGGGAAGGGATGAGCAGAGACAGCAGATCTCGAACCAACTGGTGAGCTCCAGGTTCTGTGACAGGGTCTCTCTCATAATATTAGGCGGAGATAGATCAAGGAAAACATCTGATGTTGACACATGGTCTCCATGAATATACACATACCCACACAAACACATGTACACCACATACAAATACACATATGGGGACAGGGGTTACAAAATGAATCTGACCGAAACAAGGATCCACCGGCAAAACTGAACGGTATCTGTATAACCCCTGGGGAGGGGATGGGGGCATTTACCATGTACCTATGTAACCAGAGTTGAGCAGGACCAATCCTATGTAGCCTCCCACTATCCTTTAAGATAATATAGGGATGCTAGTCAGTGCCACACCCATTCCCAAGGTTTTCTCTATATATATATAGTCCCGGCTGTCCTGGAACTCACTCTGTAGACCAGGCTGGCCTCAAACTCAGAAATCCACCTGCCTCTGCCTCCCAAGTGCTGGGATTAAAGGTGTGCGCCACCACTGCCCAGCACATTCCCAAGTTCTAAGGAAAGGCTCATATAATGTACTTTCAGCATATAACCCAGCTTTATCAACTTCAACTGCCCTGCCATTAGCAAAAGGGGAGGGAGAAATCTCATACTGACGGTAAGCAGGTCAAACTGCATGTCTGGTTTCAGAACTAAAAGTCCTGCTGAAGCACACTGATTTAGTCTCTTCAGCATTCTGACTTCACAGCGAATTATCCAGCCTTTTCTGGCCATGATCACTGCTCCCCTAATCCTACTCAAAATGTCCTAATGTTGAGTATAGATTTAAGATGGGCCAAGTACATTTCCTCCCTGAAACACTAACTCCTCGGCAACATCCATGCTTTCAGACTGCCGGCTCTTCATACAGAGAAGCAAACCAAGTCAGTGTAGAAGGAGGTAGAGTGTAATACCCATCTCCACACTGGGGGTCCCAGGGGCCACTCCATCAAAAGCACTTCATTAAAAACCGTCCTAAGGTCCAGGCACAAACTACTTGGAAGCAACAGAAAGCACCAAGCTGGCCATTCAATTGGCACTATCACTTAACTAAGTTGTTGTTGTCGGTAACTAAAACACCCACTGTGCCCACTGTGGTAAACACATTTGTTGAGAACGTGTTATGTCTTCCAGTACCTTGCACCTGGCTATGGATTGGACAAAGGCCTTTTTCTCCAGACCTGTCTTTCGGGCCCACAAGAGGCCATTGACTTCTAGCTCACCGGTGCATCAACATGCCTTTGCGTCCCACTCAGGGATGTATGAACTCGCCAGTCCCACGTTAGAAGCTAGCTCTCTGAGATCTTGAGGGTCTTTCTTCCCACAGATATCACACTGTTCCACTGCATTGGTGGTATTATGCTGATTGGACCTAGTGAGCAAGACACGTGGTTACTGTAATGTATTGATAGGAGAATGTCATAAGTTACACTCCACAGATAGTCTATACTGCCTCTACTCCTACTGGCTCCCCTAGCTCTCAGGCCTTTAGGCTTGGACTAATTCACACCTTTTCTGGTTCCCTGGCTTGTGGGCAGCATAAATATAAAACCAAGCAAGAGTTATTTAACACCGTAAGATGTTAGCAAAACCCACAAAACAACAACCACCACACACCCTGACCACATTTGCTGTAGAGTTCAAGAAGACAGTATGGGACACAGGGTCACACAAGCTCCCCAGGGGGTGGCCAAGCACTGGCATCTGCCCAATGGATAAACTCTTTCAACCCTTGGGAAAAGACTTTTGGGGGAGGGGAACAACCCATACAACCTCACCCACGAGGTTTCTGAAGGCAGGCCGGAGATGGAGTGGGGACAGGGGTAAGAATGCCACTCCAACATCACACACGGGCTGTGGAGCAGTGCCAAGTTTGGAGAGGAATTCAGATAGAATTCAGTGTTTGCACCGTCACCATCAAACAGCATGAGAAAGACTGCAGGTATGAATTCCCAGGCCAGCCAAACTGAATTTCACATAGACAAGAATGAAATGAATAAGTTTCCTTAGTAGAAACTTGTGTGTGTGTGTGTGTGTGTGTGTGTGTGTGTGTGTGTGTGTGTGTGTGTTTTCACACAGTTGCAACCCTTGAGCATCAAATTCTCTGAAGTGTTAATAACTTGGCAGCCAAGTGTGGAAAGTTGAAAAAAGGGGAGATTTGTACCCAAGTCTTTTTACAGACTTATAAATTCACATTTCATAGTAAATACAGTTAGCAAATATCCAGACTTAAAAATACCTTCAAAGAACTAGAAGCCAACAGACATTCATTAAAGCCAAAATGAAATCTAACTTTCCAAAAGGACAAATTTGATGCAAGAAGCAGCTTGTGCATGTGTGTGCCCTTAGAAAGTAAGACATCAGTGATCGCCTAATCTCAGCATCCTTTTATCTTCATAGCACTCATTAACACAGGATTAGAAATGACAACTCTAATAGGAAAGATCGGTGGATAAAAACTTAGTTAAACACAAGCTATTCAACCCAAACTGGACCTGTAATCCAATCAACCCATCTTAACTTGGAAATATCCAGAGGTCAAGGTGCATTTTAAACTCATTTAAATCCTAGCATCTGAGAAGTGGAGGCATCAGGATTAGGAGTTCAAGGTCATCCTTAGTTACATAGCAAGTTCCAGGCCGAACTAGCAAAATGCAAAAAAGCAAAATGTCAGAAAGTATATAGTGTCCCAATAAATCCAACAATAAAGTGAAACAAATCATAAGTTGACTCCTCAGAGCCAGAACCATCAGCACACTGGCTCTGAATCCTTAATTGCATTTGAATATCTAGCAGGTCTTGTGGATGGTCCCAGGAGAAAACAAAACTAAGACTGCCTAATGAAATGCACAGAACTGGGGGTGGAAAGGGGCTCAGTGAGCAAAGACACTAGAACGCCATGATGTGCTCGCACACATGTGCACGCCGTCCGTTGCTCTCCTCTGCTAGGCTAGAAATGGCGACGTCGGCCTTTCAGCACCCAACCTCACACAAGCAGACCTCTGAGCCCCTGTGACTCGTGTCTTACTTACTAAGCTTCTGTTGTGTTTTGTGTGTGCAATGGCCTTCACAGGTTCAGGCTTTCAAACACCCTGTCTCTAACTGGCAGCACTGTGCTGGGAGGTTGTGGAACCTTGGAGATGCAGGCCCTGGATGGGCACAGGAAGGCACTGTGGTGGGTTTCTAAAGCTAAGCCAGCTCTGCTTCCAGTCCTGCCCTCTCTGATTCCTGCTCAGCCTCCACCTGTGTATGGCCTTTCACATTCCTGCTGACACAGCGTGAGCCTCTTTCCCCCCTTACCTCCCCACTAAGATGCCATTATTATGTGAGTATGCATGTGTGCGTGCATGAGTGTTTGCTCGTGTGCACACACATTCGTGTTTTGTTTTCTCCTGGGACCATCCACTACTGAGACCTGCTCCTACATTCACAATAACTCCTTCTCCAAATGGCTTTGAACTCACTATGTAGCTAAAGATGATCTTAAATGTCTGATTGTCCCCTGCCTCTGCCCCTAAATGGGATCATGGGTGCATGTCTCCACCCTCAGCAATGTTCCCTTTCTTAAGTTGCTGCTTTTTTTTAGGTGTTGTGTCATAACACTGAGAAAATAATGAATCCACCTTCTTTAGAGCTGAGCACACAGTCAGGAATGCCCGAAGACTTTCGGTGATCATGAAAATTCTCTCTACACCACCCAACACAGCAAGCAGCTACCAGGCCCCCTGTGGCTACTGAACATCTGTAAGGTGGCTAGTGTGTCTGAGAAGCTGAACTGCTAATTAGTTTAGAACTTCAATAGCCACGTGAAGGTGGTAGCTTGAATATAGGAAGCACAGGGTGTGTTCTGTGGGAAAGCATCAACTTTCTGACTCCTAACACAGCTTCTGGTCTAATCACAAGTCCATTAGAGGTGAGAATGTCAGAAAGACACAAAAGATAGGTTTTCTGTGGTGAAACTGCGTGCAGAGAATCCACTCACACGGTACTCACACTGAGGCAGAGCTGTGTTAATGCCTGATCCCAGAGGACTCTAAATCCTTCTGCTGCCAGAAGTCAGTCACTGTCCCCCACAAGAAGATGACCCATGGTGCGGCAGGATCGGCAGCTCCCTCTGGGAGCCCACTGGAGTCAGTACCAAAGGCCCCACCCCCATGAGAACCTGCCAGATTCAGACAATAGTTCCTCCCAAGATCGTCAGGTAAAATACAGTGGAAGATGAAAAATTGTATTTCGAATAGCTGTTCAGAAAAATTGTAACTAACCTTTACTATGGGGGGCTGAGAGGGTATTACCTATTTTCAGTTAGGCCAAAAATAAGAGAGAGTGAGAGAGAGAGAGAGAGAATTTAAGATTCGATTACTTATTTTCCAATTGAAGTCACTAGGCCAAATGCATCAATTACTATGAAAATCACACAACAGAAAACACATCAGCTGTTAGTCTAATAGTAATTTAACACTTCATATTTGATTTGAAATTGATGTACTAAACTGGCAGACATAATAAAGGGATAATCCACATGAGCTTAATTAGCAGGCAGCTGTCCCACACTAACCCTATAATGGCAACAAGATATTGATCTGAGAGTGACAGCAAAGAACACTGAGCAAGTGGGCCTGTAATGGGCTAATGTAGAGACAGGGACACCTGTCTTCTCTTGACCTGAGACATTCTGGAGAGCTCTGGAAGAGCAGTGCTGGAGAGAGATGTGGTCAGAATGGGCTGGGAATGCTCAAGCGCATTACTAGTCTCTAGGCCCTCCTTGTATAGCGAACCCCACCCACAGGAGAGAACCCAGCTCAAACCAGGTGTGAGAGAAACCAAAAGGGCTCTCGCCCCATGAGCAAACTGCAGAAACCAAACCAACCATCTTTCACACAGCTCTGCACTAATGCAGAAACGGAGGGGAGTGCCAGACAGGCTGACTTCCCAGGCCACCCTTCTCAGTTACCCTGTCATTTCAGCAGGCAAAATGACCCATGGCTTCCTGCCAACATGTCCAAACTAATCAACTATGGCCAGGGGACAGTAGGAGTTATCACATCTGTGAGTCAGAAACAACAGTTCTTGGTGCTCTCCTTCTGGCTTGCCCGCCTGCTGGGTTGTGCAGGGCACGGGAGCAGGGGGTTGCCTGCTGCTGGGGTACTGAACATTTCTGACACCTCTGCCCTTGGTGTTTACCACCGTGGAGCTGCACCAGAGGTCTTGTTATCCTGAGCTCAAATGGGACAGATGGAACACCCCTCGGCCTACAGAGGCTCCTGTCTGGAGAAAAACATGTGCTAAGCTGGCCTGCTGACAACCCGAGCCAGCTGACCAGCATCCAGACACTGTTTCTTTCCCAAACACCCGCTGAACAGAGCTTGATTCAGCTCTTGAGTTACGGTCTAGTGGAGAACGGCGAGGAGAGGCACCGAGAGAGTGGTCCTAAAAACTGATTTCTGGAATAAACCAAAGCCATGTCTTGTGGAACTTTAATAACTCAGGGGGTCCGTATGTGTGTTTAAATCCTCCATGTCTAGCTTCAAAAAAAGACAAATCTTTACTTTTTCCTCCAGGGAGGAAAAAAAGCAGAAACACAAAATTACTCGTAATATCATATGCAGTCAAACAGGAAGGTTCTTAGGCTCAGGGCTGAAGGTTCCCCCCAGAGTGGCAGCTGAGCCAATCACCAAAACCAGACTTTCATTTGCTTCATTTCCTCTAAAATTATCATCCAGAACCCTGCTCCCTCGCCCCATGGACAAGAAGAGATATCCGACAAGCACAAAAAAGCATGGTGTCTGAGAAAGATCTGAGATGCTCAGAGATCTGCACTCACTGCTGGTGGGAATAAAAAGCAGGACAACAAACTTCTGAGGACAGTTTGGAAGGTCCCCAAATGCTAGACACAGACTCCACGAGATCCCACCCTTCCATACTTAGCTTCTTACCCAAGAGAACCAGAAACATATGTTCACACAAAGCTTAACCAAATGCTGATGGAGGCATTATTCAAAGAACCAACGAGTAGATATACCCAGACGTCCACAAGTAAACAAGGTATGCTATGTCCATAAACTGGAATATACCTTTGCAATAAAAAGAACAAAGGACTGCCTAAGCATGGTGGTGCATGCCTTTGCTGCTAGCTAGTTTGGTCTATTTCACTTCCAGACCAGTCAAGTTATAAAATGAGATCCTCTCTCAAATAAATAAACTCTCAAATAAACAAACAAACAGACCAAATCAACAAACAAACAAAAAGAATGAGGTACTGATGCATGCCATGCCATGAATGAGCTTTGGAAAACAGTAAGATGAAAAGCCGAGTCACAACAGAGCTCCATTTATTAAAAATAGCCTGAACTGGCCAACCCATATAGACAGAAAACAGGTTAGCAAGCCTGGGGTGGGTCTGGGGCAAATCTGTTAAACTAGGACAGGAACTGAGGCTGAAACTTTTGCCTAAAGGCAGCGTATTCGCTGACCACAGCTAGCAGAGCAGTCTCACCTTGACTGCCAAGGCCATCTGGGCCAGGACCACCTCGCTCTACCAACATTTGAAAGAATCTAAAGAAAAAGCTTTTACTATCATCCCACACTGCACCAAAGGAAGGCAAATTAACCAATAGCCAACAAGAGGTGGTCCCCTCACCAGCTGAAGAGCAATTGCCTAACACACCACTCTTGTAAACTCACTTGTAAGACATCTGCTTGTGTCCTCCTGGACCATGTACAGAGCCAGTTTCCTGAAGTAAACAACCCAAGGAATCTGAGGGAACATCCCGGGGATGTTTGGCTTTGTGCTAGCTTGCCAGGCAGGAAAGGCAGAGCAAAGTCCATTAGGTATGCTAAAGTCCTGAGGCAGGATGATTTCCTGCAGAATCCTGAGATCATTCAGGAACGATCCAAGCAACAGAGCTTGAAGTCCAGACAAGATAAAGTCTGTCACAAGCACAACGGAGAAGGCAGAGCACCTTGGGGGAAGAGGAAGCATTTTTTGGACATGGTATTTTTATTTAATAAAAATAAAATAAAAACATTTTAAAGATAACAATAAGCTTCACCACCCTCCACTTACCCTAAACAATGAAAAAAGGCCATTCTCAAACCAGACAGACATTTACAAGCAGGGTCCGCAGACACTGTAACCCTTGCCTCCAGCACAGAAATAGGGTTGAGTTCCCTGTCATTCCAAGGTAAACAATGTTTCTTTCCATGTAAGTACTTGCTGCACTGCCAGCTGGAGCTAGGGGCAGTTTACATCCTCCTGCAGTCTTAGGAATAGCAGCAGGCTGAGGGAGATAGAGTGGCTGGAACTCAGATAACCCTGGCTTCAAGACTGTCTAGAGGCTAACCCCTAAGCCCTTCAGGTACTACATTCAGTCAGAAATTACCAGTCTTTCTAATGCTCTTGCTTCCTCTCTCTCTCTCTTCCTTTTTTTTTTTTTTTTTTTTTTCTTTTTTTTTTCCAGGTCTTGCTGTGAAATCCTTTACATACATATTATGGAAGCTCCAATATAGATATATTATACATAGATGGATGGAGGGAGGGATGGATGGGTGGATGGATCGATGGATGGATGAATGGGTAAATGGGCAGACAGATAGATATCTGGAGCCAATAAGCAGCTTTGTGCTGTGTGACATCACAGGAAGAAAGAGTCCCCCAGAAGCGCCTAGACAGAATCTCAGGACTCTACAGTGCATGGAAAAAAAAAACAAAACAAAACCCTGACCTCCTCTGTGAAAGAGAAAGAAACTTCAGTTACTTTTAATACAACACTCTTTAAAACTGTAACTGAAACCAAGGAGAAATGGCCAAGTGGTAGAAAGTAATGATTCCTAATCCCAGTCCTAGGGGAGGGCGGAGGAGAAGACGGAACCATTAAAAGGGGTTCTGCACTCATTCATATATAAACATCTCCTGCACACATGAATGCTTATTCTTCCAAATAAATTTATATGCTATGATTGGTAAAACTAAAAATGGTTAAAGTATTACTGACTTCATGGTCATGTGGGGATCTGACTCTACTTTTAATTAAAAAGGAATTATCCTACTCTAAAAGATTGTGAATGGCTGATATAAAGAAAACAATATTCCTCTTGAATTAAATGGGGGTAAGTTGATCTCTTAAATGCGAACGAACGGCAGCTTTTTTTAACTTTGGAGTTTGCCACTTCTAATGCCAAACCACAGAGGAGGCTGGACCACTTGCCGTGGCTCAGAATGTCTTAGAGAGGTAGGGGCTCTGAGGCCATGGGGAGGCTGGGAAGGGCAGATTGTCACATCTGATAAGCACTGGCTACAAAGGCTTTATGGGCAGTAGAAAGGTGAGGGAGAGACATGTGTCTCTTGTATTAATGTCCAACAACTACCTGAGATTAGTAGCAGCCCAAGTTCTGACTCTCAGGCTGCCCGCATGCTACATCACCCGAGAGCTCTCTACAGCATGGGCTGTACAAATATGGGGTTTGAAAGGTGTTGGTTTTCTTCACAAGAGCTTTCTGTTAAACTGTTTTGGTGGGTGGGTGGGTGTGTGTGTGTGTTTGAGCAAGCCTCACTTTAGAAGAGTTTATGCCTTTCAACCAGATGAGTGTGCCAAATGAATTGTGGTTTTATCATTCCTTTATATACTATGTCATTTGCTATTTTTGAAGCCTGGATATTTAAAATGTTCCATCAATAGAATAAAACAAGCTGTATATTTGAGACCATCAGTAAATACAAACCAAATGATAACCATCCATCACTTTAAAAATGTATGATGTGGGAGTCTCAAAACTGTTAAGTTTGAGTCAACGAGACAGTCCTTTTAAAAACCAAAGCCTATAAAAAGTTACAAAACAGGACTCTAGCCATATATTCTACCTTAATTTTTTATTTTTTTTAAATTTTTTTTTTTGTAACAGGGTTTCTCTGTGTAGCTCTGGCTGTCCTAGACCTCAATCTGTAGACCAGGCTGGCCTCAAACTCAGAGATCTCCTTGCCTCTGTCTCCCAAGTGCTGGGATTAAAGGTATACACCATCACCTCTTGGCATTAACTTTTATAATAAGAATTATTTGAAGCCGGGCGTGGTGGCGCACGCCTTTAATCCCAGCACTCGGGAGGCAGAGGCAGGCGGATTTCTGAGTTCGAGGCCAGCCTGGTCTACAAAGTGAGTTCCAGGACAGCCAGGGCTATACAGAGAAACCCTGTCTCGAAAAACCAAAAAAAAAAAAAAAAGAATTATTTGAAATATTTGAAATCCAAAGTTGGCAGGCTCGGAATGTTTTCTATTTCTTACAAGTTCATAAAATAGTAAGCTTATATTAGAATAAAATTCATTCCATTGTGCTACCCCATCTTCTAAACAAGGAAGGCCTTTGGCCAGAGGTAGGCTTGTCTAGCATGAACCAGTAAAAGACCTTAGGTTCAGTTTTCACCCATCCCAACCCCCACCCCACATCACCCCGCAAGAAACAGGAAAAGAGACTCACACATACACAGAGAGAGAGAGAGACAGGCAGACGTTACCATTCTGAATAAGAAGAATATGATTTAATCTATAATTTTACCATGCATAGAAAAGACTTGCAAACATTATTTCATTCCATGTTTGAGTCCAGGACTCGGTTTGGCAGGTCAAGACAACATAAAAATGCAAGGTGAAGTATTCTGTATCAACCCGAAAGTGCTGTTTGCTTAGTCACAGGATGTGAGGAAAATGTCTGTTTTCATTTCAGCATTTGGTAAACCTGAAGACCCCACGGTGGCAGTCAACTTTATAAAGCTACATACATACATACCTAGGGTCTGATTTGATCAGCTCAGGGAAGCCATCTGTCTCACCTTCTCCAAACCCTTCCCCCTGCTTAGGAAGGAGACGCATTTCTGCTTCAGGAGGAACATGCAGACATGACCTGCTCCTTGCATCCTAGTTCTTAACCCCAAGACACTCCTGTAACAGCCACAGTGCCTCTGAGTCAATGCACATACACCTCCCAAACAAAGCCCCATAGTGCTGCTGTGGGTGAGCATGTGTGTGTGCATGTGTGCATTTTATCCATGTATGAGTGTATGAGCATGTGGGCATGTGTATGTATGTAAGCATGGTGTGTATGAGTGTATGTGGGTGTAAGCATATGTGAGCATGTGTGTATGTGTGTGTGAGCATGTGGGCATGTGTATGTGTAAGCATGTTGTGCATATGTGAGTGTGTGAGCATGTTTGTGTGTGCACACATGAATTTTTTAAACAGAGACAGAAAAAAAGTCAAATAATATCTGAACAGAATCATAGTACTAAAGAAACAAGTCAATCTCCCTGTGGTTGGAAGACTATTCCTGTTTGAGCAAAGCCACACTTCAGGTAAGAGGAAACCCCTTCCACTCCCCACCCCACCCCACCCCATCCCACAGTATTGACTTATGATGTATTGACATAAAGGCCATTAGACTCTGATGGTGCCAGGACCTTGTGACATTTGATGTTGCAAATGCAATATGGCAGATGTTCTAGCAACACACGTGAGTCTCTGCTTTACAACACCATTTCTAAACAAAGTGTACCGGGGATAACATTTTTTTATCACGTAAACCACTGTAATATAAACTTCTTCCTCTCTCCTCATAATATTTGGATTATTTCATTGTTCTGCCTCCTACTCATCCAAACAAGTGCAGCCCAATGGAAAAACCATATATATATGCCATGCCCCTGCTTGCCATGCCTTCAGAAGGGCCTTCTGTGGCCATCCTCCACAACAGAACCACTGAGAAGAAACTGAGGCAGCCCCCAGGAGATGTGTCTTGGTGATTGGTGCCCTTCAGATACTGGGGAAAGTGTGTAAGGATGACTACAGAAAACTGCTGCCCAACACTTCAACCACTCAGAAATATTTTAGGTTCCTTTATGAGTACCCAGACATCTTGAAAGTATCTTTCCCATGTCTTTCAGGATTACATGTTGCATTTATGAAAACCTAATAATTAATCTCTCTCATGGTTAGCTATAAAACATTGAGATTTTCTGGGCCCCCTGGTACAGGGAGGGGTATAACCCCAGCTACCTGGAGGCTGAGGGGAGAGGATCACAAGGTCATAGCCTGCCGGGGCAACTTAGCTAGACCCTGTCTCAAAATAGAAAACACAAATGGTTTGAGGCCTAGCTCACTGGCGGGCACTTACCCAGCGTGCACAAGGCTCTGGGTTCAATTCCCAATACCCCAAATGACTTTTAAAGCACTTTTTTAAAATTAAGTAGGTAAATGGGTAAATAGATACGTGAGTAAAATCTGAGAAAGGAAAAATATAAATGACTGGGAGAAAGGTTTTATTTAACAACAGTTTGATATGAAAATTAAAGTACAGTGTTGTGGAACATGGCAGCCGTTACCTCCAGACAACAGAGAGACATTAATGTGCTCCTACTTAGCGGCTGTGCTTTCCCAGGTTGCTGTTACCAACACAGAGAACCTTTCTGAAAAACAGCTTAGCAGGGCTTTAAAACAGTCGCGCTAACACCCTTGAACCTTGTGCTCCATTTCTAAGAACTTAACTTGAAACATTCATTTCAATGAAGAAACATCATGAAGCCGGGCCTTGTGACACCACTGTCATCCTAGCACAGAGAAGCAAGGGCAGGAGGATGGCCTTGAGTTCAAGACCAGCCAGGACTACACAAGGAGACCCTGTCTCAAGAAGCCAAAAACTGCCAGGCACATTTCATAGAGAGGAGACTGCCACCTCTAAAGTTTCCTAAATGTGTCAAGAAGATGCAGTGTGTTCCTGATACTTACTTGGAGAAAGGACCCTGAAGAGGGCAGACGGTGACAAAATATAGGATTGCTTCCAAATTTATGATGTTATTTTCACTTTTTTTGGTTTGATTTGTTATGACAGGGATGCCGGTAGTCAAAGGCTGGCCCAAACTCACAGTAGAGCTGAAGACAGCCTTGGGGATGCCTGATCCCTCTGCTTCTGACCCAAGTACTGGGACGACCAGTGGATGCCCACACACGTAGGTTCTTTCTTTTCTTTTTTTCTCAGTGAGCCTACATTAATCTTATAACAAAAAGTAAAAGTTTCCCACTTAGTTTCATTTTAACTTTGAAAATTCCCCATGTTTACTAAGAAACTCTTATCAGAGAAGGGCTACTGTCAGGATGAAGAAGAAAAAGATTCACAAGCTGGCAAGAATTACTGGGTATTCATTCTCCCAGGGAGAGTGGGCTGTGGTCCTTTGACCTGTTTGTTTTTAATAAGACCGTGGTCTCCAAGCATGCTCTTGGGAAGTGGCAGACCTGGTCACCGTCTGCAACCTCAAAATTGATTACAACACAAAGCCGCTATTTGTAACTGCAAATTTCACTTTCATTCTCCCAATACATCACAGAAATTTCCAGAACATCCAGTGCCCATGATTCAGTCATCCCTCAGATGATATCATGGAAGGGGTTTTACTATTTCTATCCTTAAAGTGACTAACTAACTGATTTTAAAGTCTGTCTATCCTAACAAGATACTCTAACAAGAATGCAGGCTGTGGCTGATGCTCCCAGGATCTGTGGTTCACACCTACTACCCACCACTGACAGAAAACAGAACACTGCCACATCTTGCTAGCCTAAAACAAGATCAACATTCAAAATCCAAAGTACACTTTCTACTGAATGTACATTGATTTTATACTATCACACAGGCAAAACCTTGATGGTCAACCATCACTAAGCCAGGATGACCTGACTTTCTTACCACTCTCTTCCTTAAAGCAATTTGATTTAAGCACGTTTTGCAGTTAACAGCTTGTATTCTGGTAACTGTAATCTTTATTCCCATTTAAAAAAAAATTATTGAAGTAAAACTAGAACACGTGTCCGTATCTCAGTTTACAGCTGACTGAGCTAGGTTTACACACGTGGCAAGAAGCTGGGGATCACTTCAGCTCCTGAATCTTCAGTGTAAAATAGTCTCTTCCTCCTCCCTCCCTCCCTCCCTCCCTCCTTCTCCCTTCCCCCTCAGGCTCTGTGGTTCCCTTAAGCTAGGCCTTACAAGCATTCACACATTAACAGACACTGCTGGGAGTGTGCTACAAGCTGAGATGCTGCCAAATTACATTAGTCTACAAGGTGTTTTTCTTTTGAGTTATTTACTGCATTTTTATAGATTTTTTTAAAAAGATTTTAACATTTTCCTTAAGGAGTCAACATTTAAATATTTACAATTACAAATGAAACGTAATATATATATATATATATATATATATATATTACATATGCATAATTTCAACTAGTCAAGTCACAGGACAACAAAGGTAGCTTTCCTAAAATGAGGTCACAGTCTTCTCAGGCAGCCAACTCCCCTACAGCCCAGTGCAGCCAGCACTTCCCTTGTCAGACCCACCTGTCTGCATACTATCTGTGAAGCAATGGCAGCTAGCTACACAGCTGGCCACCAAGGATGGACAGCACACCGCCGCTCCTTCCTGGGATCTTCTGAGTCCCTGCGTCAAGCTACTGTGCACTCATTTACCTCAACTCAAGGTGATTTTCCTCCTAAGTGAAGTTTAAATCACACTGCCTCATCTACATCCAGTGATTGTCATATAAAGTGATCCTATTAACATGAATGATGCGTTTTTAAAAATGAAATCTCTGTCATGTCCCTGAGGACAAAGGACATGTGTTTGCAGAGCCTACATATACACCATTGCTGGCAATGCCACAGTTAATTTTAAAAAGTTATAACTTTAGGATTCCCAACTTTCAAGAGCCAGCTCCTTTGCAGGCCTCAAATCTAAACTCTTTCCTGCTATAAGACTATTTTCTTTTTTTTTTTTTTAAGACTATTTTCTTATCAAGAAGCTGAAGTGTAAGCTCTCTGCTCCTCCCTGTTCCAAAGATAACCACATCTTCTTGTGCAGTGCCAGCCTTGAACCATAGACAAAATGGTGAAGGTAAGTGAACAGATTTGGCTGTATTGGGTGCCTGGTTACCAGGGCTACCGTCTCTGCTTTCCACACAGCAAAGTGGAGATTGTTGCCATCAACGACCCCTTCATTGACCTCCACTACATGGTCTACATGTTCCAGTATGACTCCACCCATAGCAAATTCAACAGTACAGTCAAGGCCAAAAATGGCAAGCTTGACATCAACGGGAAGCCCATCACCATCTTCCAGGAGCGAGACCCCACTAACATCAAATGGGGTGAGGCCGGTGCTGAGTATGTCGTGGAGTCTACTGGCATCTTCACCACCCTGGAGAAGGCCGGGACCCACTTGAAGGGTGGAGCCAAAAGGGTTATCATCTCTGCCCCTTCTGCCGATGTCCCCATGTTTGTGATGGGTGTGAATCACGAGAAATATGACAACTCACTCAAGATTGTCAGCAATGCATCCTGCACCACCAACTGCTTAGCCCCCCTGGCCAAGGTCATCCATGACAACTTTGGCATCATGGAAGGGCTCATGACCACAGTTCATGCCATCACTGCCACTCAGAAGACTGTGGATGGTCCCTCTGGAAAGCTGTGGCTTGATGGCCGTGGGGCTGTTGAGAACATCATCCCTGCATCCACTGGTGCTGCCAAGGGTGTGAGCAAGGTCATCCCAGAGCTGAACTGGAAGCTCACTGGCATGGCCTTCCATGTTCCTACCCCCAATGTGTCCGTTGTGGATCTGACGTGCCGCCTGGAGAAACATGCCAAGTATGATGGCATCAAGAAGGTGGTGAAGTGGGCACCTGAGGACCCACTGAAGGACATCCTGGGCTACACTGAGGACCAGGTTGTCTCCTGCAACTTCAACAGCAACTCCCACTCTTCCACCTTTGATGCTGGGGCTGGCATTTGTTCTCAATGACAACATTGTCAAGCTCATTTCCTGGTATGACAATGAATATGGCTACAGCAACAGGGTGGTGGACCTCATGGCCTACATGGCCTCCAAGGAGTAAGAAACCCTGGACCACTCACCCCAGCAAGGACACTGAGAGCAAGAGAGAGGTCCTTGGTTGCTGAGGAGTCCCTATACCAAATCGGCCCCCAACACTGAGCATCTCCCTCACAATTTCCATCCCAGACCCCCATAACAACAGAAGGGGCCTAGGGAGCCCTCCCTACTCTCTTGAATAAAGTTCACTGCAATAAAATTCACTGTACCCACAAAGAAGGAGGAGGAGGAGGAGGAGGAGGAGGAGGAGGAGGAGGAGAAGGAGAAGGAGAAGGAGAAGGAGAAGGAGAAGGAGAAGGAGAAGGAGAAGGAGAAGGAGAAGGAGAAGGAGAAGGAGAAGGAGAAGGAGAAGGAGAAGGAGAAGAAGAAGAAGAAGAAGAAGAAGAAGAAGAAGAAGAAGAAGAAGAAGAAGAAGAAGAAGAAGAAGAAGAAGAAGAAGCTGCTGCTAAAGTGTAATTCAACAAACAAACAAACGAACAAAAACCCCACTTGGGCCAAACAAACAGCTAAGAAAATGGAAACTTCCCTTGACCTCCGCCATTATAGACTGCATGAAAGACTCCTACCTGATCCGTACACTATCAGCATATAAGCACTGCACTGCTCTTTAAAATAAGAATCTAGGGCAAAACCCTGGCTCGTTTGCTTCTCCCTTCCATGCGCTCATTCTCTAAATGTCTATTTACACACGAACCTCTAATAATGCCCCACACTGCTCAGCACACAGCTTTCCTGCTTCTATAGTGAACAGATGGCTCAAGGCATCAATTATTTTCATTTTAGCCAATTTACAAGAACTAGAGGTAACAGAAACAGGCTGAACCATGAGTTCCAGACTTGGAAATTCTGTAGAGTAGCTAATGAAGTTCTCACAGGTGGCAAAGTAAAAAACTGCACGAGACTTAGACAGGAACACATACACACACACACAATATCATATGTAAAGCTTGGTTATCTCCAGAGTTGAATAAATATTTCAAAAAGATAAAAACCTTAAACTGATTAAATGTTTGGAGACTTAATATGCATTAGCTTAGATGACGTTGGCTGTGATGAGGGATTTTAGCTGTTTTGAAGATGTCTCCGTTGGAAACACACTTGTCGCACGTGGACCTGAGTCTGGATCCCCATCACTACATAAAAGCCAGGTGTGGTGACATACATCTGCAACCCCATCACTGAGGAAGCAAAGACAGAGTTCATGGGTCAACCAGTCTAGCCAAAACTGGTGAGTTAGAGAATGACCTTGTGTCTAAAACTTAGGCGAAGAAAGACTGAGGAAGACACCAGACATTGACCTTTGGCCTCCATGTGCATGCCAACTGGGTAGGGGGCTGGGAATGGGAGATGTCTTAGTCTCTTAAGACATGTATTCTAAATATTTACATAAGATAGGATTTGATACCCAGAATTTATGTAGAGCTATTCACAGTAGAAATGAAAGATTAGTCCTGAGTTGGTATCCAAGTTGTGCATACATGGGAGGTTCAAAATCTACTTATACTAATTTTTCTGTTTGGGTATGTGTTGTGAAAAAAGAAAAGTTGGCATCTTTTATCATTGCAATATATTTGGGATATATTTTTATATTTGAAATAAGGGATGCAATGGGAAGGGGTAAGTCGGGGAGAGACAGCTGAAGAAACAAAAGGGTCTCGGTGCCATGGCATCCATTCCGGAGGCTACTGAATTTCGTTCCCACTTTAGTCATCATAAAGAGTACACAGACACGACTTCTGATGGCTGAGGACTACTGCCCTCACTTTCACAGGACCCACAGTGGAAGCTGCGGTTACGATGCTCTATCACTGTCATGGCGGCACTAAGTTCCATGGTCCAAGGAGATTGTCCATGATGGGCCTAATCACTTGAGCCTTTTTCTTATCAACTTTTTGTCAGGTTATTGTAGAAAGAATGGAGAGGGGGAGTCAGAGAAGTTTGCCCCTGTTGGCACAGACGCAAACATCTTCCCAGTGAACTGACACCATGACACCATGAGCCTACATGCCATGGGATTCATGGGCCTCTACATACACACACACACACACACACACACACACACACAGAGTCCAGAACTAGCAAAGTCCTTGGTCTTTATCACAAGAAAATATATTCTGCCAATAACCAGTGAGCTTAAGATCCTGAGCCCCAGAAGAAAATAGCAGCCGTGGTTGACACCTGGATGGTAGCTTGCCAAGACTCTCCCAGAGGACCTAGCAGGGTAAACCCAGGCTCCTGAGTGCTGGGTCAAGCCACTACATGTGTACTGAGTTATTACACAGCAGTGAAACCAGTATGTCTGGAGAGCATCTTCTAGCAGAGGACACTGACTGCAGTCTCTCCAGAGCTGCCTTTGCATGTGGATTCTATTTCCAGTGATACCAATCAACTTCCCAAACATTCAGCCACTGTTTCAAATGTTTTTTATTGATTCTTTGTGAATTTCACATCATGTATCTCAATCCCGCTCATCTCGCTATCCCTTCCTAGCCACCCTTTGCCCTTGTAACCTCCCCATCCCACTCCCCCCCAAAAAAGGAAAATTTTAAAAATTAATGAGGATTTCTCAGAGGATCATGAATCCAAATTTGAGAACTCGTGAGCTTCATGATGTCTGACAAATGAAATACACCTTATCAACACACACAGCTCTAGGGCAAAGAGAATGGGTTTTATAGTGTGACGTTCCCACGGTGAAAAAAATCTTGCAGAATAATCAGAACGAAGTTTAAAGAAAATGGTAACTAAAGTAAACACAAGACCAACTTCATCATTAGTTAGTGTGAAATGGACAGTGACTAGACAATATGAAACAGCAAAAACGTCTTCCTAGCGGACAGCCTTCCATAATGCATATAAATACTAAGAAATTGCCAAAATTCTTTGTCCGTGGTACGCATCTGGTTAAAGGAAGAATCAAGACACATATAATGACAGCAACATTAAAGTAGGATCTCTGAGACCTCACAGTATTTTTCTCAGGTTTCCTTGTATGACTGTGTCTAGCTTAGGGGTCTTTGCTGTACTAATAAGTCATAATTAATACTATCTCCAGGGCATCCCAGCATCCTGCAGAAGAAGCCTCGTGTTCTTTTTAACTCTTCCTCCAAGACCATGTCATGATGACAACTCTCTTGGAATCTCCTTGGCAAATCTTGGTCCTCTAAGACTCACAACCAGCATTTGTGGAAGAACTACAAGCAGAACAAATACTGAAAAACCTAACTGGAGATTAAAGAGATTGTCTCCTATAACCATTGCTGTGCTTGCTCCTTTGAAAGGATGGAACTGTGAGCCAGCCAGATGACTCAGCAGGTAAGGATGCTGGTGAGATGAGTTCCATCCTTGGGGCATCCATGGTAGGGGAGGACCAACTCCTGCAAGTTGTTCTGTGACCTTCACTCATACAGACACACACACACACACACAAGTAAGTGAATGTAAAAATAATTAAAAGAACTGGAAGTGTTCCAAATAAGCAAAGCAAGAGACTCCTAAAGTGTGGAAACAATGACCCTCCCACTTGGGAAAAGCCCTTCTGCACAAGGACATGTTTATTTCAGAAACCAAAGACACAAGTCTGATATAGTAGAGCAAGACTTGAGTATGACAAAGGGAAACATAAGCAAAGGGAAGAATGTGAGCCAGAACTCTGAGGTCCTCAGCCAACATCAAACATGTTCTCCAGGCAGAGAGAACAAGAGTGCTTTCAGGTGTTACTTCTGCAGCTCATGGTAGAGCCCATAAATTATTATACATATCATTCCTAAAAGCTAATTCTTCTCTCGTCTCTGCTATGCTTGTTTAGGAGTCAGAATCTGAACATTATCTTTTTAAAAGCCACTGTAGGTCCAGGGAGATGGCTCAGTGGGTGAAAGCCTTTGCCATCAAGCCTGACAATTTGGTCCCTGGGAGCTACCTGGTACAAGTGGACTCCTATAAGTTGTTCTCTGACCTCACAGTGTGTACCATGGCACACACATGCATGTGCCACCACACACATACACACACACACAATTGATTGATCATCAATCAATCAATACCCCCCACTAAGCTATTATAATTCTGAGCCAAAGATCTTCCATGGGGATGTGGTGCTGGAAAGGCGCCAGCTCAGGAAGGAAACGGCAGCACCAGATGTGCTCTGCTCTGTGCAGCAGAGTCAGCTAGGAAGTTCTCAGAGCCTGGGTCAGCTGTGAAATAGCCAAAAGCTTTCTAGGTCACTTCTGGGCCTCCTCTAGAACAGAGGCTAGGGAGAGCACTCGAGACTACTCTCCTGCCTGGCTATATTCCAAAGACCCTTAGTGTTAAGCATTTGTGACCAGGCAGTGTCTGTTACCCTTTCTTACAGATGCTGTGTTAAAGGGTACACAGAAGCCTCCCAGGAAAACATCTTGGGGAAAAGATCATTTCCAGGTACTTACAGGTTTTTCAGTTAAATATCATAAAGCTTATTAGAAGCACTGAGTCCAGCATATCACAAACATGCACTATACTACCCACAAGAAAACCTTCCTCACACATGTAAAATTCTAAATAAAAAGGTTTACAAAGTTCATACAAAAGGAATGCAAACTCTTCAAGTTAATATTTAAACAGACAGACAGACAGACAGCCTGACACACAATGTCCAACGAGACTCACACTTCCCAAACCCAAGCTCTTCTGGTCTTCTCACATTTTCACGTTAGGACTTCTTGGGGTGACCGTGACAGTCCTGGGGCTGGGGCCCTAGGTGTTTCAAGCCAGGCTCTTCATGCATCTCTTTCTCAAATCAGTCTGGAAAAGCCTAATAGTTAGCAGGAAAACAGACACAGCAGACCCCAGGAGGTGTGCAGGCGGCCTCAAAAGGCCACCTAGGCCCTGAGAAGGAATTATGGTTGACTTGTTTTTAATTTTGTGTGTGGTTTGTGGGTAGCATATGTACTCATTCATGTGGGTGTGTGCACCGGTAGAATGTGTGAGTGTGTATGAGTGTGTGTGTGAGTGTGTATGAGTGTGTGTGTGAGTGTGTATGAGTGTGTGAGTGTGAGTGTGTGTGTGTGTGTGTGTGTAGCCAGAGGTCAATGCCACATGACCTTCTACACTGCTCTCTGCCTCATTTTTTTGAGTGCATTTGGAGACTCACCACCTCCCCAGCTGTGACACTGTGTGTGTCTTTTTAGGTGGGTGTCGGGTCCTCACGCCTGCCCAACAAGCATGTCATCATCTGAGCCATCTCCCAAAGCACTGGCTAACTGCTTAATGGAAGCCATGCCTCCTCACACAGTAGCTTGGCATTAACGTACCAAAAATGGATCTTGGGTCAGTTAATTAAAGTGTGACATTTTCACTTTGAACTCTGAAAGGCAAGTTTGGGAGGTGCCAAAACCCAAGTTTTAGAGTGAAGTTTGAAAGACATTCTTGTTTGTGGAAGAGGGGTGGGAGGGGGGAGGGGGAAGCAAGCCAGGGCTCTTCTATGCTGTTCTGGGACACCCTGTCGTTTTTTTTTTTTGTTTTGTTTTGTTTTGTTTTTTTAAGGCTCAAGCTGTTTTTGAAGCATACTGGACTTTGACAACAGCGAGAGCTTTGGCTCTCCCATTCCCCAAAGCCTTGTCTTCCTTATCCAGAGATAATGTGACTGCCCTACAGACCCAGGCCACCGGCTTCAAAGCTGTTTACTCACTGGCGCTGGTGGGCTTACCACAGGGTCCCCTGTTGTGACCAAGGACATATCCTTAAAATGTGGCTGCCTTCCCAGGCTGTGGTCATGGAAGAATGGAGAAATGACCCCAATGGGTTTAATCCACTGACCTTTTCCTTGGCTTTAACCAACTGCCCAAATAAATAAAATCAGCAGGGGCAGCTCTATTTCCCAAAAGAAATCCAATTAATCCCTAAACATGCAAGCCTGCTTCAATGTTTAAAGCCCTCGGACCATCTAAAATCTTCCTGCTCATTCTCCACAAGGGCAATTTTATCCTCTAGGAGACACTTGGCTGGCTGCATCTGAAGACTTTGGGGTTGTGTTGCGGATACAGGCTGGGGTGCAATGGAACACTGCCCTAGGGAGACCTCTATCACAACAGCATTATCCAGGCCAGTTTTCAACTGTGCTTAGGTTGAGAAACAAGGGATCAGAGAAGAAGAAAGGATCATTTGCCAGAGAACTACTGGTTCATAAACCTTTGGTTTCAGTTAAGAATTATACTCCTGAGCCAGTGAGATGGCTCAGCAGATTAGAGCTACCTGCCACTAAGACTGGCGACCTGAGTTTAGAACTCACATGATGGGAAGAGGACTGATTCTCGATAAAGGAGTCCTCTGACCTCCACAGGTACACATGCACATCACTGAATTTGCATTTGCATTCAAATGCATTCCCTCCCTCTTCCTAGTTAGCTGTCAAGTTGACCCAGCCCAGAGTTATAGAGGGAGTCTCCCTTAGGAAGTTGCCTCAATCAGCCTGGCCTGTGAGCATCTGTGTGGGTGCATTTTCTTCATTGATAACTGATGTAGGAGGACCAGTCAGTCAGTTCTAGGTTAGGTAAGAAAGCTGGCTGAGCTACATACAGCAAGAGAGAGAGCAAACCAGTAAGCAGCACTCCTCCAAGATTTCTGCTCCTGCTCCTGCCTGTCCTCGCTCAAACACAGACTCTGACATGGTATTTATTATAAGGTGAAATAGACTCTTCTCTCCCAAGTTGTTTTGGTCATGGTGTTTAACACAGCAACAGACAGCAAAGTAGAACACACACACACACAAACACGCATGCATGCACGTGATAGATAATGTAAAAATATTTTTATAGAATTACACATTTAATGTTACCAGGACCAAGGAAGTAAAAAGATAACACTGTGAAGTAAATGGCCAAGCACGTGGCACAGGGGCAGGGTGAGATCTGTGGTGCTTGAAGAATAAACACCCACACCTGCCATTCAGTGTTTACGAGCAGTGCTGGGCCGGAGAGGTAACTTGGTTGAAGTGCTTGCCCAGCACGCTCAACGCCTTGGGTTTGATCCCAGCACCTTGTAAGGCAGGCATGGTAGAAATCCAATCCAGCATTTCTGAGGGTGAGGACAGATGATGAGAAGTTCAAGGGCATACTTGTCTATATAGGCATTTTTAGACCTGCTTGGGGCACAGGGACTAACCCCAGGAAACCACTACTGGCTAAAAATTCCACAGGCAATATTAGCCTGTGAAGCAGTTGGTGTTACTCTAGCTTGGAGAGATTACCAATTTAAATAGAATGGAATATCACCAAAAGATAATGCCTCACTTCATCTCTTATTTCCTGAGATACTTCCTGTGGTCAGGTGTTAGACCCAGAGGATAGGGTCGGCCCAGAAATTAATAGGATCTCAGGTCCATGTTCCAGGGCAGAAAGCAAGATAGGGAAGTGGACAGGCAAATCCAACAGATGTTCTTAAACCTATGTGCACAGTGGCTCTTCCACACAAATTACTGAGGCAGCTAAATAAATGAGGTCATTTCTATTCTAATGGTACTCCTCCTCCTAACAGCGTGTGGTTTTCACCCAGAAGAATTCCGTGTGAACACGCTGTCGTACACATGAGGAAAAAGAGGCCAGGGAGGGTGAAAGGACTCCCTGGGATCACCCAAATCAGACCCCCACACCAGCTGGCACTTCCTTTCCCTGTGTGACTGCAAAGCACGAGCAGGTAGAAAAACTCCATCCGGAGTATCAAACATTCAGAGTCGGAGTCCTGCCAAATGTAAGTCATCTACAGATGGTAACTGTAAAGCTACTTGTGACTATTCATTTCCTCTGGCCCCTAAAGACCTGTCCCTGAGTGTGCGCATTGCGTACTGTCTGTTGGGAGCCCTGGTGTGCCTGTCCCTGAGTGTTCACACGCTCTGCGAAAGCTGCATATCCCTGAGAATGCGCACACTCTCGGTTAGAGAAATTCCTGGCCCCAGAAGACTGTAAACAAAGACAATCCAGAGGGAAACCGGTGATAAGATAAATGGAATCCAGTAACGCCTGGTCCTCCCTCCACCTACTTCCCTCATCTGGTTCCATTAGAAAAACAACCTGAGCCCTGGTGGGAGAACTGCAGTGTGGGCCCTGCTCTCAGAGGCCACTCCACCTTGTTCTGAGCTCTGGAGGATGCCACAGAAGGCCAAGGACGGTGGCTCCCCTGATACTGAAGTAGGCCATGTGAAGGCAGCCCCATGACCCTGAGAACAAGGTTAGCAAATTATAACCCAGAGGAAAATGGATAGATGGATGGATATGTATAGATTAGATACATAGGTAGCTTGATTTTAATTTCTAATCAGTCCTTGACAGAAAATGTCACAGGCAAAGCCGTTCTGAAGTTCACAGGTATGTTACCTACTCACAGAGTCTGAAGCCTCAACTGGGTCACAGAATTTTTCTAGTTCAATCTAGTCTCCACTCTTGATCTCAGAAATACAAACACAGGGCTGGAGAGATGGCTCAGCATTAAAAAGACTTGCTGCTCCTGCAGCGGACCTAAGTTTGATTCCCAGGACCCAACCATCAGTAACTCCAGTTCCAGGGGAGCTGATGCCCTCTGGACTCCAGGGGCATCTTCCAAAAAGCAGTGCACACAGACTCATGCAGGCACACATAGACAAATTAATTGACTCTTGATTAAAAATGCAAACGGATAAAAGCAGGCCTGCCCATTTAACCTTCAGAGAGCAGGCTGCAGTCAGCCTCAGTCACTGGCTTCCATTTCAAGCATTTCTGTCTTCATCCTTCCTGACTTAGCTCACAGTACCACTGGGCGCTAAGCACTCAGGGAGCACTCCTGTATAAACGGACTGCCACATACAAACAGGATGGCGGGGTAAACCAGACATGCTAGTGGGAGATTTTGCCTCCACCATCCTGAATTAAATAAAAGCTATAATACTGGATTAACTACAGCTGTTAATCCACTGTCTTGTTTTCTAAAAGTCTCAAGAGCTGTTCCTGTTCATTCAGGGTACAGTATTCTCTGCTTCCACCTTCACCTGCCTTCCAGGGATGGACTTCGAGTCTTCCAGCTTTCAGGCAAGCACTTCCCACCCACCCACCCCCCCCCCCCGACCCCTGAGCCATCTATGTGCAGGCACATGAGAACAGTCAGGCTAGTCTGGTAATTGCCACCAACTGCTCCTCTCAGGTACAAATCTGCAGGAACTTTATGGGACAACAGGGTGAGAGAGACAACTTCTATGGACCCAGGGGTTTCAGCAGGGGAGAACCCAGAAGCAACCCCAAAACACTTACTGTTAATACCTGCCATTCCCCAGGGACAGAAAAACACAAGACTGCGGCTTTTGGCAAACTGTTAGTGAGCTGTCTCTAGTTCTGACCCAATTTTCGCAAGAGGACAACTAACACAATTCCTTGGCAAACCCTTGCCTCTAGCAGGGTCTGAAGAAACTAAACCCTGTCAGTTCATTTTATAATATGACACTTTCGTTGCCCCTGGCAGTGATGGTTATGCTCCAAAGAGTTGTGATGCATTACTAGTTTCAGTCTGCTTGGTAGCCAAAAGTATGAGTGTGTACATGCACATGCGTGCGCACACACAAACACACACACACAGACCCCGTGGTGAGTCACAGGTGCATGACTCAAAAATAAGGTGATCTAACCATAATATAGAACTGATCTGTATATCTCTAACAACACAAGCCTAACCAATAACTAGACCTTAAAAGCCCATGTCTACAAAATGGAAAGTAACCAGATGTTTGAGCAACAAAACTCAAAGCTAAGACCTGAGCTATCTACTTTTGGATGTCTAGACTCAAAGCACCCATGAGACAGGCACTGTTTGCCAATTGCATCATAGGTATTTTCTTCTGAAGTGAAAAGGACAAAGAGCAGTTTAACAGGTGACCCGAACCGTGTGCCTGGCAGGAATAGAAGGAACTTCGACTCCAACCTGGTGCAATTCACAGAAGAACTCTGGTTCTTGCTAAAGGTGAATGACATACTTAAGAAATGTAGCCAGATGGATGGGGTGGGGGAGAAAGCTCCCCAAGTCTATGTCTGGCAAAGAGGTATTATGTCTTAGCAGCCTAATGGCAAACAGGCTTGTGTTTGCATTTTCTCTTCCTGGCAATCTCTGCTATTACAGTGCAGCTTGCCCATTATCCCCCTAAATTACCAAGTTTAGGCTTTAGTCAATTGTCTACATCAAATATTGTCAGTGTTGCACAATATTGAGTTCTATGCCAAAAGAGGACGTCAGGAAGTCACACCGACTACATTGGAAATGAAACTCACTTCCCTAGGTTTCCACATTTAATTCACAATGGTAGCTATGGCTTAAGAATTACAACTGTTTACTTGGCTCCAAATTTGCTACAATATAATGAGTCTCTCTTTTGAGGCAGGGAGAAGGAGAAAGGGTTATTTTAGTGCCTAAGGATATTCAATATCAGATTGCATGTTTAACTACTGCTAAAGTTTTCTCTCTTTTTTTTTTTTTTTCAAAAGAGTTTTCACAGTTTACCTTAAAAGGGAGGGAAACTGAGATGCTAGGCTCCTCTTAGCCTCTTAGCTGTTAAAGTAGGCATCTATTGCCCTTTACTAGGTGAGAAGCCTGTACCCAGATGATGGATTCAATCCAGGAGAAATTTATCCTCACGAATAGGGTCTGAAACTGGACAGTCTCCAAAAGATTTAAATATAGGATATAAATATATTTCCTTTTTTCAGATACTCTGTCTATATGAAATATATATCTATAAAATATAGCAGAAAGGAAATTCAAAAGCTCTATCATTCAAGTGCTACATATGGGGCTGGATGTGTAGCTCCACTGATGTACCTTTGTAGCATGCCCAAAGCAGGTATAGTAGCACAAGGCTATAATCAAAGCACTTGGGAGACAGAGGGAAGAGAATCAAATGTTCAAACCTGCCCTCTACTGTATTTAAGGCCAGCCTAGGGACACATGAGACCCTGTCTCAAAAATTGAGGGTAGGGGGTGAGGTGGTGGGGACAGAACCCTTGTTGCTGTACTCGTAAAAGATTTGACAAACTCAATCCATTCTTACATTAGGAAGCAAACTCCCTTGGAGATGCTCTGTTCTCTGCTCCTGGGACAGCGGGAAGGGTACCAGGAAATAGAAGGTGAACACCACCCTTCTCTGCTGTGGGCAGAATACAGGTCACTGAGATCAACTGGCATCTCACGTTTAACTGAGCTCATTTCAGCAGGGATACTAAGGAGGTGAAGACATGCTCTCTACCAGCAACCTGGACTACAATATACATAAAGGACAATACACTCCCTAAGTAACTCCAAAACTGATAACCCCACCTCAGCCTGTTCTGCCAGCCAGACTTACAAGCCACAAGCAGAAACAAAAGACCACTGAAATGAAGCCTATGCAATCCCTTCAGCTCCTAAAAAAGGACGGACGCTGTGAGTATTTAGCTTTGAAATTAACCAGGACGTTTTCTTCCATTACTGAGTTAACACCAGAACAAGTGACAGTAATTCACAATCCTTATCCCAAGGGGGTTGGGGGTGAGGGGGGCAGGGAAGCACTCTCATTTCAACTGGAGTGCCCTGTAGAGAAAACAAGTTTGGCAACCTCAGTTGGCAAAGTTTTGTTTTGTTTTTTTTCCTGAACTAAGAGAAATAGACTTTAGATTTAAAAACACGGAATAGAGGATGCTAGGGAAGACCCCCTCCCCCCAGTGGCAAGCTCTGTACAACGGAACACCTGAAGCTCTCTGTGATAATGAGCTTTGTCCCTCCCATCCAGCTGCAACTTTGAAGTGTTTTCACAGAAGAACCTGAGATCCTCAAGCCAAAGCCATACTCTAAATATTTACAAAATGAAACTGTTTTAGTCTTAACTGGGTTTTGTTTTTAAGCACCTTATTTGTTCTAGGAGGCCTATTACTAACACTAGGAGCAGGGTTTTAAACAAAGCAGCTCTATCCACAAGCACACTCTCAATACTCAGAACTATCCACCAAGAGGAGAAGGCCAGGATTCCAATTCCACTCAAGGTCGTGACCCTTCTCTATCACCCCTCTAAAGATGGTTCCAGTTTTCCAGACCCACAGGACATGACCACCGCATACCAGCTTTACCAACACCACACTAATGTCCTCTCCTTGGCTTGGCCTGGACCGGCAGATCCTGTTTATAGAATCACTCTGCCCCAGATGACAGACTGCTGTCTCCCAGCAACTCCAGGAGCCACTGGTGGCTTGACAAAAGCGGCTATCTTTGCCTTTGTCTTTCTCCTTAATTTCCTGCCATCTGCCTTCTGGGAAAATTATCTAGACCAAAGAAAGTACTACTAATAAAAGTATCTCTTTAAGTGTACTAAGAAATTATAACAAGAAAAACAATAACCTATGTAGGTGAATGTATTCCAAAATTAATTATAAAATAACTATATATATATATATATATATATATCATTTTTATATTCATGGAAAGAACTGTAGCAAGGTGTAGGTACTGATCAAAAAAGGGGGGGTGGATTATTACAACAAATTACATAACTGTCAGGAGAAAAAAATACAACCTTGGATTTCTGATCCTCCTTAATACCCATTTAACACATGCTTATTAAAAGACCTGTTCCAAATTCTGAGAAGGTTAAGAAGACGAAGACCTTGCCTTCACAAAGCTTAGCACCAAGAAGCATTGACAAGCAAGCTAATAAACGAAGGACATTTTGCTGTCATTATAAATCCGAGAACAAAAATAAATACATAAACAAGAGAGTGCTAACTTCTGCTAGTGCTGCCTCACAGTGATGTAACTACCTGCTTAAGACGGTGAGCATTATCCACTTGGCACAGCAACCCAAGTATTAACCTGCACATGAATGCACTTGCATAGACACTCCTATGCACACCATCTCCCATTTCTGAGAGATATCACACTTGGAATAGAATGCAAACAGGAGATGAAAAACAAACATCTTAGTATAATTAAAATGCCTTTTGTTCGGTTAAGTTACAAATAAACTACATTCATTGTGAATCTGCAAACCATAAAATCTAAGCAACTAATTATGACTAAAACATAAAAGTCCAGATGCTGGGATAATAGGAGTATCAAGTGTATTATAAATTTTAAAATACTACTAATAGCTGTCCTGTCCATTTTTGTTAACAGTTACCCCAAGGATCTTGGTATGGGGGGCCAGCAACACAAGTTGAACGCTACAATGTCAGAGCTGAATTTAAGCCTTGTATTATTTGGAGGAGAGGTCATTTTCCAAGTCCCAAAACTTTAAACCTAAAACCAACGTTCGGAATTCTCTGAACTCCCCTGTCTACATTATCAATGAGATAACAGGTGCTCCCAGAGGTAACTGTTAGCCCACAGCAGGACATCACATAAAATGCTGGCACAGGACCTAGGGCTCCTGTTTTCAGCCTCCAGAGTTTCACTTTAAGGATCTTCAGCTGGAGTTTAGATTTCATAAAAATTGCAATGTCTGTGTTCTCCATACCTCAACTTCAATTATTAATTGCTCTGTCATTTGCAGGTAATGGTACTTCAGGTAATTGCTGACCAGGGAGCTGTTTAGGCCTGGGAAGAGTGACCTTGTTAAGTAAATTGCCCCCAGCACTATTAATTATGATAATGATGGAAAGATACAGTTCACTCGTTGGAGGAAAAACATCTTCCAAATTTAGTTTACCTTAGAACAAAAGCCCCAGACAATTCGCTTTGAGATGATGTATAGGCACGTGGGAGGGGACAGGTCCAAAAATACGGTGTCCAAGCTATGTAGGAAAGAATATGGGGGAGTCCCGGAGCTGCTAGGAGGGTGAGGAAGAGGGAGCAGCTGGGCCCAGGGCAAACATTTGACCACACCCCCCCGACCACACCCTCCCAGCTGCCCGCAGAGCCACAACGAATTGAAACAGCAGTGCGAGCTGTTAAGATTCCAAAGGCAGAAGTCGCCATGGCAACCGGATTCGTCTTGCAGGCAAACTATGCTTCAATTCACTAGGTCCGGCTCAAATCTCAAGAAACTACCAATTCAATGGGGGCAAAACGGTCACGGGCAGCATTTGCTCTGGATGCTCTCCCAACATTGACGGTGGAGGAGAGAGACTGAGAGGAGGAATCTATTTCTGAGCACAGTAAAACATTTTATGGGGAGGGGACAGAACGTCCCAAACCTTGATTGTAAGCAACGTGCAAAAGACCGTAGAAGGGTTTGATGAATGTGAGTAAACGAACGAATGGAGCTGACGCAGAAAGGGTAAAGAAAAGCCAGAAGACTTTCGAGTTGTCCAGCCGGGCCGGGTCCGGTCGGGTCGGGCCGGGCCTCGCCTCGCCCTGCTCTCCTTCCAGTCAGAAGACAAGCCAATCCCAAACAGCTGGTTTGGGGCACCAGTTAGATAAACCCGATTATCCAGCCCTCCTGCCCCCACAGCGAACCTTATCATTAGGTTATCCACCACCCCATCACCACCATGGTTCTAAGGAGAGCGTTTAGCCCACGCCCAGGTGCCCTTTGCAGGGCTCCATTTGGCAGAGCCAAGACTGCGATGCGCCCCTCGAAGCAGGACGCGGGGAACCCCATCCAGTCCCCCGGAGACGCAGCCTCCCCGCGCCGCAGCTACCCGCCGGCTCGCGGCCTCCGCAATGCCAGGTTTCCTTCTTCTCTCCGCACACAGTAAGCTCGGAGACTGCCTGGATTAGTCAGCCCCTCCGTTTTGAGTATGACTTGACCCGAAGGTGATAGGGATGGTAGGGGAATCGCGGCCACGGCCAAGCCCACGGATCTTACAGAGCCAGCGGCCCAGGAGCACCGCCCGCTGCCGCAGCTCCCTCAGCCCTGGCCCCGGGGAGCCTGTGGCCGGGAAGAAGAGAGATGTACCCGGCCGGCTCCACGGCCACCGAGCGCCTCGGAAAGAAAGAAGGGAGGGACCCCATCCTCGGGGACGCCTTCCTTCAGGCTCGCCTCGCTCCGAGCCGCGCTGCAGCCATTTTCCAGAGCCTAGATTGGCAGCTCGTAGCTGTCTCGGTCCTGTTCCCACCCAGACCCAACCTGAAGGACGAGTTTAATATTTACCTACTGGCCCCGGAGCTCCGGGAAGCAGCAGGAGGGCGCGCCGCGACAGCGCGAAGAACCAGCACGCCCACCCCGCGCCACGGTGCGGTGCCGCTAATGAATGAGTGCGGCGGGCGAGCCGAGGAGTCCCCTCACCTGAGCAGCCGCTGCATGCTGGAAAGGCCGCTCTGCGCTCCCGGTACAATGGGATCCGGTTAAACAGTTCCCTTCACAGCCGCTCGTAGGTTACCAACTCGCAGGTGACATCACCCTCGTCTCCTCTGATAGGACACAAGGTGGCACCCACTGCGCATGGACGTTTTGACTCGCCTTTAGGATTCTGGATGTTGTAGTCCGAATCCTACAGACAGAGCCGAAACAGTCTCTCCATCCTCACGCTCAGGAACTACATTTACCGAAGTGCCTCTCTGTCCCTCTGTGCCAGCCTCCTCCCCGCCCCCCAGACCCGCCCCCTCCCCGCCCTCCAGTTTAGCAGAACCACTGGTGGTCAGTCAGAAGCCCAGGGGCATACTGTTTAGGGAAGAGGGCGAGGCACCCAGCGGCCGTGCCCTTTGACTTGACCTCTGATCCTGCCAGCGGGTAAGCTGCAGGACCAAGGGGCGTCCTGAACTCGCGCACACCCGCCAGGCACTTCTGTTCAGTTGGGCTCTCCTGCCCCCATCTGGGAAGGGTCCATAAAAGCCTTTCTCTTCCTTCCCTGCTCAAAACCACTAATTCATAGGACTCCAGGGGTTCTGGGTTGAATACTGAATCAGTATTTCCCCACATCCCCAAGGATCAAACAACGCCAGCCGCGAAAAAAAAAGAAATCTCCTTGCATCCCACTTTGGGTTAGTTCACCTTTCTCCTCTCTTTCCTTTTTTCCCTTTTAAACCAAGATCGAGTCGAGTGGTCAAGAAGAAAGCTGGGGACAGCGTAGTTGGCTAACCTGAGAAAAACCGGCGGCTGTCACTAATGAAAATGCTGTGTAATAGAAGACAGAGACAGTCACCACAATCCTGCGTCTGAAAGCCTGCTGCTGTGAAGATAAAACTATCGAACAGCCATGCTTTTGTTCATCCCTTTAGGGACTTCCCGCTCTGGTGGCTCTCAGCTCCTCTGACGATAACATGCATGTCTCAAAGTTTTAGTTAATTACTCATATATAAAATTTTAAAACCCACAACACTCCCTCCACCCTTGTTCCCCGCACATTTCCTTTCAAAAATATAAAAATTTTAAGACCTTTAAGCAAACAGTACCCTTCAAGGATTGCCCCCGATCTTCAGACACTTTTATGTGTATTCAAGTGTTAGCAAAGGGTGTGAAGTGAAACTCTGACCCTTCTGGAAGAATTTGGTTTTAATACATAAAAGTTTTCGGTTTCATGATCTCATTCAATAACACCAAAGGTGAGAAACTTAGAGGGAACAAATGTCCAAAAGTGTGTGTGAGTGTGTGTGTGTGTGTGTGTGTGTGTGTGTGTTTAACCGGGGGGGGGGGGGGGGTAACCCTGTATTCATTCCACTCACAGTGGCACTGCTGTGATCAGCTCACATGCCCTCTTCCACCAGCAAAATTAAGATTTTGCTTCTCAGGAAGTGAAGACTGACAAAATTTCCAACAACTCTTCACCTAATTGCTGGTGGAATATCACATCGCTATTTATCTTCCCTTTTCTGCTTCAAACACTAAGGCTCAAGTGAAATACGTTCTTGGAACTAGAGCAGCATCTCAGAGGAAAGGGAAAATGATGGGGTTTTTTGTTTGTTTGTTTGATTTTGGGTTTTTTTGTTTGGGGTTTTTTTGGTGAAAGAGGAGGTTGCTGCTGGATTCTGATCATCTTTTGGCAAGCCTATTCTGTACAGAGCAAAACCGTTTGTCTCCACAGAAGCAGGATATAACTCTGTTGCTCTTCTGATCTATTCTATTTCAAATATCTGAAGTGGAACCTAGACAACACAAATGTCCCTTTGGCCATCAGAACAAGGGTACAAGCGGTGATGCTCTAACTAATTGGTAGGCCTAATGTATTGTTCAATTGGCTGTGGGAAAATATTCAGAAAGAAACCCAACCTCACATGATTCTAAAGGTTTCCCCCAATCTTATAACTGTGGAAAGCTTTTAGGTGGAAACATAATCAGTGAGCTTGGATTTTACTGAGTCAATAAACTGAACTCGGAGCCTCTCTATCAGGCAAGGTTTGTCCTTAGAGATGAAAGCATGCTGTTAAGGCACTCAGAGAAATAATTTTACAGAAGAAATGCCCTCTCTGCAAGCTCTCTTAGTTCTCTGCAATAAAGAAAAGGAATAAACTCTTGCTCAAAGAAAAAAAACCAATCCTTTCTCTAAAACAGTATTACAGGGTGTGTCACATACCTCCACATATAAAGGACAGCATGCAAAATAGACTACAGACGGAATTTGTGTGTGTGTGTGTGTGTGTGTGTGTGTGTGTGTGAGAAAGAGAGAGAGAGAGAGGGAGAGAGAGAGAGAGAGAGAGGGAGAGAGAGAGCTATCAGCCAACTTTAAATGTAGATAATAGATAATAGAAGACTTGGTTTTCTGTTAAGTAGTGATGAATTTAAACTGATCCCTGCACACTATTGCACCTGTAACCAAGGGAAACAAGATGGCTCTTTGGCATCAGAAATGCTATCTGTAGACCTGTAGACCTGAAATCAGTAGAAGCGTAAACACTTCCACAATGGCACAAAGGAACTCCTATTCACACACACACACACACACACACACACCACACATACACCACACACACACCCCACACACCAATTTTCACACACTCATTGTATATGTCTGTATTCAATTCTTTTTACACAGCCCAGTCTCCGAAACCATGAAAAGCATTCATTCTCTCTAGCTAGATTTATATCCCAAGCCAGAAAGGTTTCTATATTTTTTTTCCTTTTATTTTTAAACAACTGATCCTGTCCTGGAATTACCTTACAAAAGACTCCACTCACCCAGCAATCATGGACTATAAATTAGAAGCACCTGGATCCATTGAGCATAGACTATCTCTACAGAGAGGGTGGGAGACAAAGGCATTGTGGAGTGCGTTGCTGATATTTCAAAATAGCACCACCTGTCTCTGGTTACACGTTTTACTTCAGGGAGGAAATAAGACACCAAGAGAGGAGAATGAACATTTATCACCTTACAGGTGTTGTCCCAGAACAGCTTGGTACTTCACGGCAGTTAAGGCTGTATGTTGAGCCTGGCTTAGGATTGAGCTGGTCCTGTGGTTAGACCTGCACCTTTGCTTACACGTGTTATATATTCTGCCTGAACCTCATTTTCCTTACTTGTAAGAACATGTCATGCTTTTGTGTATTAGATGAGGCAAGTAGAAAAGCTTTTTTTTTTAATGAGGCAGAGTTGAGGCATAATAAAGATGTTTTAAAGTTCACTTAAGCATGAGGGTTAAGAGCAAGGCAGGCTCTCAGAAGAAAGTGGAACACCCCTGAAAGCATGGCTGTGGGCTTTGTAAAGAGCAGCAGAAAGTAAGGTTTTCCCAAATGTGCATTCAAGAACCTCAATAGAGAGTGGCCATCGGCTATTGTTTGTTCTCCACAAACTGATAACCATGGCCTTTTGCTGAAGACAGCACTTACATATCTCACTGAACACAGGGAGGTTGAGCTGGCGTCTAACTAGAGCCTTCACACCTGCTGACGACTGTTCACAGTTCTGGGAGGTACTCAAGGCAAACACCAACACAACTACAAAAACCTTCCACGCACAGTGATGACCTGCCTGTATGATATGCTGGTGCGATGGTGGCATAAACGTTGTCGGAGTAACAAACAACAGTCTTATTGGATTGAAGGCAGCTACAGTTGAAGGCAACTAGAACAGAGACCCATAACTGGACAATATGTGGGAGACCTTGGAACTCCCAGTCCTAAATTGGATGTCCTCAATAAACCCCACCCCTCAGGGCTCAGGAAACTAGGGGAAAGAGGAGGCAGAAAGATTGTATGAGCCAGAGGGGATGGAGGACACCAAGGAAACAGTCAGTGTCTTCCAGGTCAAAGAGGACTGAAGAACTTAGGAAACTCAGAGACTATGGTAGCACACACAGACACGTCACAGGTCCAAACCAAATCAAGTTCCAGTGCTGAGATAAAGAAGTAGACATGAGCTCCCATCTCTAACCAAGAAGCTATCTCTAGTTGAAAATGGCTTTCATGGAAAATTGGTTTTCTCCAACAGAGTCCCACTGGGTATATACATTTAAGGGCAGAACTTCTGTCCAGCAGTAGATGGAAATGCAAAATAAATTCAATGGTAATGTTGTAGACTTTTTATCTCATAATGCTTTGTTTGGGTGTTTTTTACCTTTCTGATCTTCTACATATATATTATGTTTTCTGATTTTGTGTTTTTATGGTGTGTGTGTGTGTGTGTCTGTCTGTCTGCAGGTCTATGTGCCTCTCATGTTTTTTCTGTTATTTTTTGTTTTGTTTGCCCATTTGTTTATTCTAAAGAGAGAATTCGTGGAGTTGGAAGGGCAGAGAGGCATGGGAGGAGATGAGGGAGGGGAAACCATGACCAGAATATATTGTATGAAAAAAAATATTTTCAATAAAAGAAGAGAGAGGTACTAGAAATACACTTCTGAAGCTGAGAACTATAAAGAGGCTGATCATCTGCAATTTTCCATGCTGGGCCTAATTTTGAAATAGTTACTGTCATCTCATTTTAGACAATTCTTCTTCATGACAGTACATGGTTAGAAACTGCAGTACTTACATTTGTGCTAATCCACCAGTAGACCATGGAACTTAGAAAGAATAGAGAGGGAGACCTCCAACATGGAATGGTGCTGTTCCTTGGCCCATTCTTAGATGTAAAACTTCTTTTCCACAGAGTCTAGCTGTCCCGTCTTCCCAGGAGCCTCTGCCAAGCTTCCCAGCAAGGAGAGGCACTTCTGAGACTGGAGGCCGGAGTTAGAGAGAAGAATGGAGAACCTTACTCCTCCTCCTCCTCTCCAGAGAAGCCCTGGGTGGTGTTTCTGTCAGGAGTGGTGGATTTCCCTCCGCAGAGTTCTGCTACTTCCAGGTCGTGCTGCCCTGTGTTAACAATCCCTTCTCCCTCGGTTCCTCCAACCTAGGAATGAAGACGACCCCCTGCTGCTGCTAACTTCTTGAATCCACTTGAGTTTTCTAAGATATTTGATCACCAGCATGGTCAGGTCTCTGTTCTATATTTGTTCTATTCTTTAAAAGTACAACAGTTTGAGAGTTTGAATGAAACGGTAACTGATATGCTCATTGTCTTCGTTAAAGTTCCTTCAGAGACAGACAACAGGAACTTTCTATGGGCAGTTTATGCAAACAAAAGAACTTAGTAATGTTCTGAAGGAACGGGCACAGACTAGCCCTAGGGCAGTGTGATGGGGGTTTTCAGAGGGCTCTAGTAGCCTGGTCTCTGTGCTGTGTCGTTTTGTTTTTTCCTGTCAAATTCCTGAGTGGAGCTGATTGCCCAGTCTCAGGGCAGCTATCCCTAGCTTACTACCCAAAGTCATGGTCTAGGTGGCTCCCTAGAACAAGAACATTGTCTTCATTTCAGAACTCATGAGGTACACAAGTGCCCACCTCTAGCAAGGACAGTCTGCATCCCGCAAGTCACCCAGTTGTTCCTGACACGCATGGTGGGAAGGAGATGCTGTGGCTCAGAGTGATAACTCATGACCTATCTCTATGTGTCTGGGAGCCTTCCTGGATGGCCCCCAGCACTGTGAACCTCACTGTGACTTCCTGTGACGTTACATAAAGCTGGTAAATCTGCCAGGGTCTTTATGGTAAAATGTGGTTCTTCCCAAGGAAGAGGGACTTTGTAATATTCTGGGCCAACAATTCAGTTTAGCCTCTGCAAAGGTACTTGGGAAAGCTTCATTTCACTCAGAAATGCTGAAGGATAGATCAAGGGAAATGAAATTGTGTGCAAAGGCAAGACCAGTTATAGTAATACCATCAGGCACACACAGTAAGAGGGAAGAGAAAATAGCTTTAGCCACCCAGAACTCTGCAGAACAGTCTCTGATCAGTCCCAGAACATTTGGGAAGACACTCCTCTCAAGCCACATCCCCAGTCCATCCCCAGACGCACTCTACCTCCTCAGCCCCCTCCTCCTGTGTCACATATCTCAGCTCTTCCCTGTCAGCTGCTCCATCTCTGGTTGACTCTTCTAGGAGACTTGCCTGTTTAATTAAGCCTTCTGCCGGTGACTCTCTATGGCTGCTTTAAATTAATTAAAATTGACAAAAGGGCCTAGAGAACTGGTTGAGCACCCACTGGCTGCTTTTCCAGAGGAGGAAGGCTTCAATTCCCAGCACCCAGGTAGCCAACCATGACCCTCTGTAACTCCAGTCTCAGGGATCTGATGCTCTCTTCTGGCCACATGCAGGTGTGAGGTGCACAGACATAAATTCAAGCAACACACACACATGTAGAAAATAAAATGTTAAAACTGTCATCCCTCAGTGACAATAGCCATGCTTTTTAAGTTTCTAACAACCACTTGATGTCGATGGCTACTCTACTGAACCTCACATGCATTCTCATTTTTTTTTTAAATGCACAGTGTATCACTAAAAAGACATATAACTCCAAAGGGAAATGGCCAATGTTTTTGTGCAGGTGACACACACACACACACACACACACACACACACACACGGCAGCTATAAGTATTCAAAGGTGCTCAAGGTTATTATGAAACATAAAGACCAAATAGGAAGCTGCTAAAAACCATCATGTATAGAAATATACAGGGCAAACTGACGTCATAAAGGAGCAAACTTTGTTGTACCCCAGTGCAGCTTGAAAATAATGGGCTGCCTTAAAACCCTGCTACCTGGAAATGAAAGTTGAAAATGAACAAGTGATATTCATATGAATGGACTTCCATGTTGAATGAAGGGCGTGTATCACATGAGATGGTATGTACATAACACAATACAAAGAAGTAAACATAACTTCACAAATGAGCTCTGTCAGTCGCTGAGGATTGACGTGGGTGGTGCTCTGCACTTTCTGGACCAGATACTGTTGGTTTTGAGTCCTTACTCTTTTGTATTGTCCCTGTCATGTAGTTCTAAGTTTCTGCAGAAGATGATCTCTGGTCTTGTTCCTGGAAATAACAATGATATTTCAATAAATGTTTGAAATAAAGATTGCCCATGCACACAGTATTTTATATATTGTGAGACCCATTTTATTGGGGTTTCCTAATTGTGACAGTTATCAATGTTCTCTGTAGAGAAATTAGAAAATATTGCTGCTTAAGTTTAGATTACCCACAAGCCTACCAATCAAGGAGATATATGTCTCCCCATTCCTTTTATTGAATTTAACATAATTAGCCCTTGATCTTCAGGGCATTCATTATCAATTTTATTCTGCATCATGCATCAACTTTTTGTCTTTTTTTTTTTTAAGGTAGGGTGCCATGTAGCCCAGGTGGCCTTGCACTCATATGTCACCAAAGATGACCTTGAACTCTTGATCCTTCTGCTTCCACCTCCTAAATGCAGGGGTCACAGACATGTGCCACCACACCAAGCTATGACTATATCCTCTGAAGTAGAAATACAGAGTAACAGCAAAATATTTCCATTTAAATATCCACTGCCCACATATGCAGATACTTGCTGTATTGTCTCTATGAGAGAATTGAATCATGTCCCAGAAGCAGCATACACTGAGACAAATTATAATGTAAACGAGGGGTTGAGAGGATAGGAAGGATGGATGTCCAGGAGAGGGAAACTCCTTGTGTTTCCTGTAGGCCCTGCTGGGTGCATTAGTCTGCTGTGGCTGGGACACAAAGCACCATGGAATGTCATTGTCACACACAGTCAACTCCTGTCTACAAATCGGTCCTCCTGAGGGCTGAGGGAAGGCTAAGATTTGCCTTTTCCACTTGCTTTAGTGGTGACCATAACCTCTGTTTGACTCACCTTGTCTTCTCTGTCTGTCTGCCTGCCTGCCTGCCTGTCTGTCTGTCTGTCTCCACAGCCAGGTTCACTCCTTTTATGACTCTAGTTAGTTGTATTTGTTTACTTGAGCCTGGCTACCTTTATTTTTCAAGATAAGGTCATTCTTCCTGCGATCTGGGGCAGGATTTAACCTGCCACGCTCCATGAACAGACATCACAATGGTATGATCAACCACACAGGCCTTAGAAGCGTAGAGTCTTATCAGGAAGTAAGATGCAACCTAAAAGCAGAAAACAGCCACCTAAAACCTCTCCTAAATAACACAGGCAGAAGATGCAGAGTGCCTCCCAGGTGGTTTGCAATCTGGAAGCTCACTGTGAAGGGTTTAAAGGTGGAGGTCACCCCTTCAGGTGACACCCCAGGTCAGGAGTCCTTAGATGAAGTTCAGCTGAGCTTCCCATGGTGAAAAGTCCCTGGCTGTACATTTTAAACAAACCATTCCAAGTTAGCTTTCAAAACATCCCCTGCCAAGGGGGTCATACCGTTTTCATTTTCTCTTCTCTTTAAGCATCTAGTCTCAGCGTGGGCTCTTTAACCCTAACATGGGCAGTGTGTGTGAGGCAGAGCTTGGCACACAAGCTAAAGATGGGCTGAGCTTTGAGAGAGAGAAGGAGTTCTGTTGACTCTTGTTTTGGTTGTTGTAATTCTCTTTGCTGGGAATTATCCTGGAAGATATTTTAGGCTTTGTGCAGAAATATTACAGTGGGTAGGATTTGTGTGAGAGCCATGTTTCACAGGGAGTTACACTAGCATTTAGGCTCTGGATTTGAAGATTAGGAGCGACTTCAGTCCTGTCCTACATGAGAACTCGATGATGGGGGATTTCTCATGGAAAAGCCACAACTTTAATACAATAAGTCACATCGTATTATCATCGTGAGAGTGTTTTCTCTTCACCAAACTGTGATTGTAACCTTTTCCCCTGGGATTGTCTATGTCCTCTCCCTGTGTCTCAAGCTCCTAAAATAATATTTTGGGGTTGTCAGGAGACTAGCCATCCAGAGAAAGAGGAAGAAGTGGTATCGGAATGGTTTATTCTGGCTCTGCCTGCCTACCCGTGACAGGTTCTCTTCTCTGGGATTTATGTTATTGTTTCACAAAATTACACTCATTTCAATCCAAACACGGTTAAATCAAGCAAAATACAGCTTCATTACCTTCACTCACGTGGAACAGTGATTTGGAATTACAGGGTCACCTCCCTCTTGACTTCTGTGTGAACATTCGCTACATCTAGCTGTGCTGCCTTTGCCAATAAGCCACCAGCACTTGAGCATCTGGTAGCTTTGAGTAAAGTCAACACTAGGATGGGAATTTCCCAAGAAAACCCAGATGGTTCAGAGATGAGCACAGGGTTTTAAGGAAAGTTGGATTGTGTCCTGGATTTGCTAGTGACTGGTTTTCTACAACTATCATTGCAGGAAGCCTTTTCCCAGAACAGAACACAACTTGTTGTGCCAGTAAGAGAGCCTCCTGCTCAGGGCACCTCAGTGTAACTAGACTGCTGGTTTATCAGGGCACTGGTCTTTGAGAGCTGTTGTCAGATTTCAGGAGATTTGTAAACCGGTTTCTAAGGAAAATCAAAATTTAAAAACATCAAGCAAATAGTTAAGTGGTAACTATCCGCAACCCCAGCACCCAGGAAGCAGAGGCAAGAAGGTTCAAAGTTGAAGCCAGCTTGTGCTACATAGTAAGACCACGTCTTAAACAGAAACCATGGAAGGGAAGTGAAATCTCTTTGGTAGAGTGTATGTGTGAGCCCTGGATTAAATTTCCAGCTTCACAGAGATGATGATGATGATGATGGTGGTGGTGCAGTTAGTAAAGGGTCTTGTGTTTTAGTTTGCATTGTGTTTACACACTGATAAACAGTGACCAAAAACAACTTGGGAAGGAAAGGGTTTATTTCCATTTGCAAGTTACAGTTCCTTGTTGACAAAAGTTAAGGAAGGAACCTGGGGCAGAACCATAAAGGAACATTCCTTACTGTTAGGCTTGCTGTCTGGCATCTGCTCAGCTAGCTCAGGACTTCTGCCCAGGTATGGCACTGCCCAAGTGGGCTGGGCACCAATCATCAGTCAAGATCCTTCCTTGTAGACATGGCCCTGGGCCAATCTGATCTGGGCAACCTCTTAACTAAGATTCCCTCTTTCCCATGTGACTCTTTCTTGTATCAAGCAGATAATAAAAACTAACCAATATATCTTGTAAGCACAAAGACCTAAGGTTAATCCTTAGGACTTAACATTTAAAACAAAATTATATGCTTATAGCTCAGCCCTACAGGTAGAACCAGGGTGATTCCTGGAACTTGCTAGCCAGGCAGTCTAGACTACTTGGTGAGTTCCAGACTTGAGAGAGACTGTGTCTCAATAATAATAATAATAATAATAATAATAATAATAATAACCAGGTAGAAAATTCCTGAGAAACAACACCAGACATTATCCACTGGCCTTCTTACACACATATACACTCATGTACACCCACCTATGCACACACACACAAACTTGCACATACAAACACACAATAATAATGATGGTGATAATAGTTACATGTATCAAAGACAAAAGTAATAAATACTCCAAAGTTGTCACTTGATCATTGCTGCTACACTGAATGTTGTCTATGTTTCTGTGGTCCCTTCTGGATCAAACACGATGCAGATAGTCTGCTGTGGTAGTCTCTTCTCAACTCTACATTCAGTGATGTCAGACTCTATCATGGTGGGGAAATCTTTAAATGCTACAAGCAAGGGATTCTCCTCAGAGTCAATGTTAAGCATTGATGGCCTCTCTACCCCCAAGCTTCTAACGAAGAGTGTGAGCTTCATCTAACTGCTATGCAGGGATCTGCATTCCTCTCTTGTGACTTCATCTTGCCATTGATGTGTAGGAATGGAGATCCCAAGAATGTGTCACTGTGTATGACACGTGGGGACAGAAGGAAGGGTGGCCTGAGAATATGTGCTGGGAAGAACCCAGTTCCTTGTGGGGTTTAAAAGATCATAATTTTCTCAAAGGAAAAACAAGAACTTGGTGATAAGTTAGCAGAGGCTGGCGATTTTAAACCAGGAAGAGAAGCAAATGAGCCTGGTGAGGCAGGGGTATCAGACTGAACACGGAGAGGATTCTGGGACAGCTATAATTCACTGAGCTGTGTGGCCACACGGAAACTTAGAAAAGGGCATCGCATGCTGTGCTTAGAAATGTTTTCACTAAGCATACAAATAGTGTCTAAGATCATGAAGCGTTTTATGAAATGAAATGTTTCCACATAAAGGACCGTTGTTTATTCTGGGACAGGCTAATTATCTTGAGTAATAAAACAACTTGACAAGAAGTTTCAGTCAATTAGAGGATGCAGTTCTATCATCTATCTACCTGTTGATCAACCTATCAACGTAGCTATCATCCATTTTAGCTCCTATCCTAAAATTGATTTTCTCCCCCCAAATCTATTTTGTGCCTAATCTTGCCTGTTTGTATTATTCCCCTACTTCTTTTTTATTTACAAAACAAAACAAACAAAAACCATCAGTGTTATGAATGATGGTAAAGTTCCAAGGCCCAACTGAAGAAGCAAATATTTTCCAGAACATTGTTAGCATTGGTTTGATGACCGTGGGACTCTGGTTGGCAGGTTGTCTTAGTTAGGGTCTTACTGCTGTGAATAGACACCATGACCAAGGCAACTCTTTTTTTTTTTAATTTACTTATTTATTAATTATATGTAAGTACACTGTAGCTGTCTTCAGACACTCCAGAAGAAGGCATCAGATCTCGTTACAGATGGTTGTGAGCCACCATGTGGTTGCTGGGATTTGAACGGAGGACCTTCAGAAGAGCAGTGGGTACTCTTACCTGCTGAGCCATCTCACCAGCCCCCCAAGGCAACTCTTATAAGGACAACATTTAATTGGGGCTGGCTTATAGGTTCAGAGGTTCAGTCCATTATCATCAAGACAGGGTGGGAGTGGGGAGGGAGCATGGCAGCATCCAGGCAGACATGGTAGAGGCAGAGCTGAGAGTTCTACATCTTCACCTGAAGGCTGCTAGTGAAAGACTGACTTCCAAGCAGCTAGGATGGGGGTCTTAAAGCCCACACCCACAGTGACACACCTACTCCAACAGGGCCACATCTTCTAATAGTGCCACTCCCTGGGCCAATCATATTCAGACCATGACACAGGGACCGATCTGTCCTTGAAGGAATGAAAGGGTAACAGGAGGACCTAGCCTAGGTTTGCCCTCATTGAAGACAGAGATGGTACCCCTGGGAAACCTCCAGTCAGGTGAAGTTTGCCTTCATCTCCCTTGCCTGTCTTTGGCTTATTTTCTCAGGATCTGGTAGTGTCAACGTGGCTGAAATCCAAGGAAATGGCTACTTGCTTGGTCCTTGTGGTTTTGCTCCACAGCCCTGTTCCTGTCATCCTTAGAGCCCTCTAGTCAGGAAGCTGTGTCCTCACTACAACCCCCTGCAGGTCTGTCCACATCCCACAACCACTCTATTCCAAGTTTTCAAGGTTGCTTGTTCCCTCTTCCCTCAAACGACAGCTCAGCCATGAGTCTTCCTAACACAGCTGATCTCAGGTATCACTGAACAAATTCATACGAATGTTTGAACGCCCAAGGCCTAGTCTTCCAGAACTCTTTGAGTTTTCAGGAATATTGTCTTTAGAGGATAATGTGGCAGGGAAACTTTAAACACCATGGATTTCTGTAGCTGTCAGGGCCGGTGACCTTCATATCTATGCCATCCCTGTGGTATTTCATCTACCCCATCTCTTTCCTCACTATTCCATGCAACGTCAGTGTTTACTACTGATTTTATTTGTTTGGTATTGTGTCTGTGTCCCTGTATGTGCACACAAACCTGTGTGCATGAGCATGTGTATGTGAGTGATGTAAGTGTGTGTGTGTGTGTGTGTGTGTGAGATGTAAGCACGGGGCGTGCATATAACGGCAGTCAGAGTATCAGTTTGTGAAGTTGGTTCTCTCCTTCCACCTTACTTCTTTGTAGAGATTGAACTAAGGTGCCCAGCTTGCTACTGCTCTGTATGCAGCTTTACCTGTTGAGTCTTGCTGTTTTCCCTTGTTGCTATGTGTTAAAAACTTAATTCCAACATGCATCAGTGTTTTGCCTACAAGTATGTATGTATACCACATGTGTGTCTGGTGCCTAAGGAGGTCACAATAAGGGTGTTGGGTCCCCTAGAACTAGAGTTAATGGTTGTAAACCTCTATATGTTTCCTGGGAATAGAAACCTAGTCTTCTTTAAGAACAAGGGTTCTTAAACACTGAGCCTCAATATGCATGTAATTTACATATCTGTTGTGTGTACATGTGTGTGTGTGTGTGTTTTCTAGATTAGATATTCTTCATGGGTTCTCTGCAACAAGTACTCTTAAGGACTACTGAGCCATCTGTTCAGACCTAAGCTGCTGCTGCTGCTGCTGCTTCTGCTTCCTCTTCCTCCTCCTCCTCCCCTTCCTCTTCCTCCTCTTCCTCCTCCTCTTCTCTTTTCTTCTTCTTCTTCTTCTTCTTCTTCTTCTTCTTCTTCTTCTTCTTCTTCTTCTTCTTCTTCTTCCTCTTCTTCCTCTTCTTCCTCTTCTTCCTCTTCCTCCTCCTCCTCCTCCTCCTCCTCCTCTTCTTCTTCTTCTTCTTCTTCTTCTTCTTCTTCTTCTTCTTCTTCTTCTTCTTCTTCTTCTTCTTCCTCTTCTTCCTCTTCTTCCTCTTCTTCTCCTCCTTCTCCTCCTTCTTCTCCTTCTCCTCCTTCTCCTGCTCCTTCTTCTCCTGCTCCTTCTTCTCCTCCTCCTCCTTCTCCTCCTTCTCCTTTTCATCCTTCTCCTTGTCTTTGTCCTTCTCCTTCTTCCTCTTCTTCTTTCTTCTTCTTCTTCTTCATAAAAAAACAGGATCCCACTGTGTAGCCCAGGCTGGCCTAGAACTTGAGGATCTGCTCTGGTCTTGGCATCCCAAGTCCCAGGGTTATAGAAATGTGCCTGCCTCACACAGCTGTTAAAGTTCTAAATGCTTTTTTGTAATGAAATGTGGTGAGGTTTTCCTGAGCGTTGCAAATGAAATATTGTGATTTCCCAGAACATTATACCATGGTGTTCAGCTTTTTATTGTCTTTCTTTATAGAAATGAAATAAAGCCCACAAAGCACTTTGGGGGGGAGGAGTGAAGGGTGTCCCACAGAGGCATACTTTTAGAGACTTGCTTAATCCTTCAAAATGTGTTTGTGATTTTTTTTTAACAAATTCCTCCCTTTGACCTACAGATTTTCTATAACAGGCAAAAGCTGGATTTTAGCTAATCCTTGTTTTGATAATAGCTTACTGGTACAAGCAACCACAGAAGAAATATTTCAAAATTAAATATTATAATCTCATAAGCCTTTCAGGCTTACACTTTAAAATCTCCATATTCCCCACAAAGAGATCTTGTAGGAGCTGGAAAGCTTCCGGCCACAGAGGATGGCTTAAGACAAATTGGGTGTGTACATACAAAAGCTGGAGGTAGGTTACAGAAGTATGCATGCATGCTTGACCTACTGATCATTGAGTAAGAAGAATTCAATTTGTAGTCAAACATACAAAGAGTCATAACAGGTTCTAGCACTGCCTAGTTCAGAACATGTCTTACTGGGCTCGACAATCCATATTCAAGAGCTGGGGACATAGCTCAATTGGCAGAGTGCTTGTCTAGTGTGGTAGTTTGAATAGGTTTGGCCCCATAGATTTATGTGTTTGAATGCTTGGCCCATAGGAGTGGCACTATTAGGAGGTGTGGCCTTATTGGAGAAGGTGTAGCCTTGTTGAAGGAAGTATGTCATTGCAGAGGTAGGTTTTAGGTTCTCCTATGCTCAAGCTCTGCCCAGTGTGGCAGGAATCCAGTCTCTTCCAGGCTGCCTTCTGATCAAGATGTAGAACTCTTACCTCCTCTAGCACCAAGCCTGCCTGCCCAAAGTCATGCTTCCTGCCATGATGACAATGATCTGAACCTCCGAAGCTGTAAGCCAGCTCCAGCTCTGTTTTCCTTTATAAAAGTTGCTTTGGTCATGGTATCTCTCCACAGTAATTGAAACCTTAATTAAGACATTTAGCATGCGTGAAGGCTGAGTCCCATCCCCAGTACTGCATAACACAGGTCTGGTGATGCAAGTCTGTCATCCCAGCACTCAAGAGGAAGAGGCAGGAGATCCACAAGCTTTAAGTCATCCCTAGCTGCCTAGCAAGCTTGAGGCTATGTTTGAGCTCCATAAGACCTAATCTAAAGAAAACAAAATTTACATTCACATCTAAAATTCTTCCAAGATTTCTCTTCATAGACCAAGGTCTTCCTGTGATGAATATTGAATATTCTATATATTCTATTTATGATTCTACTTTCATTGTTCCTCTTTCTTTAAGGAAATACACTCACTTCAAGTTTTCGGCAAAATGGAGTGTTTTTGATACTGAGTTTCCTTTAGCTGTATTGGCCAGCGATGGTCAGAACTCTATTGTCTTCCCTGGGTCCCCCTTCATTCTTTTGTAATGTGGTTGTCAATTAGTGAGCATAGTCTGTCTACAGATGTGACAATAATGAGAGCACACAAACACTGATGAGAAGCCACCAGATGTGGCCAGCAGAAGGCAGCTGGCATTGATGATAAATACTATGGATCATTTTTGAAGGAAATTAGACCTTCATGCTCCATAGTGGAGCAAACGGCCATGCAAATCAGAGAATCAAACATACTCCTGACCTTGAGTGACTGAGAGGCTATAAAGATCAAAATAAGAGAAGATCTCTCATCACACCACAGGGAATGTCAACAGAGAAATCTCTTAGCCACTTCAGTGAAGGTTAGAGAGAGAAGTATTTTGAAAATGGAAACTGTCCTGTTTAAAATAGATGGAAAGACAATGGCTTGTTGCTTGATGGCACCTGCTTACACTTCACTCGTTAGATCGTGACTGTCAGATAGAAGTGTAAGATAAGCCCATGCCTGCCTGCTTCAAGTCTTCTGAGTAGCCACATCTAAACCCGTACAAAGGCAGTGAATGGGAAAATGGTTGGACAGCAGACACTAGGCTGAGGTTAGGAGCAAGGAGCTCTGGTACACCACAGCAGAGTGCTGACAGACAGTTATGTGCTGTGAGTCACAAAAGGCCAGAGGAAAGGATGTTCACCGTAAAGAAATTATGTAGAGGCTGGAGAGATGGCTCAGAGGGCAAAGAACTTGTCAAACAAGACTGACAACCTGGGTTTAATCTCCAGAACCCACGGAGAGGTGGAAGGAGAGAACCAAGTCTACAAAAATTGTCCTCTAATGTACCCACTCCATACACACATCATGAACACAGTAAAGATTAAAATAAGGAACGTTTTTAAAAGGCAAGTGGTAATATGTATTCGAGGAGATACCACACAGCCTATACATACAGGGAACATTATGGGGTAGCCCATTAACGTGTAAAATGTTTATGTGCTTATAAATTAAAAGGGTTTTTTTGTTTTTTGTTTGTTTGTTTGTTTGTTTTTAGCTGAGGTTGGGGCTAGAGAGATGGCACAGCAGTTAAGAGTACCGGCTACTCTTGTGGAGGTTTTAAGTTCAGTTCTCAGGACCCATGTACCAGCTCAGACTGTCTGTAACTCCAGGTCCAGGGGATCCAACATCGTCTTCTAGGCATCACTGGTATTGGGTAGATTCATACTCTTATAGAGACACAGGAAAAGCACTCATGGCCATAAAATAGAAAGAAATAATAGCCTAAAAGCTAATATTGCAACTTATTTCTCTAGCCTCAGCAAATATCTAGAAAACAGGTCTGTGCTATTATTAAATTGATTTTGTCTTAAAATAGATATAATTAAAGTAAGCTAATAATTTAATTTGAAAAAGTACATACAGGAGAAATAAACTTTAATAAATCTTGATTAACCATACACACGATATTATTTTAAAATACAATTTAAAAATTAGTCACTAGATAGTTTGTAAAGTCTTCAAAATCAGTATATATTTTACACATACCCCATGTCTCAGTCCAGACTAACCTTACTTAAGGGATCAATAAACTCTGTGGGCCAGTATTCCCATGGGAAACACGGCTAACCTAGAACTGTCAACCCAGAGGGGACTCTGTGTCCTACAACTCAAACTTAATGGAGATTTGTGGTATTTCACTTCCTTGCTCCATTTCCACCTGCCACGGTACAGACAGGAAGGGAACAGTTTCTTTACATTTAGAAAGGTTTGGGATTTCCAAGGATGATCAGGGAACCCTTGTATCATCCGAGGAATTTAGGGACCTGAGAGAAGTCCTTTGTCAAAAGCAGGCTTTCTTTGTGATGGATCTGAAGCATTCTTTGCATTCTGGGAGTTTGATTTATGCTCTGGCAAACAGCTCACTGTCCTTTCGGAGGCCTGGGCCTGGCTGTTTGCGCTGTGTCCTCTGTAGTTTGAATTGAAAGGAATTCATCCTTCAGCCCATGCCACCTTTCTTATCTGGGACTACCTGAAATAATGCCCCTTGGAAGCATTTCCTTCTGCCTCTGGTCTCCTTTAAAGGGCCCCGGCTCTTCCTTGAGAGTGGAAGTGAGAACAATGGATTCCATCCCTCTGGTGTTTGGACTTTTTCAAAGCCGACTCACAGGCACCACACTCTGCAGTCGGCCAGGATTGGCACTTTCATGAGGAACTGACTGAAAATCTGAAAAATCTCAGCGATCTGACCAGTCTCTGGCAAAGGTTTTCACATTTCAGTATGCAAAGGGATCTATGAGGGTGCCCAGAGCGGGGACCAGGCCTACTCGGGAGCTCCAGTTTTCAAAATTAATTAATTAATTAATTAATTAATTAATTATATTTTTTCTTGAGACAGGATCTTGTTATGTAGCTCATGCCGTCTTGAACATGCATGTCCTGTTTGTCTGTTTGTTTGTTCTAAAATTAACGTTAGACGCATCTAGGAAGAGGAAACATCCGATTGGCCCGTAGGCAAGCTTGGTAGGCATTTTCTTGGTTAACGACTGATGTGGGAGGGGCCAGATCACTGCGAGCGAGCGGGTGCCAGTGGGCACCAGGGCAGGCGATCGTGAGCCAGAAAGCAGCATCCCTCCATGGCCTCTGCATCAGGTCCAGCCTCCAGGCTCCTGCTTTGAGTTCCTGCCCTATGTCCCTCAGTGATGGCTAACTGTGAAGTGAAAAAACCTTTTTCCTTCACAATTGGTTTTTGTTTTGTTTTGTTTGTTTTGGTTTGGCTATAGTCTTTGTCACAGCAGTAGAAACCTAACTGGACACTGTGCGTTCTGTGTAACACAGGCACCCTTAAACGTACATCTTTCTACCTTATCTTCCCAAGTGCTAGGCTTACAGGTGTTGCGCTGCCATGACCATAGGAAGAACAGATTTGTCTCCTCCTCCTTCTCCTCCTCTTCCTCCTTCTCCTCCTCTTCCTCCTTCTCCTCTTCTTCCTCCTTCTTCTCCTCTTCCTCTTCTCCTCCTCTTTCTTCTTCCTCTTTCTCTTATCCTCATCGTCACCACCATCATCATCATCCTCATCCTTATTAGCCGCCGCGGCGGCAGCGTTATTTGTTTATTTTTTTAAGAAAGGGTCTCACTGTATAGCTCAGGCCGACCTGGGATTCCCGTGCTGATGAGTCTGTCCTTGAGCTCACAGAGCTCTGTCTGCCTCTGGCTTCTGAGTGCTGGGATGAAAAGTTTGTGCCACCACACCCGATATGGAAGTTTATTTTTAACAAGCAGGTCTGCCGCTTCTGAGCCCGGTGCCGCCGCCCCCCCCCCCCCCTTACAGTTCAGAAACACTGGTGAGGGCTGGAACCCAGGTTCCCAGACCTTGAGCTCATTGCTTTGTGCCTAGCCTTGCATTTTACCACGAGCTTGGGTTCGGTTTCTTTGGTTCGGTAGAGGATGTGCCTGGACAACGTGAAATCCGGAGTGTCTGTTTGTGGGAAGGGTTTCTGGACACGTGTTTATAGATGAGAGTAGTATGGGCGCTAAGTGGAAACACTGAGCACCACAAGAGGAGCGATTTGCTACTGACCTTTCTTTTCTACACACACTCAAGGTTTTAGGGTTTTTTGTTGCTGTTCATTAACTGTATTTTTAATTGGTAAGACTTCTTCTTCTTCTTCTTCTTCTTCTTCTTCTTCTTCTTCTTCTTCTTCTTCTTCTTCCTCTTCCTCTTCCTCTTCCTCTTCTTTGATAAGTTAAAAAATACAGCTAAGCAAAAACTTACTTATAAACCCAGAAATCCTCACTTTTTAAATGATTCATTAATATAACTGCCGTTCTTAAACTTTAACCTCAAGCTTTACCGTAAGCTTAAAAAAATGTCCGCCTCTATTCGCTTTTTAAATTGTGTGTGTGTGTGTGTGTGTGTGTGTGTGTGTGTGTGTGTGTAGGCATGTGCTTGTGGAAGTCGGAGGACAACTTTTCAGACTGGCTGCCCCCTTACACCTCACTGATGCAAGGGGATCGATCTGATCTGCAGTGGATAACAGGCTGGCTGGCCTGGGAACTTTCAAGTGATCCCCCCCGCCCCCCCCCCCCCCGCCCTCCCCATCTAGCCTTAGGATCGCCGATGCACGTACATTCCGTTGCAGCTGGCTATTTTAAAGATTTGGGTTTCAGAGATTAAACTCTGACCGCCAGGTTTTAGGGGCAAGTGCTTTTACCTGCTGCCCAGGTTAGCATCACCCGCTACTTCGGCACCTCAAAACAAAACAAAACAAAACAAACAAACACCTCAGTTAAAGAATTGTTTTTATCTTGTTGGCCGCTGGGCATGTCTGTGAGTTGAGTTAGTTGGTGACCAATGTAGGAAGGCCCATTGTACTGTGGGTGGTAAAATAGTGTTCCTGGGCTGAATAAAGAATCTGACTATGAGCCCGGGGTAACCAGGGAGAGAGCCACCAAGTTGGCGGTGTTCTTCTGCGTTTAGGTTTTCTAACATAGGTTCCTAGTTAAGTTCCTGCAATGACTTCATTCTGTGATGTACTGTGACCTTGAAGTGTAAGCCAAAGGAACCCTCTCTTCCCCCTTAGTTGCTTTAAGTCAGAGAGCTTCATGACAGCAACATCCAGGAAACCAGGATGCTGCCGAGAACTAGCCTTGCCTAGCCTTGCCCCCGCCCTGTGATGTTTTAGTTCCAGTTTTCCCATGGGATAATGTAATTACCCTGCCGCCCCATCTTAGAACTTGTGGAGTTTTTGTCTTTTTAGTGGTGCTGAGGAATTAACCCAAGGCCTGGCACATGTCTGGTGCCACAGAGCCCTGTACCTTATATTCTCTATTTGTACAATATATGTGTTAAACTATTAATAACACTTTGATTATAAGTGATTAATAACACTTTGTTCTGTTTTTACAGAAATCAGACTGTTCTCTTTATACCATTCTGTTTTTGTTCAGTGATGTTTTTAGATCTGTTTTCATTCAGTTATCTAGAAGTCAATTTCTTTCCCTTATGACTTTACCATCTCTTATTTATCAATTTCCTACTATGGAAAATTAACCTGCTTTTTGACCCCCACAATGGATTTATATATTATTAGTAATGTGCTGATATACATGCCCTTTTAGAGATTTATTTTTAATTAAATTAAGTTAAATTTATTTATTTATTTATTTATCTATTGACTGAGAACTCTAGTTGCATGCCAGAAGAGAACACCAGCTTCCATTACAGATGATTGTGAGCTATCATGTGGTTGCTGGGAACTGAACTTGGGATCTCTGCAAGAATGGCCAGTACTCTTATCTCCTGACTCCTCTCTCCAGCCCCCCCTTTTAATTTTTTAAATTAATTTATTTTTATTCTTTTTACTTAAAGTAAAAGACGTCTTTATTTTATTTTATGTGTCTAAGTGTTTTGTTTGCACAAATGTCTGTGTACCATGTGTGTGTTTGGTGCTCCTGGAGGTCAGAAGAAGACATTGAATCCCTTGGAACTAGAGTTATAAATGGTTGTAAGTTTCTATGTAGGTTTGTGGAATTGAGCCTGAGTCCTCTACAAAAACAAGTGCTCTTAACCACCGAGATAGCTCCCTAGTTCCTGCATGCATGACATTTATATTTCTCTCTATGAATAAATATGGTCTTCTAGACTAAACACCCAGCAACACGACGAAAAGCATTGGGAAAAGAGTTGAATATGATAATTTAAAAAATAGATGGTATCATATTCATCTTCCAAACTGTGTATTTAGCTTTCTGTCAGTAATATAAATGATATATATCGATTTCCAGAATTTTTGCCAAAGCTTGCTACTGGAAAAATAAAGTTGTTGACTTCTAGATAAAGACACCATATTATTTTAAATTGGTAGGTTTGTAATTGGGCTAAACAACTTTTATTAACTAAATATATATGTCTAGACAATTTTGTAATTACAATCTTAGAAATAGTTTCTATGTGGCCAAAGGCTACATTTAAAGTTTCAAAAAAAATATTTAGAAATTTCCATTCAATAATTTTGTAACTACTTTTACTCCTCTAAAACCATGATGAGATAATCTATTTTCCATGTTATCACAAAGCTCTGATTACTCATTTTAATCTTATTATTACAAGCTGATCCAGGAAGTAAAAAGTATATACTATTTGATTTTTTTCTTAATTACTGGCAAGATTAGTGTTTTTCCTTTTAAATATAGACATACTTTATTTATAGATTATGCTTCATGTTAGCAACACTTAAAAATATTTTATTTTCATTTTTAATTATATGTGCATGTGTATGTCTATGTGGAGATATATACACGAGTGCAGTGCCTGTGGAGACCAGAAGAGGGCGTTGCATCTCATGGAGCTAGAGTTATGTCTGTAGACCTTAAAGCTGCCTCAGTTTCCAGGTAGCTAGGATTAAAAGTCCGTGCTCACATGCCTGGTTTAATAATAGTTCATTTCTTTCTTCATAAAGAATATTCATTATGAAAAAAAGTTAAAATACCAATAAATTAGAATAAAGTAGTGCTCATGTAATTTTATCAACTAGAGAGAATTCTTAGCTCTAATGTATATCCTTCCTGCCCCAGTTTAGTCTCAGCTTTATACATACAGAACCTAACTATATTCCTTGATGACTGAGTGGCAGCATGCTCATGAATCTTAATTATGACATTACACAATAGTGCTGTTACGGGTTGACCACCATTTATTGAACTGGTGTCTTAGTTTTAAATCATTTTCAAAGATGATTACTTTTGCTAGACAGGGCAAGCGATACTTCACAGGCAACCCTTTCTCAAAGAGAGAAAGCACTCGGTTTTCCTCAAGGCTCAGTTCACTCTGACACTGAAAGTGTACCAGTGTTGACAGATGGGATTGCCTGGCCTCTGTGCTTCTCTGTAGTGAGACGAGGGTTTGGGGCTATCGCTTGTGCCCTACTTTACCCAGATCCTCCATCACCGAGGCTATCAAAGCCTACCCAAGGGTCACACTCAGAGCATATGTGCTTCGTGCCTTCCAGTAATCTTTCTGATCCTGTGATTCGTAGAACGACCTTCTAACTCCGGGTACATACGAATTACCAGAAAGGTCTAGTCAAAACACAGATCGCCTGCTCTAGCCCCGTGACTTCTGATCCAGAAGGTCTCAGTGGCACTGGGTGGTTTGCCTTTCTGACAACTTTCCAGATGCTGCTGGGCCTGGGGACAAGGCTTGGAGAAATCAGTGGCTTGGGCTTTCTCCCCGCAACTCACCGCACGGCAGTCACTTGCCAGCTTAAGTCCTTTTATGGTTTCCTCCTGTCTACAGGACAAAGTCCAGGCATCTTGGCAAGACACTCGAGTCTCTTTTGCTCTGGCCTTGAACTGTTTTTCTCCATCCTTGCTTCGGGATTCAGCTGGCTTCTCAGCCCTTTGCTGCAGGATGCTGACTAGTTTGCACATTATCAACAGGCCCTGTGCCTTCTGGGAAGGGCAGGAGGAGGGTGGTAGGAGAGAAAGACGCCATCAAAATTTCCCTGGGCTCCTCAACTCAGATAGTTCACAATGGTGTTGTTCCTTTTCCTAAGTCTATACAGACTGCAGGTACAGCGCTCACTGAGTTCTGGTCATTTTCTCCTTCATGAGTTCTATCAGGCCAGTGGATTGTAGTGACCTGGGATGTTCCAAGCAAGCTTCACCATCCCTTTTGGGTCCCTGGAATGCCGATGGATCATACCTCTGTGGACAGTGTCTTTATTATCTTCTCAATCAAGTCTCCCCTCTTCTCTTGCTGCTGAGACTCTGGCTGGCTGGAGTTTTCATTTACTTCCCAGTCTTGTTTGCACTAACCTTCCATATCCGTCACACGTCACACGCTGGTCACATTTCTCCCAAACACCAGGAAGTTCATAGGCAGAGCCCTTTTATCTCTCTTGATGTGAAACTCTTCCCTCCATGTTTTAAGACGCAGATCAAATGTCAGTTTGTGAAACTTGCCCACTTCCCATCCAAGCATGCCCCTTGTTTCTGGGACCTCCATACTATATACTGAGAAATATCACATGTACCTTAAACTATGTGAGTTTAAAGTGGCTTTCAGCTACACAGATGTCACTGTGATGCACTTGATAAATCCCATTCCCGTGAGCAATCTCTGCTGACTCTCCATCCCTAACACCCTGGCAGCAACATCTAGCCTACTTTGATCTCTGGGCTTTGGCTCTTGTAGACATTTTACAAAAAAGAGAAACCTTACAGTACATGGCATATCGTGACGGGCTTTGTTTATTCAGCATAGTATTTTCAGGGCCTTCCTTTCATGCTGTGGAAGTTTCAACACTTCAGATATTCAGCCATGTGTTTATCCACTCCCGAGGTGATAGACAGTACGGTGGTTTCCACTTTGGGGCTATAAAACAACGTTGGTATAAACACTTGTGTACAGTTTTGTCTAGACAGATGTTTTCATTGGTTTTGTGTAAATACCTAGGAGTGGAATTTCTGGGTCGGATAGCAGCTCTGTTTCGATGTTTGAAGAACTGCCCCAGCTCCCCAGAGCGCCTGTACCAGTTTCCCTCCCTCCTGACTCCAGCAGTGTACAAAAGCGCCAGTGTTTCCGCATCCTGCTCAACAGTTGTTATTGTCTGTTTCTAAAATTAGAGCGATGCTACTTTGTGTCATGGGGTATTGCATTATGGTTTTCATCCCCAATCCCTTAATGACCCCGGGGAGGTCAAACATCTTTCCATGTGTTTCTTGGCCGTTTGTATGTCTTCTCTGGAGAAATGTCTGTTCAACGGTTCTTTGCCTATTCCAGATATCAATCCCTTGTCAGAGTCACACAATTTGCAAGTCCTTTTCTATAGTCACATGGGTTGTAATTTCACTTTCTTGATGACATCCTTTAAAGTACAAAGATATTTAATTTCAACAGAGTCTAACCTATTTTTTCTTTGGTTGCTTGTGTTCTTGTTGTAGCAACTAAGAAACCCTGCTTAACACAAGGCGTTTTCCTTCTAGGGTGCCATAACAAACTACTGGAGGATGGGGGACTTAAGGAACACGGAAAAAATTTCCCCTCAGTTCTGGAGGCAAGGTCAAGATGCCAGCAGGGTTGGGTTTTGATATGACCCTACTCTGATCTCATACAACCAAAGTGTGTTAACCAGAAAGGGATATCTATGGGGGCTCTCTCTTATAGACACCATTGCTTTCAGCTAAGGACCCAACCCTATAGGCTCCTTTGATCTTATTTATTTACTTAAAGGGTCTACTCTAAATTTAGCAGAGAGGGAATTAAAGCTTCGTGGTGATTAATGTTATCAACTTGATAGCTTCTAGGACCCTGTAAGACAAAAGACTCCTGCACAGGTGTGAGAAGTTATCTAAGACAGGTTGCTTTCTGAGCATGCCCCTTGTGAATTATCTTGATCAGGTTGATTGACTCTGGAGGAGTGATTCCATGCCTTGGGTTGAGACTATAGAGGGAGTTTTAACAGTAACATAAAGCAATGAAGACTTACTTCTGTGCCATCTGAGAGGTTTGTAGTTTGAGACATTAAGCTCTCTGGCCACTTTTCAGCTAGTTTTTGCTATAAGACAGAATTTTATTCTTTGCTTGTAAATATGCATTTGTTCCAGTATCATTTGGTGAAATGACTTTTTTGTTTGTTTGTTTGTTTGTTTGTTTGTTTTTGCAGCATGTAGCCCTGGCTGTCCTGAAATTTGCTATGTAGACCAGGCTGGCCCTCAACTCATAGAGACCCACCTGCCTTATTAATGCTGAGATCAAAGGGATGCAGTTCTGCTCTGAGCAGATGGTGATTCTTGAAGGAACTTGGCACCTTTGTTGACAACTGAACACTGAGTCAAGGAGTTTTGGGGATTTTCTGTTTAGTGTTACTATGGCTTATACCACTGACTTCATTCCATACAAAGTAAAACTCTCAGGGTGCAGACTCTGATAGAGAAGGGCATAAGGCTCAACACAAACCAGCACAGACACAGACACAGGATGTAAATGGCTCTTCCTTTCTAATGGTAAAATGCAAATGGTCTTCAGGAAAGAACATTATTCATTGTTAACATGAACCAGTTTACCTGATTAAAAGGTAACAGGACCTCTAGGGAAAGAACCAGCAGGTTTCAGAGGTGAATTGGGGGCGGGAGATATCTTTCTGCACTTGCATTATCTGTGGAGGACAAGTGTGTAACATGGCGCATGCATGTTCTGGTGTTAGATCTTTGAAAATAATTTCCCCCAAAAAAAATACAGACGAAGGAGTTGAGGGAGGAGGATGCCCACTGAAAAGCTTGATCAAGGGCCAGTCCACTCTGGGAATGCGAAAACCAAAGCTACTATAGCAGATCTGGTTATTCAGCTAAACTAAGCCTGTGTGCTTGAGAAATACTTGGCTGCCAATCTAATCAATATTAACATGATTTTATGTATCAACATGACTGGGGCCGTTTGGTGTGGTTCCTTGGTTAAACACTGCCACGGGTGTATCTGGCAGGGTATATTTAGAAAACGTTCATGTTTGACTTGGTAAAGGAAGTAAAGTCTATTGCCATCTATGCGGGTTGAGTGAAGCAGAGCTCACTCTCCAGTGGGGAGTTGGGAGAATGTCGTGTTCATTCTAGCTCCCCGGGAAGCTGACTAAAACAGAGGAATGAAGAAATTTAAATCAGACACAAACCAAGACAAAACCTACCTTCTCTAGGTTTGCCCTTCAAGATCATTTTTACAATGCTGACTTCTGGGCACATCATGGCCATTGTATTCAGGACCTCAGGGAAGCTCTGGTTACCTGCATATGATAAAATAAAAAAGATCTGCCAACATCCCAACAGGCAGCATGAATTGGACTCAGTGGCAACCAAAACAGAAATGGAGGACATATAGGGACAAGAGAAGTGTTGAGAGTGTCTGTGGACAGAGGGTATGGGAAGGTGGGACTACATATGGACAAAATAAATCTCTCTGTCTCTCTCTCCTCTCCCCCCAAGATAGGGTTTCTCTGTGTAGCCCTGGCTGTCCTAGAACTCACTCTGTAGACCAGGCTGGCCTCAAACTCATAGAGATCTGCCTGCCTCTGCCTCCCGAGTGCTAGGATTAAAGGTGTCCACCACCACCCAGCTAAATTTTTTATATGTATGAAAGTTTAAAAAATACACTATATTTTCAAGATGAATAAATAAATAACCCAGCCTTCCAGCAGATCATTTCCATATTCCTTACTTCACTATAAGTATATAGTAGTTTGAATAGCTACTTAAGTATTTGTAGTACCTTACTGGTTCTCTCACTAAACCATGTGTTAAATAAGCATTTTCATAGGCTTACTTGCTATTTGTATGAGAGTGATGATTCTGTTTCCTTGTAAAGACTGTTCTCTAATACAAAAAGTGCCAGAAAGAACCCCACACTCTTGGACCATATAATTTTGTGCATCCAATGCACTGGCGAGCTGAGGGGCAGTAGCTTTCCTCTCTAGACTGATGAGCAGAAATGTAGACATCTTTGCATTATTCTCAACCCCCTTCTCCATAGCATCTCACTGCATTATCTCACTGTCAGCTTTGAGTCTTGGGTGTATTCCTCACTTATAGGTATTTAAGGAAACACGAGAATCTGTTACAGGAATGGGCTATGGTTTTGTCCTAAGATTATTTACCTCTGTAGATGTTTTTTCCTTTTCTCTCTCTATCTCAAATCTTGCAGCTGTGGTTACAAAATTTAAATTCCCCGGGGCTGGTGAGATGGCTCAGCGGGTAAGAGCACTGACTGCTCTTCAGAAGGTCATGAGTTCAAATCCCAGAAACCACATGGTGGCTCACAACCACCCATAATGAGATCTGATGCCCTCTTCTCGTGTGTCTGACGACATCTACAGTGTACTTATGTATAATAATAAATAAATCTTAAAAAAATTAAATTCCCCGAACCTCATTTGTTGTTCTTTACATTTAAAAAAGTATTTATTCATCATCATTATATGAGTGTGTGGTGTGTATGTGTCTGTTTGTATATGAGGTGTGTGTCTGTGTATGTGTATAGTGTAGGTCTGTGTATGCTGTGTGTCTGTGTGTGATGTGTGTGTTTATGATGTGTGTATGTCTGTGTATGTGTATATGGTGTGTGTCTGATGTTTGTGTGTGTCCTGTGTGTGTGTGTGTCTGTGTATGTGTAGAATTCTGCTGTTGTTTCACGGACACATCTTCACAGGTCTCAACAACAGTTCAGTAATAATTTTTTGGAATTCTTCTTGCACTATAGCTTTACATCCTGAGAAAAGACTGTCTTTTGTTCCTGTCTTTAGCCCAGAACCCCATCCTTTCTGTTGGGTCCTTTCCTCCAAGGGCAGTAGTCAAATATGAAGGTGGGTGCCGAGAATACAGAGACCTCTAAGTATATTGAATTTTCCTGGTATGTCTTCTCTTTCAATTCCTTCTTAAAATCCTCTCTCCATTTTTCCTCCTCCCAGAATGATTGGCTCATCCTTCCTTTTGAGATTCAACTCAAGCATTCCCTCTTTTCTTTGAGGTAACCCTTCCCCATTATTTTCAAATATCCTTTATCTCCTCAAATAGACTGTCAACAGCTTGAAGGTAGGCATTCTTTCAAGGAGCCCCTCTCTCCTATTTGTGCCGTGATCATATACAGATTGTCAACACCTAGTGAGTATTCCCTGAAGAATGACTCATCCAAATGTTGTACAGAAAAATAGATATTTTTAAATCCTAAGAATAATGCTAGGTCATTGTTTTTGTGATTCTTTTTCAACGTGCAAGGATCAGAAGAAAACCTCAGCAACTGATAAAATATTCAGCAAGTATTGATAAGCAAAAAAATAGCCATCATATTGATGGATCCGCTCAAAGCAGGAAAATAAATGGCATGGAATCAAGACTGACTATGGAGGGAGAAGGCTTTTCCTGGACCCGCTGCAGGGCTAAGTGGGTACTTTTTGCTCTCAGAGTCATTTCTCGGAAAAACAAAATCCATTGACTTATAGATCAGAAATCAAGGCTCAGAGAGGTTAAGCAATTCATCTGAGGCCACACTCTTGGATTTTAAGATTACGTCTCTCTGGGCCCTAAGTTTGTGCTTTGGAGGATCAAGACAGGTACAGTGTTCTTCTCTAGAGAATGTTGGGTACCCAGCTCACCTAACTCCCCCATCCTGGCAGTGAGAAGTTTGTGTCCTCAAGATGATGCTCTGCTTCCTGGGACAGCCTCTCCACATGCCAGCCTCAGTAAGCCAGCTGGAGATGAAACCCTTGGTTTGCCTTTGTTTCCGCCCTGCTAAGTGTTTAAAGCACTCAGGGCATAATAGCTTATAATGCCAGCTCTCTATTTTTTATTTATTTGCTTATTTATTTTGTTTTTGTTTTAGACAGGGTCTCACTGGCCTGGAGCTGCTATGTGGATCAGGCTAGTTTGGAAATCCTAGAGATTCATCTGTCTGAGCCTCTTCAGTGGGATTAAAGGAAGAGTCACATGCAGCTTTAACTTCGTTTTTATCAGCACAGTTCTTAGCTACAGTAAGTACAGTGATCAAAAAGCTATATCCCCTCTTGCCTAAGACTGCATCCACTGCTCATCTTAATTTGCACGAAGAAATAACATTGTACTGTTTACCAGCTGACTAAAGTAATATTTAAAAAAAAAACATTTCCACAGTTGTACCTCTTCAACTGTTGCCATTATTTTCCTGAGCCTATTCCAACATGACAAATGAAGGGAGCTGAATGGGACCCCTTGATCCCTCACCTTGCCTGGGCCTCATGTGGACACTAGTTGCGGAGCTAAACTCACACCTTCAACTTTGCAGGCCTACATGTCATAAGCAGCACTTCAAACCTGCAGGAAAGTTCTTGGACTTGGGGTTTTTCCCAAGCTGGATCTCCATATAGCGGGATGAGAGAACACATCCATAGCTAGAAAGAAACCCAGGGGGCTCAGGTTTAGCTAATTTTAAAATAGTTTTTTATTCCCACATCATACGGTTTTTGGTGCAAGTTATTTTGAAATGGGTTGCAGCTAAGATTCTTGTTAACTAAGCGATGTCATGCATGTTCCCACATCTGTTTAATGAATTATTACCTTAAACATAGCAATTTTCCTTAAACTATTAATCATTAAACCGTTCCCTCAGGCACGAAACAGGGTTTTATTTTAGGGCTTCTTAAGAGTATTCTTTTGACAGAGTAAGTTATAAAAGATCAAATGTATTCATTCCCATTTTAAAACTTGTGGATTTAATCCACCATGAAACATTCTGACTTCATAAAGAAAGGAGCCACATTAACAGCGAGGGTTATTAACGGAATACTTCCTCTGGGCACATGCGTTAGCCAAAGACACTGAGCTACCTCTTAAGAAAGGCATTGAGAATGACTAGTTTGTCAGGCAGCTGAGGGTTTATGTGTATAAAAGTAGCCCAGTCTAGATACTATGTCCTGTAACGTAGGGTGGCCAGAAGGAGATTGGGGTGGGGGGTGACCTGCCATCATCCCCCTCAGTTGGGAGATGAGCTACTCAGTCTCAGCCACTGGAATGCTGGGAAAGTATGCCATAGCATTTACAGTGAGTCTCCGTCACTTACTTAATCTGGACCCATTGCACACAGCTGATACAGAAACAAATGAAATGAAGTGGAATATTTAAAGGTTGCTACCCTGAGGCTTGAAGCTCCTCCCACCCATCCTCTTTGTTGGCGTAGAAGTCAATACTGGAAAAAGTATCAGTTCTCTTCCAGAGTAGATGTCGAAGTCACACCCCATCCCTCCCTAGCCCAGAGAGGCTCTGGTGAATTTGTGACCAGACAATGGTAGGACCTGACCCCATGCCTGCTTGTGGAGGGGCCCTTCTCATACACTTCACCAGCTGCTTCAGCCTGGCCTCTGTCTTTACAAGCAGAATGCAGATTGAGCCAAGTGTCCTGAGCCATATTGGACATGGGCATCTTATTTTTTTTTCTAGTAGGCAGGTGGCCCTAATGCAGTCTGTCCAGGTGGCCCCATCTTTTTATCCCTATCTATAAACATTGGTCTGCCCACCTTAAGCTAAGCAGTAGTCCCTTCAGGCTTTGGGGTGAAGTATGCTACAAAGGGAAGAAGGAAAATCTTACAGGTGGAACAAAGACACTTCAAAGCTATCACATCAGCCTAGGACCTTGATTTTGTGTGTTTGTGTCTTAAAAACTGGTTACCATAGCTACCACCATGCACTAAGAATACAAAAGAGTCAGGCCGGGACTTTTAGGCAGACTCTTGTACTATAGGCTTGTTTGTTTGTTTGTTTGTTGAGCTTTGTTTGTATTGAATGTCAACTCAAGCAAGGGCCACCTACTTTAATTCATAGTTAAAGTGAGATTGAAGATACAGCCTAATTAGGCATCTGACAGTGGTCCTCAAAATGAATCCCAGAATAAGGTTCGCTGTTTTCTGAAGATGGAGAAGTGGACACAGAGCAGAACTAAACAAGACAACAGTCTCAGAAGCACCCTGTCAGCTTATTACCACGGCCAGTTACACAGACTTAGATACTCCATGTCAGACTTCTCAATTTGAATTAATAATGGATAGCGATCACACCTCTACCCATCTTAAAAGATTAGAGGAACATTTCCCCACGTCACCCAACATTGCAAAGGTCTTAACGTAAGCTGTGGAATATCAAGGAGGGGATATAGAGAGCAGACAAGCTGAAGACCAGTCAGTACAACCTTGGGATAACTCTATATTTTATAACTTAGCTTCTCTTCAGCAGCCAAAGACTGCCTTAAAAAGCCACTGCAAACTCCTAGCTTCCTTTTCCATGAGTTACACTGCTCTGCGACCAGAGACCATCCTGTTGTTTTCATAAAGCCTGCACTGTAAGACTGAATGCCGGGGGACAATTATCCAACCCTCACAGAGAAGCAAAAACCAAAACAGCCACTCTGGCCCTGATGGAAGTGATTACCAATTTAGGAGTTCCCACAGAGAATCCTCTCTCCATGATGCATGGAAAAATTTCCAGAACATAATTTAATAATAGCAAAATAAATAGGAATGCTAAATAAATACTCCAACAAAACCATTGCTCACATCACCGGCGGAAAGACCTAGAGTGCTGACCTTCTCTGAGATTTTCTTGTGACCCAAGCTGTGCACCTAATCTTAATGACATCATATGGAAGTACGGAAAGACATCGTGCTTTTCCACCCAAGAGAGCTGCACAGAAAAGGATGTGGATTGCCGGGATTCCTTGCACAGAGGTGTGCTGCATGTGGACGGCAGCCGAGGCGCGTGCTCTCACAGGTTCTCTCACCCACCTCTCCTCCCGTTCTGTCTCTCTGTGCAGTCCGTGCTAGGCTTTCTTTTTATCAAGCCTACTGTGACAATCAAAAGTTATTCTCCAAATAATTAAATGTGTGCAAGTAATACATAGTAATGATTAAAAGATGGAAACTATATTCCAGGAAAAGAAAGCAAATCCAATTCTAATAGTGTCTTCTGCAATCGTGAAACAGTCTTGCAATGTAACTCCAGATGCCATAGGCAAAGTTGGTCTTGAACTTGAAGCTATCCTCCTGGGTCAGCCGTCCCAGTCTGGGGAACGGAGGCATGTGCCACCATGCCCACCTTCTGTTTGCGTTTTGCTCTTTTACATATTTTTGTTGCCATATTCATAGTGCACATAAAATAAACATGTAATTTCATTTTTTCTTAAAACTGAGATTGGCCCACATATAATTTTGCACATTTATGTTTTACACATATAGATGTTAATATGTAAATGTATAAACATGTTTTTCTACAGCTTTACTTTTTTAAAAAAGTTTTTAGTTAGCCTTTTTTTTTTTTCTTTTTCAGAAATAGAATCTTACTATGTAGCTCAGGCTGGCCTTGAGTTTGAGTTGCTCTTGCTTTTGTATCCCAAGTGCTGAGATTCCAAGTGTGCACAGACACGCTGGCTACAACGTCATTTTTAATGACTAAATCGTGCTCTACTATATAGAATGCAATATTTAGCTAATTCTCTCTCTCTCTCTCTCTCTCTCTCTGAGAGTGTGTGTGTGTGTGTGTGTATGCGTATGTTTGTTTGTGAGAGAGATGTGGTGTGTGTGTGTGTGTATGCGTATGTTTGTTTGTGAGAGAGATGTGGTGTGTGTGTGTGTGTTTGTGTGTGATGTGGTATATATTTGTGTGTATATGTGTGTATGATGTCGTATGTGTCTACATGTGTATGTGTGGTGTGGTGTGTATGTACATGTATGTATGTGAGATGTGGTGTATATGGGTGTGTATGTGTGTGATGTGGTATGTATGTGCTTGTGATGTAGTGTGTGTATATGTGTGTATGTATGATGTACTGTATATGTGTGTGATGTGGTGTGTGTATACATGTGTGTTATATGGTGTATATATGTGTGTGTGTGAGATGCAGTGTATGTGTGTGTATGTGTGCATGTGTGATGTTCTGTGTGTGTGTGTGTGTGTGTGTGTAGTGTGTGTGATGTGGTGTGTGTGTATGTGTAAGTGATGTGTGTGTATTTCTCTGTGTGATATGGTATGTATGTGTGTGATATGGTATATATGTGTGTGTATGTGATGTGATGTATGTGTGTGTGCATGTGGTGTATGTGTGTGTGACGTGGTATGTATATGTATGTGATATGGTGTGTATGTGTGTGTGTAATGTGTGTGTGTATGTGTGTGTATGTGTGTGAGATGCAGTATGTGTGCATGTATGAATGTGTGATGTGTGTATATGTGTGTGTGTGTGCATACACAAGCATAAAGAGGCTAAAGGTTGTTGGATGTCTTGCTCATTCACTTCTCCAACTTAGTTTTTGAGACAGTGTTTCTCTGTGAGCTGAGCCCTCACAGGCTGGCTGAATAATGCACCCCAGGGAGTCTCCTGACTCCACCTCCCCAGCACTGGGCTTACTGGCAGCCACAGTTGGCTTTTTAAGTGGGTGCTGGGGATCTCAATTTAGATCCTCATGTTTGCAGGCTAAGCAAACATGACTGACTGACCTCAGCCCAGGTTAGCTAGTTCTTTATGAGTTAAACATTCATTTTGTCTGTACTTTCCTATAAAGTAGAAACACTGAAAAATATTTTTATTACCAACATTTGCATACATTCTTAAATACAAATACATTGTTATTAGTTGAGCAGTATTAGTCTAGCGATGTTCTAAGCCCAGCAAACCACAGAGCATCGGTGTCTCACTCCTCTGAAGCCTCTCTTCACTCCAGCCTGTGATACCACAGGGAGAGCTGAAGGTGAGCTTGCACTTTGCAGTCACGCCTGCCTCTGCAGTCTTCAGCAGTTAGGACTTTAGCATCCTCCAGAGACAGGAGAAGAGATGCTGAAAGCTCTGATTGGATAAAACGGGTTTTATTCATGGAAAACTCCAGCCCTATTCCTGTGGTGAATAGTCAACAAAGGCATCCTCCAGACACCAAAGTGACAAAACAACAAAAACAACAACAAAAACCCATACAAAAAGATGAATTGTGGGGATTAAAGTGTCATAGTCAGACTATCTCTTAAGAATGCACACGGAGAAGGAACCCCTTCCCAGGGGAGACAGACATTCCAACGTTCCTGGGGACACATGGGTCCTTCTGAGAACTGCAAATCTCCTTCATCTACCTGCCTGCGGTGTTTTGGAGATGTTTATAGTAAAACAGTAACCCAAGACCTGCCTTTCAGGAAAAGAATAAGTGGTAATCTGACCGCAGAAAGCTTTCTGCACTACTCTTTTAAAATAGTGAGTGGCAGGGTGCCCCTCCCCCACCACACCTCCAGGGCCTCGCTGCAGGAAGGGGAGGAAGATGGGAGGTGTACCCAGCTGCTTTCTAGGGGACCAGGCGCTGCAGTGAGCAGTCTCCTAGGGTCTGCTCCTTGCTTCTTCCCACCCTCAGGGAAGGCTCATTAGTACCCAATTTTACAGAAGAGGAAGCCTGAAATTCACAAAGTGAGAAAACTTAGCTGCAGATTATATACTTAGCTAGTGACAGACTGGATTTAAATATAGGTTTGTCAAACTTCAAATCCCATATGCTTTCTTCTAGACTTACACATTAAAAAAAGAAAAAGAGAGAAAGAAAGAAAAGAAAAGAGAAGAAAAGAAAAGAAAAGAAAAGAAAAGAAAAGAAAAGAAAAGAAAAGAAAAGAAAAACCCTTCTTTATGACTGTATTACCCAGCTCTGTGTATGTGTTCTGAGGCTTATGGTCCTTCACTGCTACTGGAGAATGTTGGTTGCATCTCACTATTCATTAACCTTTGGCTAGGAATGTCGTTAAGAGCTCTGTCTTGTCCAATCTTAAAAAGGATATTTTCCAGATCCTTTGTTTGCACCTACAAGCTACGTGCTATGTGGAATTTCTGGAAGAGGTCCTGGCTCAAGAAACAAGCTGCTTTTTACTGTCTCACTCCCTGTTCCCAAAATCTGGATCAAGGTCTAGCGCCAGTGGCAGGGATACCACCAGTCCTGAAGTGAGGAGTGATGTTTGGTCAGAGTGGAAGAGCAAAATCGAAGCAATATGGCCCTGGAGCAGAGCCACCCACTTAGCTCAGGATACTCTCCACTCCGTGGGCAGAACTGAGAAAGAACTGTATCTCCATCTTCTCTGAGGCTCTGTGCTCTGAGCATCACTGTTACCGCTGATAAGACGTTGCTGTAGGCTGGGAGCATGGCTAGTCACAGGCAAGTACCACTCATCAGCTCAGCTTTGCATGCTCCTCCTTATTCAGCTCTGGGGGTCCGCGCTGTTTCTGAAGCAGCAGTTCTCAGCCCGTGGGTCTCAACCCCCACTGGGGTTACAATACCAGAGATCCTGCATGTCAGATACTTACATTACGACTCATGACAGTAGCAAACTTACAGGAGCAATAGCAACAGAAGTAGCAGGGAAATAATTTTGTGCATGGGGTTCACCACGACATGAAGACCTGTATTAAAAGTTAGCAGCATTGGGAAAGCTGAGAGTCACTTGCTCTGGAGGGCCTGGGAGCTGTTGTTCGTGGTCTACCCTTGTAGAACCTAGAAAGGCTTGTGTGCTGACTTACTAGTCTGCAGGATAAGATTAGCATTCTTTCTGTATCAACGGAAGCCTGTCAGATGATAGGTAAGTCTTTCTGACAAATGTCACACCAGAGGAAAGGGTGCCATAAATTGTCCTGTCTTGCAGCAATTCAGACTTTCACTCCAAAGGCTCCCTTGTGGAGTGTAATGTGTACACTGATCACTGTTCCAATGACTGTCTCTGAGCTAAGCTTGGCCTGAAGCTGACTCTTGCTCTGTGTTTGCCTGAACCGATGTCAAGGTCCTTAGTTCTTCCCTATAGATTCTAGTACATTTAAAAAAAAAATGACTTTAACCCAGTGTGAATACTCTCCCAGTGTGTCACCGGGAGAGAAAGAAACTAAATGGACAATGGACATTGTTGGATATTCCTGCCACTCAAGTGTCAGGAAAGGCTTTCCCTGCTGTGGACTCCCATGTAAACTTTGTATACTTTGTAAACTTTATAAACCCTCTAGGCAGGAAAGTGCCTCCCCACCCCACCCCCGTCCCCCAACAAGAGCTTTAGCAGCCAGGCCCCTCCCACCGACCTCCCTAACTGTCATAGTGGTTTTTCCAGCCTCTGTAACTGTCACAAAGGTCATCTCCAGTCTCTCAACAGGACCTTCCCCAGATTATGCTAATTTTAGGTGAAAAGTCTGAACAAAAGCCACCAATCCCTGAATAGGAAAACCAACCAGTCTCTGAACTTCCCACAGAAACCCACCAATCCCTGAGCTCCCCCAGCTCAGAACTTTAAATCCCACCAACCCTCACCCTGTAAATCTCCACCCTAGAAAGCTCCACCCCTACCCCCCAAGGAGCCCCTGTGTAAGCAATGCGCTTTGTCCAATTCCCTGCTGTCTGCTCCCTCTAAGAAGCATAGGCAGCCACTACTGGATCCGTCCCTCCCTTCCCTGGACCCTTCAATAAATCACTGTCATGAGATTTGCTGCCTGATGTGACTCTTATCAGAAGAAGACAAGAAGCAATGAAGCAGAGAAGACGGGAAGAAGCAAAGAGGGGACTGGGCTGAGGTTCCTGAGCTCAGCTGGGGACCCCCTCCCCTGGGAGCTGCAAGGCCTCTGTAGAGGAGGTGTCCTCTCAGACCTGTGTGGTTCCTGGGCTCCCATGTCTCAGGATGTCCTTCCCTTGGGACACTGTCCCACATCAGAGCTGTGTGGCTCCTGGGTTTCCTTCAATACCTTCCCAGGATACCTCCCCATTCAAGCAGAAAGGCCAACAGAAATCAAATGAAGATCTTGAAACTTGAAGTCTGCAATGACAGCAGCAACAGGCTTTTAACCTAGAAACAAGTGCTTTGATCTTGAAATTGAACAACATCTTATTTGCCTCCTGGAAGTCTGTAGGGTAAGGATAAATATTAGCGGCATTCTGTGGGTGCGTGTGCATATGCCTGTTGTGTGTGTAAGTGTGTGTGTGTGTGTGTGTGTGTGTTTAGGCCAGAAGTTGACACTGGGTGTCTTTCTCAATCACGTTTCACTTTTATTTATTGAGACAAGGTCTCCCTCTGAAGCCAGAACTAACCAGCTTGCCCTGGATCCTCTGTCCCTACCTCCCTTGCATGGGGGATTAAAGGCAACCTGATATGGATACCCAACATCTTTCTGGGGATGCTGTGGATCTAAATTCCAGTTCTCACGTGTGCCTTATTCACGGAGTCATTTTGTCCAGCCCCCAAGAAATCTTTGAAGGATATAGTTTAATTTATGTATATTTGAAATGTAGAGAGAACTGTGGTTATTTATATTGCTTAGGACTCTCAAGCTACCTGTAATATTTAAAAACAGAAACTTGTATGAGTGTAAGAGAAGATGATGAAGTTAAAGATCAAAGCTTTCTCACCTTCCGTTTGGGTTTCAGAGAGCACTTTCATGGTTGAGATGAAAGAGTGGCTCTCCCCAGGGTCCACATATTAACCCATCAAAGAGCTCTGTTTACATTTGGAAGGCTGAAAGAGCCAGAGAACTGGCAGATTGGCACACAACAGGAAGAGGAAAGGCATCTTTTACAGAATGAGGTCTACAACCCACAGATTTGTGTATGCATTGGGAGCTTGGTGACCAGTGTAACACTGGAGGGAGAAAGAACGCATCAGGAGGTGGATGGGCATAAAGCTCTATCCTGATGAATGGCTCACTGTGTTGACTTGTGAGATGGCCACTTATTGCTGGAGTGGCTTCTCTTAAGCGCAGCTCATTCTCACTTCTGTTCTCTTGCTGGCTCACTCTTGCCCTCCCACTGCATTAATTAGGTCACCAGAGCTAAGCAGATGCCAGTGGCGTATTCTTGGATTCCTTAGACTCAGAACCATTATGGAAATATACTTCTGTTCTGCCTAAAATACCTAGTCTTGGGTATTTTGTAATAGCTACAACAATGATCCCAACAAAAAATGATGAAGACACTCCCTTTTATCCATCATGTAGATGTAGCCATGGAGAGGACCTCTGAAAGCTTTGTTTTATTCTGTGTATTGCTCTTTGTCTCTGTCTCAGTCTCGACTAGCACAGGCTGGCCTTGAACTTGCTATGTAGCTGAGGATGATCTTGAACCACTTCCCGACCCCCCTGCCTCCATCTGTTTAGATGCTGTTATTACTGTTACTGTAGGTTCATTCCACTATGCCTGGCTTTGGTTTCTTCCTCGTGCACATAACCAAACTTAGAATACAGGCAATTGGCCTGCTCTCAAGGGTCGAGCAGCAGCTTATATCGCCTGCCATTGCCAGGTACACCAGATGTGTGCTGCACATAAAAGGTCCCCCAGGCATCTCTCTGCCCTCCTCTTCTCTGGCCTCTTTGCCTTCTCTTGTGTGTGTGTCTCTCTCTCCCATTCCCCCTCTCTGTCTTCCTGTCTCCATGCCTGTGTGCCTCTATCTCCCCTTTATGTCCCTACACCAAGAGGCCTTTCACTCTTCCCTCCCCCCAATAAACTTCTTACACTAGACCTGTTGCCTGGCATAACTTCTTAGGGGTGTCGCTTCGGCACAGGCCAGCCAAAGGTACCCTATCCCCTCTCTTGCATTTTATCCTATGACAGACACATTCCTCTTCTGTAATGTAACATTAAAAGGAATGACTTTAATCAGCCACGGTTTTAAATTTCCTAAGTAAAAAAAAATATTTTAAAATGGAGCGGGAACAATGAAAATGGCAGGATCTTATATCCTATACTGTATACAGGTGCTAGGTGATAGTGATGACATGTGAGCCTAAGTGGAGCCTTAATAGGAAGCTTTGCACACAGAGGGCACAGATGATGGACTCAGTATAGACAGTGTTGCACAGAGGGCAGCAGTCAAGCCTCCTCCTCCTCCTCCTCCTCCTCCTGCTCCTCCTCCTCCTCCTCCTCCTGCTCCTCCTCCTGCTCCTCCTCCTCCTCCTCCTCCTGCTCCTCCTCCTCCTGCTCCTGCTCCTCCTCCTCCTCCTCCTGCTCCTGCTCCTCCTCCTCCTCCTCCTGCTCCTCCTGCTCCTGCTCCTCCTCCTCCTGTTCCTCCTCCTGCTCCTCCTGCTCCTCCTCCTCCTCCTGCTCCTCCTGCTCCTCCTCCTCCTGCTGCTCCTCCTCCTGCTCCTCCTGCTCCTCCTCCTCCTGCTCCTCCTCCTGCTCCTCCTCCTGCTCCTCCTCCTCCTCTTCCTCCTCATCCTGCTCCTCCTCCTCCTCTTGCTGCTGTTCCTCCTCCTCCTGCTCCTCCTCCTCCTCCTGCACACTTTACCTCGTGTATAGTAGAGTCAGAGGGTCAACAATTCCTAGCTTTGCCTGTTACTACAAAACACCTTCACCTTGGTATCAACTAACAGACTGCAGGTCTGAGAAATTAGCATCTGTGGAATATGTGCTTAGCCTTCAGAAGGCCCCAGTTCAACCCCTAGTCTATACCACCCCTCCCCCAAAGGAAAACAAGCTACCTGTAACAATGCAGAAAATATCAGGAAATAAGCATACATTTGGAATTGTGAACGTAGAATAAAAACAGATTAATAAATAAACCAACATAGTGAGCCTGAGTGTCCAGACCTGACCACAATGCTGAGCAGGTCCCTAGGCCTATGCTACTGTGAACCAGACAAGCCAAGGATTGGGACCCCTATTCATGTGGGCTCCTATAGGTGTGAGGTCTTATACATGGGGCTGGTGTGGGTCACAGGCTGGTGGCTGATTCTAGTCTGGGTCTCCTACATCAATGGCAAGTTTAGGAAGGATGATTAAATAGCCGACACTCCACCGGTCTCTGTGGAGTCCCACCACAGGCTGCTCAAGAACAACTAGGTCTATGGAATGGACACTGCAGCACCTGAGGAAGCCTCTATGTTGACAGACACTTGACATATCTTGATGCCTGCAGCATTAAAGAATGTTTGCATACCTGCAAACAAACGAATGAACAGGCTAATGAGACACAGTAAATGTTGGTTTCATGCAGTCTCATGAATGTGTGTGTTTTGTATGTAAACATGGGTGTGCAGGTATGTATTGCACATGTGCATGAATATGTGCATGCGTGCGTGTGTGTGTGTGTATATACATGTGTATGCATACTTGTGTGCATGTGTGTATGTATGTGTTGTGCACACGTGCATGCATGTGTGAATACATGTGTGAGCATGTATATGTGTTCATTGTGTATATATATGTGAATATGTGTGCATGTGTGTATTCATATGTTGGGAACAGAACAACCTTGCTAAGCACACGCTTCACTAGTGAGCTCCTTCCCCAGTTCAAGCTGGCTGTTCCTATCAGTTGTCATTAGAAATAGCTGGCTTAAGGAAATTGAAAGAAATCTTTTCTGTGAATGGTACCATAATGGTAGTCCATCTTTATAAAGTGGAAAATGAAATGAGTGGAAACATTCCAATTTGAAATTTTCAGTAACTGCTTCAAAAGACCAATTTTTTTTTATTGGGCTTACAATTCTTAAATTGTCTTTAGTTCTTCCATTGCTGTATGTGTGAGCTTAGTCATTCTGTCAGCCCACACATTCTCCTGGAGTCTCCCACCTTTGGCTGCTACTCTCAGGGATTTGCTTGTAAATAGATGGCAGGCATCTGTGCTTAGAAAATGCTCCGTTACCATAACATACTACATTATTAACAAGTAAAGTTCTGATACAGGTTCTAGTATAATTGAGAACAAACACTTTGCAAAACACACCTCTATACATACATCTGTGGATGCTGTTCCCTCAACTTGGACAAAAATATATCAACATCATCAAATATTTATTTGGGCCCCCCAGGTATTGCTTCTGGACAGGGCCCTCCCTATACCTGTTCTCTTGTGATTAAACAGAGCTGAAAGGTCCTTCTCTCAGTGACAGGTATAAAAGTTCATTTTGAAAAATGAGTTCTAAAACAGTGTCTGTACATACTACATTTGTTGATGGCCTATATTGCAAGTGGTCTATGCATGAGATTTTGAGAGATACCCTGATCTCATGGGCTGAAAAATAAGTAAAAAGTGATACTAGGAATGACCACTGGAATGAGAATGCCATGTCCTTGGGACATGGTGCACACAGTGTTATGAGAGCAAACCTAGACAGCGGGAGAAGGAAGGGCCCAATGATCTCATTTCCTAGGCTGAGAGTAGGCTAGCATTGAGGAGGGTGAGGAGGAGCCAGGAGTGACCTGGAGTTCTGGGCACAGCCTCTGTGAACCAGGCAGCCATATTACCTGGGGCATCGAGCAGATGGAGGCTGAGCTTGAACTATGTTCCTTCCAAAGATATGCAGAATATGGCCTTATGTGGAAGCATGGCTCACAAAGAGGTTGGAATGAAGTCATTATTATAAGTTCAGTCTGACCATCATCTTATAAAAGGGCATTTGAACGCAGGAACACAACCTTACAGACGAAAGTTTCGGTGAGGAGGCACAGGCAAGAAGATGGCTTTGGGACTGTAACAGTGGCCTCAAAAGCTGTGGAGCATCACGGATTGCTAGAAGAATCCAAAAGCAGGTGAAACCCTTGCTGTCCAAGTGTGAAGATTAGAGTCTGGATCCCTGGACCCCACTGAATGCTAGGCAGCTGGAGTAAGCCCACCTTGCCTCAATATCTCCTGTGGAGTATATTTCAGGAAAACTTTTGACATCAATACCAGCCCCCATGCACATGTATACACACACACACACATCACAGAAATTCAGAAGCTAAAAGAAACAAAGGAGTCCTGTGCTCAGTTCTGTTGGAGGAGGCACAGTCCAGTGGACACATCCATTTCAAGCTTTAATTTGTGCAGCCGGGAACTCCTTACTAAGCATCCTGTTGGCAACTGGTTGTCACTGCAGCTCTTTGGATTGCTACATACTTTCTCCATCCCCATTGCCACTACCAGGGCTTTAGCCCCAAGACCTGCTGCTGCATTTTACAGATAAAATCTTTCTCTCCGGCTTTACTTTCTTCTCTGCATTCCCAAACTTGTTTTTCCAGGCATGGCAATCAGTTCACTGGCCCTCCTCAAACTTCTTGATTTCACTTCCATTTCTCTTAGGCTAGAATCCAAATCCTATCTCATGGCTATGGCCCTCTCCCATCTGGTCCTGCCTATGTCTCTAGCATCATCTCTATTGACTCATCTCCCATGTCTCAGGCTTCAGTCCTCACATTTGGCCCTCCAAGACTAACATTAAGCTGCTGGGCTATGGCATGCATTCTTTCCCTTTGACAGTTGAGATACTGAGTGACCTCATTCGGGGTTGTCTCCCCTATCTACTCTTTGCCTGTTTCCCATCATGCCTTAAATCTCTGTCTGTGTCCTCTAGACCATCTATGAGCTAGAGGACTCAAAAAACCGATTCGGTCATTTGGCTCAAGTTCAAAGGCCTGGGATCCAAGGAAAACACTTGTATAACTGCAGTTGAAAGTTAAAGGCCTGAGAGTGGGAAGGGAGTTCTGCTGGTCTAAGTCTTGGAGTCCTCAGGCCAAAAGTTAAGAGCTCTGATGTTCTTGCGTAGGAAGTGATAAATGTCTCAGTTCTATTTAAAAAAAAAACTCACTATTGTTCTGTTTGCTGGATCTGGGTAGGATCCTAAAGGATTGATGATGCCCACCCACATTGTTGAGGTTGGATCATTATGCAGTCTACTGATTCAAGTGTTGACCTCATCTAGAGATGTCCTAACAGATATATGAAGGAAAATATTTTATCAGTTACCTAGATACCTTTTAATTCAATCATGTTGAGACAAAATTAACCATAATAGGACTTATCATAATAGATGCCATATTTTTCTATGGATTTAATGTCATTCTTGAATCAACAGTGCTATTTTATGTCACTATCAGAGCACCAGTAGTACTGGACCATCACTGACAGCTTGCTTGTTGGTGCTAAGCTTATGTAAATTCCAAGAGGACAGAGATCAGACCAACAGTGACTCCAGAAATGCTTTATAAAACAAAGTTTAGAATTTATTTGGGGTAGTAGAGAACAAAGGCCAAAACCTTCCCATACTACTCTTGGCCTTACCTTTGAGAGGAATTATGTCACCACCGTATCTGGTCTACAAAAATGTACTGAAAATATTGACCGAGTGACTAAGTGACTAAGTAACTGAACATGTGAGAAGTCCCACCATCAGTCCATGCTCAAGATCAAGGCCAACAGAACTGACTCTCAGGTGGAACTGAAACTTCTTAAAGTTCTTCCTGCCTCATCCCAGGCTTGGTCCATTGTTAATAGCCCCACCCATTGGAAGTAGGAAGATGTGGAGACTAGGAGCCACACTTGACTCCATCATGCGAAAGGATGCCTAATTACTCATTTTCCTTTGTTGTCAGTCCTTTCTGTTGCTCACAGAGAACACAGCCATCACTATCCACCTTTATCAGCTGCTGTTTCCTTTCACAGAGCAATGTTTCTCCAGGATGGAGGCTGTGGAGGCAGGGTTTTATTGATCTCTAAAGATGCTGCATAAACATCGCCTGATTTTAAGTTTCTGATGAGTAGATTGGTCTTCAGTATGACGATTTAGAATCCTAGCAAATGAATCCTACCATCATTATTGATTTGTTTCTTTAGCTTGGGAAGCATCGTGGAACAATTGAGAGAAAGATTGATGAACCTGGAGGGGACAGGGACTCCACAGGAAGACCAACAGAGTCAACTAACCTGGACCCTTGGGGGCTCCCAGAGACTGAATCACCATCCAAACAGCATACAAGGGCTGAACCTAGCCCCCCCACTGCACATATGTAACAGATGTGCAGCTTGATCTTCATTTAGGTCCCCCAACAACTGACGCATGGTCTTACCCTGCCTTTGTTGTCTGCCTATAGATCCTGTTCCCCTTACTAGGCCTTGTCTGGACTCAGTGGGAGAGGTTGTACCTAGTCCTGCAGTGACCTGAGGTGCTAGGATGGATTGGTACCCAGGGAAGGGCCTGTTCTCAAAGGCAAAGGGGAGAGGGGGAGGGCCATGTGGAGGAGGGAATGGGAGGAGAGGGGAGCTTCAATTGGGATGAATGAATAAAAAAATTAATGGAAAAAGAATATTCTTTCTTTTAATGAGATGGAGGATTTTATCTTTAGAATGAAAAATAAGAGATTCAATACTATGCTCTCAAGACTTCCCTGGGAACTGGCATCCCACGTGGCAGAAAGAGACGTATACATGGGTAATTGCCATCCTGGTTTGCAAGTTAAGACATGAATGTTGGACAAGCCCCATCCTGGTAGGCAAGTTAGGACATGAATATTAGACAAGGCAAGTCCCCTGCCAACGTTGAATACCCCAACCAATGGGAGCAGGATAGGTGTGCAACAAAGACATGCAAAAGCATGTTCCTAAGGAAACCCTATATCTAAATCCTGATTGGTAAAATAATTCGGCACAGATATTTGTGGGGTTTGGGCTTAAAAACTCTGTAGAAGCCGGGCGTGGTGGCGTACGCCTTTAATCCCAGCACTCGGGAGGCAGAGGCAGGCGGATTTCTGAGTTCGAGGCCAGCCTGGTCTACAAAGTGAGTTCCAGGACAGCCAGGGCTATACAGAGAAACCCTGTCTCGAAAAACCAAAAAAAAAAAAAAAAAAAAAACAAAACTCTGTAGAATCTTAACTCAAGTCGTGGTTCAGTTCCTGAATCGGGACCATGGTCCTGGTCAACCAGTCTTGGGGTGTATGCTCAATAAACTATCCTTGTCTGACAAAGACTGATGTTTGTGTGGCTTATGAGACAATACCTGGACCCCAACAATAATGAGCAAATAGGGGATTGTCTTAATTAATAATATTTGATGTAGAAAGATGTAATAATATTTGATGTAGGGCAGCACCGTTCCTGAGGCCTGGAGCTAAACAGTCTAAGAGAAGAGAAGCATAACTGCAAGAAAGAAAGCAAATAGGCCTGCATGCATTTAATATCTCAGTCCATTAGCATGTCTCATTCACAATCTAATACACTAAAACCAGCTAGAGACTAGGAGTGTAGCCTGGTGATAATACTTGCCTACCACGCACAAGGTCCTGCGTTCAAACCCTGGCACCACAAGAGTTAAAAAAAATAGCTTAAATAATCCCTGTTATCAACTATTAGGAATGACAGGAAAAAAAAGCAAAATTATTTGAGAAACTTCAGAGAAGTTCTCAATATTGACCAAAGCGCAGTTTGATATACTTGTTCTTGAAAAGTACTGAGGAATTCACACCAATACCCACCATGTTTCTCCCTTTCACTTAATAAATACTCTCACTTTATCTCACGTCAATGACATAACCGATCAAATGTAAATATTTATGTTTGCACATATGTGTCTACCTTTATCTTAAAATTCAAAGATACCTTTTCGAGGCAAGGTCTCATTATGTAGGTCAGGCAGGCTTTGAACTCTTCATCCTCCAGTCCCAGCTCCGTGAGTGGTGTGATTGTAGGCATGAGTGAACATGCCTGACTCTAAAACTGTTTCACATGGCTTGTTTTGTAATGCCAAGAGGTTGATAACAACCTAACTATTTCATCAGATGGGCTGATTAAATAAATATATCATTACCACTCAATGGAATAACAAAGAAAGACAAAATCTTGAAGTCTCCTGTTTACTAGAACTGCTGTTCTCTCACAAATGAATAGCAGTGGCACCCGAATACCGTGTGCAGTATGATGGCAATTGCCATCTCTCCAGCCCTTGAATGTGCTTTTTAATAGTGTTTCACACACACACACATGCATAACACTCCCGAAAGGAAACAAACCAAATTTCAAAACATACTTTTTATACTTATGAGACTTATGAGTGAATTTCTGTTATCTTAATTTTTCTGCAGTTTTTTTTTTTCATGTTGAAACGTAGACTAGAAAACGAGGATAATTGCTTCTTGGAAATGTACCCTCTTACCTCTGGGTGGTCTTGTCCATTCCCTCGTCTCCAGCTAAGGCTGAGCCGAGTTCTTTTTTACGTCTTGCTATTCCCACCTAGCTTACACAAAGCATGTTACACATGATTTCCCTCTCTGATTTCAATAGACAAGTGGTTGAAACCGTGCAGGGGAAGAAGCCACAGGGAGAATCAGGGCAAAAGCATGGCAGGACTTGAGAGAAAATTCTACTCTGCTTTTAAAGGCTCAAACTGGACTGCCTGCACCACACTCTTTCTATTGTTAAAGCCCATTTGGCCCTCACGTGACTTCTCAGCAATTGGGATCTGGCCTTTGTATAATTGGAACGTGAGTGAAAAGTCGGTTTCTCCTGCTGTCTCAGATGTTGTTGTTGAAGCCTTCTCTGAGGCCACCAGAGGAACCGTTTGTCCAACTTTAAAGAACTCTCTCTGCGTTCTCAGACTGTGGGCTGCTGGCAGCTGGGCTTAGCTCATGTAGCCACTTTCTTTGCAGTCAATGTTAACTTCATTAACCTGTTGGTGTTGATCCATGGCACATTTTATTATCTATTTTTGGATTATGTAATTTTGTGGTAACTAGATACTGCTAGTTAGAGATATTTTAAGATTTATTGCAGTCTTAGTAGTTGCTCCAAATAAAAATGATAAAACAAGGACCTCCTTAAGAAAAAACAAAACAAAAAACCCAGACAACACAATGAAGGGAGAGCTGGTTAGTACAGAGACAGCCTATCTGTGCTCTCAGAAACAAAGAATTAGGGCTGGAAGCAGCCAAATCTGTTCACTCCTTGTTTGATTTAATCTCTGTCTTGCTCATAATTCAAGTGGGTTGCTCTTTGCACTTTCTCAGAGACCCACGATCTCAGTTTAGAACAGAATAATACATGCCTTCCACTTAACACATGAGTGGGTCAGCAGTCAAAGGGAAGCTAGTTCACAGGCAGGCAGGCAGGCACCTTGAAGCAGAATCCGTCTCATCAAGGAATCAAATGGCAAGATGTCACTGAATGGTATTTCCATGGAAGAAAATACAACTTATATTTGTATAAAATATAATTATATATATAATATATATAATGTATATAATGTATATATTATATTTTATATATTATATAATATATATTATATATTTTATATATTATTATATTTTATATATTATATATATTTTTATATATTGTATATATAATGTATTATATATATTATATATATTGTATATATAATATATAATGTATAATGTATTATATATTATATATTTATTATATATAATACATTATATATTATATATATAATATATATAATGTATATATTATATATATATATATTGAGACTGGGTTTCTCTGTGTAGCCCTGGCTGTCCTGGAACTCACTCTGTAGACCAGGCTGGCCTCGAACTCAGAAATCCCCCTACCTCTGCCTCCCAAGTGCTGGGATTAAAGGTGTGCGCCACCATTGCCCAGCATAAAACTAATTTTTGAGACTGTATAATAACTAATGCATGCTTGGTTACAGTAATAAAACATTAAGTGCTCAAAAGCCTTTTTAGACATTTAACTTAAAAAGTGGCGTTATTCAGTAGACGGGTGCATTTGATGCGGGTTTAAGTTACATATATTTAAAATAGTGTGGCATACAAATAAGGTTTTCATTTTAAAAGCTTTACACGAATGTTTTAATGGTAGGAATTAAAGGTTGTGTTTTAGTGACACGGATTCCATTTATGATTAAATTAAAATGATTCTACATGAGGGGCATACAAATCTCCAACCAGTTTATTGAAAAAAGAAAACTTATGCAAATGAGCACTTCATTTCCAGTGTTGATCATCTGACTCTGTCAGGTGCAATGTTGGGGTTCCTGGGAGCCAAAACATGCTGGCTAAAGTTCCTTTGCTGGTAAAGTTTTATTTAATGCATAAAATTTGTGTTAGAATTGGCTTTCAACATGGTTTCAAAACTGTTGATCAAGTCCTGTGGGTTGTTGACACTCTTACCTTCACGTGGTGGCCCACTTCAGCTGGTGAATGACAATATATGCTCTTTCTCCTTGTGGTGAGTTCTCAGTGGTGCAAGCCTTAAAATAATGTAGGAACGGGTTTATCAAGGTCTCCGAACTTACGTGGCACGCTTCTGTTTTACAAAAGTGATTTGGGGATATTAAAGCCCTGTTAATAACTTATTTATCTGCAAGCCTCTTATTTTATGACCTTGAGCTTAAATAACCACGAGAGATGAAGCAATACCAACCTTAGAATCCAGGTAAGTATGTAGCTCAGGATTTTTAAAGATTTTGTCTTTCAGCATATGTCCTTCCCTTGTTTTGTTTCAAGTCATAGTCCCCAGTCCATGCTGGGAAGGAACTTGCTACATGCTTAGGCTAACCTCCTGATCCCCTAGCCTGCACCCCCAGGGTGAAGAGTTAATAGGGCCTGTGCCATCTTGCCTGGTGTATGCCAGGTGTATCCCAAGGCTTGGTGCACGCTCAGCGAACACTCTATTAACCGAGCAACTTTTCCAGCCTGCGCACATCTTGTAATAGTCACAGTAAGATGATGACAACCTTTTCCATTATGAAAGATACTTATTCTCAATCCCAGAGGGTTTCATAACATGAGAGCCACCATAGATACTCCAAAGTGACATTGATCCTAAAAGGATCTTGACTTCCATTGTTTAATATACTTGCTAATAGCTTTTTAATGGCTAAGAGCTAAGAGCTAGGTTAGAATGTCCCCTGCTTGGCTTCCCTGTATGTTTCCCTGCTTGAAACCCTCCCTTTCCATCCTGGGTTAGGCTCTCTCCAAGCCTCTCCCAGACTCTCAGAGGTCTACTTTTACTGGCTCTCCCTTCCCCTTCCCCTTCCCCTTCCCCTTCCCCTTCCCCTTCCCCTTCCCCTTCCCCTTCCCCTTCCCCTTCCCCTTCCCCTTCCCCTTCCCCTTCCCCTTCCCCTTCCCCTTCCCCTTCCCCTTCCCCTTCCCCTTCCCCTTCCCCTTCCCCTTCCCCTTCCCCTTCCCCTTCCCCTTCCCCTTCCCCTTCCCCTTCCCCTTCCCCTTCCCCTTCCCCTTCCCCTTCCCCTTCCCCTTCCCCTTCCCCTTCCCCTTCCCCTTCCCCTTCCTTCCTGCATGCGCCACCAAGCCCGGAGGGCTCTCCCTTTTCTACCCAAGCCTTACCTGCTGGTGTTTCACAGGACTCCAGCTATTGATCAGTTTTTTTCCTAACCCTACAACCCTCCTTTTACTTTAACCTTAATAATGGTAATGCCTCTCGTAATTATTTTCAACTCTACACTTCCAGCTAAGGCATTGCAGGTACCAAACCAGATGTAGTATGTGCTCCGTCCTTGGCTTTTCTGTCTCCCCAGAGTCCTTCTCATCACAGTTGTTGCTCTGGCTGCAGACTGGATAACACAAGTTCAACTACAGCTAGTCATTGTCCCCACCTCAACTATCCACATTCTTAATTATAATATGAACATAAAGGTTAGATTTGATTCTTTTTCTTTCTGGAGTAGCACTCTAGTGTAGCTGGGTATCAACTTACTGATCTCCCCATTCTTTGTGGAGTCGGATGCAGGCAGGAAAGGGACTCGAGGTAAGCCTTAGCCATCTGGCAGGTGGATCTAAGGTTACATTTTGACACAATACTGTTTGTTGTCTACAGAGCTCATGCTTGATAACCCTTGCAATGGAGTTAAAGACAAAAGCTTTAGAATGCTTGGGGTTTACTGTTTTGTTTCGGGCTGCATTTGTATCTATCCTGGAGTGCAGGCAGCCGCTGGGCCACACAATAGATATGCCAGCCAGGATTTCCTTCTAAAGCCACACCCAGCAAGTAGTTTTCTCTGGGGAAACAGCCTGGCACTTTGGGAAGGCTTCCCCCTGGCTCTGTGCTGATGTGTGTGATCTGGTGCAAAGCACGACTGACTTCTCTCCAACGGGCTATTCGGTTTCCTGGAGCTGGGGGGCGTGAGCCTGCCCACCCCTCCTCCCGCCCCAGACAGTTTCCATATCACATCTCCTCAGAAAAGTTCTCCCTTTTCTTTCCCCTCCCTCCTCTTCTCTCCTTCCTTGCTCTCTCCTTTTCACCTCCTTTTTCCCTCTCTTTACGTTTTGTCCCTTTTCATTTCCATCTTTAAAAATGTGATTATATTTATTTTATTTTATGTGTCTTTCTGTATGTAAGTGTAACATGTGGGTAAAGTGCCAAACTGAGCCCAGAAGAGAGCTTCAGATACCCTGGGGCTGGAGGTGGCAGCCATGTTTGTACCACCATGTGGGTTCTGGGATCCCAAACTAGATCACCTGCCAGAGCGGCAAGTGGTCCTAACTGTTGAGCCATCCCTCCAGACCCTCATCCCAATCTCTTGACATAGTGCCAACAGGTTAGCAGTTGGCCATATGCTGTCTGCTGTATAGGTGACTGGTTAGTGGAGTGTAAGGCTGGAATGTTGAGCATTTAGTTAACACACTGCCCAACCAAATGTCCTTCATAGAGAAAACCCCCTAATTTTCAAATACGTGAAAGGAGTAGAGAGCACCCATCATCCTGACTGTGTGAACATCTACCCCACCTTTCTAAGGACAGCACATATGCACTTCAGAATGGGTATTGTGGTCAGAGATTTTTATACTTTCATTTGTAGCTCTCAAAAGCCTTCCCTGTTTCAGAGCGAGCTCTTAAGTACTTTTTCAGTCACGAGTTCTTCCTTACTCTGTTGCCAAACAGATTTCTTGTAGATAGCTCTCGGTCATTAATCATTTCAAGTAACCCGGGCCTGGGGCCTCCAGTACTTAGTTCATCACCTGAACACAATTCTCACAGGGCATCACTCTTTGAGCCCTATGCTACCTTGACATCTTCTTTGATCTCCAGAATTGGTGTCTCCCTGCATAGCTTCTCAGTGATTCCTTGTTTCTGTTGGAGGAGGGTTGATTAACATGTTTGTAGACAATTGTATTTCTTTCTAAGTGATAATTTTTGTTTATGGGATAGTGTGAGGCACAGTCCTCTAATGAATCAAACGTTGAAGGCAAAAACAACAGAGCTAGGAGAAATCTTTAGAGAATGTCTGGTCCATCCCACAGCCACTAAGCAGACATGACAGCCTTTTCTCTTTGAGCAAACTGGATGATTGATCTGTCTTCACCACACCAGAAGTCGCAAATAGTTTCATGGAAGAAAGGCTCAACCGAAGTGTAAGATAAGATAGACTTCAGTCAGAGAGAAGGCCATACTCTTTCTGTCAAAGAAAATGGATGCTATGCCTAGGTGTGCCGGTATCAAGAGGTTTGGACAAGGCTCCCCAGGGTGGGCTGGAATGCCAGCTACTCATGGTTCTGTCAGAATGAAGTGGCTGAGAGAAACGGGCTCCAGACTTCCTCACTGCAGATGTTGGTCTGTATTCAGGCAAGAACGATTAGGACTCTGTTTTCCATTGTTATTCAGGAAAAAACACAATGATTATTGATCATGAGGTGATAGCTTCAAAAGCAACGGGTGTTCTGTGCAGAAAGTCAGTTTGACTTCATATGAAAAAGCAGGCTGTTCTAGGAACAAGGGTGCTGAAAGCCACCAAACTCAAACAAAAGGAAGCAAATTCATCAGCCATCCGGGAGCAGCCAAGGGAATCTGGCTGTTTAATACAGGGCTTGGTGGTGTCAAGTTCGTTCTATCTGACCAGGTCTCTGGTACCTGAGACCAAGGGCTTTTATGACCACCTTGCAACATTTGCCATCTGTCTTGAGTCTATGTTTTGTAGCTAATTTATTTCATATTTCATTAGGCCTGGAAGAAAGCTTAGAGCTCATCTGGACTTTAATATGCCTTTAGCAGCCAGGCACTGGTGTGTGTGTGTGTGTGTGTGAGAGAGAGAGACAGACAGATAGACAGACACAGAGAGAGAGAGACAGAGAGTGAAGGAGAGAGAGAGAGAGAGAGAGAGAGAGAGAGAGAGAGAGAGAGAGAGAGAGAGAGAGAGAGACAGGGAAGAGACAGAGATCGGGTAGGAGAGCAGACAGCAGTGAACACATTGTACACATGTCTAAATGTGCCCAGGGCCAGATCAGACCCATTAGTCACAACTTTCCTCTTGCTAGATTTTAACTGCCTTGTTTTATAGAGGGTGAAAGCCAGTCTACTCATACGCATGATCTCCAAACTGGGAATAAAGTTTTCCTTCCATCTTAGAGGCATAATTTTACTTTAAGAACTTAAAACAAAAGCTTACAGAAAATTGGCAAATTATGAATTGTGCAACTTCTTATACAGCCTTGCCTCATTTTTAGTGTTGCTGTCTCATAAGTCAGATGACAAGAGACAGGTGTGGGGTGAAAAGAAGGTTGGCTCTCGGCAGCTCCAGCTGCGGGTAAGGACCAGCCCTTCCTATCACAGCCTGACCTTTTAACACCCAAAGTGGCCGCTTTTCTTTACTCCGCACCCACTGTGGATGGTGTAAACTCCTGTAGGTAGGGAGCACTAAGTGATGTACTTGGTCGTCGGAGATGTTCATATGTAGTGTCAAGGAAATGACAAGTGTTGCTGGACCACTGTTCAGAGGAACACCCAAATTCTACCCCTTCCATAAACGTGCTTTGTGTTTGTCTGACGACCTGCTGTCAGCGCCCTTTCCGCACAGGACGCAGCAGTTGACTTCTGACCTTTTCAGTATCACTCTCTGTAGCTCCAGATCTGGGAGGGCAGTGCTTTTACTCTCTGTATTGCCCTACGCTTTCACTGCCCATCACTCCAACTCCCTGCTTGGCTAACTTCTGGTTGTATCTAGTGGTTGCTAAGTAGGCTATACACCCTCTGAAACTTGGGGACGAGCATCAGGCATGTGCAGACAGGCTCTGGGAGGCGGTCCTCCAGCATGTGGGGATGCTTCTGAAGAGCGCTCTCCACGTGACTCTGATGGCGGTCCTGTTTACAGAACCGATGCTCAAATCGGAATCTCATGTCTGCCAAGCTAGCTGCCGGTGCTCTCTGACTGCCGCAGCTCAGAAATGCTGCGGAGCTGTACACTGTAGGCTGCTGCCATCTTTAGAGTTTTGTGGTCCCCAACCTCAGCAGGCCAGGACGTTGTACAGGTGCCCACCAAGTTTCTTCATTGACTGACGCTGCCTATGCTTCCATAATTACTTCAGATTTTTCATGCTTTCTGGTTTCTCTTCTCTCAGTTTTATCAGAAGAGTTTGCCTCCTCCTTGGGACCATCACGGTTTTATTTTCAGAAAAAAAAATTCTCTGCAATTTTCAATACAGCCTGCAAACCTCCTTGTGGGGTGTCTGTTCTTCCTGCTGTGTTTAGTGAAGGAGGAGTGACTCCTGTTGAAAATAATCCTCTGTGCTCTCTGGCTCCCATCTCTCCTTCAGATCCAGGGAAGCTCACTTTGCAATTTCATGGATCTATATTATATTATTGTTCTGTGAATCTGGCCCATTTTGCACCATTGTCTGATGCTGTGTGTGTGCACATGTGTGTGGGTTTGTGGGGGCCAGAGGTCAGCATGGAATGCCTTCCTCAGCCTTTCTCCATCTTATGTTTTGAGATGGGATCTCTCACTGAACCTGAAACTTGCCAGTGACCCCCAAAATCTTATCTGCACCTTCTGCACACTGAGAGCACAGACATTCTGTGTGGGTACTGGGGATTTGAGCTCAGATTTTTCAGGCTTGCGTAGCAAGCCCTTTACAGATCAAGCCATCTCCCCAGCCCCTTCTTCTCTCCTTCCTGAGCGACTCTTCCCTATTCTGTCTTCATTTGTGTCTGTGAGATACCACACTGTTTGATTTTGCAGCTTTGGGGTGTTTGTTTGTTTGCTTATTTTCCACTTTCCCCCATCTTGTACCATGATGTTTCCCAGAGCTCCACCCTGCTATTTTGTGCCCACTCATCATGTTCTTCATACTGTTAACAATGAATTATCATTTACATATTTGCCTATGTATAATTATTACAAACACTCGAGTGTGGAAAAACACCCCCACCACCACCCCCAGAGACAGTCTTGCTCTAATAGTCCTTGCTTGCTTTGAACTTGTGGTCTTTTCGTCTTGGCCTTCTCAGTACTGGGACGACAGATGTGTGCCTCTACGCAGGCATAACTTTATTTTTAAAACACTTCTTCTGAGTTTGGCTGTTAATAATAAATCAACCTTTTGGTTTGGGGTTTCTCAGTGTCAATACTATTCACTATTCACATTTGGGGCTGGATGAGTCTTTGTGGTGAGTGATGTCCCGGGCAGCATCCTTGGCCTCTACCCACAGGATGTCAGCAGCCCTCATATCCTAGCTGTGCCAACTGGGAATTAATTGACGAGGGACATTTTTTCCTTATAGAGAACCCGCTGCTGCATTTAGCTCAAGCTGTCTCCTTAGGAGTTCTTAGTCTCTTTGTGGCCTCTCAGTTCTCTCTTGCTCTCCCCTCCTCCCACCCCTGTCTGTATGCTCGGTTGGGACTATGGGGATCCTATGTGTAATCTTGGCATCGGTGAGAAACCTCTGGCATGCAAATACTTTGCCGCTGGCTCGCACAGCCTGTGACTTGCCTGCCTGTTCCTCCATCAGGCTTACCACAGGCCATCACTCAGCTGGAGATGTAGTTCCGGCTGAGTTTCTGGAACTCAGCGGCATTTTCGCCCTTGCCCTGACACTGGCTGTCCCCTCCAAAAGTTCACCATGGGGACAGTTGGTCTCTTCGGCAAGGGCACTTTAGCTCTTTCCATGCTTATTCAAACCTTTGGCCACTTGGAGGCTCCCTAGGTGTGATATCCTGTTGCATATCCTGTTTCCAAGCACCTGCCCGGACCCCTTTTTGTGGAGCCCACTTCTGGCTAGTATGAGAGGGACCCCTTTTGTGGAGCCCACTTCCGGCTAGTATGAGGGACTGTGGATGATCGTGTCTTCTCATCCCTGCAGCCAGGACGTTCCCCGATGCCATGTCCTCTCACATTGCACTTTGAGTTCTCGTCAGTCTTCTTTTTCTCAGAGTTTTGGACCAAGAGAGAGAAATGTTTAGAACTCCTCCCAGGGACCGCAACACTTGCTTAAACCTCATGGCTCTTTCTCGCTCCTGCCCTCGAATCTTCTGTCTTATTTTTTCAGTGGTAGATGGTGGGGTAGAAACTTCCTATTCTTTTACCCCCAGCATCGAGAATCCACCGTCACCCCTACTGCCACACCATCACATGTGTAAGAACCCATTTTGAAGCTCAGTGCAAGTTTCTGAGCTTTGCTTTTAGAACATTCCTTTGTTCTTCCTGGGATTATTATTTTTTTAAGTTTCCCCTTTACAGAGGCAATGGGGCCCCATCTTAACATTCAGCATAAATGATACAATGGCTGGGAAATAAAAAAAAATTACCAAGAGGGAAAGATATAAAATATAAAATGTCTGATGGTTGAACTCTCAGGCTTCTCTTTGCCAGAGTCTTACAAAGCTCATCAAATATTCATCTCTCAGACCTTAATGTCTTTGGAGGTAGAGACTAATGCTAGATCACTGCCAGCCTCCAATGGCAGTTGGGAACACAAGGGTCACAAATCGCTTAACACTCTCCCTTTCCTCCAAGATCCTCCAGAGGTGGATCCTGCCATCAGACGGTTCTGGCTGTTCAGGAGTCCAGGCTGAGAGGTACCACTGGCAGAGAACTCGCTGTCTGTGTGGACACAGCCAATAAAAATTGGAAGGGCGTGTGAAGCGATGTATGTGTGTTTTAAAGGCTACTGGCAACCTCTGGGTGTTTCACTGCCAGGAACGATCACTCCTTCCCCCCATAAGTCTATTCAGCTTCATGCTGGACTGATTCAAATAGGAAGCCGACATGATGTCTACCAAAAATCATTTTAATCTCCAAGTTCCATAAAACAATATATGACACTCATATAACTCAGGTTCCTGGAACGAAGCTTGTTACAACCAAAGCACTTCCAATTTTATTTTTAGAAACGGGTTCATACGTTTTACATTGAATTAGGCTGACTTCCTTTCTGTCTCAGTTAGGGGGTTGTTTTAAATCACAGCCAGTGGGTAAACAATAATTTGTTTCTCTTCTCCTTCTCCTTCTCCTTCTCCTTCTCCTTCTCCTTCTCCTTCTCCTTCTCCTTCTCCTTCTCCTTCTCCTTCTCCTTCTCCTTCTCCTTCTCCTTCTCCTTCTCCTTCTCCTTCTCCTTCTTCTTCTTCTTCTTCCTCCTCCTCCTCCTCCTCCTCCTTCTTCCTCCTCCTCCTCCTCCTCCTCCTCCTCCTCCTCCTCCTCCTCCTCCTCCTCTTCTTCTTCTTCTTCTTCTTCTTCTTCTTCTTCTTCTTCTTCTTCTTCTTCTTCTTCTTCTTCTTCTTCTTTGCTTTGAAGAGTCCATTGACTCTATTAAGAAATCAGTTGCCATTTTGTTTCCCTTGAGAAGCTACAGCCTGCAAAATCTCTCCTTGACAAACAGAGCTAATGTGATGCCGTAGATTTTATATTACAATGAGCCAACCTGACGGGGAGTCGTGGTTCCGAAGACTCATAATGACCTAGACTGATGGCAGAGCTGGCACTGGGCTTCTTCCTTGGTCCTGCCTGCTGTACTTCTGAATGGAGTTAACAGCTCTTGCTGACCTATAAAGCAGCCTTTGGAGACAACTCACGGTCCAGCTTGTGCCTGTACCACAAACAAGAAAATACACGCTGGAATAGAGGGAGAAAAGGGGACATAGCAAGTGGGACATATTGGTGTGTTGAGTTTATTCTGGTTAAAGAGATAACACGTTTTCAAGGGTTAATTCTTTTCTGATGGTGTGTGTGAGTTAGTGTGCATGCAAATGTGTGGAAGCCAGATCAAAGTCACTTTGGGGTGTTGTTCTACAGGAGTCATTTATTTACCTTGCCTTCTGAGACACTTTTTCACTGGAGCACAGGGTTCTCTGGTTAGTGAGGCTGTCTGATTAGGCTAGGCTGGCCGGTCAGCAAACTCCACGATCCTTTGGTCTCCATGTCCTCGGAGCTTAAGTACAGGCTGAGGATCCTGTACCCTTCTTGTATGGGTGATGGGATCCAGCTCGGCTCTCATAGTTGTTCAGCAAACACTTTACCAGCCGAGGCCTCTCCTCAGCCCTGCGATTAATTTTCAAAAGGTAAAGTGGTAGTGAAGGGTAGAGTTCAAGGCCCCGCTAGGAAAAAAAAATAAGAAAACCCCGAAAATATATTTACATGGGAGGTATTTTAAAAACGATTTCTTGAAAGACAGGCTAAACACTGACTATCATGTTCACTTTAAATGTGGAGATCAGATACCAAGTAAATCTTTGGTAAACCCCTTGCAATCTGGAAACAGCTCAGGAAAAACAGAAAGGAAACTTTAGAAAAAGCCACAGAGATGAGAGATGTGGGCTGACGGATGACAAGTTCCCAAGGGTAACTGCCACGGAGGTTTTCTGTGCAGACCTCAGGCTGCCTGGATGAGCTGACTGACCCTCAGCATGTGGTGCCGATCCACCAGCCTCTTACAGTCTCCCCCAGGACTCCTTTGCAAAGTACCATGCCTTTAGGCTTGTGTGTATTTCCTCCAACTTTTTGATTTGAAAAATTTCAGGCCTACCTATAGAAATGTCGAAAGAGCAAATTATTGGTAAGAAAGTTGCAGATATTCAATTCTTTTGCCCTAAGATACATCAGAGTGTAATTCCCAAGTGGAAAGCTGTCCTCCCACAATTCCACCCCGACAGCAGGAATTTCACATCAGTGTGACGTGATTGTGTCATTATACAGAACACACATTTCCCAGAGGGTTCTCTACAGGTCCCCATGCCCTCCAGTCTGTGCCCAACAGGAATCATGCTCCAGCTGTGGGTGGTGCTCAGTGGAAGTGAACCTGGTAGGCTTATGTCTGAGTTTAACACAACATTTGTAAAGAAAAACAAATAGACACTGGCCAAGGTATAGGGATGCTGTGTGTGCGTGCTGCCGCCACCAATAAATAACAGAGAGACTGAGCAAAAAGATGCTAAGTTTGAGCTCAGCCTGGACTATACAGCAAACCTGTGTGAGCCCAACGGTCAAAACACTAGATCTCACAAAATCCAAGCAAATAAAACAGCCTCTGTATTTGACTCACCTATGTCAATCAAATACAGTTTGCTGGTCTCATATACAGAAAACCATCCTGCCTTTTAAATTGAGGTATATGAAAACATGTATAATTTGAAAATGAACACTCATGTATCATAAGAAACAATTGTAGGGGGGAGGGTATGGGGGACTTTTGGGATAGCATTGGAAATGTAATTGAGGAAAATACGTAATAAAAAATATTTACAAAAAGAAACAACTATAACTTTGTTTTATGAAAAGAACCAACCATTTGTGTTAGTATGCTGAGGTTGTTGGCACCAAGTCTATGTGTTTTTTTGTTTTTTGTTTTCCTTTACTCTAGAACAAGGGTGAGGAGCTAGCATTTTCTGTAAAGGACCAGGTATAAATACAAATATCTACATATACAACAACACAATAGAAATATCAGTGTTTTAGGCTTGTGATGTGTTTCAGCTACCCAAGTGCCTTGTAGCATCTCAGCCAAAGCCATAGACAACACAGAAATGAACGAATGTGATTGTGCTTCAGCACATTTATAAAAGGTTGACATACCGTAAAATATTATTTTTCCTTTGAGTTTTGTTTATTAGATTGAGGCAGGGTTTCAAGCAGATCAGGAATTCAGTAGGTAGGCAAGAATGACCTTGAACCTCTGATCCTCCTGCTTCTACCCACAAAGCCTGGTCCAGAGTCCAAAGTCCCAGGCCAGGGCTTCAGGGAAAAACCGTGTCTTGAAAACAAAACCCCAACAGCAACAAAAAGGGTTTTGCCTCACGTGTATATGTGTGCATATGTGCAAGCATGTGTGTGTGTGTGTGTGTGTGTGTGTGTGTGTGTGCTGGGATAGAACTGAGGCCTGGCACATGTTAGGCAAGCCCTCCTAAACAACAGCCTCAGCCCTTTGAAGTTGTTCTAACTATTATCAGAGTCTTTACATAGCAAATCTATGAAGTATTTAAATATCTGTCATGACAGTGACCCTGCTTGTCAGGCCGGCCTAGTGAGTCTATGCGACAGAACTATGTCAGAGGATGTGACGGCTTCTGTAGATTCCATTAGCCATGCCACCTCTTCTTATCAAATTATCTGCCAGCTTGGTGCAGGACCTCAGCCTCGATTTTACAAGAACAGACTTCGAAAGATATGAGTCAGGAGGGTCCAGAATCTGTCCATCTGGGGTAACGAACTTGGCCCTCATTAGCAAATCTCCTGGGAGACTTCCAGTATCCTTAGGTGTCCCCTGGATGGAGGGAAGCCTGTCCAATCGGGGTGGTCCTGATGTCCCCTTTGCTACATTTTATTTACCGTGGTTACACCATCATTTGGCTTTGTTAAAACAGAGATTGGAATGGCTTCTTGACACTCGAGAATGGTGATGTGTGACTCATGGGACTTCCTCCGGAAACACAAGTGGGTTGTCCCACTAGTTCCTGCCAGAAGGTCCCAGCTTTCCGATGTACTCCAGGCACCTTCAGTATGCTTACAATCTTCCTAGATAGGATCTCAGTGTGAAGTGAGGAGTAATGGTTTGGACCCAGATCCAGGCATGTCTCTGCTTCTCTGAAGACAGCAGATGTGCCAGCCATCTTGGAGGCTCATTAAGAGGTCTCAGTTTGGAAGACATACAACCAAGCGAATGATGGTCCACTGCTAAGACTCAATGCCTGCCTGTGCACAGCCACTCACGGTTGTATGAGGGAATCTTTTATTAGAAATGTACTTCCATGACTGTATCCACTGCAAATTTCTAATGCCCCTCAATAAATCTCACATGTAGGTTTTAAATAAGGATCCTTCTCTCCGTTCAAGCTGGAGAAGACTGTGTCAGCCCTGAGGAACCAAACACTGTTATTATTGCTGCCATTCTCAAATCCTTATTATTTTCCAACATCTCAAATCAAATGCTGCGCTAATTTCCACAATACCCATTTTATTAGTTAAACAAATAAACCTGTAGTAGCAATATCATTAATAAATTAGCAAAATCCATCTGTAAGTGCATCCATTATGTTAAGTTTATGTTGCTCCTTATTTATAATAATATCGCCCTTCTCTGAAATATTTTACTCCACTAAAGGCATTAATTAAACAATCCACTTTTCAAATTTAAGGAAAAAAGATGGCTTGAATCCTGGTAATGTATTCCTTTGAAGTTTTATTTATTTATTTATTTATTTATTTATTTATGTATTTTGGAATGCAGTTTGGAGAAAGCAAGAATTTTCTTTTCCTCTGTGAGAGGGCAAGGCTGTTGGTAGTTCAGTTCCTTCCCTTCGCCAGCCTTCATGTCTAGCTCATGTTTCCATGCCCAAAGCATCATAAATAACCAATGAAGTAAAAGACTGTGTCTAAACACTAGGAGTCAATTTCCATAAACGCTCATGTTAAAAAATGCATGACTGGTGTGCTACAGTGTGGACTTGTTTCTCCCTCACCAGCATCAACCTCTGTGCCCTCAGGAATGAGTAAAAGGATCTCAAACCAGGAAGGTGGAGAGGAGCGAGCAGTAGGTGTGAACTGACCACTGCCCTCTGACCTGTAAACACAATAAAATGGTAGGAAGCTAGACAACCCCGCCCCCACCCTCCGCCCCCACCCCTCACCCCCCCAACAACGCCGCTGCCCATGACTCTGTTTCCACAATGGGTGACACAGCAGTGGCCGCCTCCATGACTCTCCGAAGCCAGAGAATACATATGTGGTGCTTACGCAGTGCCTTGGGCTTAAGCAACTGAACAAGAGCCTCTGCTTAGTATTGAAAAAGACTTAGAACAGCCACTGACTGTCATTACTGCTGCTGCTGTCCAAGAAAGCTGAGAATGGTAGCCAATACTTTCTGTTCTTTCTCACAATGCCTTAGTAAGTTCTATGTACGTTATTAGTTATTATTCGTAAGGTAGAATGTTGGTTTTATGAATACAGTTTTTTGTCGTGTGTACCCAAGTTTTCTTAAGGTCCCAGGACCTTTGCTTTCCTGTGCAGAGCTTCCGGCAGGAAAATTTTGCCTGGTTGGTCTGCTTTTAAACGAAAACCAGTATTCTTGCCGGCGTTTGCATTTTAAGGATTATTACCGGCAAAATGCTCAACAGAGCCGTGCAACACTCTTCATTAGAAAAGGGAAGAGTAGAGAATGTCAAAAACAATAATAAACTCCGCTTCAAGTCTCCGCTTCAAGCTTCAAGTTCCAGGCACCCTTTGAGACGTTTCGAAGCACAACACCGCCACCTCCTGGTAGCGTCTTGCCATCGTTCTCTCTGCCCGTTGATGGGGCTCTCTTCCATCCATTTGTGTTTCTGTTAGGACAGATCTAATCTGATTTGTAGCCTTGAAAACTTTAAGTAAAGTCTAGACAATGTCTTAGTCAATTTGAATTAAGATCAAAGAGTCTGAAAACAGAGGGCTTTTAACTGGTTCTGTTGTCGGAGAGGGACGTGATTTTGGTATCAGCAATCTTACCCGAGGCATTCTGTACGGTTGTTTTTCAAGTCGATTACTTACCTGCTATATAAGACTCTTATTTCTTGTATCCCAGGCAGGCCTGGAACGCACTGTGTAGCTGAGGATGACCTTGAACTTCGGATTCTTCTGCTTCCTCCTCCCAAGCCTGGGATTACAGGTGTACACCACCATGCCCAGTTGTTGTTGTTTTTGTTTGTTTGGTTGGTTTTTTGTTTTTTTTAGCTAGGGATTAAGCTGCAGCTATGTGTATGCCAGGCAAGCACTGTACAGCTGAGAAGCATCTCCGGTCCACTTTCCTAGAGCATTGCAAACATTTTTAACATCACTTGTGTCCTAGGAGGTGGTGGAGGCTCCTGCCACTAAGATGCTAAAACTGAGAGGGTTTGCCCCTCACTGCTCCACACTGACCACAGTCAGCCTGCTACATCTCCTGGCCAAGTGAGTCACAGGGGAGATTGGCTAATGGGGTTTTCCTTTTCTGTCCAGTAGAGGAAAAGAAGGCAGTGTAGAGGAAGGTGGTCCCAGCTCTGCTCTTACAAAAGACCAGGAGCCCCAAAAGATGGTGAATTGTAGTGAGAGTTTTGGTTTCTTAAAAAAATATATAGTTCTTTATGTGAATATATTTTTTATTTAATTCTCAAGTGGGGCTGCTTCAGGTTGTCCACAGCAATTAACTGTTATTGTCTCTAGGTGCTGTGTGTGTGTGTGTTTGTGTGATAGAAGACTCTGAAGAAGGCATCAACAGGAGATCCCAAAGAGGGCCTGTGGGGCTGGCTGATGCTCTTCCAGTTGCTTCCCCCACGGCTGCTGGTGGGTTTGCTATAGCTTGTCTTCTGTTTTTCTGGATGGTCAGATATTCTGATGACTAAGATTGGACTTACCCCCAAGGAATCCAAAGGCCCAAATTGGCAGGAAATAGGCCATAGAGGGCTACACCACACCCCCTTTCCCTCTAATCTTCTTTCTCTCCTATCCAGTGTTGGGGTTGAAAGGAATAAGGGTTGGAAGGGAGGTAGAGATATAAGAACCCGATAAAATAATAAGACAAATATGCCAATAGTGAATCCTCTGTTTGAGAAAAGGCCCAAGAATCTTGGCACTCTATGGGGTATCCAGCCGAAATGGGACATCACTGGCTCCTTCAAACAGCTCTGCTGCATCTGTCTTTAGCTGCAAACGGCTGTCCTCTCCTGTGGGCTAAAGAGCCTCCTGCAATAAACCAGTTCAGCCAGCTTAGACTATCAGAGCTAGTCAACAAGCACAGGCCAGAGGCAGGGCAAGAGAAGAAGAGGCTGTTGGCTTGGGTGAAGAAGAGAGCTGCCTTTGAAGGGTGCTCTCCCCACTGAAAGACTGCCTTGCCTTCAAGCCAGGGTCAATACTGCCTCTACCTTAGTGGAAAACAAGAAGGCTTAGCTAGTGGTCACATGATGGGGGTCCTCTGCTGCATCCGCTGGAGGAAGAACAGGTTGGGGGCATCTGGATCTGCATTGCCTTCACACAGGTTAACACAGAAGACAATGCTGTTCTGGCTAGGCTGCTGGAAGCTTCAAGGAGCAACTACTACAGATACTATGGGAACTGCAGACATCTGTGAGACAAGGTCTTGGGTTCAAAGTCTGGCTGCCATTGCCGAGCTGGAAAAGGCAGAGGCCACCAAACTGAGTTAATTATGGACCAGATCAGTTTCCTCTGAATAAATAAAATCTGTTCTTCAGTAGGAAAAAAAAGACAAAGAATATTCTCTCCTAAGGCTTGGGTGTGATGGAGAAACAAGAGAGAGTATGGTTGGGGGGGGGGGGGAGTCACAGATAAGCTGTACAGCTATGGAGAACATGGCCAAGAGAGTTGGTCCTAAAGCTGCCTAAGCAATAGGTAGGTGAGTGGGAGTTTTGCTGTTGTGTAATTCCTTTCATGGGGGTTAAGTGTTTCCAAGTGACTGGTTGACTGGAAGTGCACCTGGAGCCACCGATTTCACTCAGCAAGTTCTGCCATAGAGATATAGGCAAACAGTCAGTCTTAAGAAGAAATAGTTAACTGGAGGGCTGGCAGGGTGGCTCAGCAGGTGAAGGCACTTGCTGTCAAGTCACACGTCATGAACTCAGTCCTCAAGACATACCTGGTAGAACTTAAGAACAGACTTCTGCAAGCTGTTATCTGTTCATGGTGTATACATGTTTGTAAGTACACTGTAGTTGTCTTCAGACACACCAGAAGAGGGTGTCAGATCTCGTTACAGGTGGTTGTGAGCCACCATGTGGTTGCTGGGATTTGAACTCAGGACCTTCGGAAGAGTAGTAAGTACTCTTAACCGCTGAGCCATCTCTCCAGCCCGCATATTTGTACACACACATGTACACACACACTAACACACACACACACATGCACGCAGACACACATGCTAAATATAGTTAAAAAGAAATAGCAATGAAAATGAATGCAAAAAAATATATGCTTTTGTATCTCATTTCTGAAACACCCTGCAGGGGCTAGACTGGGAGTGAATTTCCATTCGCTGCCCCACCACACTTGATCCCAAACTCCATGACAGGAAAGGGACATGCATGCTCACAGAGCAACCCTACTTGTTTTCTTCTCCTTGATCCATGTACGGAGACGTGGGAGATATTGGAATAAGCAAGCAAGATGATCATATTTTCAAAGTCAAGCTGCTGCCTCTGAGGATTGACTCTCTATAGAAATATGTGTCTTCTTCATTGCGAGGTCATTGTATCATTCTGCAGCTACTAACATTAGCATGCAGAAAACTGATAGCAGTGTGAACAAGCTTATGGACATAAAGAAACCCAGGGCCACCCAGGGGCCCTCTCCTCTTTGGCTACAAGAAAAGCACCGCGTTTGTCCCTGTTTGCCCAGTCATTGCAGAATTCCTTGTCTAGAGGTGCTCCCGCTGGCTGGCTTCTGCTGTGCTCTGTCTGTTGCGATGGAGCCTTAGTTTCAAAATCACCAAAGTGATTGTAACCTCTTTAATGGGATTTCACATTTAGTGGCTAGGATTGGCTCTGACTCTGTTTGTAAAATTACATTTCAGAATTAACTCTCTGTCTTCTGTCTGTCTGTGAGAGGGAGGAGAAGGGGAAGGGGGAGGGGGAGGGGGAGGGAGAGGGAGAGGGAGGGGGAGAGAGCTCACGGGTGCCATGGCTGCATGCGGCAGTCAGAGGAGATGAGAGAACAGCTTGCTCGCCTGCTGTGTGGGACAGGAGACTGAACTCTTGTCACCAGGGTTGATGAGCAGCTCCTCCCATGTAGTCATCTCTTAGGCCCAGGTAGAATCTTATCTGAGGATCTTGTTTTATCTCTTCCCTCACTTGAGAGATTAATGCAAGTACAACACATACTTGTGAATCTTGACTATGATTTTTCCTCTCAGACCCTTTAGTGATATTAGAAAGAAGCCAAGAAAGTCCCCTAGGAGCCTTGTTCTCTTCTGTGTTTTGAGAGGCATTTGCACCAGACACCATGTTTAGAACCCCGGCCCTCTCTAAAGTGGAGAAAGCAAATGAGACAGAGGACTGTCTGTCTCCCAGCATGGTTTCTTCTTGCCTGGCTCCATGCTCACCTACTGGTCCAGCTTCTCCTCAAGTGAAAGGACTGTTCTGCTGGAAGGCCCCTCAGAGTCAGCATGTCACCTTGCACTGCCCCTGGGTCTGCAATGTTGTGTGAATGAATATCAGTAGACGTTTGGCTTCAGAGTGGGTCAGTTCTGCTTCACCTTGCAGCTTTCCCCTGGCTAGGTATGGGCTCCTATGACGTTGATGGAGGTTTCTGTCTACTTATCACCAAGGAAGAGGTGCCATGAAGACTGCATGGACTAATGCATATCATACCTGGAATGTAACAATTGCTTCTTCAGTCTCACTTGAGGGAAAATCTCAAAGCCCTGAGTCTTCTATGCCCCTGCTGAACTGTGGCTATGCATTAAGCCTTTGGTAGCAATATATGAAAGCCATAGTCGACAGAGACAGCTGTGCCACATGGACCTGCTTAGGCCTTTAAAGCTTGAGAGGGCAGTGGACTGCAGTGGGTAATTTCCTCAACGAGCACCCCAGACCATAACTCTTCAGTGACTTGACTTGGGGGAAATCTCAAAGGCTCCCAGGGTGGAACTCTAAGAAGGCATTTTGTGTTGAACCCAATGCTGCTGAGTAAGAAGAAGTTCTGGGAAGCGTGAGGGTGAACTGAGTTGGGGGACATTTTCCCAGTTACCTTCAAAGTGTGCTCTGTGGGGAGGGCCGATTGTCCCGTGAGGAAAGTCTTCGCTCCTCTGATGGGCTCTGTGTCCCATGGGCTGTCTTTACTCCTCTACTCTTCCAATGAGCACTTTAGCCTCCAGCAGATGCTATGACAGAAGCAGGACCCAGGCCTCTTAACGCCCCAGAATCACAACCATCTTTCATGGTACCTCACAGAGGAAGCAAGATAAATAATGTCCATTCACTTCTTTCTCAAAAGTAAGAATGTCTATAAGCCTGGAAGAATGAACTCTGAAATTTACATCTTAGGCACAGAAAAATGAATTGTAGCTACATGAACTAATAGACTAAAAGGCATTGCATGTAAATACAATGGCGCCCACCTGTGATTCCAGCACAGGTAAAGCTGAAACAGGAAGACTGTCATGGGTTGAGGCCAACCTGGGCTACACAGTGAAGTCCTGTCTCAAAAAACCAAAACCATATGAAAAGCAGATCAAAACAAGGAAGGAAAAACAGAACTCGCAGACGTTATAACTAGGTTTTGATGACTGTGGACATTTTGCTGATTTTGTTGTGTTGTTGATGTTTTGACTTCAAATATCCAGCAGAGGGCATGCAAGGAATTGGTTTAGTTGGGTGTACTATGGACGGGCAAAGAAAATGCAAAGGGAATGTGTGAATTCTGAATTACAGTCCTCAGACAGGGAAACGCTTGCAATATATTGCAGGTTGTTGCTTCTTTTGTTCCTAGCCTTTGTTTAAAACACTTGGCTCATTTCTCTTTAAGTCTATGTATAAAACACACACGACAGCATGAAGTAAAATCAATGATTTATACTCAGGTTGACTGGTTACTTGTCTGTCGCTGTGATAAAACGCCACAAACAAGGCACTCATGAAAGAAAGTGTTTATTTGGATTTATGGATCCAGAGGGCTAAGAGCCCATTACAGCAGGAAAGTATGGCAGCCAGTGAAGACACGGAACAGAAACCGAGGACTCACATCTTAAACTGCAAGCACAAGCAGGAAAAAGAGAGAGCACATGGAAACGGCTCATCTTTAAGCTCTTAAAGGTGCATGCAGTAATATACTTTCTCCAAAAAGGCAGCATCTTCTAAGCCTCCCCAATAATACCACCAACTGGGAATTATCTTAGTTAGGATTTTATTGCTCTGAAGAGACACCACGACCATGGCGACTCTTTTTATTTCTTCTTCTTCTTCTTCTTCTTCTTCTTCTTCTTCTTCTTCTTCTTCTTCTTCTTCTTCTTCTTCTTCTTCTTCTTCTTCCTTCTTCTTCTTCTTCTTCTTCTTCTTCTTCTTCTTCTTCTTCTTCTTCTTCTTCTTCTTCTTCTTCTTCTTCTTCTTCCTTCTTCTTCTTCTTTTCTTCTTCTTCTCCTCCTCTTCTTCTTCTTCTTCTTCTTCTTCTTCTTCTTCTTCTTCTTCTTCTTCTTCTTCTTCTTCTTCTTCTCCTTCTTCTCCTTCTCCTCCTTCTCCTCCTCCTCCTCCTCCTCCTCCTCCTCCTCCTTCTCCTCCTTCTCCTCCTTCTCCTCCTTCTCCTCCTTCTCCTCCTTCTCCTCCTTCCCCTTCCCCCTCCCCTTCCTTTCCCCCTCCCCTTCCTCCTCCTCTTCCTCTTCCTCTCCTTCTCTTCCTCCTCTTCCTCCTCTTCCTCCTCCTCCTCTTCTTCTTAATTATTTATTTATTTTTATGTATATGGGTACACTGTCGCTGTCTTCAGACCCACCAGAAGAGAGCATCAGATCCCATTACAGATGGTTGTGAGTCACCATGTGGTTGCTGGGAACTGACCTCAGGACCTCTGGAAGAACAGTCAGTGCTCTTAACCACTGAGCCATCTTTCCAGCCCCACTATGGCAACTCTTTTTTTTTTTTTTTTTTTTGGCTTTTCGAGACAGGGTTTCTCTGTGTAGTCGTGGCTGTCCTGGAACTCACTCTGTAGCCCAGGCTGGCTTCGAACTCAGAAATCCGCCTGCCTCTGCCTCCCGAGTGCTGGGATTAAAGGCGTGCGCCACCACGCCCGGCCTTTCTTTTTTTTTTTTTTTTTTTTTTGGCAACTCTTATAAAGGAAAACATTTAATTGGAGCTGGTTTGCAGTTCAGAGGTTTAGTCCATTATCATAGCATGGCAGTGTGCAGGGAGGCATGGTGCTGTAGAAGTAGCTGAGAGTTCTACATCCAGATCTGCAGGTAGAAGGCAAAGAGTGAGACACTGGGCTTGGCTTACACATCGGAGACCTCAAAGCCCAGCCCCACAGTGACACACTTCCTCCAACAAGGCCACACCTACTCCAGCAAGGCCATAGTAGTGACACTCCTAAGAGCTTATGGGGGGCCATTTTCATTCAAACCACTCTAGCAATCAAGTTTTCAAATGTTTGAGACTATGGTCACATGTCATTCAAACAACCACAAGGACAAACCTGAAGAAAACACCAGATACAAGCACATAACATTGTACCCACAATAAAGCAAGCCTCCTTCCGATGGAAACGTTCAGACCGCTGCAGCTCCCTCAGCAGAACAACACCGTCCGCTGGGTTTACAATCACAGGCTTAGGAGGTAGGGTGAGAAGATTTCAGAATCAGCCTAGAGGCTGAGCATGACTGAGGACTGGTTTAGGAGTTAAAAATAAACAAGAATTGGCAAGATGTGTGTGTGTGTGTGTGTATGCATGCATGTATGTGCACGTGTATATTTTCTATTCATACATCTGTATAGATATGCACATATATGTGTTTATGTACATGTCTCTTTCCCTCTTTTTTTTTTTTTTTTTTGGTGTGATCTTGAGACTTACCTACATCAGCACAACATTTAACAAATGTCTACTGCAACATGTAGTTTTTGCTGTCCTGCTTTAAGCTCTGGGGGTGGGGGGTGGACTGTACTACCAACCCCACCCAGGTTCCCTCGGATCTGTGGATAACACACACACACACACACACACACACACACTCACACTCTCACAATTTTCAACCTGCCTTATAACTCAACTGCTTGATGCTTCTAATGTGCCACCCGAAGAAATAGCCTATGGCCTCTCCTCCCAAGATCCCAAGATCTAACATGGCTGGTTACCTTTTCTCCATCCAAAGCATGGTGAAAATACTCCTTCCTTCCCTGCTTCTGCTAAGCTTACCTGCAGGGACCCAGAAGGCCTGCCTATTTCATCCAGCTCATTGGCCGCTAGTATCTTTATTGATGGATCAAGAACCAATTGGGGAACAGACCTTAGCATTAGAACCACCCCCTATAGTCTACAAAGTGCTACTTTTTACATTAAGCACTTGAAACACAATTTTTATCATATAGTCACCCTACAAAGATTGCTATAAAGGTGACTAAACACCTGGGGACATTTCTTCATGAGTTGCTAAAACATTTCTAAAACATTTCCATGTGTTTAGGAGCAAAGCCCCAATGCCTTTTGTTCTGGCCTTTGTCTTCCAAGCATGTTCACATAGCAGCTTGGCTTGGAAAGATGGAGAACATGTTTGCTTCTGGAGCAAAGGCAGCATGCCTACTATCCATCACAGTAAGATCCAGGGTCCTCGAATAGAGAGTTTCTCTTCTAAAACGAAAATGGTTGTTCCATTCAACTTGGAAACACGAGGAACCCATGCCACTCTGCCACTCCTGTTGCTTGCTTCATGACTATGATAATGAAGCCTTAAGTCTCTTGACCAGGATCTTATCAGCATCCACGACACTGTGACAAGTCACCTGTTTAGATGTCAAGAAGGAAAATGTCAGGTCCTTCACAGTTCTTGAAAATATGTAAATAACTATGTAAAATAGCTTTCAGAACAGATCTGGATTCCTCCAACTCACTCCAAGTGCAATGACCAATGAAGAAGTTAAGCAACTTGAGTTGGAGTCAAGCTGTGTCTGGACCCTTGAGTCACCATTTCATCCCCCTGCCCATTGCATCAGATGGTGACACTCGGCTAAACGTAAAGAAAACTCAAAGAGAATACTATTTATCAGGATGATTAGACAATCGGTCATACTAAGAGAATGTTTTCTATTGGAACATTAGGACTTTAGCAAAAAGTATTCCCAGGCTAATTTATTTATTTACATTTCTCCTGAAAAGAATGATGGGCTTTTCTTCCTCAGTGATGTTTTCATAGAAAAATGCAAGTTCATTGGCTGCACTGAAGACTTGTGGTAGACGGTAAAAGAAGAACTACATCACCAACCAACAACCCTTGGGAAGGCTATGTGTGCTGAGCCAAGCTGTGTGCACAGAGCTGTGTGCTCAGAGCTGTGTGTGACAAGCCATGTGTGCTGAACTTCATGCTCTAAGCAGCATGCGCAGACCTGTGTACACAGAATTGTGTGTGCCGAGCTGGTGTGTTACTCAGAAATCCTTCCTCGTTTTCGTGTCTGAGGTGATGGAACCCCAGATGGACAGTGTAAGGGGGGCTAGCTCCTGTTTAAGGTAGACAGAGACAAGGTTGTAAATTGATAAGGTAAATATGAGAAACTAATTCTGCACAGATGCCCCTTCCTGATAATGGAGCTGTTAGGTGTATTTGGTCAGTGGGAGAAGTTAGAAGTGAAGGACCATTGAGCAGCTGAATAGCATTCAGCAGTCACTGAGAGTTAACAGACCAAGACAGCAGGGGTTGAAATAGCTTCTCAGAAACCGAGAACACTTGATTTAAAGTCCTGTCAGGGGTGTTGCTTTGTTTTGGACAGTGCTCTTACTTAAGTCTCAGTCAATAAAGCACACACTCTTTCTTCCTTCCTTCCTTCCTTTCTTTCTTTCTTTCTTTCTTTCTTTCTTTCTTTCTTTCTTTCTTTCTTTCTTTCTTTCTTTCTTTCTTTCTTTCTTTCTTTCTTTTTGGTACAGCATGTGTGTGCCACTAAACATCTTCTGGACAAACAGAATCCTTCTGCAGGACACTTTGGTCCATTGAAACTAGTTCAAAAAAGCAGCTACTCTGACCAGTCCAAGAGGAAAGGTGACTCTGCCCTTACATGGTTTCCAGTCCCATAAGGGGATCGAACATACAAATGAATAATGATGGTAGAGTGTGATGTGGGAAGGACATCTGTGAGTTGCCGAAGCCCCAGAGAGCATTGTCACTCTGATCTCACAGTAGGCAGCATACTGTGCCTCGATTTCTTTATGTCCTGAGACAAGGGTAGTCCCTTATTTGATTTGTTCTTTCCATGTGATCAAATGACTCAGTCAGATGGTCTTTTTTTTTTTTCCTTTTTTTCATTTTACTTCATGAAGGAAACAATGTAAATGACACAGGGAATTTTTGCCTCCTTGAGATATTTTCTATAATTGTATCACAAATCAAATAATCTATGCAGATAATGTCATGGCTGCTGATCAATGGATTTTTTTTTCTATGAAGACAGTTTGCTTATTGATTTTGTCCCAGGTGTACTAGCGACTGGCTTACTTTCTGACATGAGGTTTAGCTTGAGCCTAACAGATGAGACACTGGAGACTTGGTGACCATGAAGGTCCTGAAACATCTTTAAACCCTAACAGCTTGTTCTGTTCTGTGTGTACCCGGGATCCCCAGGACTGGTGCAGATTTGGGTTCCACAGAAGCATAGAAGTTGCTGGTTCCTCCTGGCATCATAACCACTATGAGCTCATCTTCTAGGTCTTTGTGGCAGTGCTGAGCAGTTTCATAAGTGACTAGAATGACTCGTCCCTGGCTTTCTGAGAGGGGATCTTCTGAGCCAAATGCCCACACACTTACACTTCATTTCTTCAAACTTCTCCAACGTTCCATTAGGGCTCTCAAATATAGCAAGGACCTTATTCATTTGTCTTCTACCCAGGTCCTAAAAGGTGACCCTCCTGGTTAGTGTTTAGTCAACTTGACACAAGTCAGAGTTATCTGGGAAGAAGAAACCTCAGATGAGGAAATTCCCCATCAGATTGCCCTTAGGCAACCCTATAGGGGATTATTTTCATAGAGGATTGATGTGGTAGGGTTTAGCCCACTGTGGGCAGTGCAATCCTTGGTATGTCTTCCTGGATGATAAAAGAAAGCAGGCTGAGCAAGCCATAGGCACAAGCCAGTAAGCAGCACTCCTCCACAGCCTCTGGTTCAGTTTCTGTCTCCAGGCGACTGCCTTGAGTTCCTGCCCGGACCTCCCTCAATGATAGACTGTGATCTGGATAAGCCAGATAAACCCCTTTCTCCTCAACCTGCTCTTGTTTTATCTCAGCAATAGAAAGTAAACTACGGTCATGACTTTGCCTATGTAAGAGATTGAAGACTGCCTTATTTTCTTTAAGAACAACTGGAAAGTTTGGGGCTAGAGGATTTTAGTGGATTCCAAGAAGGAATTACCCTAGTTTATCTGAGTGCAAGGCAGACAGATGAGTTTCAGGGGGCAAGAGAAAAGGGCAGGGATCAAGGACCAGAGAGGGAGGAAGGAATGACACCAAGACAGGATTAAGGAAGGGAGCCCGCAGAGGATGTGTGTGTTTAAGATGGCCGTGGTGGTAATGCTATAAGGTACATTACACCACAGTTGCTCACTAGAGCTTCACAGGTGGCTTCCAGCTCTGTAGCTGAGACAACAATGAAGGTGAAAAGAAGACAAAGACAATGAGAATGGGCTTGAAAGCCACTGACTAAAGGAAAACGACCCTTCCAGGGATGGAGAGATGGCTCAGTGGTTAAGAACACTGGCTATTCTTCCAGAGGACTGAGGTTCAATTCCCAGCAAACACATGGCAGCTGAAAACTGTCTGTAACTCTTGTTCCAGGGGATCCGACACCCTCATACAGACATATATTTATATAGTCAAAACACCAATACATATTTAAAAAATAAAAATACATTATTTAAAAAATGTCTTTCTGAATTGATTCAAGAGGTAAGAGGGGGAAGATAGAAAAAAAAGATAATGAGGCTTCTGATTGGGATGTCTAAGTGACAACTAATGAAACAGCAGCCAAACAAAGAGAACACAGAGAACAAAAAGCTATAGGCTTATGAGCTGAGCACAAGCCTATCATCAATGTGGAAGATCTGCGTGAAGATACTCAGCGCAAGCTGAGAGGATGCAGACCTGAAGCTGAGAACCGACCAGTGCAGGTGTGGAAACATTAGCAGGAGAAAACAGAAGAACCCACCACCGTCGTTAGTTAGGATGTCTTCCCAGACCCAGTGGTTATGAAAGCCTTAAAATGCTGTGTTTATACAGAACACTAAACCTTCTCTTGACAGGCACTTGCTGAATCCCTGTTGTTTATATTGATTAAAATTGAGAATACATGACAACGATAGAGGCCAGAGCATGGGACTCTACAAAATAAAGACTGCACTTGGAAACCACGGGGAAGTGGAGTGTACACTATAGTACACACCCTGTGTGCTGGATAATTTTATGTCAGCTTGATACAAGCTAAGGTCATCTGACAGGAGGGAACTTCATTAAGAAAATGCTTCCATAAAATCAGGCTATATGAAAGACTGTAGGACATTTTCCAAATCTGTAATTGATTGGGGAGGGCCCAGCCTGTCGTGGGTGGTATCATCTCTGCAGGTAGTCCTGGAGAATATAAGAAAGCAGGATGAGCCAGCCATGGGGAGCAAGCCAGTAAGCAGCACTCCTCCATGGCCTCTGCATCAGCTCCTGCCTCCAGGTTTTTGGCCTCTTTGAATTCCTGCACACCGCTATTTCCAGGCTTTTACAGAAGCATCAGGGAAGTTAAACTCAGGTCTCATGGTTGTGCAGCAAACTCTTACCCACTGAGCCATCTCCTCGGGGTCCTGATTGATTTATGTATGTCTGTAGTTTTCCAACCACCAGCTATGGAAGAGACTATTCTTTCTCTATATGTGTTCTTATGAAAGACCAGTCGACCCTGTACATGCACGAGTTTATCCTAGACTCTATTCTGTTTAATTTAGGTATAGATCTCTGTGCCAGCACCATATTACTTATGTTCCTTCAGTTTTTGTGAGAAATTTTGGAAATTTTTGAGACCAGGAAGTAAGAGACATCCAACTTTGACCGTGGCTAGTCTGTATCCTCCGAGAGTACACAGGAATTTTAAGATGGGATTGACCCATAAACAGCCACCAAACCCAGACACTATTGCAGATGCCGATAAAAGCTTGCTGGCAGGAACCTGATATAGCTGTCTCCTGAGAGGCTCTACCCGTGCCTAGCAAATCCAGAAGTGGATGCTCACAGCCATCCATTGGACGAAGCACAGGGCCCCCAATGAAGGAGCTAGAGAAAGTACCCAAGGAGCTGAAGAGGTTTGTAGCCCCGTAGGAGGAAAAACAATATGAACTAACCAGTACCCCCAGAGCTCCATGGAACTAGACCACCAATCAAAGAAAACACATGGTAGGACACATGGCTCTAGCTGCATATGTAGCAGAGGATGGCCTAGTCGGTCACCAGTGGGAGGAAAGGCTCTTGGTCTTGTGAAAGTTCTATGTCCCAGTATAGGGGAATGCCAGGGCCAAGAAGCGGGAGTTGGTGGGTTGGGGAGGCGGGGAGGGGATAGGGGTTTTAGGAGGGGAAACTAGGAAAGGGGACAACATTTGAAATGTAAATAAAGAAAATATCTAGTAAAAAAAAAAGGTGGGATTGAGATATAGCTCAAAAGTAGATTGTTTACTTATCATAAGTACGGTCCTGAGTTTGACCTCCAGCAACACACACCACACCACACCTATACACACCACACACACACACACACACACACACACCCCTGATACCACTGAAATTTTGACAGGGATTGCACTAAACCTGTAAATCAGCTCCATGTTATTGATGTCTCAAAACTATTAAGTCTTCTAGTCTACAAATGAAGGTTTTCTTTAAGGACTTTCAGCAATATGTTGCATTATCTACTACATAACCCGTCTGTATTATTTCACCATCTTAAGAATGTTCCGTGTATGAACGGCATCTAGCACATGACTTTTCACAATTAGCTTTTTAAATAAGTATACTTCTTTCAAGAACAGCCGTATTATTCACCAGAGTGTTTATTTTTAATTTAATTTTATTGTTGAGTTGTATTTAGTGGAATGAAGGTACCTGTTGTAAGTGTTACCTGTTGTAGGTATTTTGTTTGTTTCTGTTTGGGGCTATTACAGATACAAGCAGCTGTGTCATTCATGCACATATTTGATGTGAACACGAGATGGAATTTTGTTGGAATAAATGCTCAAGATTGCAGTTGTTGAACCATCTGGGAGACACTGTTAACTTTCTAAGAAGCTGCTTAATAGAACACAAGTATGTTTAGCAGGCTTTGCCTAACTCTCACCAGAGTTCACGCTCTGTTAATAGCACTGTGGAGTGTACATCTCCCCCGGACTTGCTCTTCCATGAACTTTAGTGTGCTGGCTAGTTTTTATGTTAACTTGACACCAGCTACAGACATTCTGGAAAAGTGAATCTCACTTGAAAAAATGCTACATCAGATTCATCTGTGAGAAAGCCCGTGGTGCATTTTCTCAATTAATTACCAACACAGGAAGGCCCAGCTTGCTGTGGGTGGTGCCATGCCTGAGCAGGTGCCCCTGGGTGATATAAGGAAGCAGACTGAGGGAGCCATGAGGATTAAGTGTCCTCTATGGCCTCTGCATCAGTTTCTGACCCAAGGTTCCTGCCCTGTTTGAATTCCTGTCCTGATTTCCCTCATGATGGAGAGTATAAGGTAAAAATGAACCCACTTCTGGAGGAGGAGCCTCAGGGAATGCTGGGAGCAGGAATGGAGCTGGCCCAACCAAGGCACTTGCCACCAAGCCTAAACATATGAGTTTGATTCCTGGGACTCACTTCTCACTTTAGTCAGAATGACTGTCATCAAGAAAATAGCTGACAGTCAATGCTGGTATCTCTCCATATGGCTGCTGAGGAGGCTACCACCACAGTTCACCTCATCCATTTATTTGAGCGTCAAAATTTCAAACCTGTAGTAGATCATGGAGTTAATTTTCATCAAACTATGTAGGAATTTATATGATTCCTAAAGCAAGATGTCCTTGTGAGGACCACCCTGCTGCCACCACTCACAAATTACAAATATGATACACTAGAGATTCTTCATCAAGCTCACAAGGCAAAGTAAAGGAAGACAAGGCTGAAGGACTCAGGAATAAATATCAGTGAAACAGAAATTGCATTCTTCTGTGAAGAAGATTATAAGAGATCCAGAGCTAGTCCCATCTCGTCCCGGTGAAAGTGTCTTTGCATACCTTTATTCCACAAGTGATTTTCAAAAATTGTCAAATACATCTTTCAAAAGCAAAAACAAAAATAAACATTTCCTCCCCAAATTGGTTTTGGTCTTGCCCTTTATCACAGCATTAGAAAATCTAACTTTAACAATTAGCTTTCCAAGATTTCTCTGTGCCCACTCATGAAACAGTACCCCATACTTACTGCTGAATAAACACTGTGCTGTGTGAGGCTAACCCTGTATCAGGTCATCAAAGGATCTGTTCATACTCTAACGTGCATCATTTTAGGCACGGAGTGTCAGAAGCAAACCTTCCTTTGGGTAAAATCCTTCGGGAAGGTCTCGCTGAACATCAAGGAATTTGAATGTTTCCGTTCAGACGAATGAAGAAATGCTCTAACAAAGGGCCGAGACGTAGGGCTTAGCCCAGTTGAAATGTATTCTCTTACAGTTTGGGAGACTAGTAACTAGAATTGGGGTGCCGTCAGCATTAACTCTTGCTGGAGGCTATGGGGAGACTCTGTCCTGTGCTTTCCTCTTGGCCTCTGTGATTGCTGGCAGCAGTCCTTGGCAGGCTGATTTGTGCAGGAGTGCCTCCAACCTTCACCTTCATGTTCATTCATGTGTCTCTTTATCTCTCTGCCTCTGTCTGTCTGACTGTCTATTTGTTTTTGCCAATCTGTCTCTCATAGAAAGAGACACAGAGCCGGGCGTGGTGGCGCACGCCTTTAATCCCAGCACTTGGGAGGCAGAGGCAGGCGGATTTCTGAGTTCGAGGCCAGCCTGGTCTACAAAGTGAGTTCCAGGACAAGCCAGGGCTACACAGAGAAACCCTGTCTCAAAAAACCAAAAAAAAAAAAAAAAAAAAGAAAGAGACACAGAGAGACAGATAGGAAGAGGCACAGACAGATAGGAAGAGACACAGAGAGAAAGACAGAAACACACACATACACACACACACACACACACACACGAGAGAGAGAGAACACACACACACGAGAGAGAGAGAGAGAGAGAGAGAGAGAGAGAGAGAGAGAGAGAGAGAGTTGGCAGATAAGACCCTGTAATCGGTGAGCAGAGACAGGTAAGAGCATTTTGCACAGGGTACTAAGCCTAAGCAAATGTTCACCTCATCTCCAAAGTGAACCTTAAATTGAACCCATGCAACAGGCGTGACCTTCCTTAGAAATACAAACCTTTCTGAGCCAGGAATGAAGCCAAGGTTTCAGGGCCCCAAATCTAAGCTTTCCTCCACTTTTTAGCTGGATAGCTTCCAGGTACACACAATCTGGAGCTGCCCTGCTGGATCGCCACCTGGATGTGTGAACTATCTGGCAATATCAACCGTGTTTCATACGCTTTGCTCACGCTCCTACCCCCTCCCACTTAGAGCTGAAACACAATACTTCTTTGCCTCCATTTGTGGACAACCCTGAAAGCAACTGCACTGGGTTTGCTGTGATTGAACATGGCAGGAGCTTGCACAGAGACAGCTCTGCATGGTTTCCTTGCTGGGAACTCTTGCTCATCTCAAATTTTCCATGGATGCTGCCTCTGCGTCTCCTTAAAGCCTTGTTTCTAGCCATTGCTAATGTGCAGCTTGCCCTCTGGTCCCTGGAGTCTGTTTCAGGCAAGGAGAACTGCAAACTTCTCATCTTGAAGAATCATTTCCTCTAAAGCCACACTAGTCTCCCAACGACCAGGCTGTACCAGTTCTCTAGTTTTTGCCAGTTCTGCTTAAAATCTATTTTATTTAAGTACTTTCTTTGCAAAATGCCATCATTGACAACAGGTAATGTCGGGGGAAGCTACTGAAACACTCAAGATATTTTTGTTTTGCTTCTCATATACTTAGTTTAGGAGGTATGGAGTCATCGGAGTAATTGTTGAGTGTATAGCTTTAAACATCTAACATTTCTTTTTGTTGAATTTAAAATCCTCTTTTTAAAGCTATTTTTCTATTGTATATTCCAGGCAGAGCTGAGGGAGATTTGGATTAAGGTGGAGTTATAAAGAAGTTGGTGAATTAGCATCCATATAGGAGTTAGTAATGGCAGGATCCGTGTTGACAGAATGGGGTGGGAAAGGGAAAACACAAAGGGCCCCCTGGATTTCTGCGGGCTTCATTCATGGAGCCAGGAATCCCTGCAGGAGAAACAGATTGTGTATTATGTGGAGACTTGGTGGGAGGCATAGGTAATGTTGGATGTTTTGGGTAAGACTTTGAGCTATACTCACCAATGTGGGAGAAAGTGCCAGGTCAGCAGCTAAATACTGGATTGTTAATACATAAATGATTTCTAGGGCCACAAGGATGATAATTTGGAAGAATGGAATGAGAAGAGAATGACAAGGTTGATCTACATTAAATTCAAATCTTAGAGCCCAGTTGGGTAAGTCAGCAGCAAGGCTTTCAGTTATCCATAATTAGGAAAACCGAGACTTACCCAAACAACAGAAGGTCATGTAATGGGGACTGGGAGATGGCTCAGGTGGTAATGTATCTGCCTTGCTAGCATGAGGACCTGGGTTCAACCCTCAGAACTCATTTTTTTTAAAAAGCCAGGCATGGTGGCACATATTTAAAATCTCAGTTCTAAGAAAGCAGACACAAGTAAAACTCTGGGACTTGACAGCCAGGCTTACTTGGTTAGTTGGATAGCTTACTTGGTTAGTTGGATAGCTTACTTGGTTAGTTGGATAGCTTACTTGGTTAGTTGGATCGCTTACTTGTTAGTTGGATAGCTTATTTGGTTAGTTGGATAGTTTACTTGGTTAGTTGGATAGCTTACTTGGTTGGTTCCAGGCCAGTGAAAGACCCTGTGTCAAATCAAGATGCCTGAGGAATGACACTTTATGTGATGGGATAGCTCATTGGGACTGTAGGCTAGGGTTGATTAGATTCAGCAGTTGAACAATACCATCAATTTCTTCCTCTCTTTCTACTTATGGCCACTGCTTTTATGTGGTGTTAGCTTCCTGTGGGATGGACAGAGGGCTGAGGTCTTTATTATCCATGACACATAGAAGGGGAAAAAGGAATGTGTTTATTCTTCTCTCAAAAAAAATGTTTTCTTTTTCCTTAAAAGTTTCAAGAAAAGCTTTTCATTTTGCTGGATAAAATTGTGCCAACATACTCATGTCCGACCCCAGATTTGGTGTCCTTGGAATGAGGTTATACTGATTGACATACACTGAGAGAGGAGTCTTGTTCGTCCTTGTTCCTTGGTTGGAGCAGTGAGTCCTGAGGCTCCAGGATCTGAACGATTCTAGTTTCATGTCTCAAAATAAGGTAGCCTGCATTTGGGAGAAACAATCGCAACACATACCAGAACCAAGAAAAGGAAATGGATTGAAAGAGGCTGGGACTCAAGAAGAAATGAAGAGTTTCCCCTATCATCTTCATGTTCAGAAAGAGAGCTGTGGCTGATTGGGTAGTTCCTGCTGACCAGCCAGTAGGCTTGGTGGTTCCAAGGGGGCACAGTGGGAACAGAGGGAAATGAGAGGGGGGTGGGGGAAGAAGGAGAGAGAGAAGGAGGGAAGGGGAGGGGGAAGTAAAGGGAGAGGGAGAGAGAACGTTTTTGAGAGATGGGGGTGGTAGAGATGTAGTCTGCAGTGGAGAAAGCATTGACCTGCATGTGTATATACTTGCTCTGAACATAGAAACAGACATTTCTATTTAAATTTATTTATTTAAATACCTATTGAAATAATCTACTACAGAGAGGTGGGTTCTATATGAGTGGAAGAACAGCATGCTTAAGCATGTAACACAGTGTGTAGGATGCTGCTGGACCAGCATCTTGACAAACTGCCTCACAGAGCCCACAATGACAGTAGGCTCCATGGTTGTAATGAAGATTATTAGAGACTGGAGACCTTCGATCCAGTCAAGTAGTAGTTTTCCTGTCTGTACAACTTGCCTTAATAAGGGCCAATTTCTCTACAGTGCAGCAAGGTGATTGGAGTTTACCAGATTTTATTTTATGTTTTATAAAAAAAACCCCTAGAACTTTGAAGTTTCCCATCACAAAGAACTGATTTATCATTTCTCCTCCTCCTCCTCCTCTTCCTCCTCCTCCTCCTCTTCTTCTTCTTCTTCTTCTTATTATTATTATCATTATTATTATTATTATTATTGTGAATGCATGCAGGTGCCCGTGGATGTCAGAAAGGCCTCAGTTTCTTGGAGCAGGAATCACAAGTATATGTGGATGGTAGGGGCCAAGCTCTAGTCTTCACAATGGAGCATCAAGCTCTTAGCCTCTAAGCCATCTCTCCAGCCCCAAGAAATGATGTGTGTGTAAGAAAGAAATGCCAGTTTTCTTGAATCTGTCATTAATACATATGAATTATCATGCTATATCCTATGAATATTATAAAATGATTATAAGTTGAAATGGTTCTCAGCCACTCACACTGAAGTCCTGGGAAAGGACGAAGAGTGAGGACACGTCAGGAAACAACTCAGAAGGGCAGTTAAAGTGAAGAGCCTGAGATCACAGTTTCACACTTAGTCATGAGGAGGAGGGGAATGGAAAGAAACAGTCGACATGCGGAAGCCTCCAAGTGGTTGAAAATGGTGGCCATGGCAACGGTGATTTAGGAAGCAAGAAGGAGAAGGGATAGGAAGAAACACAAGTCTCTAAATTATTGGATTTTTAAGTCTCCCCTCCCCTCCCCTTGTATTTGTGTGTGCGTGTGCGTGTGTGTATGTGTGAGGGGGGTAATGAGGGAGGGGAGAGAGAATAAAGATGTGTGAATATGTGAGGACAGGTGCACACAGACCACAGCTCAAGTGTGGGGGTCAGAAGCCAACCTCCTGGGTCCGTTCTTGCCTTCCCCGTTGTTTGAGACACAGGGTCCTGCTCTTTCGCTCTCTACCGTAGGCTAGCTGGTGGGCAGCTTCTGGGGACTGTCCTGTCTTGCCTCCCATCCTGCTGTAGGACACTGGGACACTAATGCATCCAGCTTTATGTGGTTTCTAGGAATCCGAATTTAGATCCTCACACTTACCCAGCAAACACTTTACCTACTGAGCATGTCCCCAGCGTCAACGAGCAGGTCTCAGCAGTAGAGACCTTTCAGCTCTTGTCACCATGCTGTGTGAGACTTTTGCAGTAACTGGTTCCAGTGAGGTGGTGACAAAGCTTTATGGGAGATGAGGAAACTTTGAACTGAGAGATCTGGTTGTTACTGGGATCTGTCTGGATAATGAAGTCCCTCAAGATGAAGATAGGAGACAGATAAAGAGGTGCTAAGGACATGACAAAGGCTGGCAACGAAGAGCAGTCTCAGGGACATCACTGGATGAAGACTTTAGAGGTAAGTCATATGACTATGACTAACTCTGGGCACGATGCCAACTGCCCCCTAGGTCCTGTTTGCTCTGAGGGAATTCCTTAGAAGGGATTATTTGGTTTAGCTCCTTTCTAGGTATGAAGATGCCCCTCTCCCACCATCTGGTTATAGTAATCTGTTGCAGCCTGAGTTAGTCACACTTCTCCCTCCAGTTCTTGGCAGGCTGTCAACCGCAAATAGGAACACGAAACCAAAATAACAGCTTTACTACTGATGGAGCAGGACATGAGACTGCAGGCTTGGAGCAGAGCTGGAAAGCACTGTTGGTGCCTGAGCCCTTGTGCTCAGAGCTGTGTTGACCAGTCTCATCTTAGCAAAGTAGGTGGGTGTGGGCACTGGCCTTTTCCTACAGGAAAAGGTTTACCCAAAGGCTGACAGGTAGAGAGAGGGAGAGGGAGAGGGAGAGGGAGAGGGAGAGGGAGAGGGAGAGGGAGAGGGAGAGGGAGAGGGAGAGGGAGAGGGAGAGGGAGAGGGAGAGGGAGAGGGAGAGGGAGAGGGAGAGGGAGGAGGAGGAGGAGGAGGAGAAGGAGGGGAGGAGGAGGAGGAGGAAGAGGAGGAGAGCACAGGACATTCATTATCGACACACAGAGCCCTTCCCAAGACAAACTAGGTCCCATTGCTAGCGTTGATCAATCTCCCTCTCTGGAACCATGAATAAAAAAGCAGGGAAAACAGACAAAGGGTCTCTTCCCAATATCATCTATTCAATGGAAGCATTGCTTTATTCTGGGGCAGGGACTTAGGGAAAAGAAGAAATATCCCCCCACCCCATATGACACACAAGCTGACAACCAAAAGGACACAGTTTCTTATATTTCTGCAGTTGCACATATGTGTAAGGCACACGCAGAGTTAATGTGGATAAAAAGTTCTCTCCACGACCACAGGATTCCAAGAGCGTTTCCCCAGGCTTTGCCAAATGTTCCATTTGCAACTTGGATTCAACTCAGAATCATAGGGTTTCTAGGCAACATCACCAGAGACAGGAAACAGCCTCCGAGTCATTACTAAAATAAGTTAAAACAAACAGATTTCTTGTTTCCCTAGCTCTACCCAGTTTAGCTGAGGTGTGGATCTCATTGCGAGTGGCCCACTTCGGCTGGGGTGAACAGCTGTGGCCATCGTAATAAAAGCCAGGCTGAGAGGTCATGAGGAGAACATAAACCTGAGCCCCGCAGTCCCAGCGTTCCGGCTCCCGATTCTTTCCCGGGGCACCGTATTAGCTGACATATTGATATTCCCTCAGTCTGAGACTGTATTTACTTTACTGGACTGCCCTGGAAAGTAGCTAGCCAGATGGGACCCAGGACCTAGAACACTGACAGCTTTGAACGCTGGGGAATTCTGTGTAGACCCTTCAGGGTTGGCAGACTCTGGCAGGCCTTCAAGGTGACACACGGGTTAGCAGGGAAGTTTTATTTCCATTCAGAATTCTTTCTCACTGGGATTTTTTCTCTAAGTCCACCGTCAGATGCTCCCTCCGTAGGAGTTAGTTGGAGACTAAAACAGTGTAGGAGTTTCTATTTGAATTACTCGTTTAGGAGACTCTTGCATCTGTAGCGTTGAAAGCTTTAGAATCACAGCGTGAATGGCTTCCGTAAGTCACACATTCCGTGGCGTACCTAGCTGATAGCAGGCTTCCCACAAGAAAGGGGCAAAGTGACATATGTTTCACATGGAGATGAAGTAAGGATGTCACAGAACAGGAAAGGGACGTTAGGAATGGCCATCACAAGGAAGAAAGTGTCATGGGGGAATCATGGTCGGTCAACCTGATAGCAATGACCACAGAGGCTGATTAAGGAGGCAGGGGAACTTTAGTGGTCCCCTCTGCCATGCCCCCACTCCTTTGTAATGGTGTTCTGATGCTTCCTGACCCTCAAAATAACACCAAACCTCCAGGCCTGCGGAGGGTAGAGTTCCACAGTTCTGTCCTGAAGAGGTGACCTTCCACCCCAAACTCAAGGGCAGATTTAAGCACTCTCCTAAACATTAAACAATGCTTTCTACACACACACACACACACACACACACACACACACACACGAAACCACAAGAACAAACAACATGGTGGCCTCAGTTTAAATCTTAGCATGGGTTAACACTGCCAGGAACGCCAAGCAAGCAGCAGCCATGCTAACCGAGGGTACTGATTGGTTTCAGGATCAGCACATGACTAACTCTCATTTGCTAGAGCCCGTGCGCACTGCCTTCCTGGTACTCTATTCTGACCCTAATTTGGGAACGTTGTTCTTTTTTATTTTCCTCTGCAAAAGGATCACCACACAGAGGTGGTGTGTGGCCTGAGAAACACTGTGACCTGGAGCTCAAGCAAGCAGAGCTCCCTTGTAAAGAGGACAACTTTCTCACAGCTTTAAGAAAGTATAAAAATGTTCACAAGTGGATGCAGAGCTGCAGAAAATATTGTTGGGGCAAGTCAGCTAGTCCCTTGCTGTGAATTAGTGGGTAATGCCAGATGACTTCTGGGTGCTGGAGCCAGGGACCCAGATCTTCTACCTACACTCTTCCGAGAACATTTTTGGGCTTTGCTGGTAGGTGAGAGATTAGTCCGCTGTGCTATGAAATGCAATCCAGAGACAGCTAGCTAGTAAATTGTGAGGCAGGAAAGTAGCTCATGACACTGAAATCATTTAATAAAGCAGCCCTCAGCCAGCCCAGCGATAGCACTATGTTCTGTCCTCCGAGCACTTCAGCTAATTGCAGCTTTACTGTACAAATCAGACATGGCTTTTTTTCCTTCTGTGTATCACTTTGAAGCCCATGTAGCATTTATTCATTTGTAGGCCAGGGTAAAGTTTCAGGAGACTAAACAGCCGGCTGCTGAGAGGAAAACAGCGAAGATGAATTTCTGTGTGACTTAAATCTTGGAGTTATTTTATTTTGATTCTCAAATAGGGAAACCATCATGTTATTTAGGCAACTCAGGCAGGAAATCAAATCTCACTCTTCAGTTCCGCTGATGTTTTCTTCAATTGAATTATGTGGCCCTATGTATGGTCACGCCCACATCAGCCCTGCTGTAATGTTTAATTAGCAAAGCACCCTGTGAGAAGTGCTGGGCTGAGATCCAGTCATTTCAGCTGGATTCTGGGGTCCCCAGAGAATGCAGAAGACTGGGGTTCAAACCCAGAGTTTTTGGTTACTTTGAATTTTGTTTTTGCCACATTTGACATCATTTATGTTTAAAAAAAGAGAGAGAGAAAAAAAACTAGAAAAGCAGAAAGAAGCCCTATAATCATCCTCAAGGACGATGGAAGCTTAACTTACTGAAGTATTTCTTGAGGTTTTCTCCACAATTTCTCCGGTCTTTCTGGTTTTGATATTATCATATGGCCAACAGACATCCACCATCTCAGGGGTCTTTGTGGTGGAGAAAGTGTAAACACCAGATGTTTGTCTTAGACTCCCCAAAGTTCAAGGCCTAAATATGATGTCATGAGCCCAGCAAGAGCAATGAAGTTGAAGGTGAACATAAGCAACAGAGATTCCTAGACGGTGGAACAGGCCAGATGACCAGGGAACAGCAGACTCCTTCGTGCAGTGAAGACATAGGGCACAGTAGCCTTGCTTCTTGGTGAATAAGAAGCCAAAGAACCATGATGAACCAAGAAAGAGTGGAGAAAGACTTGTTGTCTCCCTCAGGCAAGCAGAGCCCAGGAGTTGTTCCCCAGAAGCAAAGCTCTTTCCAAACAAAAGAGAGTGGAAAGTGAATTTGGGGAACCTATTTAGATCCGGAGAGGAGGGCACCCTAGGTCTGGGCTGATTTCTGGAACATACTCACACTTAGGTCATAATTTACATGCTTAGCTCAAGGTCATGAAACACATGTTTAAAAGCTTCAAATGGGTTGGTCATGATGGCACAAATCTGCTATCCTAGCACTTGGGTAGTAGAACCAGAAACATCAGAAGTTTAAGGTCATACTTGACTGTACTGGCTATTTTTGTGTCAACTTGACACAGCTGGAGTTATCACAGAGAAAGGAGCTTCAGTTGAGGAAATGCCTCCATGAGATCCAACTGTAAGGCATTTTCTCAATTAGTGATCAAGGGGGAAAGGCCCCTTGTGGGTGGGACCATCCCTGGGCTGGTAGTCTTGGGTTCTATAAGAGAGTAGGCTGAGCAAGCCAGGAGAGGCAAGCCAGTAAAGAACATCCCTCCATGGCCTCTGTATCAGCTCCTGCTCCCTGACCTGTTTGAGTTCCAGTCCTGACTTCCTTTGGTGATGAACAGCAGCATGGAAGTGTAAGCCGAATAAACCCTTTCCTCCCCAACTTGCTTCTTGGTCATGATGTTTGTGCAGGACTAGAAACCCTGACTAAGACATTGACTATGTAGAGAGTTTGAGGCAAGTTGGTCTATGTGAGACCACTTTTCAAAGAAAAGGATGAAGGAAGGAGGGGATGCAGGGAACAGCATCTAATTCATGTTCGTTAATAGATAGTTAGTCCATGTTCTTTAATGGGAGTTACATCTTGTTCATGTACTTTAAAGAGTGGGAAGCTACTGTATCCATCTAACTACAGGGAGGAGAAAGAATTAAGTTACTTCAAGAAGAGTCACAGGCTAGTTAAATTAGTGCAGCTCTCAAAATGCTCTTGAAGAAGGGTACTTCACCAATTTCTTCCTTGTAACATGCTAGTATATATAGGCAGTCTGAGTAAGTAAGAAAGCTTGGTCCATAGATGTCAGATTAGATCCTATCTAAGCCCCAATCTCCAGCCCAGTGAGATCTCATGTATTCTCCATTTATGTTTTATATTGTTATGACTGCCAAAGATATATGCATCGATGCATTGACTTTTGGTATATTTTTCTTTGACCCTAGAAGAATTAAAGTTAGATTACCTTCCATGCCTTAGTGAAAAGCTGTGGGTGACTGCAGAGATGCTCAGGGAGCAAATAACCCTCAAGATATTAGATGCATCTTCTCTGTTCCATCTTGAGAAAGTTCAGTTGATCAGTGTAAGGATCCATATTAACTCAGGACCCCCAATATCAAGTTCTCAGTACAAAGGAGATGTATTTGCCCCAGAGGGACAGAGGGCAGGAAATAGGAGGCAATTCCAGGAGATGGAGGATGAGGGAGAGGGGGTAGGGATATTTGTACAGAAGTGGGGGCACAGAGGACTGCCTCTGGATAGAGGAGACAGATGTGATTCATAGGCAAATGGAGGTTTATAAAGGTACAGGGCACACCCTGTATTAGGATAAGGTGTTTACTTTTGATTGGGCATGTTAACTAGGTGAGTCAAAAGGGGCTTTTGATTGCTAGACTTCAATACTTTGATAGCTGGACCTTGGTCATCAGCTTCAGAAGGCAAAATTGGCCAAATAATGTAACGGACCTTGGGGGCTGTCTTCAGGAATGTAATCAAATGGTTTTTAGCAAGGAAGAGGGATTGGGGGAGAAAGGCAAGGCCTTCCAGAGCCATGTTTGCCTGTCCAGGGCAGCTAGAGTCTCTTTAATCAGAGAAATAAACGTCCAGAACCAGGAACTGATGGTTCAGAATAGTGAACACTGATGTAAGATGGAGATGATGAAAATTCCACTGTCTCACCATTTAATGATGGGGGAGGGGCGGGAGAGGCAGAGTAAGGCAAAACAGGGGTGGGTGGTCTTTTCCCAAATTACTGGCATTTTCATATTTTCCCACAATACCGAAAGCCAAATGCATCCCGAGAGAGGAGAGCCTTGCATCTAGAGGGAGCAGTAAAGACAGAACAATGAAAGCGATGGTTTTGGAGAAAAGCAATTGTGCAGCATTTGGCCTGAGCATCACTAGGTTCAGATAATTCCTGAGCCATTCTTCCTGCTGCTGCTGAGCATTCTGTGAGCCAGAGATCCCAACTATGGAATTAGGAACTGTCTTATTTTGTTTTTATTATCAGGGAGTGTAGTAAAGCAGAGATCTTTACAATCATTAATGTAGTAAAGAGATAATTGTAGATCTCGATTAGAGAAAGGACCAGATGTTAGTAGCGGTTGTAAGGAAGCCTGGCTGGGTATGTGTGTGTGTGAGAGAGAATCTGTCTTGCCAACACTACTCTTGGCAAGAGAGGCTTCAGAGAAGCAAATTGGGGATGTCAAAGCTTTGCTTGCAAGTAGCATGTAGCATTTTTGTCTAAAATAAGGGAGAGGGCACTGTAGTATAAGAAAATGCTCCTCTTTCATTTCTGTCTTTTATATTACAGAAAGAGACCTACCAATAATACACAGGTAGAGCTGGTCTTCTATTAAAATGAATCAGCTGTCTGGGGCAACACCAACAAGAGGATTTCGTCCTAATTTGGGCTGCTGAGTAAGGACAAACAATTAGTCATAAACCAGATGGAAGAGTCTCTCCAACTCAGAACAGTGACAAGAAAAATCATTTTATGTCGATTGAATCCAATTTCCTTTGACAAATATTGTCTCGTGGCCACATTTAGGTTACTTGATCCTTCTTTGGTGATATGCAGGTTAAGACACGTTAGATGGGACCCCTCGACCTTTCTTTTTCTTTCTTAGGAATCAGACATAGGACCTTATACCCACGCATGCTAGGTAAGTACTCTACATCAGTCACACCCTCAGCTGCGACCCTCATATTTTATCATTTGTGTGTGTGTGTGTTCGTGCACTTACATAGAGATGTTGTGTCATGCATATAGGGGTCAGAGGAGAACTTGCAGGAGTCTTGTCTTGAATCGTATAGTTTCTGAAGCTCAAATTCTCAGGTCACGAGGCTTGGCAGTACACACGTTTACCCCTGCGCCCTCTCAGTGTCCCTGTTCCTCAGCTTGGTAGAGATGTCCATTTCCCCCCAGTGAGGTGACTGATTATGTGAGCTGAAGGGGGAGATGTCTTAGTTTTCTTTTATGGGCTATGTATAGCCTTGAAACTTTTATCCATTTGGAGGGAGCTATGGTGAGTTGCTTTTTAAAGGGGATCAATGACAGGAGTGAAGGATTAGACACAGTCGAACCCAGGACATGCTGTGTGTGTTGGACCCGGGACATGCTGTGTGCACTGGACCCAGGACATGCTGTGTGCGCTGGAGTGTGACCTCTCTGCCTTTCCATTATGATGCTGGTTTCTTGGGAAATCTTATCACTCTTTGATTTCTGCTGAGGGAAAGGATGATTTCATTATTGTGGATTCCCCCAAGATGCTGCTCCTGTTTCAGCCAAACCATCACTTACGTTCACTGGGCTAATGACTGAGGACCAACTTCCAAAAATAGAGCTAGACAGTAATCAAACTTAGAGAAGAACAGATGACAGTAACTAAAAGTACTACGAGTCACACAGCACACAGAGAAATTAATGCTGGCAGCAGCACTCCCAGACATAAAATACAAAACACATTTCATCTGCTTGGGGAAAAGAAAACTTTGTATAAGTCTTTGTTACAATGTAACTTCAGATCTCAGTCATTTTATGACTGCCAACGTCCCACAAATAAAGTGTATTCCAGGAAATTCTGGGTAGAAGCAGAACTTATGGTTTCCAAAACACATTCTGTACCATTTCTGTCTTTCCAAATGCATGCCAAGTGCAGATCCACAACGGCAAAGGACATAGATGCTAAGGTAATGTGCTGCATGAGCAAATGGGTGAGACTCTAAGGAACTACGATGACCTTGGTCATCTCAAGCATGTGTCTTTCTGACATACCTCTCACTCAGACCTTCTAGACCCAAACGCTGCCCTCGTGTGTATTTTCATCTGCTTACTAACACTGTCGAAATAGTCCGTGCTCAGTTAAGAAAGCACTTTTTATTTAGCGAGTCTTCCAGTCGGTAACAGGTTGCAATCCTTCTTTTTATCAACTAGATTGTCTCCCTCCTCCCTTTTAAGAAACTTAGCCTTTAGAGATTCTTTTTTTTTTTTTTTTTGGTTTTTCGAGACAGGGTTTCTCTGTATAGCCCTGGCTGTCCTGGAACTCACTTTGTAGACCAGGCTGGCCTCGAACTCAGAAATCCGCCTGCCTCTGCCTCCCAAGTGCTGGGATTAAAGGCGTGCGCCACCACCGTCCGGCTCGCCTTTAGAGATTATAAGTGAGCCTAGAGAAGGCTGTTAGCCTGTTTCATTTCTTGTAGGGAACAAGAAGTCTGCTAAAAGAGCTAAAAAAGCATGCCTCAGACAAAGGAGCAAATGGAATTGATCACCGTAAACTAGATGTCAAGCTGTAACTTAAAGAATTTACTTCTATTTTGTTTGAAACAGTTAGAGTGAGATTGCCTGTGTTCTATTCTCCAGTACCAAGGCAGGATAGAAAGACAGGGACATAAAGGGGACACGGGTAAGAAGAGGGTCCCCTCACCCCAGAGTTTTGTGGAAGCCTTTGGCAGCTGAGAGTCAAGAGTTTTAGCAGGACTAGCAATATATGGGGGGTAGGGTTACCTACACAGAGACAATATTCCTTCTACATAAAGATGTTTCAGGTAAGAATGTGAAAATGGTAAGGAACCATGGTCTTTCTCCCTTTCCAGCCTTAAACCTACAGTTTCCTAAGAATCTCATAAGATATCCTGTGCATCATCAGAGACGGCATCTTAACTGCCTCGGGCAGCCTTTGTGGCTATTATCTTCTCCAGTTGTGATTGTCCCCAAGGCTTTCCTGGAGCCACAGTCACATCTGTCAGAAAATATGGAAAAGAGACAAATACATTTCTTAGCAATCCTTTGAGGTGAAATCTGAGAGTCACTAAAATAGCCCCTCAGCCCTGGCTAAGATACTGAGTGAAGCAGGACCCATGTGTATTTTATTCTTTCCCAGAGAACCCCTCTTTCTATTGACTCCTGTCAATAAATCTACACAAAAGACTCTTTTTAAACCTCTGCCTCTGCTTTCTTATTCATTGGTTCTGGAATTCCTTTCTCCTGAGATGTCACCCTTACTTGAGTAGAGAGATCCGTAAAGGATGAAAGAGTGCTTCAGGCTGTGTATGGGGTTGCGGGGCTGTGCCTCTCTCGGAAGCTCCACCACTGATACTATCATGTACTGACTCTTGACTTAAACACCCTTTGTTCTGTCTACATGATCACACAGTAGGGCTAAACTTCTCTGCTGGGCCTAAAGCTTGGCTCTGCTAACTGTTATTGTGCCTGGGAAACCGACCTTCCATCTTCCTAGTTCCCCAGCAAACAGAAATGTGCTAAGTGTATTTCTCATCTGTTGCTTGCAGCAAGTGAGAAAGTAGTGTTCAGAGATATTCAGGAAGAAAAATGGCTGAATGAGGGTGAGCAGGGAATTACAGAGCCTTGTGGATCAAAGGCAAGAGAAACTTGACTTAGTAGAGTCCTCATTCATTGCTGGCACTAATCCTATAAGAATCTCGCAAGCAGTGCCTCTGTTGAGAGCAGGTTCTGTTGTTTCCTCTCTGCAGTGTCCTCCTCCCCACATTTCTAATGGGCCTGCTTTTACATGTTACGATGTCTTTTTTCCTTGAAGCTTTTAATATTGTTTCTTTGTTCTGTGTGTTTAGTGTTTCAATTATTATGTGTCATAAGGCATTTCTTTTCTGGCCCCGTCTATTTCATGTTCTGTAAGTTTCTTCTACCTTGATAGGTACTTCCTTTTTTAAGTTAGGAACATTTTCTTCTAAGATTTTGTTGAAAATATTTTCTGTGCCATTGACCTGGGTTTCTTCTCTTTACTTTATTCCTATTATTGATAGATTTTGTATTTTCACGCTGTCAATATTTTGTGCATGTGTTTTTTTTTTAGATTTAAATTTTTTGTTGTTTCTTTGTTTTTGTTTGTTTGTTTTAGGTGCCCATTTCTTCTACCTTGACTTCAATGCTTGAAATTCTCTCTTCTAGGTCCTATACTCTGTTGGTGAGGCTTACTTCTGAGGTTTAGATTTTAGTTCCTAAATTTTTCTTTTCTGTTTTTTATCTTGGTTTGGGTTTAATTTAGTGATTATATTTCTTTGCTAAATTCTATTTCATGTCATTAATTTTTAAATTATTTCATTCCATTGTCCTTCTCTTGTGCTTCAGTTATATTAAACTTCTTAGACCTTATTGTGCTATGGTTGCTGGGTTCTAGTGCGGGTATATTGTCTTGGTTGTTAATATTTGCATTTTTGTGCGAGTGTCTAGGCATCTGGAATAAGAATGACTAGGGTGATTCTAGGTGTTGATAGTGGGTCCTGTCATTGTTAGGTGGGCATTCTGTTCTTTGACCTTCTCTGGGTTTTAGGAAAATATGGTGGCTGTGGGTTATCTGGTAGAGAGTGCTTTTGTAGGTGGGTGGGCGACAGGAAGGAATCGAGATGGGCTAGGAGAAAAGGCTGAGGGGCACCGTGGGAAAGGGTAACAGGAGTCTGTCTATACCAAGAAGTGGGGTCTCAGGAAGTGGGGGTGGGAAGAGGGGATCCTGGAAGTAGATATCAGTAAGACAGTAATATGGAGAAACAGGAATGGAAGGGCTAGGGGAACCCTGGATCTGTACAAAGAATTGAGAATCTCTAGTGAATGTAGCTGAGGTAAGAAGAGGGGCACCTGTAAGCAGGTTGCCTCAGGGCTAGGGATATGACAGGGAAGATCCTAATGGAGGACAGAAAAGAAAACCAAAATCATCTGAGTCCAGGTCCAGTGTGGTCACAGAGTATCCCAGGTAGAAAGTGACATTTACATATTTTATCTTGTGAGTGATGCTGGCTTAATATGAGTATGTAGTGTTTCTTGTGGAAGCCGTTTTCAGTCTTTCTGCAATACAGGTCTTTGAAGTCCCAGCTGGAGTTCCTTGAAACCTCCAGGTTAGCCTTTCACAAACTAGCATGAAATTCTTTCTCTCTTTCTTTGATACTGGTTTCTTCTAAAACACAAAAGTATAAAGTGAATATTGGGGGACAGGAAGGTGTTTGGACCATTTGTTGTTTTTAAGTCAATATAGCTTTGGATCACATGGACTCAGCAGCTCCTGTGCTCTCCAGTTCCTGGATACATTTCTAGCAGCTCTGAGAATAAGGGGAGATGATAGCCGTAAAATACTTTGCTTTGATGTAACCAGAAACACTTTCCATCCTGTAAAAGCACCCAAGGAAAGTGTCAGGAGCCATTTGCCCACTTCTCTGAAGGAGAGAGAGAGAGAGAGAGAGAGAGAGAGAGAGAGAGAGAGAGAGAGAGAGAGAGAGAGAGAGAGAGAGAACACCTACCCGTCAGGCAGAATCAAGTCAGATCAGGGTCTGCTGGCAGATTTCCTGGTCTGCTGATGTAAGGCAAAATAAAACAAAAGGATACACACTTGAGGCTCAAGGTAAGGGGCTAAAAGTTCTATCGACCTTGGTGGAACAAACAGTGTGTGTGTGTGTGTGGGGGGGGGCTCTGGATAAGAACAGATGTCCTGTGTATATTTCAGCAATTGTTTGTGCTTGCTTGTTGCTTTGCTTCCCACAGTACTGTGGGGTATAAAAAGGATATGAAAAATAAACTTAGGGCTGCTTCAGTATTTACTGCCTGTCCTCCCAAATCTGTCTCTTGCCTCTGCATCTTCTTTCTGCCTTTCCTCTCTTTAATTCTTGCTCCTGCTCAGGGACTGTTCGACTTGTGCTAGTGGGTTCCAGCATAGGTGGCGCCCAATGTGGGGCTGTGAAAGTTGGGGATCAAGTGAAGGACATTGCAGGAGTGGGGGAAGAGTGAACACTCAGAAAAAGAAAAAGGAGCTCGGAAAGAGAGAGCTTGGTGCGGTGAATATTTCTCAAAATTAAAAGACATAAGAAAACGCAGATAAAGGAGCTCAGAAAAAGTAAAAATGGGAAATGGAAATAGTTGTATACTTTTTCATGCAATGCTCAAGAATATGCTTCACTCTCAAGGGACTAAAGTAGGGCAACAGCAATGACATAATTTTTTAGATTTTGTAGAGAAGGTTTGTCCATGGTTTTCTGAGGAAGGTACAATATATTGAGTGACCTGGAAGAAGGTTGGGGAAAGTCTTCAAAACTCTTATGATGTGTATGGACCAGGTAAAGTGCCTGTAGATACAGTTAATCTTTGAACCCTTTAGAGATAGTTTAGAACCTAGACATGAGAGGGAGAAATGGGCTTCAGGGAAGCACCTCCTGTCTGGGGACCCTTCAACAAAAGAGAAAGTGGTCATGGTGGAGATGCACCCCGTGGAGGCCAGTCGCCAGCTGGGGGAAGATCCCCACCCAGGAGCCTCACCTCCCCTTTGTGTGATGCCATCTGCTTAGACTGTGTATCAGTCTAGACTTCCACATTCTGTGGCCCATCTCCGTGTTATAGAGTATAATTCAGTAGGCTCACAACTGTTCCTGCTACATCAACAGCTACAGGTTATACCTTGTTAAAAAATGCTAATAAATGTGAAAAATGTAATACATATCAGTGTGAGTCTAAGTCACTGCACAGCACAGGATATTAATGGTGGGTAGGGATGAGAAATCCCAGGCCTAGGAGGCATTGCTATTTATTTCCAGAAGATTGGAGCAAACAGATGATCCCATAAGTCCCTGGGCATTGGGCATGCCAGAAACACTATGCTGTCTTTCAGGATATCATATCTAGACCTAAACTTTAGTCTGTCACAAATGTGGAAATATGTGTACTTCAGCATTCTTTTGAGGCTTTGCTCATGGCAAGGGGACTGAGCAGAGTTATCACACAGAGAGCAGACTAGGGGTGCTGCCAAGAACATAGAAAGTGTTCTCTGAAAAGAACGTGCGGGACTGGATGCAGGTCCACACAAACTAATCATGTGTTAGCATCATCACTGGCTTCAGCTACAGAAATGGAACAGATAGAGAAGCCTTCAGGCTTTTACAATGACCACTCACTGTGAGTACTTCAGTGAAGATCTGAGCTCTGTGACTGTTTTTCTCAGTTCCTTTTTAGTGACCCAGATTTTTATTTTGTATAAACATGTGGTTTTTAAGCTTAGAGGGTCTCCACAAAGATCCACAGTCATGGGGCTTGGGAGTAGGGATGAGTGAAGTGTTGGGGAAGGATCTTAATGAGGGCAACCTTTTTAAAAAAAGATTTATTTATGTGAGCACACTGTCACTCTCTTCAGACACACCAGAAGAGGGCATCAGATCCCATTACAGATGGTTGTGAGTCACTGTGTGGTTGGTGGAAATTGAACTCAGGACCTCTGAAAGAACAGTCAGTGCTCTTAACCACCGATCCATCTCTCCTGCATCTAGGAGGGCAACTTTTATCTCCTCCGTCTCCTCCTCCTCCCCTTTCTCCTCCTCCTTCACCTCTTCTTCCTCTTCCTCCACCTCCTCCTCATTACTTTCTTCTCTTCTTTTATCCTTTGGGAAAAATAATATTTTCACTGCTTTAAAATATACTTAGAGACAGAGTGCTGTCAACAATGTACTTTTTAAAAAGCAAGATATATGTTTGAAGTAAATGTCCAAAAGCAAGCAGAGCAGGAAAGGACTTATTTGGATTATACTTCCACATTACAGTCCATCATCGAAGGGAGTCAGATCAGGAACTCAAACAGGGCAGGAACTTGCAGGGCAGGAGCTGGTGCTGAAGAGAGCATGGAGGGGTGCTGCCTTACTAGTTTGTTTGTCATGGCTTGTTCAACCTGCTTTCTTTTAGAACCAGCCCAGGCATGGCCCCACCCACAGTGAGCTGAGCCCTCCCCATCAATCACTAATTAAGAAAATGTCTTACAGCAGCAGCATCCTATGAAGGAATTTTCTCAGTTGAGTTTCCCTCCTCTCAGATAACTATAGCTGTGTCAAGCTGACAAAACTATGCAGCATAGTAAGCCATCACAAGATGGCCTCTCAAAATGAGAGCTAATGTTTCCAAGGCCCATCATGATGGCAAAAATCAGCAAACTGTACAGCAAGGAATAATGAGGAGAAAACCTGAGGGATGACTCTCACAGGTAGATGTCCATAGAAAGAAGGGGAACTGGGCTCTGCCCTCTGTGCTAAGACAGGCTCCCTAATCTCTTGCAATTTTCTGAGCGATGAAATGCTAAGTTCGTCTGATACTCAGAATGTAGTCTTTGGTGCCAGGTATGGAATCACTGGTTCTGTGCAATTTCCGCAGTAAAAAGAGCAGCTTTTTTTTCCCCTAATGAAGTGAATCTTGGTAGCTTCAGGACCAGATCATCAGTCAGGCTAAGTTGTAGTAAGTGTTTAGCCACACATCCTTTATGCAATTATGAAAAAGGGGGGAGGGGCTAGAGATGGGCTAATAATTGATGGCAACAGTGTGATGAAGCCTCCAGACACGTGGGAGCTATGGTCTAAGGGAATCTCCACACCACGGAACACACAGAGGATGGCATATGAGAAGATGGAGTGGAGGCTCCCCTTCCTGCCTTGCAGTCCTTGGTTTATGAGGCTCTGTGCGTGAACCCTTTACAACACCATCTATAATAAACCAGGAGACACATTTCCTGAGTTCTGTGGTCCATGCTGCAAGCAGTTGAAACCGAGGAGAAGCTTATAGGGAGCTGATCTGGAGCCAAGTGGGACAGTGGTGGGTAACAGACAGTGGTGGGTAACGGACCACTTTGCATAAGTGGCATCTGAAGTGGGAGTGGGGAACTCATGGAACTGAGCCCCTTACATGTGGGGTCTGTATCAACACCAAGCAGTGTCATGGTTGAATTGAATAACATCCCTGGAGTTCCACCGGCATCTGAAAGCTGGTCAGCATGGAGAAACCTCCACAGATGCTAAATAAGAAACTTCTATGGGTGTATTTCCTTTTCTGATGAAAATATACCCATGCCATATTCCAGTTTCAGGGTTAGATTGTGAGAATTCACATGAATAGCAACTTTGTGAGGGTCGACATGGCCTGAGCAGAGTACTCTGTTTCATTAGATTTGTCTTTGAACACAATCAACAAGACATCTGTCTGCATGGAATCTTGTCCAAGATTTCCCTTCTACATCATTCTAAGTTGGGAAGTCTATTGAAGGTTATCTAACTAGGGTGAGAAAAATGTTCACTTTGAAGGGAAACATAGCTAAACCCATGGAAACCTGTCACCCAAACCACACCAAGTGAGAGCAATGATGGTGGTATATAATAAGTATGTATTCAATATGAACACATATTCAGAATCTCACTATGTAGCTCAGGTCGCCATTGAACTCATGATCTTTCTGCCTCAGTCTCCCGAGTGCTAGGATTAGGAACAGGTACAAACATACACAGCTGCTTTCATTTTATTAACACTATAAATTTTCTTTTGAAATATCTAGTGGTTAAAAAAATGGACATCAACCAGTCATCCTATCCAGCATTGGAAGAAAGTTCAAGCAAGCCAGGTGGGTACTATTTCACGTAGGCTGCTTGCGGCAGTTGACCATCTGGTTTATTCTTAGCCCTTGTCCTCACATATACTTCTAGTCACATTTATCTAATTGCACTTAGGATAGTTGCCTTAAAATGCAATTGTTGAGTGTCAGGCTACATAGAACTTTAAGGCTTTGACACATAGCATTAAGGTGACTTTTGAAAGGAAGGAAGAAAGAAAGGAAGGAAGGAAGAAAGAAAGAAAGAAAGAAAGAAAGAAAGAAAGAAAGAAAGGAAGGAAGGCTGGCTCAATTAGCATGGCCTCCAGCAGCAAGCAGGAGACCTCAGTTTCCCCTGTGTAGGCCCACTACACAGTCTGAGAACCTCTGGGTACCAGGTGAGAAACTCAACTTTCCTGAATTAGGCCTGGTCATATTACCCCCAAATCAAGCTCAGGTACATTCTGTACCTGGCCCATGTTTGTTTCCAAAAATTATGCTCAGGCGCACAGTCCACACGACCTCCTGTACCCTGCTTCCTCTGCTTAAGCTCACCCACACCGCATAGGACCCAAGATCCGGGCATGAGCCATGAGCCTCTTGCACCAGGTTCACCTATAGGTCCCAGGAATGTTGCTCTAGGAGCCCAGCCTGCAGTCTCCTGCAGTAATCAGAAGCACCCTGGCTTCCCTTGCTTAGGCCTGTCTATGCTGCTCCAGAACTTCCTGTACCACCTAACAGAAGAAAATGAGAATCTCAACCTTACTAAGACATAGACCTCTCCTGAACATTGCCTCCATGAGAAAAGAAAGATGACTTGAAGATAAAGAACTCAACCAACAAACTACTTTAGATGCATAAGTCCTGGTGCAGAAACTTAAACAACATGAAAAACCAAAACAATGCATCTCCTTTACCAATCACTAATCCAGTAATAATGGTACCCAAAAGAAGATAGCCACACAAGCATAAAAATAACATTAAAAATAACAGGAAGCAACAATCCCTATTCCTTAATATTTCTTAACATCAATGGACTCAATTTCCCGATGGAAAGGCAAAGAATAACAGACTGGATAAGTAAAACAAGACCCAGCATTTTGCTGCATACAGGAAATGCACCTCAGTGACAAAGACAGACACTACCTCAGAGAACAGGGCTGGAAAACAATTTTCCAAGCAAAAGGTCCCAAGAAACAAGGTGGAGTAGCCATTCTAATAAAATGGCTTTTATTAGAATGAAATCAACTTTCAACAAAAGTTATCAAAAAGGATAAGGAAGGACTCTTCATACTCATCAAAAGAAAAATCTACCAAGAACTCTCAATTCTGAACATCTCTGCTCCAAATGCAAGGGCACCCACATTCATTAAAAAAACCTCTACTAAAGCTCAAAGCACACATTGCACCTCACACAGTAATAGTGGGAGAATGTTATACCCCACCATCAGCAGTGGACAGATCATGGAAACACAAACTAAACACGGACACAGTGAAACTAACAGAAGTTATGAACCAAATGGATTTAACAGATATCTATAGAAATTTTATCCTAAAACCAAAGGATATACCTTCTTCTCAGAACCTCATGGTACATTCTCCAAAATTGACCATATAATCAGTCACACAACAGGCCTCAACAGATACAAGAAGATTGAAATAATCCCATGCATCCTATCAGAACACCACAGACTAAGGCTGGTCTTCAATAGCAACAAAAACAAAAGAAAGCCCACATACAAATGGAAGCCCTACAATGGTAACTTGGTCAAGGAAGAAATAAAGGAAGAAATTAAAGACTTTTTAGAATTTAATGAAAATGAAGGCACAATATACCCAAACTTATGGGACACAATGAAAGCAGTCCTAAGAGGAAAACTCTTAGCTCTGAGTGGCTCCAACAAGAGTCTGGAGAGAGCATACACTAGCAGCTCGACAGCACACCTGAAAGCTCTAGAACAAAAAGAAGCAAGTACACCCAAGTGGAGTAGATGGCAGGAAATAATCAAACTCAGGGCTGAAATCAATCAAATAGAAACAAAAAGAACTATAGAAAGAATCAACCAACCCAGGAGCTGGTTCTTTGAGAAAATCAGTAAGATAGATAAACCCTTAGCCAGATTAACCAGAGGACACAGAGACAGTATTCAAATTAACAAAATGAGAAATGAAAAGGGAGATATAACATCAGAAACTGAGGAAATTTAAAAAAAAATCATCCGATCCTGCCATAAAAGCCTATATTCAACAAAACTGTAAAATCTGGATGACATGAACCATTTTCTAGACAGATACCAAATACCAAAGTTAAATCAGGATCAGGTAAACCATCTAAACAGTTCCATAACCCCCAAAGAAACAGAAGCAGTCATTAAAAGTCTCTCAACCAAAATAAATAAATAAATAAATAAATAAATAAATAAATAAATAAATAAAAGAAACAAAAACAAAACAAAACCAAAACCAAACAAAACAAAACAAAAAGAAAGCCCAGCACCAGATGGGTTTAGTGCAGAATTCTATCAGACCTTCAAAGAAGATCTAATACTGTTATTCCCTGAGCCCACGGGAAACTCGGACAAGCCCAAGAATTGCGAAGTCTGCTGCAATTTTGTAAAAGAGTCTTTTATTGTTTCAAGTCCGGACTCGGATCACATGCCCTGCACTCAAAGGTAAATGCTGGCATGCGATGCTGAGTCCAGAAAGAATTGGGTTTATATACAGTATACTTAGGCATTCCCTGGATGCTCAGGGTGAAGGGGAGTGGAGGGCTGAAATCTTTTGGTGGGACAGAACTGAAGGTGGGAGGGGTTAGTGGGTGTCTGTTGTGGGGTTATCCGGAACTAACTTTACGGCCAGTCATAACTGTGACCTCTGATTACCTTTTCTCCATGGTTTAAACATGGAGACTTAATCTTCTTTGAATTTGTTACTTCTTTAAGGTCTCTAGAAAGCTTGGCTGTTTATTTGAGGGAGGGCTTAGATTCTGCCATTGCAGAGGTGGGGCTGTCTCAAGCTAGCATCTGGCTTCTCTCCGTGTTTTATTAAGGGGGGAGGTGTTAATGGGTAGTGTCATTCTGGGTTTCCTTATAGCTGCTAGAGAGGGGGAGGGAGCCATGGGCTTGCTTGGGGGGGGGGCGGAATGCAGTGCAGAAACCAGCTGTCCACGCACTGCGCATGCCACGGAAGAGAGGGGCTTCTGCGGGAAAATATGCAGAGGCAAACCATTTGTACACAAAACTGGAGTCTATTTGGTGAGACTTATAAAAAGCAGGGCAATTAAACACAGAGAGTTAGCATCAGTAATTCGGGGGTTACAACAATACCAATACTTTTTCAAACTATTCCACAAAATAGAAACAGAAGGAACACTAACCCAGTTCATTCTCTAAAACTACGCTGCATCGTCTTCCTTGGAAATGGAATGGTTTTTGTCTAATCAGGAACTTGTCACAATTTCCTTTCATAGAGGACTTCATAAGAGATTTTTTTTCTACTTCTATCATGTTTAATGTTCAAGTAGATTTTAGGAACTGGTAAAAAAAAACCCTACATATAATAATTTCTTAAGATTTAAAAAAATAATAATGTAGTATTTCACTTAGCAAATGTTCAATATTTCTTTTCTTACAAGTATTGGATTTCCTTAAAAATATAAAGAAAACTTTTATGTCCAAAAATATCCATAATTGTAAAAAATAAAAGAATTGCATGGTATTGGCACAGAAAAAAAGTATAAATTTTAAAAATTAAAAATACAGAAAATACAACTTGTGGAGCTAAATAACACACTACTGAAGGAAAAAGTTGTGTTAAGGCAAAAAGCATCAAGAAGGAAATTTAAATTTTCTCGAATGGGATTAAAATGAAACACAACATACCAAAATCTATGGAGCACAATGAAGATTGTCCCAAGAGGAAAGTTTATTGTGCTCTGTCTACATTTAAGTTTTTGAGAGAGAGAGAGAGAGAGAGAGAGAGAGAGAGAGAATTAAAAACTTATTAATGCGCCTGAAGGCTTTGGGAAAAGAAAAACAAGGAACAACCAAAACAGTAGTTGGAAAGAGGCAATAAAAATCACAGAGGAAATTAATGAAATGGAAATGAAATATAAAACAAGGGATTAATGGAATGAAGAGTTGGTTCTTTGAATTTGAAAAGATTGACAAAACTGACAAACTTTCAGTCAGATTAACCAAAAGAAAGAGAGAAAAGACCCTCTTAGTGAAATTAAAGATGAAAGAGAGACATCACAACAGACACTAAGGAAGTTCAGAGAATCATAAGGGCATACTTTAAAAATCTACACTCTGCTACATTGGAACCTTTAAAGAAATACATTTCTTAACACAGATGACCTATCAAAACCGAGTCAAGATGAAATAAATCATTTAAACAGAACCACACCATCCAATGGGTCTCCTGGCTTAACACAGACATGAAAGTTCTCAATAGAGCACTGGCAAACTGACTTTGAGGGTCCTTCAGGGGACTGGCTGGAAAGAGCTCAGTGGTTAAGCAGCCTGATGCTTTTACTGAGGACCAAGACCTGGTTCCCACCATCACACTGGGTGGCCTATAACTGTCTAGCACATACATACATAAGCCCACACACATACACATAACAAATATTTTTAACATGAACATAGCAAAAGGACTCTCCACCATAATCAAGTTAGTTTCATCCCAGAGATGCATGTATAGCTCAGTATATAAAAATCAATATATATAATCCATCTTATAAATAGACTTGAAGACAGATGATAATCTCAATTAGATACAGACGATATCTTTTAAGAGTTCAACAGCCCTTCAGGATAAAAAAGAAGTTGGTGCGTCTCTCAACTTCCTCAAAGAAGCTTGTTTTTACCATAGATAGTGATTAACACAGAACCCAAAACTGGTCAGTGTGTAGAATAAGAGACTGTGTAGTCTGTAAATAGGACATCTGTATTATATTTCCCTTCCCACAAGGGCCAGGAATCCTTGTAAAAGAGGGGGTGGAGAGACCAAGAGAGCCACAGGTAGTGGATATGGGCAATAAAACAGTATTCTCCATACACAGTGGTGCCATAACATCTATGAACTCACAGTAGCTGTATGTGTTATTCACAAACCTGCACAGGATGCAGCAAGCCAGAATTCCAGCACTGGTGGGGGAGGGGCTTACAAAGTCCCATCCTAGCTGAGGAGCTATTGGCCATTGATGAGTTCTGGGGAGGGAGCTTCAGTTCTCTTCTGAAATGTGTCTCCTGAGAGATTACCCATGCTCTGGTAGATGGCCCTGCACCTGATCACATACAGATAGCACTAAGTTTCCACAGTGTGTGTGTGTGTGTGTGTGTGTGTGTGTGTGTGTGTGTTATTGCCCGCGCTTTTGTCCCCCCTGGTAAGAACACGCTCAGGGCAACCGGAATCTTCTGCGGCACAAGCTTTATTGCTTACCCCTTCAGGAGCCAGTGGAGAAGAGAGCCAGAGAGAGAGAGAGAGAGAGAGAGAGAGAGAGAGAGAGAGAGAGAGCGCGAGAGAGAGAGTGAGCGAGAGAGAGAGAGAGCGGAAAGCTACCCCGGCACATGCGCAGCTTGCTTGTTTACTATTTAGAACACGGGTGTCAGTGCCATCAGCGCCATCTTGTAATGGCGAATGTGATGGCGGCTCCTTACATCGTGTGTGTGTGTGTGTGTGTGTGTGTGTGTGTGTGTGTGTGTGTTTTAAAATCCAAGAGCACATGAAGTTGGGAGGGAAAAGGGGACGCAGGAGGATAGGGAAGAAATTGGAGGGGAGGGAATGGGTGGTAGATTTGATTAAAGTGCATTATATACATGTATGAAATTCTCAAACAATTTTTTAAAAAACCCTTATATACATCTTGTCTTAAAATGAAACCAAAATTGCTCAAATGTAAAAACAAAATGGCTCCAATATAACCTTACTAATAAAAATCATATGCAATAGTAACAAGCATTATGACTGTGCATATTTCTTTCTTTTCCCTTTTGTGTTCCAAATTCATCCTCACAGGTTAGAATTCTCCAAGACGCTGGGTAATCTGAACACAGGAAGCCATACAATGAAAAGAGCTGTGAGACTCACTCAAAATGTCCTGGACTTTGCACTTAATATAACTGTATGGGAATTCAGGAGGGTGTTTGATAGGAAAAAGGAAGGAATTATTGCATATTGCTTGCTAAGTCAAGGGCTATTATGTGATTATGAGACAGTCTGTAAAAGATAACATTAACTTTCTCCAATATCAATTCTATTTTTAATTTATTCTTTTGCTTTATTTTATATTTATTTATTCTTCTCTCATACAATACATCCTAACTATAGCCTCCCCTCTCTCACCTCCTCCTAATCCACTTATCTCCCATTTTCCCCAGACCCACTGTCCTTCTGTTTCCCTAAGAAAGGCCTCCAGTGATATCAACAGAACTTGGCATAACAATATGCAATAAGATGAGGCATATTCCCTCATATCAAGGCTGGATGGGGTCATCCAGTGGGAGGAAATAAATTCCACAGGCAGGCAAAAGAGCGAAGACACAGCCCCACTCCCATTGTTAAGAGTCCAACAAAAACCTCAAGCTGAAGAACCGCCAACAGCCTGAAGTTTTACCAGATCTTGAAGAAAAGGGAGCCTTCGGTGTCCAGATGTGGTTCTGAGACTAAGTCCTGGCTCGAAGGGGCATTGCTGTGTGCAGCTTTAACAGGTTGCTTTTACGTCCCTTTATTCTTTTACCTTTATTTTTTATTTTTTTAAATTAAAATATGATTACATTCTTTTCACCCTTCTTGTCCCTCCCTCCAACCTTTCCCACCTACCCTTTGTGCTCTATCTCTCTCACATTTATAAATTTTATTTCTTTAATTATATATATATAATATTTATTTTGTAGGATAAATATTGGTGTATATGATTTCAGACCTGACCATTTGGTACTGGGTTACCGGTTGGAGGATTACACCTCTCAGCCTTCCTCAGTTGTCTGTAGTTGAGGCTCCATGAGATTTCTCTATACTTTTTAAAGTTTTTATATGTATGTGTTCTTCCTGCATCTCTGTGTACCAAGTGCAAGCCTACGCCCTTGGGGATCAGAAGAGGGTATTGGATCCCTTAGAGCTGGAGTTACACATGGCTGTGAGCCTCCCGAGGTGGGTGCTAGGAGCTGAACTCAGGTCCTCTAGAAAAGAAGCATGTGTTCTTACCCACTGAGACTTCTCTTGAGTCCCTAGACTTGTCTTTCAAGTGTAAGAAGTGTGCCTGACACCACATTTTTCCCACCTGGCTTCAACTAAGGGTGAGATGCTGAGTTGCTATGGACCATGGGAATGAACAAAGCGTTTGAGAGATGGTGCAAAACCAAGATTGGTGCCTGAGTCCTTTCAAACCTTAAGAATCAAGTCTCCTAAACCATCACATACTGCTTATTCCAGACTGACATGCAAGAGCAAAAATACACCTCTCCCTAACCATTCAAAGCACTGGTATTATGGTGTATTAGTCAGGGTTCTCTAGAGTCACAGAACTTATGGGTAGTCTCTATATAGTAAAAGAATTTATTGATGACTTACAGTCGGCAGCCCAATTCCCAACAATGGTTCAGTCGCAGCTGTGAATGGAAGTCCAAGGATCTAGCAGTTACTCAGTCTCACACGGCAAGCAGGTGAAGGAGCAAGAGCTAGACTCCCTTCTTCCAATGTCCTTATATTGTCTCCAGCAGAAGGTGTAGCCCAGATTAAAGGTGTGTTCCACCACACCTTTAATCCCAGATGAAAGGTGTAGCCCAGATTAAATCTCCTTAAACTCGGAGATTTAATCTTCTGGAATCCATAGCCACTATGGCTCAAGATCTCCATACCAAGATCCAGATAAGGATCTCCAAGCCTCCAGATAAGGGTCACTGGTGAGCCTTCCAATTCTGGATTGTAGTTCATTCCAAATATAGTCAAGTTGACAACCAGGAATAGCCACTACATATGGACAGCTGAAAACAAACACCAATTCACGTGTGTAAGATTGTATCTTAATGTAGCTTGGCAAGCCATGAGCCTACAAATGCACAGGAATTAAATCATTTTTTCCTATAAATTCATGACGAGAAACAATTGTATTATTTTAAAAACTTTATTATTGTGTATTAAATGGATTATTCCCGAACTGAGAACTGTTATATGTATTTATATGGATTTCAAGAAAACCCTTTATACATGTTCTTTTGTTTCCACCCTGCTATAAAAGCAATGCTTCTCAAGCCCTTTAACTGATGGCTTGCAACATTGTTTTTTCCAAACAGAAACATTTCACTTTCAAAATGAAGAGACTGTCAAATGCCATTTAAGAGCCCCAAATGGTTTACATCAAATCTACCCATTTGGAGTTGAGAGTTCTTTTAGCATGCTGAAGAAATAAGTTTGAAAGCCAAACAGCATGAATGCACAAATGCTAAATATAAGTTCTTAGAAACAATAGCACATAAAAAAGCTTGACGCTCTCCCCATTTAAATTCCAAAATTTAAAATCAACCTTTTCTGTCTTATTTTGTACAAACAGCCACAGTGCCAATTGCAGGCGTGACGCAGCTGTTTGGCATCAGGCTGGGCCAGTTTCGCTCCTCTGCTTAAGAACTTTGGCTGATCTCTCAGGCTCCGCTGGAGTCCCCACAGCTTCTCAGCTAAGATCCTTAAACAAAGGGCTTTGCTGCTTTTGTTACCAAAAAAACCATAAAACAAAAAAGTAAGAGTGAGAAAGCCACTGAATTCTGCTTAAACTGTTGCCTCTAATCTCAGGATCACCACAGAAATGAACAACCAAAAGTATCATTGGCTCAACAATACTTATTTTTAAGGATCTATATCCTTATATGCTGAGGTATGAAAGGGTGTGTACTGGAATCCCTCACCTCCGCACACACAAAGGGGTAGAAAAATGTCTGGACAGTGATTCAGACTGGAGGCTGGCTTGCCTGGGGGCCACGTGGAGAGAAGAAGGTCGTCAGTCAACCAGGAAGAGGGTCATCAAAGTGAAGTTATGTGTCAAGGACTGTATCCCCACTCCATGGAGATCAAATTCCCACTTAGAGCATTTCTAACCTCCGATCTGCCCGTGACGCTGAGCTGGCACTGCTAGACAGGCACTGGGGTCTCAGGAACTCAGAAATTAGGCATTATTTATTATACAAATATGACCCCAATTCCTAGCCAGGGTCACACAGAAGTGTTTGTATCAGATTACATTTCATCTTAGCCATCACACCCATCTTTTCTTTCTTTGAAACCATATCTAGCAGTTCTGGCCTAAGACCTGGGTTAGACAAACCGCAGGGGGTCTTCTGACCTGAAGGCATCTTTAAGAGCCTCTTATCTTGGTGATAAGTGTTCTGCCTTGCTTTCATTCCGTCAGATGCCATCAATAAAGGTCAAGACTAATTCTACTTGCTAGTGCAGGTAAATGTAATGGGAACACAATTGCATGCTCTTCTCTTTTACATAGCCACAACCTTTCCAAGTCATATATAGACTGGGTAACCAATCAATACCTAGTTGACTAACACATAGGCTGCCCTTATCTGAGAGCTTGTTTGGAGGTTCTAGTGGTGGAGTGAAGCTATTCATATTCCCTTGCCCAAAGACTGGTCCTCCCTCTATTCACGAAAAGTCTTTAGCCCAGCATGAAGCTTTGGAAGGTAGACACATGCAGTGGTAAGGGAGGAAGGGGACAATGGCCTAGCCATTCCGATCAGCTCAATCAATCCTGGCAATCAATGGTGTCACATCCAGATCGCCTTCACATCCTGTTCTCTAGATCCATTTGGAAAACAATGAGCTTGTTCTAGCTCCAAAGCTAAGAGTGTCATCGGAGAGCACCTGACCCCAGTGAGAGCTCTCCTGCTTACCTGACATCCTCACCAATGTGTTTGTGTTGGTGATCCAGTGTGGTACCCCAAGAATGATCTGTTTTCTTCAGGAGACTCGCTGAGATCAATGTTAGACACTAGAAAAGGCCCTTTGTGTCTCCTCAGGTGGTTGTTGTGGGCCTCTACAAGATGAAGAATTGAATAGACAAGAGCGAAAACCAAATGACTCTTTAATCCCATGAGTCCATCTGTTTTGGATCCTAGAAATAAGCCTTCTTAGTGTCATGGAACACAAAACAACATTGGACCCCCACATGCGCCAATGTGATGGAACTGTGAACTGAAGTCCTGGAAAAGGCACACCCATGTTGAAGAATCTGCAGTTTGATTGGCTGATCAGAACTCCTCAATTGTGGAGAGTTGAAATGTCAATCAAGAGCCAAAACTATCTTAGGCTACTTTTAGTTCCCTTAATAACTATCACCTACTTCCATTTCTGGCCTATCATCCTTATTAACTTAGCTTCTACTAAAAAGATAAGCATGTTTCCCGACAGCCTCTGAAACCGACAGCAGAGATTCCCCTGTTTCGCTTACCCTCACCTCTATGACACGCCACCGATGTGTTTAGTAAATCCATTGATTTATGACTTCCTTTTATTTTGTGATTATAGAAGTTTCTGTAGCCATTTCTACAGCAGAATACATCACTCAGGACAAACTGAACCCATATTCCCAAGCCATGGTCACTTGTATTTGGCCAAGAGTGAATTCTACTGCATTTGGCAGGGAGAGGAACAGAAAACTCCGGTTGCAATTTGTTTCTATGTGAGACATTTCCCCCCTCATTTTCTGTTAATAGTTTATTATACCACCTCATTCTGGAAAAATCTAACATTTTTAATTAAAGTACACATATATCAAGGCTCACACGCACAATCGCAAAATGTGTAGTTTCTAATCATTTACTTTCCAGCCTCTGATCACATGTCCTTGAGCTTGATCATCTTCTTTAAATTCTACTTCCCCTCTCCCAGATTCATTAACGTAGAGATTTTTGTGGTCTTATTAATTTGATTACATTTCAGATAAGGGTGAAAGTAGTTAAGAAAGGTAGTTTCTTGTCAGAGTCTATGATTTCTGTACTACATTGATGCAAGCTGCACCCATGAAGGAAGTAAGAGAAACACTCATACTTCTGATTGAGTGTTCTGCTGACCTGGTGTATAATAAATTTCATGCAACTGCATTTTCCTGCAACTCGGGCTTCATTGTAGAAGGAGTGGAAAGAGACTGTGTCACAAAGACAGGTAAATAAACTAACATATTTATTTGAAAAAGAAACCTCTGGCTGTAATCTATTTCTATACTGGTGCGTTTTGGTGGTATGAAGCATCTGTGATCCTTGGGATATCGACTTTAATATCGATAACCTTTAGGGGTTTCTATTCATTTGAACTGTAGCTGAAATGAGGCTTTGTTTCTTATGGAAGAAAGTGATGGGAACACAACACTGATCTGACTGGGGAGGCTAAATCAAAGCCAGGGATCTTGTTGAAGGACTTTCCTAGGAATCTAACTCATCCTTCAGGTTCCTTTCTGAATGTTTTAGAGCCAGATGTCTTCAGAAAGAGGGCTTGATTCAATCATACTGAGTAGCACAGTGGGACCGGGGAAGGAGAACCGGAAAAGAACTCTAGGTTGATTGTCCATCAAGTTCACCAAGTTACCCAAACCAATGAACTGTACAGACCTCCAGGCCAATAGGAAACATTTCTCCAGCGCTAAGCTATGTTGGACTCACTCTTCCAATTCTGGAATGTCCCACAAGCATCCTCCTTAATGGGCAACTTAGGTTATGCCTATTGTCTTTGTAAACCCTGATGGCTCAGTGGATGATAAACTATCTTAGAATTACATTCTTTTGGAAGGCTACAGTGACTTTGAACCTTTGCATCATAGAGTTTTTATATAAATGTGAATTAGATTTCATATACATATGTCAACATCTTTAAGGCCTGGATCTCAGATGTTGCTTAGAACTCATGCATCCAAAGCTTGGTCTCTAGAAGGTGGGGCTGAGATGGAGAAGGCTATCATTGGTGTGTGCCCCCCCATACCCTGAGAGGGTATGGCCCCTGAGAGGTCCCAGCCTCTGCCTCTCAGGCTCTTCATGGGAGACTCCAGAATGCCACAGGATGTTCCTTCTCCTGAACACAGAAAAGGTTAATGTGTGATTGCAGTTATTGTTAAGCATATCACATGTAGATTTAGCTTCTCTTGATAAAAGGAGGGTGCATATCTCCAGTAATGGAGAGGAAATGGATTCTGAGAAGGTGTGAGCCTATTTTATAAGATCCCACCCTCAGCTATATCATTTCAGCAAAAGAACACAAAGAATCTTGAATTTCAGGGGTCATGTGATGTAAAGTCTTGGCACGCCACTGTGACCTGTGGCTTCTACCCTGGTGATGGATGTAAGATGGGGTTTCACCACTGAAGGAGGGCCCTACAAGGCAAAGGAGGGGCAGATATAGGTGGAAGAGAGGAGTGTCTTGTACTTTCTATGTGGGTAAGGGTCCATGGAGTTCAGGTAGGAAAATGTTAATGGGAACAGCTGCTAATATCAGGGAGAGAGAAGCACAGCAAAAGCATTGGGAGGATTCGGGGTGGATGATTAAGGGAAGGAGGTCAGCCGCACATTGGATGTATTGTAGCTAGGAGAGGGAGTTCCTTCTGAGACTGGTTTTCCTGTTAAAGAATATTAACATGGGTAAAAACTGATGTGGAGGTGGGGAAAAGCTCACAAGAGACAGGTAGGTCAGCTATGGGGTATTCCGCATAGCTGATAGGATAGAGTTTACCCCATGACTCCTGTTCACCAGCATTCATCCCATGGATCACTGATGGAAAGCTGAAAACGAGTTTTAAGGTTGGCAAGTATGGTTGGCTGGTGGATTCAGTACTGCAGCTCCAGTATCTGCGACCTCCAGATGTGGAAATCTGGAGACATTCACCTGTGTTTAGATAAGGAAAGCAGAGGAACGGGCTGGGGGTAGTGGAGGTGGGATCTGGGTGTAGTGGGATCTCAATCCTGGTCCAACACCAGTCCAGACTTCCTTCAGTGTTGAATAACGATATGTAAGTGTGAGCTGAAATAAACTGTTTCCTCAATTGCAAGGGTACCACATTCAAAAAAAGAAACTTTACTAAAGCTCAAAGCACACATTGCACCCCACACAATAATTGTGGGAGATTTCAACACTCCACTCTCATCAATGGCTAGATCATGGAAATACAAACTAAACACAGACACATTGAAACTAACAGAAGTTATGAACCAAGTGGATTTAACAGATATCTATAAAACATTTAATCCTAAAACAAAAGAATATACCTTCTCCTCAGCACCTCATGGTACCTTCTCCAAAACTGACCATAGTCACAAAACTCAACAGATACAAAAAGATTAACATAACCCCATGCATCCTATCAGATCACCATGAACTAAGGCTGGTCTTCAATAACAACAAAAACAATAGAAAACCCACATACACATGGAAGCTAAACAACACTTTACTCAATGATAACTTTGTCAAGGAAGATTAATAAAGGAAGAAATTAAAGACTTTTTAGAATCTAATGAAAGTGAAGGTACAACATACCCAAACTTATGGGACAAAATCAAAGCAGTGCTAAGAGGAAAACTCATAGCTCTGAGTGCCTCCAAAGAGAAACTGGAGAGAGCTTACACTAGCAGCTTGACAGCACACCTGAAAGCTCTAGAACAAAAAGAAGGAAATACACCCAAGAGGAGTAGACAGAAGGAAATAATCAAACTCAGGGCTGAAATCAACCAAATAGAAACAAAAAGAACTATACAAAGAATCAACCAAACCAGGAGTTGGTTCTTTGAGAAAATCAACAAGACAGATAAACCCTTAGCCAGACTAACCAGAGAGCACAGAGACAGTATCCAAATTAACAAAATAAGAAATGAAAAGGGAGATATATAACAACAGAAACTGAGGAAATTGAAAAAATCATCAGATCCAACTACAATAGCCTATACTCAACAAAACTGGAAAATCTGGATATTTTATATATATCCACATATATATATATATATATATATATATATATATATATAGTTTAAATGCAGTTTGATAAGCATTTTATTTGCTTCTCTGAGTCACCCTACTAGTTAAGTTTAAGAAAGTGGAACACTTAAGGTTTCTAGGTGAAAAGTTTTAGGGCTCAAGTCTTCTCATCCCAGCTTCTGTGCCCTTTTATCTCACAGTACACTTGACATTGTTAAGGGCAAGAAATTACTTATAGGCACAGATTATAGAAAGTTCCTCCAGTATATTAAGATTAGAAAGATCCTGGGCATATATCCAGAAGATGTCCCAACCGGTAAGAAGGACACATGCTCCACTATGTTCATAGCAGCCTTATTTATAATAGCCAGATGCCCCTTAACAGAGGAATGAATACAGAAAATGTGGTACATTTACACAATGGAGTACTACTCAGCTATTTAAAAGAATGAATTTATGAAATTCCTAGGCAAATGGATGGACCTGGAGGGCATCATCCTGAGTGAGGTAACTCAATCACAAAGAACTCACCTGATATGTACTCACTGATAAGTGGATATTAGTCCAGAAACTTAGAATATCCAAGATATAGGATACAATTTGCGAAGCACATGAGACTCAGGAGGAACGAAGACCAGGGTGTGGACGCTTTGCCCCTTCTTAGAATTGGAAGCGGAACGCCCATCGAGGGAGTTGCAGAGGCGAAGTTTGGAGCTGAGACGAAGGGGTGGACTGTCTAGAGACTGCCAAATCCGGGGATCCATCCTGTAATCAGCCTCCAAACGCTGACACCATTGCATACACTAGCGGGATTTTGCTGAAAGGACCCTGATATAGCTGTCTCTTGTGAGACTATGCTGGGGCCTGGCAAACACAGAAGTAGATGCTCACAGTCAGCTATTGGATGGATCACAGAGCCCCCAATGGAGGAGCTAGAGAGGAGCTGAGGGGATCTGCAACCCTATAGGTGGAACAACAATATGAACTAACCAGCACCCCCTGGAGCTCGTGTCTTTAGCTGCATGTGTATCAGAGGATGGCCTGGTCGGCCATCAGTGGAAAGAGAGGCCCATTGGTCGTGCAATTATATACCTCAGTGCAGGGGAATGCCAGGGCTGAGAAGTGGGAGTGGGGTGGGGAGTGAGGGGGGAGGGTGTGGGGGACTTTTGGGATAGCACTGGAGATGTGAATGAAGAAAGTACCTAATTAAAAAAAAAAAAAAGATTAGAAGGAGCTCAAGGTCAGCCTGGTCTACAGAGTGAGTTCCAGACCAGCCAGCATTACATGTAAAATCTTGTCTCAACAACAACAAAAGTTCCTGGGAGCCAGACAGAGCTCAGCAGTTAAGAGTACTTGCTGGCCGGGCAGTGGTGGCACACGCCTTTAATTCCAGCACTCGGGAGGCAGAGGCAGACCAATTTCTGAGTTCGAGGCTAGCCTGGTCTACAAAGTGAGTTCCAGGACAGCCAGGGCTATACAGAGAAACCCTGTCTCAAAAAAAAAAAATGATTAGAAGGAGCTGTTTGAAAACTATTAGCACATAGTGGGGCCAAGTGAGGCAGAGATGACAAGGCTGAGCAGCCCAGGAAGAGATTATGCAGAAGCAAGACCAAACACATTCCTTTTCTTCCTGCCACCAGGAAGTGGGTCTTTAGTGAGTCTTGTGGACCAGGTTGCATTTGGTAATGACTTTCCCAGTGGAAGCTGGTGACTGAGACAGGACACTTCTGTATCCTCACTGGCTTGAAAGTGATATTACAAGACCAGTCTGCTGTCTGTAGATATCAGCTCCTGTCAAAGCTGTTTCGGAGACAAGATCTCGAGGAGATTGTCTTTCAAAGCATTCACAGGGCCACAGTCATGTGTGTTATCACAGACTTTAGAAGTATGCACTGTCCCCACACAGGGTCCTGTCAGTGAACTAGATAATATAAAAGCCCAAGAAAACCATATCAGAGACATAGAATGGTCAGGATTTGCCACCGCCCCACAAAATCAAACAAAAAATTGTTAACACAGAAATGAAAATACCCACATAAATTTCTCATTATTCTAAAAGTTTCTTATAAGTTCAAAAATATATACTAAATATCAGTTCTCCATTTCTTCCAAGTTTTTTTTTTCACCAAATCTCGATCTGCCTACACGTGCATTTGTCGGTAGTTGGTTGGAACGCGTGGCCATACGTCTCCGTTTTCAAAATTCTGGAGCTGTAGCAAAGCACATAAAGCTTTTATACTTGAAGCAATTTTCAAGTACAAAAACCCTTACAATAATTTAGACTTTCTAGGATAAAGCTTTTTTCTTACTAAGGTTGCTTAAACATCAGCTATGTAACACATGACATTTCGAAACTGCTGAAAATCCTGTAGCCCAGCATAATACTTGTAACAGGCACATTATATAAGTGCTATCATTTGATGAGGTGTTTATGTAATACTTCTTTGGATTGGTCATTTTTGCAAAATATCTGACAGACAGACTTTGGCCAATGCTTCAGGAAGATTTTGGTTCATTGTTGCAGGGTCATGCCTCAGGCGGTGGCAGCAAGCCTGTGTGGTAGGCTTGCTCACAGTACAGTAAACAAGAAAGCAGAAAGAGTTAGGTCAGAACCAGGAGTGAGTACAACCCTTCTCAGTGTTGTACAGTGGGTACAGCCTATAGCTACCTTCCAGGCCACATCTCCTAGTAGTTCCACAGTCTTCAAAATAGTAGTACAGGCTGGGAATGGAGTATACAAAGCATACTCAACCATGATGCCCATTTAAATAGCTACAGCCTGTATCAAAAGCCCGTGACATAACATCTGTTTTTAAGAGGTACTATAGAGAACAGCCAAGACCAGGTTACTTCTAATATTGGTTTATTAATCTAGCCATCTCCACCCCCACATCCTATACAGCGGCATTCATTCTCCGTGGACTAATTCTCTGTTATCTTTTTCTCTGTTGTAGCATTAACCTCTCCCATGATACTAAAGTGGACATGCACTAAGTTGCAGCACATGTTCACGTGCACACACGTCTCCACGCACGCAATAGTTAAATACATAATAAATGAATGAATGCTGAACTAGTATATTACATAGTGAAAACATGGATTGTACCATTAAATGCGCTTGGTTAATAAATAATTAAAAGCAATTGGTTAATAAAACATAGAGTTATGAATGGAACCTTCAGCTTTTAGAAAGGAAACACACATATTCCCTCTTGTAACTGGAGGTATCAGAATGTCCCTGCGCCGAAGATGATCGGCTTACCAATTGGTATCCTGGACTTCTCGCTGCGTTGTTTCAGACAGACAGCTGGACTCATGATTAAGGGTGGGAGGGAGTAGATAATGGAACAGAACATTCTAGCTTCAGATATAGTGAAGACAAGACAGATGGGCACACTTCAAATATGAGATGTGACCAAATGCTTGAAGACTGAGATATGAAATAGTGGGTCAGCTACAGGAAGAGGCGCTTCAGCTGAAAAACCCAGGAAATAACTGTCAGAGAGTGGAAGGAGCCACCACACAAGCTGTGGGTGGAGGGTTTGTATAAAGGGTGAAGGTCACTTTAGTGGACAACATCCCCATGCTCTCTGGAGACTATTGATCCCTCCCTCCATCCCTCTGCCCCTCCCCTACTCCATTTTCCCTCTTTTCTCCTGCCTTGAGCCTTTCCTTTAATTTCTTTTTAGGAATAAATTAAGATTTATATGTTTCTATTCTTCTTGGGACCTGGACTTCTCATCTTCAGTGCTAGCAGTGATCTTCATCTCCAGAGAGACAGATGCACAAGGAATTCATCAGCTTAAACATCACTGGGTTTGTTGGCTATATGGCAGATAAGTCTATTCAGAGAAGAAACTTAGCACCAAAAGCCACAGAACCAGCAGTATTTTATTTCATTAAAATTGTTATTACACTTATGTATTTATGTATTTAACTATTGTGTATGAAGACATGTGGACATGTGCACACACATGCTGCCATAGTGTAAAGACATGTGTGCCTGTGCACACACGTGCTGCTATTGTGTCTGTGTAGATTTGTGCCTGTGCACACGCGTGCTGTTATTGTGTGCATGCAGAAGTTGGAGGGAAACTTGTGGGAGTCAACTTTTTCCTTCTACCATGTGGGTCCTTGGAACTGAACTTAGGACACCAGGCTTGGTGGTTAGGGCCTTTATCAAAGATCATCTCACCAGCCCAAACAATCTCTTAAATACAAATATAAATATAATTACTGCAGTAATTTATTGGCATAGGGTGGAGGCTGAAAATACTGTGAACACCCCAGATTCCAACTCATGAAAAATCTGAATTAATAATAAATCACAAGTATCAGCTTTCTTTTCATTAAATATGATAATCATTTCAGAAGTACCTCCTGCTAGTTTTCAGTTGGCTTTAATAGGTAGCAGTGACTAGAGCTTAAATGTGAACCTTTTCGTGGGCGTATGCAGGTGTGTTTAGTGTGTAAGGGGAGAGCGATCAGAAGGAAAAGTCACCCATTGTACTTACATGTGATTTCATCTGGGCATTTTCATGTGAGTTCTTCTAGAAATTACCCGCTGATTTCTGTCCTCCTCTTAGCAGTCTGCTGTATCTGTGGTCTTTCTTGGGGTACGCTTCTGTTTCGTTGCTTCCAAAAGTTAAAAAAAAACCAAAACACCCAAAACTAAAAGAATAGTAATTTTCCAAATGTTCTATCAGGAAGGAGATTTCACTCAGGAAATGTTTTCATGGTTTGGTGGAGCGTGACCTTGGTGTGAGCCTCCATGCGTGTTGATGGCTACTGTAAGGCTTGTTTGTGTAATAATCTTCATATTTCCTGAATCAGTAATAGCAGTGGAGGACTCTTCTGTTAACATGGTAGTTAGAAACAGCAGGAGTCCAGGAGTCAAGGGTGTGGCTGTGTCAAGGTGGTAAACACTGAGACCGTCAGGCTATGGGAAAGAGCTCTAAATACATGAGTTTGAAATATACATAATTTCTCAACTATGCAAAAATAGGGCTGTGATGTGAATTATATGGGAGGCTTCATGAATCTAAAGGAACAAAAGCAGCTGTGCTGTGAGCCAACTTGTTAGAAAATTACTGAGGAAAGAGATAAAGAGATTTAAGGAGTGGCGATTGAAAGAGATCCCACTCAGCCAAGTTTTTTGTTTATGCTTACAAAGACAGATGGCTTCCTCAGTTCAGGGTCAGCCTAAAAACAGAGCAAGGTTAGGTCCAGGTGTGGTAGAAGTTGTAATTTCAGGGCAGGGTTCCAACCATCCTATCATCTGTGCTTAACAGGCAGGTGGATCTCTGACTTCTTTGGCAATGTTAAAAGAACATGTATATTTGCTGTCTCCTAAGAATCAAAGGGCGGGGGTCACGGGATGCTGATTCATAAGATAACCAAAAGGAAACCTGAAGTAAATGACCGAATTGATACATAAATAATAAAAACTGGGCTTTGGTCTGCATGAGATGAGCTAGGCAGAAGCAGAAGCAGTTCTTTTTATAGAATTTTCTCTAGAGAGAGCTGAGCTATCTGGAGATATCTGGAGAGCAAAAACAGCTCTACAAGGATTTTTTTTCTAACAGGATTTCTGACTTGGTCGGAAGATCCAATCATTATTTATAGCAGCTTCTCTGACTCTGGCCAGAAAACCTATGAGCTATCCAGATCGCTTTGACAATTTTTACTAGCAGGGAAAGCTGTCTCAACCAGAGAGGTTTTACAATAGAGAAAAAAAAGCTGTCTAAAGCAGAGCAGAACACACACACACACATATACAACACACACACATACACACACATACACACACACATACACATGCACATACACACAGATACACATAGATACACACAGATACACACACAGAGCGAGCGAGGGAGAGAGAGAGAGAGAGAGAGAGAGAGAGAGAGAGAGAGAGAGAGAGAGAGAGAGAGAGAGAGAGAGAGAGAGCGCGAGAGAGAGCGCACAGGCTGGAAAGCCATCTCAGCAGAACCTAGGCCGCCAGCTTGGACCCATGATTTGACTTCAAATTATTCTTTTCACCACTCCCAGACACCCCTTTTCTCAGAACCCCTCTCCACGTGGAGGTTGGTCCTTGGCAGTTTGGGTTATTCTACATGAACTATTGAACAGTGACTCAAGCTCATTTTATATTATTTTACTAATATGGAGCACAAGGATGCAAAGGAAACACCCCTACATTAGCCTGCCGTGGAGTCACAGCCATACCCATTCGGAAGCTTGGTTATTTTTATTTTCTTAGTTTTGAAATGCAATAAATAATTAAAAACACAAAAATCTCAAACATCTTCATCAAATCTTTCATTTTTTTTGCAAAACCTCTCATGTTGTTATATTTGATGTATAAGTTTTAAATAATTTATGAGATTCCATAAAGAAATGGTCTCTAGAGCCCACTGTGGGGTGATTCAGGGCTGAGGGAGCACGTGGAGGTGGGCTGCTTAGCCTCCCCGGCACCTCCCTCCTGGATCTGCATTGCTACATCCATCCTTCATATTGCACAGTCACCCAGTTCATTCTCCCAAGCTAACTATTCTGTTCCTAACAGAAGTGCATGTGGGCTTTCACGGTTCCCTCATGATTTCGTGACTCCCTGCTGTCACTTGATTCTGTCAGCTTTAAACATTGTCACATATGTGCTATGCATTAATGACACTGAACTGTAGTTTTGCTCTGCTAGGATACTAGGAACGGAGGTTATATTTCTGGCCATCCTCTTATTTAAAGAAATGCCATATTAATGCGTTCCTCAGGCAGTATTTGAGCTCCTGGGCTTATGTTACGCAATCTTCCTGCCTTTACCTCAGCATCTGGGAATACTATAGGCAAGTGACAAGGTACTTGGCCTTCCTTCCTTCCTTCCTTCCTTCCTTCCTTCCTTCCTTCCTTCCTTCTTTCCTTCCTTCCTTCTTTCCTTCCTTCCTTCTTTCTTTCCTTCCTTCTTTCTTTCCTTCCTTCCTTCCTTCCCTTCTTTCTTTCCTTCCTTCCTCCTTCCCTCCCTTCCTTCCTTCCTTCCCTTCTTTCTTTTCTTCCTTCCTCCTTCCCTCCCTCCTTTTTTCTTTCTTTCTTTCTTTCTTTCTTTCTTTCTTTCTTTCTTTCTTTCTTTCTTTCTTTCTTTCCTTCCTTCCTTCCTTCCTTCCTTCCTTCCTTCCTTCCTTCCTTCCTTCCGCAGAGAATCATGTAGCCCAGGTTGGCCTCCAACTTGTTATGATGCCAAAGACAATCTTAAACACCTCATCCTCCATGTACCATGCTACTGGAGATCAAACCCAGGGCTCCAAATCCTTCAGCAGGAATGTGTAGAAGGATTGGGAATCGGGTTAGTTGGCCTAGAAGGTTTTCAGTATTTCACTGTTCTCTTCCACCATCCTGCAGGCTTTGGAGAAGTGAAGCTGCAAACAGAATCATTCCAGAAGTGTCACCTCTGACCTCTGACCTTGCATTCTCCATTCTCCCGTTTTGACTTTCAAGTTCCTCAGTAGATGTCAACCTCTTTCTTTGTGTCCTCCTTAAGATTTGAAGCAAATATGATTTCCTAACTCATTGCCTGCTTAGGAACATGGATTTAAAATGCACAAATGTGTTCATTTATAAAAATCTCATGTTTTTGAAAAACGATTATGATTTTTCATAGTAGATATAATTTTAAACTTTTCCAACTTATTGAGATTTGCTTTGAGTCCTAATGTATGGTTAGTCTATAGAGTGCTCCATATGGGTATCTCCTGGTGATGTTCTAGTCTATTAGGACTATTTGGTCAACATGTGATTCAAGTCCAATACTTCTTTATTAATTGATTTGGCTAGTTTGACTGTCCACCAAAAGAGGGACCACAAAGCTCCTTGCTGTTTCTGGCGTTGTTTTCTTCCTTCCTTACTCTTTTATTATATCCTCAAGCAATACTCCAGTATTGATCGTATTCATAACTGTTACATCCTCTTGATGAGCTGGCCCCTTTATCATTGAGTAATGGTCTCTGTCTTTATCATAGCTTTTTACTCTGAGATTAGTTTATTAGACACAAACATAGCCACCTGATCTCTTTTAATCAACATTAGCCTGAAATATCTTTTGTTCCCTTCAGCCCCTAGTAAGCTGTTTACCTTACCCTTAAGAAGAAGGCCTTTAAATGTGGGCATCTAAGGTAAAACTGAAACTGTACTAAGTACAGGCTCAGAGAGGGAGTGCTGAGTTCTTCACTACAACCGCTTTCTGATAATTCACTGGCTGGATCCCATGACCAGTTTGGGGAAGGATGGCTTCCCCTAATGAGGCTGCCAGTCAAAGCCTTATGGTTGCCTATTGTCAGGGCTGAAAGATCACACATATTTTGGCCTGGAGCTGGACTTCTCAGGTCAGTCCTTCTACCCTACTAATTTTAGGGCTTCCTTTGTTTTCTCCCATCCCTGTGTGTCTTCATCTGTGTCCTCAGACAGTCAGGTCAGAGTGACCTGAGGGCAAGACACTGTAGAGCTTGCAGACCTATGAAGGGCTCATTCTTCTTGGGCATCCATTTATTGCGCCTTCTTTGTTCCATACAACCCTCAATAGTGTTGTGAAGAAGTATAGTGTGTATGTTTTCCCTGTTATCTTTGGCACTGCTGCAGGAGCAAAGGACTTTCATATCCTGAAGAAGGAATAAGCACCACACAGGAATTTGTTCAGCATGGGCTCTGATGTCCCCTCGGGCTCCTGTCTGTACCGTTCTTCCTGCTCTGGGCCCCAGCGTGCGGTACTTTGCGGGCTCTCACTTCTGCATCAGTTTTGGTGTGCTGAATGGAAGTCATGGGTAGCAGATTAGGTGGAGGGGTAAGAGGAAGTTTGTAGTGCTTGATTCTTCTGCTTCACCTGGGCCACTAAGCCAGCTGTAGGATTTTATAGAAGGGTCTGCCAATGGTCATCTCTTACAGTGATGGCTACAGCTATTACAACCACAACTACAACAACAGCAACCACAAGTACAACCAGACTACAAACATGACTCCTGCACCTGCAACCACACCACAGCTCTTAACTACAACCGCTTCCTCTGGGATTAAGAATCTTCTCTCTCCGGAACCTCTTTACCCCTAAAGCGGTAGTTGCCCTCTTGTTTTTCAGCACTGGGATACTTCCAACTCTTTAAATAGTTCCTTCCTACAAGTCTGTAAATAGTAAATGCACCCCTATTACCTTAGGGGAATGCACCTCCCCGCAGCCAATCATGCACTTATTGTCTACTTACCGCTTTCAGAGTGTATGTGTTCAGTATACTTAGCCTCCTAATATCACTGATGCGGAAACTGAAGGTAAGTAACTTGTCTATATTTATGCAGTTAAGTCAGGGTTAACTAGTACCCCCCAGAGCTCCCTGGGACTAAACCACCAATCAAAGAAAACACATGGTGGGAGTCGTGTCTCTAGCTGCAGACATGATTGTAGCAGATATGTAGTAGAGGATGGCCTAGTCGATCATCAATGGGAGGAGAGGCCTTTGGTATTGCCAAGATTCTATGCCCCAGTATAAGGGAATGCCAGGGCCATGAAGCAGGAGTAGGTGGGTTGGTGTGCAGAGGGAGGGGGGAGGGGAGAGGGGATTTTCAGAGAGGAAACTAGGAAAGGGGATAGCATTTGAAATGTAAATGAAGAAAATATATAATAAAAATGTAATATATGTATGTATGTATATATACACACACACACACACACACACATATGTGTGTGTGTGTGTGTGTGTGTGTGTATGAATGACAGGATCACATACTAAAAAAACAAAACAAAAACAACAACAACAACAACAAAAACAGTTTGGTCTACTTAACATAAGAAATACATTACTTAGCCAGGCTCTAACTGCATTGTGGGAGGCATATTTGAGTGGTTGTGTTTTTAGAGCCAAGAAGAAAATTGGGATTGTCTGAGCAAAATAGTAATAGTAACAGAAATAATAATAATAATAATAATAAATAATTTTAGCTATGTCAGTGAAAGCATCCAGATTTTGGAATGACCCCAGCATTTTGTGAGGAATAAAATGTAAGACTAATAGGCTGTGTGTGTGTGTGTGTGTGTGTGTGTGGCTGGGCTCTATGTGTAAGGAATTACAATTACAATCACAGCAGGTAAGAGTGACTAAGGTTTTCAGCTTCATGACTTCTATCCCGTCTCCCACATTATACCTGTTCCTCACATGAATAATTGTGATGTTGGGACATCAGATTACATCATCCAGGAGAAAATACACAAAAGGCTCAGAAGTAAGGGTCTTTACCTGGTTCCCAGAACACACCTGTCATGGTTAATCTCCACTGTCATCTGGGCTGGGTGCAGAGTCACCCAGGAAGCACACCGCTGCGCGTGCGTGCGTGCGTGCGTGCGTGTGTGTGTGTGTGTGTGTGTGTGTGTGTGTGTGTCTGTGAGGTGTTTCCAGAGAGGCTTATTGAAGCAAGGAAGAGTAATCCTGAACATTGGCAGCTGCATCCCAAGAACTCTCTCATCCTAGGCTGAGTGAATACAAAGGAAAGGGGAGAAAGCCAGCTGAGCCCAGCATTCCCTTTCTGCAACCTGGGCCATCCAGGTGTGAGGAGTTCTAAGATACAGTCTTGCCATGGTGAACTCCAGGTGTAAGGAGTTCTAAGATACAGTCTTGCCATAGTGAACCCCAGGTGTGAGGAGTCCTAAGATACATTCTTGCTATGGTGAACCCCAGGTGTGAGGAGTCCTAAGATACAATCTTGCCACTGTGAACTCATTTAAAAGAATCCTTCTTTTAAAGTTTCTTTTGTAGGACTTGAGCTCACTGGTAAGAAAAAGAACACACAATTACCCTTGGATTACCATTCTATAGTGAAAGGCAGGCAGCTTTAGTCTGAAGAGCTCTTCTGTTCTATCCCAAGTTCATAGACAGATATTCTGGCTCTCTTTCTCATCAACAGGTTGAGTTGATGTTCTAGTTTGCTTCTCTGTTGAGATGACAAAAACTATGCCCAAAACCAAGTTAGGAGGAAAGTGTTCATTTTGGGATACAAGTACAGGAAGCCTAGGCAAAAACTCAACTCCAGAGCCCAGAACCAGGACCGAAAAGCACTGATCACAGTGCAATGCTGTTTACTGGCTTGCTCCCCATGGCCGTTTAGGTTGCTTTTGTACACAAGCCAGGACCATCTTCCCAAGTGTAGTGCTGCCCATTGTGGGCTGGGCCCTGCCACATCAACTGGCAATGATGAAAACGCCCCACAGACATGCCCACAGGCCTGTCTGACAGAAGGGAGGTTTCAACCAAGGCTTCACCCCTCTTCCAAGGTGACTTTGTGTCAAGTTGATGGGAACTAACCAGCTCAGTTGAAGACTTTGTAACAGAAGAAAACAAGGAGACAAGAAATATAAGCAATGCCTGTATTATTTGTGGGTGCTTTTCTTTTTTAAACACGAGACTAGAAATAAGAGAAGAGAGAATTGTGCCTGACAACGCTTGCTTGTCAAAATTCAATTTTGATTGAAAAACCCACACATTTTTCCTCTTTTTAAACTGTAATTGTGACAACCCTAACTTAACAAAAGCCATCTTTTCACTCCTGTTGTAGAAATCATGCCCTTATGATTGAGAATAGCCAGTCACAGGAGACATTTACAGGGCATTTCATCCTGAGAAACAGTGAAGTCAGCTGTCTCTTTAGCCACATCTGGGAACCACCAGGGTCAAACTGCTCTGGGTGAGGTCCATTATTAATCAGGCACTTTCTAAAAGCCAGCTATCTTCTTCTTGGGTATTTTCTTTGGCCAACCCTTTACCTGCTATGGTTATTTGATTTAAAGAAGCTATGCTGATCTTTTAGCTCAGTGGTTCTCAACCTAAGGGTCGAGACCCCTCGAAGGGTCAAACAACCCTCTCACAAGACTCACCCAAGACCATCAGAAAACACCGACATTTCCATTATGATTCACAACAGTAGCAAAATTAGTTATGAAGTAGCAACAATTACAATCTTATGGCTAAGGGTCACCACAACATGAGGAACTATATTACAGAGCCACGGTGTTAAGAAGGGTGATAACCACTGGCTCAGAGAGGCTGATCCCTTGTAAGATGAGGAAAAAAAAAAAAACTGCTTGAAACAAAAGCTAACACTTTCTTGGGCAAATGTCCTAAGAGTAGTTGCGGCATTACAGGACTGTCCATCTTGGGCTTTTAAAGGGCATTGGAACCCTAAGGCCCTTTCATCTTTGGAGGCCCTTAGCTTATGAAAATATTTCAGTGCAGGCTGGGCAGATTGCTCAGTGGGTAGAGATGTGAGGTCTGATTGGTTCCTCCGCATTCACATATAATGAAGATGTCGTAATGGTTCAACCTGTAATCCCGGCGTTGGGTGAGCAGAGGAATGAATTTCCCTAGATCACTGGCCACCTAGCCTTGCTGAAACAGCTAGTGTCAAACTCTGTGAAAGACCTTGTCTCAAAATAAAGTGGGAAATGACAGAGGAAGACATCTGACACTAACCTGTGGCTCTGCATGTACATGTGTGTTCATGTGCACACATACATATACCAAATATACAAATTAAAAATACAGTTTAATGGCAAAGTATAGCTATGGTGATTGGAATATTGAATATGGGTATTCAGCAAATTAGTACTTTCTTAGTGAAGCAAAGCACCGTAGAGTTATGCTATTGGAGAGACTGTTTCAATTCTCACAAATATCATTTAGTTATAAAAACCTATGGGGCTGAGATACCAGCTAAAAGCTAGAAACTGTATGTCTGAGTTAGGGTTCCTATTGCTGCAACAAAATACCATAACCAAAGAGCAAGTTGGGGAGGAAAGATTTATTTGGCTTATGCTTCAACATTGCTGTTCTTCACTGAAGAAGTCAGGGCAGGCACCTGGCTGTAGAGCTGATGGAAAGGTGTTGTGTAATGGCTTGTTCCCCACCGCTCGCTCGGCTGGCTTTCTTTAGAACCCAAGACTGCCAGTCCACAGAGGGCAGCACCCATAATAAACTAGGCTCTCTCCATCAATCACTAATTAGGAAAATGTCCTACAGGCTTGTTACAGTCATATTTTGTGGAGGCCTTTTCTCAATTGAAGGTCCCTCCTTTCAGATAACTCTAGTCTGTGTGTTGAGTTGACATAAGATTAGCCGGCACTCTGAGATGCTGGTCTTTGTCCTTTGATATTATCAGTCTATTCCTCGTGGAGCCCTACAGTGGAAATCTTTCACAAAGGTAGGCTGTGGATAAATAGTTCTTCAGGTCTCTGCTAAGTTAGAAGATAGGGTTGGGGAGTGACTCACTTGGCTCACTGAGACATTTAAAAAACCGACCACAGACTTAATGAAAGAGGGTATTTCCAATTCAGTCCTGCCTCTACCACCAGGTTATCTTCCAAGTACCATTACACACACACACACACACACACACACACACACACACACACACACACACACACACACACACACACCGCCTTTGTGCAGTGCTCAGATGTGACCTCTAGATGGCAGTATGAACTCAGCTGATGGAGGCAGTTACTCTGAAACAACAGGGAAGGGCAAGGCTTCTTGCTTTCATGTTAAATGACACTGTAAAAGACAATGCCCATTCTTTGATTTTAAAAGATATTGAGCATATATCTATCTTTCATTCTGGAAATAAACTTAGTATGGAAAATATGAAAACACATGACTCTGGATTTCTTAGTCTGAACACATTGGCTACCTCTTCCACAGATAGAACACAAAATGTGCTAAATTTAACAATTGCTCTTGAACTAAAAATATTACATCTGTTATTACAATTTCTAGGGTGTTGATCCTCAGAAATCATTCAGGGTCATGAGACTCCATGTCAGCTGTTCCGTCCACACCATACCTGTGCAGTGTTAATTTAGATTCAGCTCCATTAGACACGCGTCCATGTCTGTCAAAACTATGAAGAGTAAATTATTTTAAAAGGTGGTATAGGTGTTTCTATAGAAACGGCATGAAGAATTTTGCTATTGGAGGTATTGGTATTCATTCGATAAATATTTAGTCAGCACCTAGTATTCAATAAGCAAAATAGTGTGCTGGATGATAATAAGAGCTACAGATAAAAGGATGGGGAGGAGAAGAAAAGGGAGACATTAAAACACAAATGTAAGATGTCAGAAGCGATACTGAGTAAAGATGGGAAATGGGGCGTGTATGGAGGAACAGTGGTGTGTGCTAGCCTACAGCACTCCAGGCAGAAGGACCCACGGGAGCAAATGTGCAGGAGCATCAAGAAAACTAGTTATTGGACAAGCCATTCTCTCCCAGCCTGTGAGGGTCTTTTTCATCTCTTAATGGCATCACTTAAGATTTGAAAGAAAACTTTAATTTCTAATGAAGTACAGAGTATCCTTTTTTCATGGGTTACTCTTAGGTGGTGGGGGACATGTGAGGATCATGTCTGTGAGTGGGAGAAACATGGAACATTGCAAGCATTGATACATCGTTGCTGTCCAGGATAGGTGCTAATGTCCCTACAGTTCCAATGCCAGCCTCGTGTCTCTGCTGGGGCAGTGGGTACTTCAGTTACCTCCTGGAGGTGTTACAGTGTTGCGTTTTCCTTCTGAGTCTGGTACCCATGGAAGTGTTACAGTGTTGCGTTTTCCTTCTGAGTCTGGTACCCATGGAAGTGTTACTGTGTTGCGTTTTCCATCTGGGTGTAGTACCCATTTTGAATTACTTTCTTGATCTCTGTGTAGGCTCTTCGTTGTTGTTGTTGTTGTTGATGATGATGATGATGATGATGTTTGATTTGTGAGTGTCCAGTGGTGCAGTATCCAGCTTGTTAAAAAACGTTCTGTGTTCCCCTTTCATTAGACTGCCCTTGCTATAACTATGAGGGTTTGTTTCTGAGTTCTCCATTCTTCCCCTTGATCTATCTATTCTTTTTTCCGCTGTGTTGGTCACAAGAGCTTTATGGTAAGTCTTGGAATGTCAGGTACTATTAGTAGTAGTATTAGTAGTAGTAGTATGATGATGATGATGATGACGATGATGATGATGATTGATAGTTTTTCTGGCGCTTTTTCCCATAAGGACTATAGAATAAACCTGTCAATGTCTGCAAAATAGCTTAGTGGGATTTTTGACTAGGATTGTACTGACTCTATATGTCTTTCTATGGTCCCAGAGTTAAGATTATTTTTAACTTTACAATGGTGCAAACACGATACACATTCAGTGAAACAATATACATTGATTCTGATTCTTTCCTTGGCTAGAACTTGGAGTTACATTTCTTGTTCATGAACCTGAAAGGCAGCAGTCACAGCCCCCAGCTAGCCATGTGATCATCAGGGTAAACAGCCTACACGTTACCATGTATGTACTATATGCATGTATGCAAACTATGATGTTTGGTTAAGTGTCTTAGATTGCTAAATGCATTTCAATTTATGATCAATTTAATTTATGAATCAAGGAACATCTGTAGTTGAAAGAATCCCCCATTCCGTTCCCTGTGTTGAAGATCACACCCAGACTCTTATATAGCTTAAGCAAGCAAGCTCTCTATCTACCTCTGAGCTACATACATCCCGGCCCTTGGCTGTCTTTAGATAGTCTCACTATACACCTGAGGCTGGGCTTGAACCCATGATCCTCCTGCAAGATGTATTTATAGGTGTTAACCGCCACTTCTGGCATAAGAATGACAACTTATCGATATTGACTCTTCGTACCACCCATACCCAGATGTCTTGCACAGAGTCTCTTTCTCCTCATAGAGACCTTGTACTAATTGTATTAGCGTTAACAACTCAGTATCTCGGTTACGTAGCCTATTATATAATACAGTCAATGTTATATTGAAATTCAGTTTCTGCTTTGGGTAAAAGATTTTCTACCACCAAGGTTTTCATTCTCCTCTCTCAAACGCTAATGGAGAGCAGAGGACTTCCTCGTGTGAGGCTCCGCATGTGTTAACCATGAGCCACTTGCCATGGCTCACTGATAGGGAGCATAGATGGCGGAAGGATTGTTAATAAGCCACAGGCACAGTTAAAGCAAACAAAACGATGCTCCACGTTCCCCTAAGGTTGGGCATGGTGGCGCACGCCTTTAATCCCAGCACTTGGGAGGCAGAGGCAGGTGGATTTCTGAGTTAGAGGCCAGCCTGGTCTACAAAGTGAGTTCCAGGACAGCCAGGACTATTCAGAAAAACCCTGTTTTGGAAAACCCCCCAAAAAAAACCCAAAAAACAACAACAAAAAAAACAACAACAAAAAACCCAAAAAACAAACAAACAAAAGAAGATGCAGTTTAAAGATGAGTGAGGCTGAAGAGGACACAGCATCCTAACCATTCATACCCCAGTGGATCACACACTTTGTGTGCCTCTTTTTGTGTTCCTATGTAGATGTATTTGATCTAGCCTTGAATTCCTCAGCTCCAACCTATGTGCCCTGTGACAGACACTATGGATTATGGTGACAATGAGATCCTCATTAAAATGAGATCTATTTGCTTCTCTTAAGGTGGCCCAGTGTTAGAGACATAAAACACCCATGCCACACCTTCTAGTGCCCTTGGCACCCGACTCATATAACCTCTGACGTGGCTCCAGTTTCTAACTCCCTTCTGTTCTGCATACGTGCACCTGTGTTAACACCATGTTGTAATAGTAAAACCATCGTCACCGTGCTTACCTACCTCTGGGATTACATCTTCATTAGGAAAAAAACATCGTTTTTTAAAAAATTAGGTTCAAGAAGCTTTCATATGCTAAAGTATACGGCGTTTTACTTAAAATTCTAGAACAATGTGAGGATGGGCGGAGCAGAAGGGAGATAAAAGGACTGAAAATGAGGTGATAAGCATTGCAGCGGAGGGCTGAGTGGCAGGTGGGAGGGGCCATTGCAGCTGACTGGCAGGTGGGAGGGGCCATTGCGTCTGAGTGACAGGTGGGAGGGGCCTAACAATGTGTGGAAGTCTTTACTTTTCTCTGACATTTCCATACCAATTTTATTTTATTTTTTTCAAGAAGAGAAGGAGAAGCTCTTTTAAAACCAGCAGGATCTGAATGGGGCCAGGGCTCAACCGATAAGGTGCTCGCCTCACAAACATGTGGACATGAGTTTGATCCCCAGAATTTGCTTTAGAAGGAAGGTACAGTCACAGACTTGTCATCAGAGCACTGGCAAGTGACACAGGAGGACCCTGAGTCTCACTGGTCAGCTAGCCTAGGCTAATTGATGAGCGTCATGCCACGGAGAGAGTCCTTCTCAGAGGAGCTGGATAGAATTTCTGAGGATGACATTCAAGGGGGTCCTAGACTCCACACATGTCCGTGTACACACAGGAACATACACAGGAAGAAAGAAGGAAAGAAAGGAAAGGAAGGAAGGAAGGAAGGAAGGAAGGAAGGAAGGGAAGAAAGGAAGGAAGGAAGGAAGGAGGGAGGGAGGGAGGGAGGGAGGGAGGAAGGAAGGAAGGAAGGAAGGAAGGAAGAAGGGACGGAGGGAGGGAGGGAGGGAGGAAGGAAAGAAGGAAGGAAGGGAGGGAGGGAGGGAGGGAGGGAGGGAGGGAGGAAAGAAGGAAGGAAAGGAAGGAAGGAAGGAAAGGAAGGAAAGGAAAGGAAGGAAAGGAAGAAAGGAAGGAAAAGGAAGGAAGGAAAAGGAAGGAAGGAAAAGGAAGGAAGGAAAAGGAAGGAAGGAAGGAAGGAAGGAAGGAAGGAAGGAACTTCCAAAATAATGGCTGTTAACATTTGCTGTGCATAGAGCCTTCCTCACCATTTGGTAGATATACCTCTGCAAAACTGGGGAAACTGAAGGAATGTTAGGGTGTCAGCAGCCTCAAGCATAGTTTAAGATGAAGACAACAAAAAAGCTGGTGTGACAAGCACTGGTTTGAGTGTATCAGTGACTTAGAGACTTGCAAAGCAAAATCCCACAAGGCTGGGCAGTAATACATCAGTACTACGTGATCAGAGCCGACCGTTATCGCTACTCATCGGACATTGGGCTGTACCTTACACGTGACATCACACTGAGTCTCCCTGAAGTCCTGCCATTATCTTATTTTATAAGTGAACAGTGACTGAGAGGGGACAAACAGCTTGCCCAACATCACCCTCTCTAAAGGATGAAGCTACATTTAGAGCTAACACAGTCTCTCAATAGAGTCTGAATTCATTGACATTGTGTTTGTCTTGAAGAAAAAAAAGTAAATAATAAGTGAACTGGAAACGCCTATGAAAATTTCATAAATGAACCTGGGTCAAGTTATAGGCAGGCAACTGATTCTGATTCTGGGAATCTGGGTGCTGTGAGGAAAGAGCAGGAGGAGACTAAGCCGGGAGGAATGAGGCTTGTGCATGGGGTCTAAAACCTTAGGGAGGCATATGCTGAATCATCCAATAATCAAGACACACGATTTAGTAATACACCTAGCAGTAAAAACGAAGTTATTGTGAATAAAGTAAAATGCCAAAACCTAAAATACAGAAGTGGTAGCTGGGCTATCCTTCATCACTCCCAAGTTTCTCTCTCTCTGTGTGTGTGTGTGTGTGTGTGCGCGCGCGTGCACATGTATGCCTTAAGTGCAGGTGTGCATATGTCAAGCTATTTGTGTAGAAATTCCATGACAACTCTTTGAATTGGTCCTCGATCCTTGTAGGATTTGGGGATCAAACTCAAGTTGTCAGCCTTGTGCAAAATGTGCTCCACTGGAGCATTTTACCAGCCCCAGTTTTTATTTGTCAACAAGATATTATGTATCTTTCTTTATTCTTGAAGATTTTAGTGACACCCCCCCCCTTTTTGTGCCAAGAGACAGGACAGAAGTCCCTCCCAGGCATAACAAGAGTTTACGATTACAGGAGGTGCATAGTTTCCAGCAGGGTTTCTCCCTGTCATCCTCAAAATCATTCAGAAGAATACAGGTTATGTGTGATTCAAAACAAAGCAAGCCAAAACCCAGTTACTGGGCACGTGATTGCAAATACTTATCAAGGACACAGCCAGCTGGTGTCTGGCCACACCAGGAGTCCCTTCTGGGACATCTGTGGTTTATACTGATGCATTCACATGGTCGAAACTCAGAGCCTCTGCTGCTGCAGTGAATCTGAAAACCAGCGCTGCTCCTCTGCATGTAAACATCTCTCACCTGGGAATCTTGACGAAATACAGATACTGAAGAACTCTGGTCTACGCCGGAGGCTAGGCCTCACAAGCCCTTGCTTGCTGCTGCAGCTGGTGGTTGCGACTGCAGTTGCCGCTGTGACTGCGGCTGCTATGGCAATCACACTAGAAAGCAAGATTCACTTGAGAGGCTGGTTAAGCATCCGGATTCCTGGAATGAACTGTCAGCAATTTTGATGTTGCAGTCTAGTACAGGTTTTTTTTTTTTTTTTTTTTAAAAATGTGCGTTTTACAAACGTGCCCCAGGCAAATGATTGCAGGTATCTTATGGGTCACAGTTGATAACCTCTGTTCTGCCACTCTGGACATCTCTTAAACTGTCCGTTCTGATAATCAGAACATGCACTTGACTCTCTGTGAGCAACCTTCTGTCTCCAAATCTTGTGTTCATTCTCAGAACCTCTAAGGCCCTTTGCTTGAAGACAAGAGAGAGGAGTAAAAAGAGATGGAGGGAAAGGACCACTTTCCACCTCCAGGGGGTGCTGTTCCCATCTCACGCATTCATTGATTCATCTAGGCAACATCGTCACTTAGGGATTCATGTACACTGGGCATTTGCTGCTAAAGCTTAGTTTGGGTTTACAAACTATTAATGATTTTGCCCCCCCTGGTGATTGTTGTAGAATGGTTTTATCCTTCAAGTTCCCACACAGCTGATAAAATTAGAAAGAACTGGAAATGTTAACAGGATCAGGGATAAAATTGTTTTCATAGCATGTGACAGGAAAGTTGACGTAGAAGAGCCAAACAAAGGGACTCCTTAAGAGGAAAAAGACTACCTTTCTCACATGACAGAGTCAGCAGTCCAGGCCAGGAGGAGTCACACATCTCAAACCCCAAGCAGAAGGCAGAGCACACGCTGGGAATGAAGCCAGTCTTCTGAAAATTTGAAGTCCATGCCTCCTCCAATGAGATCATGCACTGTGGTCCTTCTCAAACAGTTCCAGTAACTGGGGATCAAGTATTCAAACATATGACTCTATGTAGGTCATTCTCATTCGAACCACCACAGCTGCTTAGTCAGCCTGTTAAGCTAAGCTAGGAGTAAGACAAGAGGAGTCAGAGAAACACGCGGGTACCACATCTGGACTATCGGGAACCAAAGGGATAAGCAAACACGTATTGTCTTCATACCATATTCAAAGTACATGAACACTAGCTTTTTCTTTTTTGATTTTCTTTTTTTTTAATTTTTATTGGATCTTTTCTTTATTTACATTTCAAATGCTATCCCGAAAGTTCCCTACACCCTCCCATGAACACTAGCTTTATTTATGATCAGTAGGAAATGAGGTAAGTGATTAAACCTGATAATTCAGACTTGTTGGGAATCATTGCCTAATGTCTAGGGAAGATGAGTTAAGCTCTATGGCCTGAATCCCCTGTGTGTCAGTGTTTCCTGTTATACCTTTATGTGTGTAGTAGAGGAGACTGTATAAAATCCCCATTCAAAAACTCAAAAGCAGTGGCTATTGTGAACTGCTTAGTGCAAGCAGTCACCCTACAGTACAGAACTTATTCAGGAAATGGAAAGTTTGATTTGTTATTTTACCTGAAAGAATGAAGTTCTGCATGGTCCTTAGCAAGCTTAGCTGTATGGAAGACTTCATAGAGGTGGCGGGTACCGCAGTGAACAGAACTGAAGAGACAGGTTTGAAACATACCGAGAACAAACAATTAATTCAGAATATAGAGAATAATTAAAATATGAAACTAAAACAACATATATAAATGACTTAATAGTGACATTAGAGAAGTAAAAAAAAAAACTTCTGTTATCATCCTAAAAAGCAAAACAAAAACAAAATCAATCCTTGGCTGAATACTATCTGCTAAAGTCTGGATCCATTTTTAAGAAAAGGCTCCATAAGGTAGAAAGAGAAGAAAATAGTTTTGCTTGATTGAGAGTACCTTTCAAAAATATTTATAGCTAGAGATATTTCTATCTATGTTAGGAGAAAGTAAAATAGGCTTTCGTTACCACTAATGCTCTATGTAGAAGGAACTGACATAATAAAGTAATGAAGAGACTTGATCAAGTAGGAAACAGCTCTGAGACCTCTGTGGTGGTATGAAAAGAAAGATATAAAACCTAGCCCATAGTTGGAGAGCTGGCTCAGTGGCAACAACAGTGTACTGCTTTTGAAGAGCTCAGTCCCCAGCACCCATTTTGGTGGCTCACAACTACCTATAACTCCAGATCCATAGGATCCACTGCCTTCTTCTGGACTCTGGGAGTACTGATACATAGAGAGCATCTAACCCCCAGACACATACATATACTATAATTTAAAAAATAATACAAAATCCTTAAACCGAAATTAATGTTCCTCGTACCAAAGGTGACTTCAGACATGGCACTAGGAGCAAGCTGATTGCACGCAGGATTTGTTCGCCTCTGTTCTGATGCTCAATTCCATAAATCAGATCAATGATGAGGAAAGAATGGAGGCCAACGGCAGATGAGAGACTTTGCCACACATAGCAAGGTAAGTGGGTGAGCTATGGCTGAAAGAACAGTGAGGAAAACTCAGCTATGTGCACCCTGCAGTCCTGGAATCAGCCTCAGAGACAAGGCTCAGAAACCACAGTGTGAGACCACACGAGAGGCAGAGTTAAAATGGGCAGCAATAATTAACAGATTACAGGCAGAGCTTGTATAACCCCATGCTGTCTCTTGTCCAATGCCAGCATCACTGTATTTGTTTCGAGAGGAACACAGAACCCCAGAAGTAAAACTGCCCATAATCTGCCAGTAGAGGCTTTCAAGAGGCCCCGTTTCCTTCTGGCTACCCGACGGCCAGACTGGCAAGCTTCTGAGAACTTTCCTGTTTCTTCTTAAAGAAACAGTACTTTTGAGGTTAGTCTCTGATGGTCAGTTTTAATTTCAATTTGACACTATCTAGACTCACCCAGGAAGAGAGTCTCTGTGAGGGATTATCCGGATTAGCTTGGTGTTCTCGTCAGTGTTCTATTGCTATGAAGATACCATGACCATAGCAACTCTTATAAAGAAAAGCAATTACTTGGGGCTCACTTACAGTTTCAAAGGGGTTCATTATCACAGTGGCAGGAAGTATGGGGTGCCCAGGCAGAAATGGTGCTGGAGAAGGAGCTGAGAGCTCTACATCTGGATTCACAGGCAGCAGGAAGAGAGAGTGAGAGAGCACTGGATAAGGCTTGAGCATTGGAAAGCCTAAAGCCCAACCCCACTGACACACTTCCTCCAGCAAAGCCACACCCACTACCACAAGGCCACGCCTTCTAAGCCCTGTCAGTTAGCACCACCCTCTAAGGACCAAGCATTCACATACATGAGCCTATGGGGCCATTCTTATTCAAACTACCCCAGCTGACCTGTAAGAAATTTTCTCAGTTGGGTTAATTGAGGTGGAAAGATGCACCCTAAGTCTAGGCTTGCTTTCCAACAGCACAGATGGCTGAGCTGACCAACTGTTGCTGTGATAATAGTAACAGCTCTACGGTTGAATGTGTTCAGTGCCAAACAATGTGACATTTCTAAACTTTTTGAGTTCTGGGTGCTAGCCTACCTTCATTAAAAGGATGGCTGCAGGAGACACCCTAGGGAGTAACACTGATACATTTTTGTAAATATTTATTGTTAAGGCTAGTTCTTAAAATAAACATAGTACCTAAAAAAGCGACACCTAATTTCCTTTTAAGACAGTGGAACTTAACCTTCCCAATGCTGCAACCCTTTCACACAGTTCCTCATGTGGTGGTGACCCCAACCATAAAATCATTTCATTGCTACTTCATAACTGTAATTTTGCTCCTGGTTATGAAGCAAAATGTAAATATCTTATATTTCTGATGTTGTTAGGTGACCCCTGTAAAAGGGTCATTTGACCCCCAAAAGGGTCTCAATCCATAGGTTGAGAGCTACTGTTTTAGGATTTCATGCCTACCATTTAGATATCTGGTCCTGGAATTAGTGATAGTTCTCTATGCGTTGACTTCATGGCCTGCCAGCTAGTATGTCTCCAGGCATAGGGAAATGAAAACCCAGATTCACAAATGATTCATTCAACTGACTGGAAATCCATGGAACAAATTAAATCACTAACCAGAACCTTAAAAATTAAGATAACAAGCACAAAAAATTTATTGATGCAAACACAAACTGCTTGAGAAGGAGGTGGGCAGTGCTTGTACCATTGTGGGCAGCTGTAGAAGGCAGCTGGAACAGTCTCTACGGGAAGGTTCTCAGAATGTCAGAAGGCCACCACTTGCAGGGAGTCTCTGGAGGGAAAACCTGGCTTGGGTCAACCATGAATCCCTGGTAACCAAGGCTCACAAAGAAGTCCATTTGCTCTTGGGCAGGGGGTAGACCCAGCATTCCCATGTGTGTCCTTGCAAATGTTTTCCTGTGTGCTTTTAATGGAAGCAACTATCGTTTACTTGTTTACTTGAACAGCACAGTATGGTCAAAGTTCTTATATCTTTACTATTACATACTGCTACTCCAATTGTATTTTATTTTTCTGATTACGTCTATTCATCCTATGTTATTAGACCCTTTTTATATAGCCTGAGGTATATTTACTTAGACATTTCAAACAAGAATATGTTCTATTGGCTACTTCAGTTTTTAGTTTTATGACTTGTATATATATTTTTTAAAAGCTGCAGTTTCTCTTTACAGTACAATTTATATATACTTTATATGTACAATTGATATGGAGGTATAATTTGGCCAGTGCTCCAGTCAGACTGTTGGAGGTACTACCTCAGCAGTACTTAGCAGAACCCTTTCTTCTCTGGCGTCCCCTTCTTGGGATAATCCCCAGAATTCTTATCAAAGCAAAGGAAACTGGCACTCAGAGATGGTTTCTCAAAGCGATGCATCTTACCTGCCTTTAAAAGCTAGTTCTCTGTCTGTGCGCCAAGATATCCTCAGGGAAGCTCTTGTTGCCCCTGCTGAAGCATTCCTTCCCGGAAGACTACATGTCCAGAAACATGCAGGCTGAGGCCCTACTCCACTCACTGCCACAGGCCTTGTGCAGATTTCTGCTGAGGTCTGAGTATCTTTGAAGGCATGGAGGAAGAAGCCACATTTTCACTTCCACACACTCGGACTTTGAGGACATCTAACTCTACAGCCCGTCCTATTCATGTAGTCACATCATTTTCTCAGGATGATGGCATTGGGACAAGATCTCTGCCTGCTGAGCATGGTGAGAAAAGACAAAGGAGGGGGCCTTCTGCATGGTAGTCATGTGCACACGTGAAGATTCTTATAAACATGCAATGAAGAGCCTTGAACTCAAATAAGAATTAGAATGGCCTCATTCACCACACTGTGAGAAAAAGCACATGGTTTGCTGAGAAAAAAAATTATGGCCAACAATTGAACATCGGTTGGGGCAGAAAGATCCCTATATGTCTTTCAAAAAAATCATATAACATACCCAATAAAGTGATTCTGTTGAAAGATGCAGCAATAAAGAAACCATAGAGATCCATTGGAACACCACACACTGACCAAAGCAGTGTAGAAAGAATCGAGATTCTTTAGAGGGAACAAAGGAAAGTACAAAGTCCCTGGGCAGCTGAATGGAAACGGGCTTTGTCACGACAGAACTCAGACTCAAGGGCTTTGTGCTCAAAGACCCTGCACGCCAAGCTTCGAGGGGACCAAGAACTAGAAATGCCTAGCTCACAATTTTCCAATGCGACTAGCTGTTTCTCTTCATTTTCCAAGTAAAGTTTCTTGGTCGCGTTGCTTTTGAAAAGTCAAGTACTATCCATGGGTAGAGGTCTCATGCCATTTTCTGAAAGTCCACTTCATTTGGAAATAAGACAGTGTTCAGCTACATGGAAAAGCCAAGACCAGGTTTTTTCTTGTGTAGCAAGAGGAGCCATGAACTAAGAGCATCTGTGAATCAGTACCTGAGGATGAAGGCTGGGCCATATGGGATTATAGCCAACAAAGAAGGGAATCAGACAAATATGCACCCATAGCAACGGGAATAATAGTTTTTGTTCTGTCTAATCCTTACCCTAGTGATGACTAACTCAATCCTGGGTGCACAGCAAAGCACACGTAAATCTCTTTTAGAACAAAATAAGCTAAATACAGATCAGATGTGAAGTACATGTGACATCTTCCACAGAGATAGGTTCTCGATTGGCTAAGAAAACCAAGTTTATGAGAAGGGTCTGGGGGAGGTCCGGCACATGAAGGCCTCCAGTCACACATAATGCACAAAGGCCACCAGGCTAGAAAGGCATGTTCATTCCAGCCTTCTGGGAGGAAAACATGTTTTACATTCCTTTCCTTGAAGGAACAACCCTGTGTACTTAACACTCCAGTTTCCCCTAGTGCATGCCTTTGAGCACAAAAACTTACAGGGTATGTGGGAACCCTAGACTGGTAGGGCCCAGGTGATTTCCCCTCCACTGTTAGTACAGACATATTTAGTTATCCATCTTTTCTTAGTTACTTAGTCCATCTTGGTCAATTCAGGAGGCTTTAGCAAACTATTGTAGACTGAACATCTTACAAAGAGAAGTACAAGGGTCAAGCCACTGACAGATTTGGTATGTGCTGAAGGTTTGCTCTCTCATTCTCAAACGGCTGCTTCGAACCACACGTTCACATTGCTTTACTGTAGTCTCTTCCATAGGGTGTTAATCCGGTTAAAAAGGGCAGAACAGAGCCCCCATGAGCTGATTATGTCCAACAAGTTCTACCTTTAAACATGATCACCTTGGTGACCAGGTGTCAACACGTCAATTTGGGGCAACATGCTACCACCCAGAACAAGGTGACATGTAGTCATATACCATTTTCATGTCACCAACTAGCCTTCAGTGAAATCATTTCTAAGGGGGGCATTGGGTAGATGCCAAAACTCATTCCTTATTGTTGGTTATTTAAAGGATTGTTAATTTTGCAGTTATAACTAAAACTACAACACAAACCATCACACAAATTTTTATACTGATGTTTACCATTGAGACTCACTGACATAAGTAAATACTGCCTTGTTGAATTTTTTATCAGACATTTATTTAAAGAGTCAACACAGATTTTTACAGTAACACATAATTAGAATTCTGCACCTTGGCTGTTTTGCTGTGTTATGCTGTCTTGTGAGTTCTGGGACATTTAGCAGTAGTCTTGACATCTACCTAGTATCACTACTAGGACTTCCTCATAGGGATAACTGTAGACTATCTTAGAGCATTCTAAGGGAGGCAGTGTCCTTCTGGGGAGGGAGTGCTATACAGTTTCCCGGGCTTTAATGAGAAAATTCAGTGCAAGAGAGGGCACAGTTCCTTATGCTCTAACACCTTCCTTGAAAAAAAAATGTGCTGGGACCAGACACTTCTGCATACTCAGAAATGTGTGATTATTTATAGGCTTGAGGTCGCCTAAGTAGATCACTCCTTGTTGTATACTCAAGGGGCTCAGTATTCTCTCAGAGATAGGTGTGCATCCATGTTTGTTGCGGTTCTAGTCTATTTAGAATAGCAAGGCATATCTTAGACACCCACAAACAGATGAATAGATGTGTATGGATATACACAATGGAATTTTACCAAGATGTAAAGAAAAAGGAATTATGAAAATTTCAGGAAAATGGATGAATCTTGAATTATGTTAAGCAAGGAAATCCAGACCCAGGAAAGCAGATACCATGTTCTCTCCCATATATAGATCCTTGATTTTGTGGTTTTGTCTCTTTCCCCCACCTTTGGAGCTGGGAACTCACCCAAGGCCCTGGTGCTTGGTGGGCATCACTCTACCACTGATCTAAACTTCCAACTCCAGATCCTAGCGTTTAGTATACGTGTGTGTGCATGTGTGTGTGTGTGTGCATGTGTGTATTGGTGTGTATGGGTTAGAGTGCAAGTGTGGGTCATGAAACTAGAAAGGGAGCCATAGAGAGAAAAGGAAGTGCCGAGGAAGAGAGAGAAGAGGACCAAGGTCACTGGTAGGATAAAGACAGATAAGAGCTGTGAGCTGGGAAGGGCTTAAGAGTCCGGAACCAATGGTGGAGAACAGGAACGTGGATCAATGAAGGCAAATGGTGTTGGAAAATACAAAGTCTTTAAAATCAGGTATGTATCTGGGACCTCAAACCCTCCACTACTCAGTATTCTCCAAGGCCGAATAGCTAAACAGACAGTGGCTAGATCATATACATCAAAAGAAAATGGCCTCCAATCTCTGCAGCAACCAGCTTGAAAGTCAAACCACAAGATCCTCCACCTGCTCCCCAGGACAGTCAACACTACCTGTAACTGCCCACCTCTCCACTATTTGCCCAGGTTCTAACTCAGGACAACCAGAGTAAGACAGCTCCAAAAGTAAGCACATAGCTTCCACTTAGCTCGCCTTCAGCTTTATGATGCCAAAGCCCTCCTCCAGCATGCACAAAGCTCTCTCTTTCCTCACTGTCAAGATTTTCAGTTTCCCTCCTCAGCCTCCGCATCTTCCCTTAGTGGTTAGCAACTTCCTGACTATGCAGCAAGTCCTGACAAAACAGCCTCCGTATGTTCCCCCTAGAGCTGTCTTCATTTATTACAACTGTTCTTACTGGCTGGGCAAGAGGTTTATTTGATTAGTGGAAACCATCAAGAATGTATCATCTGGTATTCAGGTTTTAGATGCAGATGTTTGGGGGATTGTTTGGGAAAGACAGCTGTCGAGTACCTGGAGATGTCTGGGTCTGTTGGCAAGCTACAGCCCCTCCTGGGACTGAGATGAGGGAAGCTCTCATGGAAGGGCAGATCACTCAGTCCCTGCTGTTTTGGTATCTAGGCAACCTGAAATTAATTCCCAAGGTTACTGTTATACAAATTTACATGAAGCACTAAACCCAACGTATTTTTGTCAGAGTGGAGAAGGGGAGGGCAGAACAGGTTCCTGTATCTCCTGTTTGAAGTATGACCCCAGTGACCTACTTCTCCCTACCCACACCACCTCTCAGAGGTTCAACCAGCTCCCTGTATTGCTGATGACCAAACATGCCTTGCTTGGTATTGTATTGATGAAACATGCATGCCTTCAGAGACATTCTATGTCAAATGCTAGTGCTGAACACACCACTGAGCATCTGCCACACATCACTATTTCTGACAGGGAACCTACTTCTCTGGTAATGAAATGTGTCAATGGGCAGATTCTTATAGGAGATGACTATATTCTCTGTATCTTTTACTCTGAAGTGGGTTTATAATAGTCAATGAAAGGCCAGATAATGACACAAGCAACACAGACGTTGCAAATTCAGGATGTTATCCTACTAATGTAGCATGTGCTGCAACTCAAAACCCAACACTGAAAAAAAAAAAGCCCAACACTGCACTTTCTGTCAAAGTCTGAGGAGTATATCTGTGGAATGGTGATGACATTTCTTGAGGCTAAGGGGAAGGATCTAGTCATGAAGTATTTTATAATCCATTGGAGGAGAGTGTCCAGTAGAGGACACAAGAATGGCTCCAGTCAACTGGAAGTGAAGACACGGAGATGATAGTTAGGGGACCCACATTCCATCAAGGTAAAAGGCAGAAATGGGGTCCATGCTGCAGTTTTTTGTGATAGCTCGTGACTTGGCGGAGAACTGTGTGTGGTTAGGGATTCATGCCGGGGGCATGCTAGGGTTTGTAGAGTCCCTGCAGTGGCCAGTAGTGATCCTGGGACACAATGTCTAGATGACTCTGGTCTTATCTATTGTGTCCAGCATGCCTACTTCTCTCAGCCTCTTGATTCCTTCCTCTTCCTATCCCCTTTCCACCCCAGACATTGGGTGGACCAATACAGACATTTCCATTTCTCTCTGCATGTTTCGGGTTTTGCTTATCTTTCAAAGAGCTGCCCAGGTTTCACATTTGATCAGTCCTACAGCAAGTAAGTGTTATGAAGCCAACGAGTTCCTACATGGCCAGTTCTATACTCTCTACAGCTTGATAGAGTACTGTCAAACTCAAATTCCAAGCACAGACCAATACATTTGTGTAATTCTTTGTTATAGGGTGTTTTTTTCATCCTAGTTAGATCCGGAGTGTTCCTTGACTTTTTTAAAATTTAATTTAATTTTTAAAAAAAGATTTAGCTCTAGTAATTGGCCTGGCAGCTAGAAGCGGAGGTAAGAGTTACTTCTGAGTAGAGCACCTGCTCCTTGTTAGGGAGGAAGACATTTCTGCAACATTCTAGCATAGAGCACAGCACAAGTACACGTTCTTGCTGGGGAAAGGTAAGATGTTTCACTAGCCTAAGAAGTACAGTGGTGGAGAGACTGTCAAAATCCTTAGGACTGTGCATCTAGATACTGTATTTCATGCTCTGGGATGCTCTCTCAGGTGCTAGCTTTTGCATGATGTACCTGCTTACACTGAGTCCTCAAGGTCCCTATAGCTTTGTACTTCTGAGTGCTAAGCTTTCTGCCCCTTGCTCAACTATTCTTAGGCACAGAGGTTCTTTGGCTCATATCTACCCAAGTCACACACAAATATCGCTTTGTCTCTCTGACTGTATGAATTTTGGCATCTATACCTATCACTGTATATAAGTAGATATTGAGACAATTCATGCTTAGAATCTTTTAAAAGATCACACTGAACAATGCCACAGGTTAACTTTCCTCGTTATTTCAGAAGGATGCTGCTACCAACAAATCCTTTAGTCATTTTTTTTTGAGTTAATGTACTTTTTGATACCAATAAAAAAATACTGAAAAAGAAATCAGGAAAATAGTCCTACTTACAATAGCTTCAGGAAATGCTAGGAATAAACTTAGCCAGGGAAATAGAGCCATTGACAATGAATATTAGAATACTGAAAGCATAAGACATCAGAAAATACAAGGATTGCTCATGCTGATGGATCAGCAGAATTAATAATGTGAAAATGATCAAAAGCGACCTACAAATTTAAGACAATCCCCATCCAAATTCCAGTAATATTCTTCAGAAAAAAATAGAGGAAAAACTGGTTTCCAAAATTCATATGGAAGCAGAAAGGACTTTGAATAGCCAGAGCAATCCCAAAGAGAAAGAATGATAGTGGAATTATCAACATACAGTAGTAACAAAAAACCAGCATGGCTCTATAATGAAGCAGCCAAGTAGACCAAAAGAAGAAAAGACAAACATCTACATGGCCCCAGCCACCTAATTTTTGGCAAAGATGCCAAAAATATCCTTGAGAGAAAACCAGCTTCATCAGTATGAAGTGTTGCAAAAGCTGGATTGGCTCTTGAAGAAGAACAGAGCATAACCTATTTTTTTCCCAGTACAACCATATTGCTTGGGCAAAAATCAATTCAAAGTTGATCAAAGACCTAATGTATGAATCCATGTTAGAAAAATGAAAGGGGAATTCTCCAAGGTATGGGCATAGGCAAGGACTTTCTGAACTGGATTCCAATAATCCTGGTAATAAGGCCTAGAACTGGCAAACAGGATAGGTGGAAATTCAAAGCTTCCACACAGCAAAGGAAACCACAGGTGAGTGAAAAGACATCCTACGGAGTGGTAGAAAGTCTTAGCTAGCTTACACACAACAGAAGGTTACTACCTAGAATATATAAAGAACTCAAAAAACTAAATACCAAGAACAGAAAAAATAAAAAAAAGCAGAAGCCAGTCAAAAAATAGGCTAATATGGGCTGGAGAGATGGCTCATCCATTAAAGGCTAGGCTTACAATCAAAAAATGGTCTAATAAGGAGAGATGGCTTAGCAGTTAAGAGCACTGACTACTCTTTCAGAGAGCTTAGGGTTAGTTCTCAGCATCTACATAGTGAATCACAATCATCCATAACTCCTGTTCCAAGGGAACCTCCACAGGCACAAGATATGCAAGTAGTACATCCATGCACATAAAATAAAAATATATCTTTTTTTTAAAGATAAAAATAAATAGACACACCATGAGAACATAGTCCACAGAATCAACTGACCAGGACTCATGGGTACTTGTGAGATTGGGGAACCTGCAGGGTTCTGACCTAGGTCCTCTGCATATGTGTTATGTCTGAATAACTACTTGGTGTTCTTATGGAAATCTTTAGAGTGGGAGCTGGGGCTTTCACTGACTTGTTTTGAGTACCTGTGGCATCTGTTCCCCATTGCTGGGTTGTCTTGCCCAGCCTTGATATGATGGAATGTGCTTGGTCTTGTTGTTCATTATGTTGTGTTTGGTTGATGTCCCTGAGAGGCATGCTCTTTTCTGAGGAGAGGCAAGGGTGGAGGAGATATCTGGAGGAAAGGAGAGGGGGAAAGGAGAGACTGCAGGAGGGGAGGGAGGGGGAACTTCTGTCAGGATGTAATAACAGATAAACAAACAAGTAGAATAAGCTAATAAAATAGAAAATTCTTAAAAGATAAAGTATACATTGCCATTAAGTATACAAAAATTGTTCACTATTCTTAGCCATCAGAGAAATGCTAGTTTAAACTACATTGAAATTCCATACCATTCCAGAAAAGTTGGGTATCATTAAGACAGCACAAGTAACTCTGGTGAGAACGAGGAAGGGGAGGAGCCTTATGCACTCCCAGCAGGATGGCAACTAGGATGGTAGCTAGCTCAACCACTATGCTAGCTAGTATGGAGATCCCTCAAAACCTAAAACAAGAACTATCTTGTAACCCGCTATACCACTCAGAGGCACACACCTACCTCACGTTTATTCACAAATTATACAACTGGCTAACCTGTCAGTCGGCAAAGACATGGATAAGGGAAGCAATACATAGGCATACTCACACACACACACACACACACACACACACACACACACACACACACGAGTTTTATTTAACTGTGAAGAACAGTGAAATTATATCAATCACTGGAAAATGGATATAGCTGGAGACCATCACACTATGGAAAATTACCCAGGTTCATGCTTTCTCTCATTCTTCAAGTCTAGATTTTATACAGGTGTATAAAATCATAAAATGATTTCCATCTATACAGACAGATATATATGTATAAAACATGAAGACAGAAATAAGCCTGGGAGAAGGAAACAGATTAGTAGGGGTCAGGAAAGTGGACAAGGGGATGGTCTCAGGGCATGGACATGGCCAACGTATATGGCATCATTAAAAGAAAATGCCTTTATGTAACACATTCTATACATCCATAAAATTTTAAAAATAAAACCAGCAACTATATATACCTTTTGTTTCATAGATCTAAAAATGCATAAACATTTAGGAAACATTAGATGATTAACCCCAGTATGTAAAAGAAACAGATAGCAAAAAAAAAAAAAAAATCCCAGGGATTTATGTAAATTTATGTCTAGCTTTACTGAAGTTCATGATGGGGTTGAAAAATAGAACACAGCTTTCGAAATGTGGTATGCATATGCTAGTATGAATCCAGATAGGGGCCAGCCCAGTGTGGGGAAGGTTGCAGGAGCAAAGCCGAGATTTGCATTAAATGCATTTTCAAATGCTAATGCCAAATGGAAAGCAATGCTTTCCAATCAAATGGAGCCCACATAAGAGGCTTATGGAGAAGCAACTGATCAGTTTCCTCGTCCTCCAGCCTAATTGGAGACATTCAGAGGGGCCTGTGAAAAACCCTCTACAAGTTTGATTGACAAGGCCTTCCATGTGTTGTTTCTTGAGGCCTTGCCTATCTCTCTCTTTTGCAGCTTTTCTTCCAGCTGTTAGAAAGTCGGCTCCCACGTTATCTAGAAGGGCAGTCCAGGCATGGCTGTAGGGATCCCAGTTGGTACTATAGCCAAGGGAAGTAAGTGCTGATTGTTTTTCACAGGATTTGAAACTAAAGATAGGAAGCAAATAACATAAAGTAATTACATGGTGACTTTTCTATATACCATTTTCTTTCCATTCACTAATGCCCTAAAACACATCCCTGTCAACCTTTAGAATCAGATTCTTCAATCCAGAATCAAATCACATTTAGAATGATATGTTTTGGGAAAATATCTTTTAAATGCACATGTTTAGATTATCTTCGTTTTAAGAACATCTGTAGGTTGAACAATTCCCTTGCTCTCTGAAAGTTATTTTGAAAACCACGTATCTATCCTTGTATTTTTTTTTTTCTTTCAGTGCTGGGGCTTGATCCCAGGACCTTTCATCAATGACATCATTTATTTGTTATCCCAACTACCAGGAAGTCTTTAAAACAAAGGAAACACATATGATACAAAACCACTTAACGTCAGACTCATATTCTAACAAAAAGATAGCCTGTCTCAATGTGCCATTTAACTACATCTCTGAATTTTTAGACCGGTATCATTTCAATGTTTTTGTCATTAAAACTCTTGGAAGAAAGAAAAGCAAAATCCTTTGCAATCCAATCACCCCAGCCCACTACTGTGACTTCCTCAGTTCCCTTCGTGTCTTGTCATTTATGTTTTTCTGATTGCCGCTGTGTGCGTGAGGATGCATAACGGGCGTAGTAGTGATAGTCGTGACACTGAAGTAGAAAAGGAACGCCCAGAAATAGCTAACATAGCAACCACATGGGGATGCGTCTCTGAATACAATTTATCTGTGCTGTGTTTATCGGAGCATGGAACAAAGTGGAAATGCCAGTTATCAGACGTTAAATTGTTTAATAGTCATCCACAGGCCCACCTGAAGGAAGAGATTCAGACTTAGGAGGGATGCGCCTGACTGTGGAAGGTGCTGAAAAGAAGCAGGGTGGAGCATAAAAGAACTTACTGCAGTTAGAAGCAGCTGTGCACACGGAGGACTGGGGGAAAGTCCCAGGCTCCTGGAGGAAGGTCCGTGTCCAGAAAACGCCAGAGAAGGCTTCTCATGCCCAGCTGTTGCCTGATGGTTTTAAATATCAACGCTAAATTTAAAATTGTCTAAAATTGTTATAAATGAAGTCCGTGTGCACAGAGTCTTAGGCACAGAACCCGCAGGCTTTGTATATATCTTGAAAGTATGCTCAACACCTGCTAGTTGCAGTGAATATATTTGTGCAGTCATACAAGATCTCCAACTGTCCCTGCGGTTTGAAACCCTCTGAGCCAGAGATGCTCCACCACACTGGTGGTGAAAGGCTCTTCTCTGGGAGAAGTCTCCACTCTGCTTCTCCTTCTGAGTAGACAACCCAGCTCTTGCTGGGGTTTTCCTGCTAGGAGGAGCTACTCTAAAGCCAACAAGTAAGGCTGCTAATAAAGCTCCTGTCAGCACAGCATGGAGGAGCCCCTCCCACTGGGCCAGCCCGGGGATTCCTGCACTGACTACCAGGGACAGAGTGTAATGAATCATGGGCTCCTTTTGAGGCAGCAAGAGTAAGAATAAATAAAATAAAATAAAATAAAATAAAATAAACGAGGAAGATAACTTCAAATCATTTCTTTAAAAACGTACTTGTATTTTATGTATCTGTGTGTGTTCCACCACAGTTCCCACATAGATCTCTTTTGTCTTTACCTCTGTGTAGAGCACACACCTATGTCTCCTGGAGGAAGATAATGCTATCTAGGACAGATATAGTTTTTTAAAAATGATTTCCAGCACCAACTAATAGTTACCGGGCATGCTGAGTGACAAAAATCATCTAGTCAAAAAAAAAATCATAAGAAACTTAAAAAAATACAAATGACCCCCAGATGTTGCAGATATTGGTACAAAGGAGCAAGAATCCAAACAATTGTGACTATTGTATTTTTAAATGTAGGATAGTGTGGGTAAATAGATGAAGAGATGGAAAATATTTCACCAGGGAGTTAGAATCTACCAACAGCAAGATTATATAGACATCTTAGAGCTCAAAGGTACAACTGGCCATACATTGTGAAAATTAAGTGAATAGTCATAAGCCAGGATTCAGCTTCACTTTTAAGAATTCCAAGTGAAATCTGAAAAATGAAAAGCATAGAGAAGTACATTAGAAACACAGGAATCCAACCAGGAAATCTAACGTCCTCCTCACTTGTCACTGGGCATCTAGACGTGGAGCCGAGAGAGTGAGGGAGAGGCAGTATATGAACAGAGGGTAGCTGGTGATGGCTCAGTGCAGGTCAGGGGTTCTCAACCTTGAGTCGTGACCATCTTGGGGGATCATATAACAGATAATCTGCATATTAGATATTTACATTATGATTAATGACAGCAAAATTAGTTGTGAAGTAGCAACAAATAATTTTACGACCCTGAGTCACAACCACATTGGGAACCGCAGTAAAGAACTGAAGCATAAGGAAGGTTGAGAGCCACCAGTGTAGTTGAGACCAACCTGAGAATCTCTGATCTTCAAGCAGAGTAACAATGTAAACTGCATTAGCACAGATGGTGTGTTAGTTTGTATAAAAGATGAAATAAGGATAGAAGCAGGCAGGAGGGAGAACATCTTTATTTCGAAAGATCAGCAATGACACAGACAGTTGACTTGTGATCAGAAGTGACAGATGCCAGGGACAGTGGGGTCCTGACTTTAAATTGCTGAAAGAAAAGAATGATCAATTTAGAAGCCTATGCCACAGGTGGTTTATGGGCTCCCACCTCCATCCTTCCCTCTCCCTCCCCCCTTCTGTGTGTGTGTGTGTGTGTGTGTGTGTGTGTGTGTGTGAGAGAGAGAGAGAGAGAGAGAGAGAGAGACAGAGACAGAGACAGAGACAGAGACAGAGACAGAGAGAGACAGAGACAGAGACAGAGACAGAGAGAGATGCAGGGTATCAAACAAGGGTCTCATGTATGCTAGGTAATCACTACCATTGAGCTACACAAACATCTGCAGCTCTTCAGAGTGATTTCTTAGTTTACAGGAAGGAACTGCTGAGGCACCTAGACCCATAAGCTGAGCAACTACTGGGTTCTTGGCCTCTTAGTATGAGATAGTATTGTCATGGTGCTTCCAACTGTGTTAGGTAAGCCAACCTAAGAAGATGCCCTTTGACATACGTTCATTCTATTTGTTCTGCTTCTATAAACAATGCTGACTGATACTGTCAACAAGCAGGGATATTTAGAATACTTCATTTAACAATGTTTTGGATTGATGGATAATGTACGATGGTTATAAGGGAGATGAGAACTTCCTTCTGCAGACGTCACTGTTAACAAGGCATTGCTTGTGTTTGTGGCAATGCCTGTACAAACAAAACTATTGCCTTAGCAATCATATCACTGTGTATCCCATATGATTATACACTCTATAGAGCTGTTGACAATGGCAATAAGCAACTAACTAGGTTGTGGGCTATGCATTTCTATAGTTTTATCATTGTTTTAGAAAGTACTTTTACTTATAAAATGTTTCCTGTAGAGCAGAATGCTGCCAGCATCAGCTCTGTGGTCCCATGGCTCCAACACTTCTTTTTCATTTGTTTATTTGTTTGGGGGATATGTTGGGCATGCCACAGCACACATGTGGGAGTCAGAGGACAAGCTGTGGGAGCTGGTTTCTCTTTCCATCTTATGGGTTCTAGGAATCAAACTCAGATCCTCAGACTTAGTAGCAAATATGTTTCTAAGTCAGTGGCTCTCAAGCTTCCTAATGCTGTACCCATTTAATACAGTTCCTCTTGGTGTGGTGACCCCCCAACCCCCCATAAAATTATTTCAGTTGCTACTTCATAAATGTAATTTTGCTACTGTTATGAATCACAATGTAAATATGTTTGGACTAGGTATCTGCCAAAGGGGTCACGACTCACAGGTTGAGAACCTATGCTCTAAGTCATCTTGTGAGCAATGTTCTCATTTCTTAGTGGCAGCAGGACAACCTCAAGAGACTGACTATATCATCTAGGTTTGTGTAAGGACACGTCTTGTAGCATAATCCCTGCTCTTAAGCATCATGTGACTGTAGCTTAAGAAGAATTATACGGTATCCTAAGCTTTGACCAGTGATTGTCGTCGTAGGAAAGAGAAGTATGATGTGGGAATGTGAATACATAGAAAACACACTAAAAGGGATTTTCACCTTTATCTTATCCTTCAAAGAAATCTGCTAACATTTCTTTGGATCCTTTACGTCTTGTTTCAATCTGTTCCAAGATCAGCACATGTTGTACCGTCTCCAAAAGCAATAATACTGATGCTGAGAATATGTAATACATTCCTGCCACATAAGTCCTGTTTTCTGAGGACAAGGAAGTGAAGACAAGGGCGCACACACAAAAAAGTGTGTGTGCCCTATCATGCTTGTGGCCCAGTCACAATGAAAAAAAGTATTCCAAAGATAATCTGTTTTCTAAAATACACTTAGAAAAGAAACACAATGTTAGTGGATATAGCATAAACTAGGAACATTTAAACAAATAAGTCACTGTTTGCCCACATAGCAGAGGTTTTTCTCTCTTCCTTTACTGCTCAAAGATGGAAGTCACCAAATGGAGTCTCCTTAGGGTAATCTTGTCACTGGGAGTATGTCCAGACTTTATCACCTTGTCATCCTGTGGTGTCGTTTCTTTCTCTTCTTGTTCTTTTCTAGTTATTTAGTCTACCAGGGTCCTGTGGCAGACATTGTCATCTAAGCTTGAGAACCAGGCACTAAGGAACTGCCACAGAAAGTCCCACTGTGTTAAATTACTTCATGACTTTATGTTCGGTTACATTTGTAGCACACATGAGAGTAGCACAACCTGAGTTGGGCACACAAGAGGGTGTCTTCCTCTGTGACCTTTTTAAATTTTTGTTTATTTTTCTAATTTTTTACATTACAATTTAGTTATTTTTCCCCTTCCCTTTCCTCCCTACAAACTCTCCCACATACCCCATCCCTTCTCACCTTCAAATTCATGGCTTCTTTTTTTATTCATTATTATTGCATGCATATATGTATATGTTTATGCATGTATATTCCTAAATATAACCTGTTCAGTCCATATAATATATGGGTATGTATATTCTCAGGGATGACCGTTTGGCACTGGACACCCAGTTACTGTGTTCTTCTCTAGGGAAGACCACCTCTCCCCCTCCCAGCATTACCTCAGTTACTATAGCTCTTTGTGTAGAGTTGAGGTCTTATGGGTTTTACCCATTCACTTTGTATTTCCGTTGGAGTCATCATCGTTCAGCTCCTGTAAGGCAGTCATGTTGCTGGGACTTCATGAGTGGAACCTCTGACACTTGTAGGAGATGACCTCACAGCAAACTCCCTGATCTCCTTGCTCTTACAACCTTTCCTCCCCAGCTTCTTCCATGTTCTCTGAGCCTTGGCTGAGTCAGTGTTTTGTAGATGCATCCACTGAGCCTGGGCTCCACGACAATATGTTGCTGTTTTCTTGACTGATACAAAAACAAGTTTTCTTGTTGAGGAATGAAGACTACAGCTACCTGTGGGTAGGAGGACATTTAGGCTGCTATTAGGGAATATGCTGGTGTAGTAATTAGTGAATGTAGATTATTTCCCAATAACCATGACTTCACTAGCACTGAGTGGTTGGCTAGGGTTTTAGTACAAGGCATAGTTTCACCTCTGTCTAATTAGAGAGTTGTTGCTTACTCTCAATGTATTCTATTTGCAAGTATTTTATTGAGTATTTTTGAGTCTGTATTCACCAGGGATATTATTGGCCTGTTGTAGCTTGCTTTTTCTTTTAATTTTCTTTTCTTTCTATTTTTGTTTCTAGTTTATTTTTTTCAAGACAGGGTTTTTCTATATAGTCCTGGCTGTCCTGGAACTCACTTTGTAGAACAGGCTGGCCTCAAACTCAGAAATCTGCTTTGTCTCTGCCTTCCAAGTGCTGGGATTAAAGGTGTGCACCACCACTGCCAGGCTCTAATTTGTCTTTGTTGTTGTATTTTTACCTGGATTGTATATTATTGTCATACTGGCTTTGTAGAAATTTGGAGTGTTTCTTCTCTTCTTTTTCTTCTTTCTTCCTTATTTTTTTCCTTTCCTCTCCTTTTCTTTCTTTCTTTCTTTCTTTCTTTCTTTCTTTCTTTCTTTCTTTCTTTCTTTCTTTCTTTCTTTCTTCCTTCCTTCCTTCCTTCCTTCCTTCCTTCCTTCCTTCCTTCCTTTCTTTCTTTCTTTTTTCTTTTTTCTGAATAGTTTAAGACTGCCTATACATCTTTGAATATCTGGTATAATTCTTCTGTCAATCTATCTGGCCATAAACTTTTCTTTTTAAAGCTGAAAAGTTTTGCCTTATTAATTCAATCTCCTCATATGGTATGGACCTGTTTAGTTGCTGACTTCTTGGTTTAATTTTAGTGGTTTGGCTGACTCTAGAAATTCATAGGTTTTTCTGGATTATAGGAGTACAGGTTTTTAAAATATTTCCTTATAATATTCTGGGTTTCTTTGGTGTCTGTTGTAATGTTTCCTTGTTAATTTCTGACTCTATTAACTTGGATCCTCTCTTTAAGGTCTGTCTATCTTGCTTATCTTATCAAATAATCAACTCTGCAATTTGTTTATTCTTTGTTTCTATTTCGATTTCTACTCTGTATTTTAGGGATTTAATGTCTCTTTCTTTCTTTCTTTCTTTCTTTCTTTCTTTCTTTCTTTCTTTCTTTCTTTCTTTCTTTTCTTTCTTTCTTTCTTTCTTTTTTTCTTTCCTCCTCCTCCTCCTTCTTCTTCCTCTTCCTCTTCCTCTCTCTCTCTCTCTCTCTCTCTCCCTCTCCCCCTCCCCTCCCCCTCCCCATCAACAATGTTTGGATTGGTTTCTTTCTTGTTTTTCCAACCTTTTCAGTTACATCATTACAACATTAGTTATGCTTTTTCTGATTTTTGGTGTAGGCACGTGGAGCTATGAATTTCCCCTACAGCTTTCAGTGGGTCCCAAAGGTTTTGTTGGACTGCGTTTTCATTTTCATTTAGTTGCAGAATTTTCTTTTCACTTCTTTTTCTTTTTCTTTTTCTTTTTTTTTGGACTATTACATAGAACTGTAGCTTTATGATAACATTTTGCTTGTTTCACCGTTGCTTTAATTGTTAGCATATAATCAACATTTTGATGTTTTATCTCTTGTTAATATCATTTTTGGCTATTTAGTGCATACCAATTTTGCTCACATGAGTGGATACCTAGTAAATGAAAATATAATCCCAAGAACAGCTTTGACATTAACTTCCTGGTTTTCTTCCTGTCTTTCTTTCTTTTTTTGGGGGGGAGGGGTATTATCATTTCTATTGATAAATAATAGTACATGGAGAGACCATATGCACATGTATGCTGCAGAGAGATCAAGCCAGACTAAATACCATCTCTGTTATTTCAAATATTTAACATTTTAGTAAGAATATTTAGTAAGACTTAGAAACAACAAAGTAGTGACAATATTTAAAATCAGTTTTAGCTATTTTTAAACACACAGTGCATTATTCATTAGTCTTGACTACATTCACCAGGCTGTGTAGTAGATAAAACTCATCCTCTTATCCAAATGAAAATTTATGTCACTTGGTCATCTTCTTCCTTTCTTTCTACATATTACACCCTCACCGTTTACCTCTCGGTGTCTTTATAGAAAATAATACGGTTGTTGTGCACTTGGTTTTGAACGTTCCTCTGTTTATCATGCATTCTATCTGTGATAATTTCAAAGTCTATTCAGAATCTCAAACACCAGCCACACTGAGACCATTAATGGGGATTACTTCTGGTCTTGGGAGCACAGAAAGTTTGAATGACTTCTGAACTACTCTCAAATTTACACTAAAGAGTATGATGCTAACTAAACACCTTATGTCAGCTTGTTCACTGCCATTACCATGTGCTTCTTTGGCAAAAGTGCTGTTTAAAACACCCAGTGTTCTTAATAACAAAAGAAATTATAGCATTCATTTATTAAAGCTCAGAGAGATATATTCTCAATGCTCCTATCATGGTGTTGGCTTTAAATGAGACTGTGCATAAAACACCCAGCTTGGCAAATATATACTCAGAAATTATTCTCTTCCACTTCCTAACTTTTTTTTTTATCTGTTGAGGCCTGTTTTGTGACCGATTTATACGGTCAATTTTGGAGAAGGTACCAAGAGGTACTGAGATGAGGGTATGTTATTTTGTTTTAGGATGAAATGTTCTATAGATATTGGTTAAATCCATTTGGTTCATTAACTTCTGTTAGTTTCTCTGTGTCTTTGTTTAGTTTCTGTTTCCATGATCTGTCCATTGATGACAGTGGGGTATTGAAGTCTCCCATTATTACATATATACATTATTATATATGTGTGGGTACTTTGAGCTTTAGTAAAGTTTCTTTTATGAATGTGGGTGCCTTTGCATTTGGAGCAGAGATGTTCGGAATTGAGAGTTTATCTTGGTAGACTTTTCCTTTGATGAGTATGAAGTGTCCCTCCTTATCCTATTTGATAACATTTGGTTGAAAGTCAATTTTATTTCATATTAGAGTGTCTACTCCAACTTGTTTCTTGGGACCATTTGCTTGGAAAATTGTTTTCCAGCCTTTACTCTTAGGTCGCATCTGTCTTTGTCACTGAGATGCGTTTCCTGTATGCAGCAAAATGCTGGGTCCTGTTTACATATCCAATCTGTTAGTTTATGTCTTTTTATTGGGGAATTGAGTCCATTGATATTGAGATATTAAGGACTAGTGATTGTTGCTTCCTGTTATTTTTGTTGTTAGAGGTGGAATTATGTTTATGTGGCTATCTTCTTTTGGGTTTGTTGAAAGATTACTTTCTTGCTTTTTCTAGGGTGTAGTTTCCCTCCTTGTGTTGGAGTTTTCCATCTATTGTCCTTTGTAGGGCTGGATTTGTCAAAAGATAGTGTGTAAATTTGGTTTTGTCATGGAATATCTTGGCTTCTCCATCTATGGTAATTGAGAGTTTTGCTGGGTATAGTAGCCTGGGCTGGCATATGTGTTCTCTTAGGGTCTGTATGACATATGCCCAGGATCTTCTAGCTTTCAGAGTTTCTGATGAGAAGTCCCGTGTAATTCTGATAGCTCTGCCTTTATATGCTACTTGACTGTTTCTACTGCTTTTAATATTATTTTTTTTTTGTTTTGTGCATTTGGTGTTTTGATTATTATGTGACAGGAGAAATTTCTTTTCTGGTCCAATCTATTTGGAGTTCTGTAGGCTTCTTGTATGTTTATGGGCATCTCTTTCTTTAGGTTGGGGAAGTTTTCTTCTATATTTTTGTTGAAGATATTTACAGGCCCTTTAAGTTGGAAATCTTCCTTCTCATCTATACCTATTATCCTTAGGTTTGGACTTCTCATTGTGTCCTGGATTTCCTGGATATTTTGGGTTCAGAGCTTTTTGCATTTTGTATTTTCTTTTGACTATTATGATAATGTTTTCTATGGTATCTTCTGCACCTGAGATTCTCTCTTCTATCTCTTTTATTCTGTTGGTTATGATTGCATCTATAACTCCTGATCTCTTTCCTAGGTTTTCTAACTCCAGGGTTGTCTCCCTTTGTGAGTTCTTTATTGTTTCGATTTCCATGTTTAGATCCTGAACAGTTTTGTTCAATCCCTCACCTGTTTGGTTGTGTTTTCCTGTGACTCTTTAAGGGATTTTTGTGTTTCCTCTTTAAGGGCTTCTACCTGTTTATCTGTGTTCTACTGTATTTCTTTAAGGGAGTTACTTATATCCTTCTTAAAGTCTTCTAACATCATCATGAGATGTGATTTTAAATCAGAATCTTGCTTTTCCAATGTGTTGGTAGTATTCAGGGCTCACTGTGGTGGGAGTACTGGGTTCTGATAATGGCAAGTAGCCTTGGTTTCTGTTGTTTATGTTCTTGCCCTTGCCTCTCGCCATCTGGTTATCTCTGGTGTTAGCTGGTTTTGCTGTCGCTGACTGTGGCTTGTCCCTCCTATAAACCTGTGTGTCAGTATTCTTCGGAGACCAGTTCTCTTTGGGAGGAATTTGGGTATAGAGAGCTGTGGCACAGGGTCAGCTCTAGGGCACAGACAGAAACTCGAAGGATCCTGTCCCAGGTTGCTCCTAGGTTCCTGTGTCCTGATGGCTCTGGGTTGGTCCCTCTTGGGTCAGGAATTTGAGTGGAAGTGGTGATCTTGCCTGTGCTCACAGTTATGTCAGATCCTGGTAGACCAGCTCACTCCTGGTGGGATTTGGGTATGGAGAGCTCTGGCACAGGATCAGCTCTGGGCACAGATATTTTTTTTAACTTCTTTCATGATTTCTTTATTGATCCATTCATCATTTGGTAATGAGTTCTTTAATCTCCATGAGTATTGCATTGTGGTAAGATAGGATGCAAGCAGTGATTTCAATTTTTTTTGGATTTCTAAAGATTTGTTTAAGAGTCCCAGGTGTGGTCTATTTCTTTAAAAAAGAAAAAGCTTCCATGTGTTGAGTAGAATGTGTTTTCTTTGGTGTTTGGGTAGAATATTCTGTTAAGTTCTGTTGTTGTGTATTGTCAGTTAATTCTGATGTTTCGCCAGTTCTTTTTTTTTTTTTTGTGTGTGTGTGTGTGTGTGTGTGTCCTATGTGCTTCTTGTAAATATATGGGGATATTTTCCCCTAGTTTAAGAAAGTTTTCTTCTATGATCTTGTTGAAGATCTAGTCTATGTTAAGCCATTGATTTGAGATTCTTCTTCATCTATGCCTGTAATCTAGAGGTCCCCTCCCCTACAACTCCTTGTGTGTGTGTTAATTTTATGTGTTCTTTGCTTGTTTGGTCTAGATTCTGTATTTTATGTTTGAAACATGATATTCTGTCGTTTGCTCGACTCATTCTATTTGTAAAGTTGTCTTTGGAGTTTTCTAGTTGAGCTACTAGGATTTTCCATTCTATTTTTTACTTCAACCTGAGTCCTCTTCAATGTGTCTACCTCCTAATTGCATCTACTCTCAAGTGTTGAATTGTCTTTGTTGTTTCCTTGAGCCTTATGTGTGTGTTTTCTTGGGCACCACTCAAATATTTATTCTCCTTCAGTTCTTCCTCTTTGAGTTAAATGAGCTGTTTCTTTGTTTGTTTTTAACTTCCTGAATTCTTTGGTGAAGTTTATGATTGCTATTTAAAATCCTGTGTCTTGGATTTACTAGGCAATTCACTTGGCAAACACTTCTACAGAACTGGTAGGTTTGGGAGAGAAGATGCTGGCTTGATCTTTCATATTGTTGGTATTATTTCAATGAGATTTGGCTATGGGGACTTCTTTGTTGGTTTTGAGTTTGTTGTAAATAAAGCAGGTATGAGGAGAAAGGATCTCGTGAAACCTGTTTATATCTAGAGGTTGGAAATGGCTTGGAAGGAATGAAGTCAGTTGGGAAGAGGGCATGAGGCTGGTATGCAGGATGTGCTTTCTGTTCTGAGTTGGGAGTATATGGGTAGATAGGTCTTAGTATATGAGCTGGATATAATATGGGAAGGTTTTGTGGTTGGGGGTTATATAGGAAGGTTTCTGGCTCAGGTTTTGTGATCATATGCAGAAAAAGCAGGCAAGGCCAGACTAGGCTGGTGTTCTGGTTGTGGGTCCTAGACTAAATCTGGTGGGTTGTAGAAAAAGAGTATAGGAGGTGCTCAGGGGTACTCACTCACCATGCTAGATTCTGAAGGAGCATGTGGTTGTCTGGGCACCTAATGGGGTTGTAAAGGCATCCTAGACAGAGGCAGCCAAAACAGAGGCAGCCAAGACAGGACCTGGGGGTGGATGCAGATAGGGCTGGTCCTGGCAGAAGCCTAGAGGTCAGAGAGTAGGCTAGAGCACTGGTTCTGGGATATGGGATAGAACTGACAAGTTGCAGAAAAATGAGTGTTGTGTGGTAGGAGTAGTTCATCAGGCTAGATCTGGAGGGAATGTGAAGAGTCTGGTTTACAAGTCGGGTGATGGAGGTGGTGAAGAGGGACCTGTGGTTGGATTCAGGTAGGAAAAGTTCTGGTGGAAGCCTAGAAGTTTGCTATAGTGCAGGAAGAGGTGGGGAGACTAGGCTCAGGCATGGTGTATGGGACAGAAGAAATACTCTTATCCATGAAAAAGCTTAAATAGGCAACTGTTCAGTGTAGTAGAATGAAGAAAGTCATGGGAGTTCAATTCAGACTCTGAAATTAAACATCTCAAATTGGCATCACAGTTCCTTTCTATTAAGTATTTGGTAGTAATAGTCTCTACTTTCTTTATGGTCATTTCCTGGAACAAACCGTAATGCTATAAACCTGTACTGTTATGATTTGTGTAAGGACCGTCCTCTCTCCAAATCCCGGTGAAATCTAATTCCCATTAAGAGATTAAGAAGCAGGACTAGATGGGAAACTAGGTGGAAAGTAGCACACACTCTGCCCTCATGAATGGGTTAATCTACAGATTAATGAATCAAGTCAATGGATTAATGAATTAAGAGTTACCTTGAACAGGAGATTCTTTGAATAAGCGAGTTTGGGAGCTGTGCTAGCTCGTTGTTTTATGTCAACATAAGCTAGAATCATCTGAGAGGAGGAGACCTCAACCGAGAAAGTGTTTTCATCAGATGGGTCTGTAGGCAAGCCTCTTGAATATTTTCTTAATTACTGACGGATCGGGAAAAGCTCACCTCCTCTGGGTAGTACCATCCTGGGCTAGTGCTTCTGGGTTCTATAAGAAAGCAGGCTGAGCAAGCCATGAGGCATAAGTCAGCAGGCAGCACTCCTCTGTGGCTTCTGCATCAGCTCTTGCCTCTAGGTTCTTACCAGGTTTCAGTTCTGCCCTGGCTTCCTTCAGTGGATTGGGACTTGGGATATGTAAGCCAAAAAAAGTCTCCCCCCCCCAAACTGTTTTTGGTCATGGTGTTTCATCACAGTAATAACAACCCTAACTAAGACAGTGGCCCATCGCTGCATCTTTCCATGCGATGCTCTATGCTGCTTTGGGACCTTGCCAGCACAAAGGGTATCATCAGATGTGGCCCTTTGCTATTGACTCAGAGCCATGAGCTAATTTTTTTTTTAATTCATCTACTATTAGCAACAGAAAAACAGATCAAGCCGTACACTACAAAGTATACCTCATTAAACAATTAGTCATATGCATATTTTATACTAAAGTTTATATGGTGTAAAGAAACCATTCAAACAATATACATTTATTTTCCCAAAAGATGAATTGAGCACTGTAGTTGTCTGCTGAGACAAACACGTTCATCTTTAAGTATTTCAAAAATTTAAAGTTAGTTTTAAGCTCTCAATGCCTTCCTCTTTCCAGTTTTGAAATATTATGGTAAGTTGGATTTTCAATATTTAATGTTTTGTAAATAATTAGAATTGTGATCATAGTCCAGGTATTGACTACAACTGAGGATGGGGTAGCAAACAAAATGTATATGTCAAAATCGGTATTCTGTAATTGAGAAATGAAACACATTCATTAGAAACCATATCACAGCAATATAAAATCTATTAACTATCGAATGCTGAAGATAATCCAGATTCCCTTGCTCTCACAATAGCTGTAATAATTTGTATTGCCCGCGCTTTTGTGTGTCTCCCTGGTAAGAACACGCTCAGGGCAACCGGAATCTTCTGCAGTACAAACTTTATTGCTTACCCCATCAGGAGCCAGTGGAGAAAGGAGCCAGAGAGAGAGAGAGATATGGTGGAGCCCCCTCCCTTTTATGGAGGACTGTCCTCCGCCTCGGACGTGTCACTCCCTGATTGGCTGCAGCCCATCAGCCAGAGTTGTCGTCACGGGAAAGGCAGAGCACATGGCGTGGAAAGCTACCCCGGCACATGCGCAGCTTGCTTGTTTACTACTTAGAACACGGGTGTCAGTGCCATCAGCGCCATCTTGTAATGGCAAATGTGAAGGCGGCTCCTTACATCTCCCCCTTTTCTTTTATATAAGAGCAATAGGCCACCCATAATAATGAGAGTGGAGATAGAGGTCAAATCCCCAGTGTGTAAAATAGGGGCTTTACACAAAACCTCCTCCCAGGCTCATCACCCAAAGGGGTCTTGGTCCGCTCCCGTTTCGTTTTTCCTGGGGGAAGGACACTTGGACACTCAACCTTCTTGAAAGATGACATGTCTCCCTAGAATAGGCTCATATATGCCACAGAGCCCTTCTACTGCAGTGCTTAGCCATGCAACTCTCTCGGGCTGCTGAAGCACACTCACTCTATCCCGTGCAATGAGACTAGCCTCGTGGGGTGCAAGAGCTGAGTGGCCAGCGACCTATTGCTTAAGCATAGATAACCATATATCAGGGGAAGCACCATGTTCTAGTGCTGCAAGCGCCTGGGAAATAACCACCATGTTTGTCTCTCCTAGTTTGGGCCTTAAGCTTACAGACCAATCAAAGAAGCAACACTAATCCACAGCAAAGAACAGCTCCAAATAATTCCACCCCCACCCATTCTTTAAAGAAGGAAAATGTTGAAAAGATAGTCCTTAGGTCAGGGACAGGTCCAAGTGCATGGGGCAAGTCTCAATTTTCAAAGGGTCTGTTCAAATTTAGCCGTCCAATTCTGTATCTCCCAACGCTGCTTTCCCTTTGTTGTTGTCGCACTGGACATCACCAAGACGAGGGACATCAGTATTCCCTTGGTCAGTCTGGATTTTTCGGGTGAGTCTTTCTGGTATCCAAAATGGGTTGTCTTCATTCTGTGGAAAAACACAAACAGCTCCCCTGGATCTTATCAAAATAGGATCCGGGCCTTTCCATTTGTTATTTAAAACATCTTTCCATTTAACCATCTCATTGGGCCTATCTGGCTCTGAACAATGTCGTTCAGCCGTGGTATGGCCATGAGAATCAAGATTTAAAAAATTGAGTGTAAAGAGTGCTGTAGACACAGACACTCTTGGTACTCGGGGTAGAGCCTCCTCGACTCCCCCTTTCTGTTTTATTAGATGGAAGTCCAGTCAGGTGGGTCACGTCCATCTGACGGCAGAACTGTTGGAATTTTTGAGATGTATAAGCTGGTCCATTATCAGTCTTAAGGAGTTTGGGTTTTCCCCAAGCACTCCATGCCTCAAGGCAATGTTGAATCACATGTGAGGCCTTTTCTCCGGTTAAAGGAGAGGCAAACATGATGCCAGAGCATGTGTCAATGGACACATGGAGATATTGAAGTTTTCCAAAGGAAGAAACATGTGTAACATCCATTTGCCAGACCTGTAGAGGTCGAATACCGCGTGGGTTAATTCCCACATGAGGAACTGGCAAGAACTCACAGCAGCTTTGACATTGAGTAACAATGTCACGGGCTTCTTTTCTCATCAAGGAGAAACGGCGGCGTAATGTTTCAGCCGTCACATGAAAATTGTTATGAAAATTTCTTGCAGCCTCTACCGGGGATGTTAGGGCAGCAGCCACCACTTTAGTGGCTTTATCTGCCAAATCATTCCCCAGAGCCATGGGGCCAGGTAGGCCTGAATGGGCTCTAACATGAGTAATATAAACAGGAAATCTTCTAGATAACAAAACTAATTGTATCTGCTGAAAAATATTGGCAACTTTACTGGAAGGCTTAATCACTCCAGCCACTTCTAAAAAATTGAGGGGTTCTAAAAAGGTTTTTAAAACTTCTAAAACCACTAAACATTCTACCACTTGAGGTGAATTTTCATTATATTGTTTGGATACTACTTCACCATTAGCCACATAGGCACCTATGCCAGTTTTTGATCCATCAGTATATACCACAACCCCATTTTTAAGTGGGTTTCTTACTGTTATTTGTGGAAACACAACAGATTGATTTTGGGTGAACTGTAAAATTGGATGTTTTGGATAATGGTTATCTATTTGTCCTGAAAAGGAGGTAACTAAAACTGCCCAATCATTAGATGTGGCTGCCAAGGTCTGAACCTGTGCAGCGGTATAAGGTACAATTAAAAGATAGGGATTTCGTCCAAAATGGGTGATCGCTGCTTTTAGGCCTTTAAGGGCGAGCTGTGCAATTGCATCAGGATACCAATTTATTATTTTAGTTGGAGATACATTTGGATGGATCCACAACAATGGCCCATTCTGCCACAAAACTGCGGTTGGCAATTGTGCTGTCTTAAAGACACATAAACTAAAAGGCTGCGAATCCTCAATACGTTGTAATTGTGCATTCTGTAAGGCATCTTCCACCTTTTGTAAGGCCTGGCTAGCAGCTAGAGTAAGAGCCCTAGGGGAGGAGATATGAGAATCTCCTTCTAAAATATCAAACAAAGGCCTTAACTCAGCGGAAGGAATCTTCAAAAAAGGTCTGAGCCAGTTAATATCCCCTAACAGCTTTTGAAAATCATTTAAGGTATGGAGGTGATCTCTTCTTATCTCTACCTTTTGGGGCACAATTTTATTTGGGGACACCACAGAGCCCAAAAGTTGTCCTGTATCAGAAATTTGGACCTTTTCTGTGGCTATCTGTAAACCCCACTGACTTAAAGTCTTAAGTAGAAAAGGATATGCCTTTTGTAGTATGGTAAGGTTTTTATGGCATAGAAGGATGTCATCCATGTAAAGAAGCAAAATTAAAGAGGGGAATTGTTCCCTCACTGGCAAAAGAGCTTCTTGCACATAAAGTTGGCACATTGTAGGACTATTGGACATTCCCTGTGGTAAGACCTTCCATTGATACCTCTTATCAGGTTCCATGTGATTAATAGAGGGGATGGTAAAGGCAAATCTGGACCTATCCCTTGGACACAAAGGTATAGAAAAGAAACAATCTTTAATATCTATAATAATTAAATTCCAGCCACGTGGTAAGGCGGAAAGTACAGGGAGACCTCTCTGTACGGGGCCAAATAAGTTCATTTGCTCATTAATGGCTCTGAGGTCATGGAGCAGTCTCCACTTTCCTGACTTTTTCTTAATTACAAAAATTGGAGTATTCCAAGGTGAGGTAGATGGTTCAATATGGCCCAGTTTTAATTGTTCATTTCCTAACCCTTTTCCCTCTTTATAACCCATCTTTGCCATGATATTTCTTACTTTAACCGAACACCCTCCCGACGGGGCATTCTCATTGGACAAAACAAGGCCCAAATGCTGCATAATATCCCTCCCCCAGAGGTTAACCGGGAGTGGGAGCACATAAGGTATGAATTTTCCTCGCTGCCCCTCGGAGGATTCCCATGTCAAGGCAACAGAGCTTATAGTGGGACATGATTGATATCCTAGGCCCTGTAATGAATGAGATGACTCTGTGGTGGGCCATGCTTTGGGCCACCAATGTGTAGAGATTATACTTTTATCTGCTCCGGTATCAAGGATGCCTTCAAACTCTTTTCCGCTGATCTTAAGGCGGGGCTTAGGTCTATCATTCAAAGATACAACCAAATAGGCAGAATCATTTCCAGAGGAGCCCATTTTCTTTGTCTCAGGTCCTGCAGATTTCTCCCTGGTATTATCAGGAAGGAGCAGTAGCTGAGCTATCCTATCTCCTTTACTAATAGAAAAAACGCCCTTAGGGCTTGAACACAGGACCTGTATTTCAGGGGAATGTTGACAATCCATAACTCCAGGGTGGACTACTAAGCCCTGCAAGGTGAGTGAACCCCGGCCGAGAATAAGGCCCATGGTTCCAGGGGGCAAAGATGGTATAGGCTCCACCGGCACCGGCTGAATACTCATTTGAGGCATTAGTAGGAAATCGGAGGTGGCGCGCAGGTCCACCCTTGTGGGTCTTCCTGGGTCGCCTCTCTGACTGCTTCCTGGGTCCTGACAAACCGGTTCCCATATCTTTGAGGGCCCTGGGACCGAGGGCCCGATAGCCCGTTTTTTTGACACATCAGCTGATTGGTTATCAGGTGGGGGAAGGAATCTGCCCTTTATATCCCTCACAGAGCAACACTGGTCGGCTCTATGATAGCCCTTGCCACACTTAGAGCAAAGAGTGAGGGTCCCCCCCTTTTTGTCTGGAGCTCTACAATCTTTCTTAAAATGCCCAGGCCTCCCACAGTTAAAACATGTCCTCCAATCATTTCTGCCTATGAAGCGTTTTTGGGATTGGAGGATGGCAGCCGCTAAGCCTGCATTGGTGAGAGGTCCCCCGAGCTCTCGACAAACCCTGAGCCAATCCTGTAAGCCTTTATTCTTTCTTGGGGCTATGGCCGTTCGACACTCCTGTGTGGCTTGCTCATAAATGAGCTGTTCTATCAGAGGTGAGGCTTGCTCTGAATCTCCAAAAATACGCTCTGCTGCCTCTGTCATTCTGGCCACAAAGTCTGAGAAGGACTCCTGGGGTCCCTGGATGATCTTGGTTAATTGTCCAGTGGCTTCACCTGTTCGGGAGAGCGCCTTCCAGGCCTTAATAGCCGCGGAGGAAATTTGGGCATAAGCTCCCCAGTGATAATTTGTTTGATCAGCGGTATAAGCTCCCTGACCCGTTAACAGGTCAAAGGTCCAATCTCTCTGCTCTGGAGTCAAAGCGGCAGCATTTGCTCGGGCCTGAGTTTGTGCAGCCTCTTGCCATAGTGCTCTCCATTCCATATATTTGCCCATACTGGGGAGAGCGGCTTTTGCAATCATTTGCCAGTCGGCAGGAGTTAGTGCCATGCCAGCAAGCCTGTCTAACTGCACCAAGGTAAAATTAGCATTGGTTCCATATTTACGGACCGATTCAGCAAGCTCTTTAATCTGTGTATAATCTACCGGAGCGTGAACACGCCCACCCTCGGCTCCTTCAAAGACCGGAAATGCCTGTTGCATCTTCCTTTGTTCCTCTCTTGGAATGAACGAGTCTGCGCACTGCCTCTCTGCACAGGGCTGACGCACTACGCAGGGCGGGGGGGCTCCGCATAGGGCGGAGGTGCACTATGACCCTGAAGCCGACTGCCCTGAGGCCAAGCAGCAAGCTGGCCTTTGCCAGTCGCTTTTGGCTTTTTTCTTGACCTATAAGCTCGCATTTCTCTCTCATAACAAGCTGCTTCCTCCTCCAAGTCTGTTTCCTCAGAAGGGCTAATTTCTTCATCTGATTCACAGCTATTAAGAACTGGCTCCTTAAACTCATCTCTTTTCTCCTTTTTCCTTCCAATCTCTCCCCAGGTATTTTTCCCTGACATTAACTTTTCTTTTTTCCTTTGTTTTTTCTCCTCTTTCCTTCTAATTTCTCCCCAGGTATTCTTCCCTGACATTAACTTTTCCTTGGGTTCAAGACCCGTGGAAAGGCCTGTATACTTATTTCGCACGCCATGCTTTCTCTTTTTTCCTGCTCTCTCTCCCCGCTTTACTTCTGATAGACTGTCTTGAATTTCGTTCAGAATTCTCCACCCCATCTTAACCGCTTGTTGACATATGAAAAGAAATAAAAAGGCTTTTAACACTAGAGAAAGTTCAAGACCAGACATACCTTGTAAAGCTGTCCGTTCCCCAGCTGAAGAGTTCTGAATCTATGTCGGATCCTTCTCAACAGTCTGTTTCCGGGAACACTTCATTAACCACAGTTCCCCAGCTGATGAGTTCTGAACCTACACCGGATCCTTCTCAACAGTCTGTTTCCGGGAACACTTCATTAACCGCTCCTTCTCCGTGATGCAGTAGCTCGCGGTTCCGGCACCATTTATTGCCCGCGCTTTTGTGTGTCTCCCTGGTAAGAACACGCTCAGGGCAACCGGAATCTTCTGCAGTACAAACTTTATTGCTTACCCCATCAGGAGCCAGTGGAGAAAGGAGCCAGAGAGAGAGAGATATGGCGGAGCCCCCTCCCTTTTATGGAGGACTGTCCTCCGCCTCGGACGTGTCACTCCCTGATTGGCTGCAGCCCATCAGCCAGAGTTGTCGTCACGGGAAAGGCAGAGCACATGGCGTGGAAAGCTACCCCGGCACATGCGCAGCTTGCTTGTTTACTACTTAGAACACGGGTGTCAGTGCCATCAGCGCCATCTTGTAATGGCAAATGTGAAGGCGGCTCCTTACAAATTTGCAAGGTGTCTATAAAGACCAAGATGATTAGATATCTTGTGCACTGTAGATAGCTTGTCCTGGTGGGTCGGTTTACAATTACAGTTCTGGTGCAAAGTTTATAAGTGGTTTATTTAAATTGTTAATATAAATATAGTAATATTATGAATACTTCACAAATAACTATCAATCATGAGAGCAGTGGCGTGGAATGAAATCAATCTACTAAAATTAACTAGCTAATACTTTAAAATATTATTACAGAAAGGTATAGGTATGGGCTCTATGTTATAAAAATCCTATGTGCATGTAGGTTTATACACATAGAGACTATCTGTAAAGATACATTGTGAACTTGGTTTAAGCTTCATGAATAACTAGAATATATTACCAGAGAATCACATCCACATGACTTATCTTGCTGCGCCTTCCGAAGTGGCCACTGTATCGATTCTTACAGGGCAAATCTTGCATGTCCTAAAGCCAGCATGTTTTGTTGTTCCTGTTTGCTTTGCTTTCTTGTGGAACTGGGGTTGAACTGAATGAGGGCCTTGCACATGTTAGGAAGTGATTTACCTCTGAGCTTCATCCCCAGGGGTTTGAACTGATTCTTTTTAATGCAGTTAGTAACTTCAGGAACAGCAAGACCTTGCTGGACATGTGTAAGGTCACAAATACTGAGACTTGATTTGCCTTTTTAAAAAAATGGCATTTTCATTTGCTATAAAATGAATGGAGGGCACGGCTCCTGGCCTTTTCACAGGAGTCAGGACAGTAGCAGCTGACCGGAGCAGCTGTCACTATATACCTGAGCACCAGGTATGGCAGCTGAAAGGAGAGAAGACGGCTTCATTGCCAGTGACTTGATAAAATAGTTACAGGTATATTAGAACACAGGCTTTTAATATTCTACATTATGAAAGGCATGAAAAAGGAGGCTTAAGGATCCCCAGTTGCTTACTTAAATATGACTTTCCTTGAGAGCAGACCATAACAAAAGCTCTTCGAATTTCTCAGCCACGAGCAGTGCAGGTTTGCCAACTCTTGATGAGATACTCTTTTTATTTTGGGTCACTGTGCTACAGATGTTGATATCTTATTGTCCTTTAACTGTGCACTACCCTAATAATGAATTCCCAGTTCCTTTAATGGGATTGTTTACTGTGTCTATACCTTTACCGGTTAAGTTGTTGTTGTTGTTGTTGTTGTGTGTATTATTGAGTTTTGAAAAGTTGTTAACTATTCCCCATGAAAATATTCTTATCAGTAATATAATTTGCAAACATTTTTTCTCTCTATGTATAAGTTAGTCTACTCACTTATTTATTTCTTTGAATAGCAGAAACATCCAAACACTTGATCTTAATGGCCAGAGTTTCTCAAGCCTTTCTGTGCATCTCAGCCACCTCTGGGGTCAAGTACTTGGAATGGGAGGACACATTTTGCATTCCTAACAGTCTGTGGAAATTTGATGGCTGTCTTCCTTGATACCACTTTGGAGAGCTGTTGGTCTAGATCTGGGTTTGTCAACCTTGATGCTGATTCCTTGTTGCCAGGGGTTGCGGTACATTGTAAGACATCCAGCAACATCTCCACCTCTCCCTATTACAGCCCCTTCCCTCTGAGTTGTGACACCAAAACAAGCTGCAGACATTGCCAAATATTTCCTCAGAGGGAAAACTTTGATAGTGCTCTCTTTAAGAACCATTGATTCTTAACTATGAGACCATAGCCATCTCTCTTAACTTAAGAGACCATAGCCATGTCTCTTAACTTTTCTACACTCTGAAATCAGCTGGGAAACTTTAAAATATGATCGAGACTTCCGTCTTTAAATGTTCAAATACAACTTTCCTGGAGTAGAGCCTAGGACTCAGGACTCCCAACCCCAAACCTTAGGTCGTATGTGATCATTGAGAAACCTTGGTTGAGAAATCTAGGTCTACAATCTAGAAAAGCAGAGAAGACATAAAAGAACTGCAGGCTTCCAAAAGAACATGGAGAAACGACAAGTAAACCAGTGTCCTTGTCTTCTGAAAGGCTTGGGCCCAATGTACAGCAATTCCATCAACTCTGTGGGATTCTTCCTGTGCTCAGCTGTTCCCCATAAGCACTGTGAAGGAAGCCCCTTCTTTGTGTTCAATTGTAAAAGATCAAAATCTTGTTGAAGAATATAATACAATTTATCAATATAGTCTTAATGACTTTAATAAAGTCATAATCCTTTAATAAAGGGTAATATTTCTAGTACATATAAAAATAAAGTCTTATTAAGTTCTTAGTAGACTACACATGATTCAACTTGATATGGACTAGAAGTTGCTCTTTGGTTAACCCTAGTACTGCCACCAATTTTCTTGTGGACTTTGGGCAAGCCATCCAGGCTGTTCCTTTTTGTTAAACTGGAGTCACTAAATAACTTCTAGAAATACTTCAGAATCATGAACAAGTCACCTTCTTCATCCCATAAAGAGTTAGATTCAGGAGGGAAGACAAATGGTCTGTCACTGAGAAGGGCAACAGGCTGAGTCCTAGCAAAACGGTTAATTCTAGACCAAAAGGAGGTTAAAAACAAGCTTTATATGCAAACAAACATCATATGCATGCATATTAATTGTCTCATAGAATAAAACTCAAGGAATTAAAGGAACATAGCAGACAGAACCAAGCATACCAAAATACAAGTGTGCAATGATAGTTTACCCAATTTTAAAAATTGATTTATATTTATTTTATGTATATGAATATCTTTGTCTAGATGCATATAAGTACATCACATGTGTGCCCAATACCCAAAGAAGCCAGAAGAAAGCTTCAGATCCCCTCCCTGGCACTGGAGTTACCAATGGTTGTGAGCCACCGTGTAGGTGCTGGACTGAGCTCAGGTCCTCTAAAAGAGCAACATGTACTCACAAGCACAGAGCCATTTCTCTAGCCATTCCCTATATGGTTTTTTAAACGTCACTAGATATACAAAGAAGTAGAAAGATATAACTCATGACCAGGAGAAAAATCAGACATTATAAAGAAGCACATAAGTAACAAAATGGTGGGATTAACTGAGACGGACCTTAAAGGAATCTTATAACTATACTCCAAGATGTAAGAAAGTATCAAATAATAAAAGAAATAGAATATTTAAAACTCCAAATAAAAAGTCTAGAAATTAAAAAAATGAAATAGTGCTTCATTCAACTGGTAAACTTAAATATTCATCAGTTTATTAGAACTGATAAATACAGAGGAAAAGCTCTGGGTGACTTTATACACGGTGTGCTCACTGGAGCAAAGAAAAGTAGAGCAATAACTTAGAAAATCCAATCCCACCCAAAACAGGAAAAAAATAATGATTGACAATTTCCCAATTTTATTGAAAGTATAAACCATAGTTGCAATAAACTCAGTCAAGCACAGGCAGGTTAAATACACACAGACAGGCATTGTCATAAACACAACAAACACGACACCATAATCACGTTGGTGAAGGCTAATGATCTAAACTGTAGCCAGAGGGTAAGGATGCAGCATGAGAACAGCAGCCCATCCAGCAGGCTTCGTCAGCAGGGTACCCTAGAAGCCCAAGGAACAGCATTCTCAAATATGCCAGGCTAGAATCGCATAATGGAAGCATCCTTCCAGAAATGTGAAATAAGAGACTTCATTACCACGGAGCTTTGTGGCTTTGGGGTTCTTCATTTGCTGTGTGTTTTTGGTTTCACTCCTTGTTATTGTTTATGTCTTAAATGTCTGCCAAAGGTCATGCACTGGATGCTTGGCCACCCACTTGTGGTTCTATTGCAAAGTGATGGCTGCTTTAACACATAAGGTCAAGGGCTGGAGCTGAGGCTCAATAAAAGAATGCTTGCCCAACATGCAAGGACCCTTGGGCTTGATCGCCAGAAACACAGGGAAGGAAGGAGATTGGAGGGAGGGAGAGAAGGAGGGACTGAGGGAGAGCAGAATGCTAGGGGATGCTGCCCCTCCTGCCCCTCCTCTCATTCTGCTACCCAGCAACCACAGTGAGCATCCTGCTTCCGTCGTCGAAAGTCCCTACTATGCTGCTCTTGTCAGAGCTACAAGACGGAACTTTGAAAGGATGCCCCCTTTCTCCTCTTAAGTCTTTTAGTTAGTTATTGAATTTGTTTTGTCACAACAAAGGAAGCATAACACAATTCTCTCTGTTTTGAATATGTCAACAACATAAAAATATAACTGTTTCAATAAGCAAGATTCCCATGTTGAAAACAACTTTTGATACTTCACTCAACATTAACTTGAACTGTACTGTATGGATCAGGTAAGCACGTGTCTGCATGTGCCTAAGGCGCTCGGCATGACTAGTCATAGGAACATGTGCAGGGAAATCACGTTAGAGACGGTGAGACTGGTTATAGTGGAAAGCATCAACAGAGAGCCCCATAGAAATGTGGAACATTGGGAACTCTGGCATATTGGTGACGGAAGTGTCAATTTTTACCACCATCTGGGAACTATCATTGTCTAGATGGATATGTTTTCGCCATCAATTCATGTCCACACATTTGTCCAGAAGAAGAAAAAAAAACATTTCCAGAGACCCTAAAAATATTGGTAAAGCTTCCTGTAGGAGAGCCCAGATGCAGCTTCACATACATGCAAACACCTGGAAGACACCACTCGCAGCACTGAAAACAAATGAGAAATAGCCTATAGATCGTTCTGGAAGACTTAGCTCCTTTATAGAAATAATATGCAAGTAGGGACTGTTTCACTTTTTGCACACTCACACACACACTCTCTCATACACACACTCACACATACTCACACACACACACTCATACACACACACACACACACACACACACACACACTCAAGCATGTGTGTAGGCATGGACACACATACACTTTCCAGATGGGCCAAAGTTTTAAGCACACAAACATGGAGTAACTGTCACGTGGCAGCGTTTAAGCTGAAGCCCTGGACGTGAGATCATGCTGATCTTGGAAAGAAGAGAGAGAAGCCATGGTACCTGTTAAAGCCATCCCATGAAGAGAGGGAAGCCATGGTACCTTAAAAGCCATCCCATTTGCAGGAACCCCTTAGGAATTCCTTCAGAACAGTATAGAAGAACATAGCTAGATTATTTCAGTCATGGGTGATCTTAATCATACTCTGACCTCGTCCCCTCTCTGACTTGACCCTCACACCTTGTCATCTGCCACCTTCTCCATCTTCCCTGTTTAGGCGATCTCCATGCTCCAGTCTTCCAGGTCTGTCCTGCAGTTAGAATGAACTGTTTTGAAGTCTCATGGAACTTCACTGACTGGCCTCACCATGTGGAGAGCAATCCCCTGATCTTGTCTCTTACCTGCAGCAAGTGCTCTACATTTTTTTAAAAAATTATCTTGGAATGTTTTGGTTTCAGAAAATATATTTCATACCAACTGGCCACTGTTTCCACTGTATTTCAAAGTTTCTCTCCAAGGCTTGAAATATCATTGCCCCCAGCAGGAGGTAAATATAAGAGCTGTCAGCAGGGTGCCTTTCTAAACTTTGGTGATTTTTCTATTTTTCAGAGACAACTATCAGGGTCAGAGACTACAGCAAGTCACTTCCCTACAGATTCCCGATGCAACAAAACAAAATTAAAATCTCCAAATGTCAGGCAGACTGTTAATCTTGAGGCAACTATACAAAAGAAAATGAGGCCCAAGCAGTGTGAGAAACAGAAAAAACAATTTTGCTTTACTCATGAGCATATACTTCTTTCTTTATGGAGAATGATGGATTGTACTTTGGGGGAGATAGGGAAGTCATGGAGGGTCAAAATTGGCCAAGTAACCCCTTTACTCCGCCTCCTTAGAGTAAGCTTGTTCCAGAGTCACACATGAGCTCGTGTGCAGCAAATATTGGCACACACAGATGTTTTGCTTCACTGACGAGATACTCATCCATCAGTCAGACCTCCAGTGACTAGTTGTGCAAACTTTCACTGTTACACACCCAGGCTTCCTGTTCTTTGTCTATAAAATGTACACACTAATAGGTAGGTAATGGAATTCTGAGAAAGATGAAATGTGTAGAATACACTGAAGTGAGACCCAGAAAGTAGGAAACAGCCAGCATACCTCAGCCAGTGTAATATAATACTGACAGTGTGAGTAGAGAATGCGGGACATCTACTCCACCCTCTACCATCTGCCCTGTGCCCTACAGAGCAAGGGGCAGAAGGTAACAATACAGCCAGATTCTTACCCTGGGAACAGGAGAGCCACCTGCTTCATGGGACTCTTTGACAAGGCTTGGAGGCCAAGAGTCCTAACTCTGAAGTATCAGAGCTGTTGTTGGAACCTTCCATAGCCTCCTCCTCTCTCCAGAAGAGTGAAAATCTCAGAAGCACTCCGGGGAACTCCCCTCCCCAGTGGGGTTTTCAAAATGAAAGCTCATGGCCTTGTGTTTCATATAATATGGCATTCCAAAGTTCAAGAAAAGTTTATAAGAACCAGCATTATTATTATTATTATTATTATTATTATTGGTTTTGTTTCTTAAGAGACATCCAACAGCATGTACTTTATTCTCAACATTCATAGGGAAAATGTTGGTTTATTCAAATATTCTCCATATTCTTTCCAAGTAGCTTTTGTTTTGAGATTATAACATAGTTACCCATTTCCCTTTCTTTTCCTCTCTCCAGACTCTCCCATAAGCTTCTCCTTGGCATCTTTCAAATTTATGGCCTATGTTTTCATTGTTTTTTGCACAAATATATGTATATGCATATACATATACATATACATATACATATACATATACATATACATATACATATACATATACATATACATATATACTCCTAACTGTAACCTGCTCAGTCTGTAGAATGTTACTCATAGGTATGTTTTCAGGGCTGACCATTTGGTATTTGATAACCAATTGGTGAGCTCTTCCCTAGGGGAGAGATTTCTGCTGCCCCTGACAGTTCTCAGTTGCCTGTGGTTCTCTGTGAAGGGATGAGGTCACCTGGAGCTTTCCCCATCCAGTTTGGTGTGTTCGTTGGTGCCCTCCTTGTTTAGCCCATGCTTGGGCAGTCATGTTGGTGAGACTTTATGTATGCAGCTTCTGACATTACCAGGATACACACTCTCACAGCAAATTCCTTGTCTCTGGCTCTCATCCTTCTTCCCTCTCTTCTGCAATCTTCCCTGAACTCAGGTACAAGAGTGTTTCGTAGATGTATCTTTTGAGAATGAGGTCAATAATGTATTATGATTAGTTGTAGCTTTCTGTATTGATCTCTGTCTCATGCAAAAAAAAGTTTCATTGATGAGGGATGAAGACTATATTTATCTTTGTGTATAAAGACACATGTTTAGCTTGTTGCTGGGGATTATGCTGGTTTAGTAAAGTGTAACAGGCCCCAGATCTTAGCACAACAGACGCCATAATGGAAGTACCACTCAGGCCTTGGAACCCAGTGTGTAGGCAGCAACCTCTATCAAATGAGAACAGAGACCTGATCCATCACAGTCAATAGCTCTGAATAAGTCTCTAAATGTACTAACCTTGCTTTTGGTTTCTGTAGTTCTGCTTTTGGCTAACTGTTCTTGCTAACTGAGGTGTGTCAACCCAGCTGTGGGTTTTGTGCCTACAAGCTCAACCTGTGAAAGGCTCAGGACTGCACTCAGGTCCTGAACACCCAGTGTCGTCACTGACCAGCTAATAAGGACATGTATTGGCTTGAACTTGTGACTTAGTGGTCTTCTCTGGAGAATACCCCTGAGAGGCCAGATTTTGGGTTCAGACTTCATCTTACAGAACCTGACCTAAGGTTGAACTCAAGTTAACTAACAAGCTCGCACCTAGGTTACTCCTCAACAAGCCATCACCTGGCACCAGTTTCCAGGTTACAACCCTGCCCCTGGCACTCTACTTCCTAACAGCTACCAATCAGGAGGAAAGCAAAAGTTAAGTTTATGGTTTGACTCCCAGCACAAGGAAATTATGTTAAAGGGCAACAAACTTCCATAACAGCCCCCCAATCAGATGTGTACCAGGCTAGGAACCCCCTTGTTTTCTATTAAATATTGTCCTGCCAAGAGCTCAGGGGTTTATCCACCGCTCTACTGCATCAGGGACGGTGGTGTGACCCAAGGTGGAGTTGAAATAAAGAGACCCTAGTGTGTTTGCATTGGAGTTGACCCCTTCGTGGTCTTTTGGGGCTTATGAATGAGGTACAACACCCATAACAAAAGTAGTGATTGTAGGTGCTCCTCCAACATCCATGACTTCACTGGCACTGCTTATCAGTGCGATCTGACTTCACTAGCATTGCTTATTAGCTAGATTAGGCATGGTTTCGCTCTTGTTGAGCAGGTCTCAAGTCCCATTGGACAGCTCTTGGTTACTACCAAGGTGCGTGTAGTGCTGCACCCTTGGGGTTATCATTGCTGCGTTGATCATTGATGTGGTCCATGGGCATCATGACTGAACACTTGGTTGCCTCCCTCCTTTGGAAGTTTGCAAGGCACCTTCTGGCACCATGAAAGCCAGTCCTCAGGGTAGAGGCAGTCAATGAAACATCCTATCTCAACACTCTTGTGTTTTAAGCAAACAAATGTATTCATAACTAATTACGTAAAATAAATATTTTAGCCACAGTTAGCGTAACTTTCTGGTAGAAATCCATTGAATTGCACCACATGTAAAACATTCAAAATGATCATACAAGAGAATGATATGACCTGAGGCTTTTAATTCTATTGGAATTATAGAATGTCTTTATCTTCCAACTCTATGCTTAATAATATATACTGGGATTGAGAAAACACGATTCCTGAATTAAGTCTCCACAATCTTTCTTGGCCTTCCTGGCTACTTTAAAGCACCAAGAAAGAGACGAGCAAAGACTACCAGGAACCACTAGGAGAACGTTGAAAACTGTGCATATCAGGGGGCCATGTTTTAGAAGATGGTCTTCACTGACTTACTGGCTAAGACTATGCTGCGGTGGTTTTAAACTTTTCATCAATATGCTTACATTTGGAAATGCAGTCTTTGGTACTTAACCCTACAAGCCAAGACCTTTCTCCACTATTCCTGTCACCAAAGATAAGGACCCTATTCTAGTGATGCCATTTTAGTATGATCTACTGACAGACTTCAGATTATGCCAGAGGATAGCTGCCTGGGGTTTGGACATCATCAGCCTGTTCAAGTGGCCTAGTTCCCAGCCTGTAGTCCCAGGTGACACCCAGGGTGGCTTGTTCTACGTTCATACACTTCCCATTACTATCACTCCCCTTCAGTTGGCTGTTACCATGACTCAAAATGTTGTGGCAACCAAATCTTTCCAAACTGCCTTATTCTTGCTGCAAGCTCTTTCAGGTCAACCTGCTTCTCTCATGGTTCACTTTTCCAATGGTGACTTGTTCCACTCCTGAGGTCAGCTATCTTACTGTCTTACACCACATTTCACCTACAGTTCCCCATTCCCTGAACCTTACCTCCCAGACACTAGCACCTGGCATGCCTGCGGCAGTTTCTCGGATCCTCTGCAATTGCTGATTCATTTAGCCATTCATCTACTCTAAGACTGCAATCCCCTGGAGAAGGTATGGGGCAGCTTTATTCTTCACAACCTTATACCCCCACCAGACATCTCTCAGTGCTTAAAACCACCAAGCAAAGCTTCTTGTATGAAAATGAACAAGTTTCATAAAATTTGAATTGTTGACATGTTTTATATCTATTTTTTTTCTCTGTAAATTTAAAATCCCTGGGGGCTGATATGAAAAAAATTCCAAGCCATAACCTAGTCTCTATAGAATTTGTAGCTGCTTTTTGTGTGCACTGGGTCTCACTCAAACACAGGGTCTCATCCCTGCAAATCAGGCATTCCACCCAATGAGCTACATCCCAGTGCATGACTTGGTCTCTGAACCGAGGAACTATCCATCACTCTCATTGTTATCATTTTATCATATTTTTAATTTAAATTTCTGCCCAAAACAAAATAATTTCTCAGTAAACAATTTTTATAACTAATAACAATCCTCTTCATCCAGGAAGGCTCTTCTTGGTAGGTTTGGTAGTTATTCTCCCACAGTGGTTACTAAAGAAAAAAAGACAAATATTTGTTGAGTGAATTTTTTAAAATGTGATAAGGAACAAGTTTGGAGCCTGAGTCCTAGTGTGACATTCCTGGAAATTAGTTTGTGAGACATATGACTGGGTCATTTTCTCTTAAGTGTGGAGGGAATAAATGAGCTTCTTGGTTGGCTAATTTAATTTATCTTCTGCTGCTAAGAGATAGGAATTACACGGCTGTTTTGAAAAGGATACAGCCCTCCCATGCTCAGGGATTCAGTGCTATCCCAAATTCCAGGTTCCTATGAACATGAATGGTCTAACCTTAGACCAATCCCCGTGACTATGCCAGGATATGTAAAAGGAGGCTATAGTGTTCCTACATACAAAGAACTGCCCTAGTGTGTCAAGTCATGCCAGCAGAGTGTGGCAATTTTAGACTTGAAAGGTGCTACTGGGCCACACCCCAGGGTAACAGGAGTCAGCTTGTCTCTGATGGAAGCACTGAGTTGCTGTGTGTACTAAGAAAAAAAATAAATAAAGCTGGAACCCCAGAGAAAATAAAAAATAAAAATAAAATAAAATAAAGCACAACCCCATGGTTGTGCTTTTTTTTACTTCACAGTAACAAAAATGAAGAAAGGAAGAGTTGCTGAATGCAACACACACACACACACACACACACACACACACGCTCAAATAAAAATAAAGTTTATTGATATGTTTATGTAAAAAAATTCCTAGGGACAAGGAAACCAGAAGCATCCTGTGTGTGTTTGGGGGTTGCTGTTTTAATGTAGGAGGAAATGCTGTCTTTGTGATGGCAGCCGAGCAAACACCTAGAGGGCTATGGAGGGCAGTATGGAAGTATAGGGAGACATTGTCCAAGCAGTGGGTGTAGCAAGCGCGAGAACTTCAGCACTAATGTATTTTCAATTTGTTTAGTCTATGTATAACAAGGAGGCTGCTGCTGCTGCAGACAAAACTAACAGGGAAGGATGGAAATGCTTAAACATAAGATGCCACTGCAAAGGGGTGATTGTGGATGCTGTGAGATATATATATACAGAATGCATTGTGTATATATTGTATCATTATCTCTGAAGGAAGTAGTGGGAGAAACAAACGTGCAGAGGATAGCTGCCGTCTGTCTCCAGGCAGCTGAGGAGGGGGAGCTGCAAAGCTGTGGTGTGGACTCCGGGCTCACGCCAAGCATGCACCCCAATTACTAAGTCTGATTAAATAAAGGAATGAATATTCATACAACTGCTGTGGCTAGGTACACGCACGGGAATATTTAGTGCTTCACTGTTCAGAATAATGAGCTGCTTTTAAAGATGAAATATCTGTGCAAAGAAATATAAAGGGGACGATAAAACATCCACACGCCGACTTGGAAATGGGTCTAAATCAAGGATCCAAGACCCTGGAGTGTGAAGTTTGCATTTTGCATATAATTGAATAATTATGCTGGTTTATTATGCGTCCGTGGACAGAGCCTCTCAAGCGCGTTGGTGGCATATTACCAAACAACGGAAGCTAACTTCTGTAATTATGGACTTATAAAACTTTTGGAGCATTCAAATACTAAATGAATAAATAGTAATTTTAAATCATGACATTGATATATATTTACCATGAAAATTCATGCAGTGTATTTTTAAACTTTAAGTTATATTTGATTGATGATTGATTGATTGATATTGATTTTGTGTGTAGCAGTGTGCATTCCATGCTATATGTGTGGAGATCAGAGGAATCTTTGTAGGAGTTGGTCCTCTGCTTTAAATGTGAAGGATTTGATGCTTGAAGTCAGGTCATCAGACTTGGCCACAGGCACCTGCAGAGCCATCTTGCCAGTCCTATAATATATATTTAAAATTGGATTTAAAGGAGAGTTACAAGACAGGTATGAGGTGATTCTATTTTTGTAAAAAAAATTCTAGATAGTAAATTTCATGAAAGAAGGTTTTATTGTATTATCTCCAGTGCTAGTAATAGTCGATATATCTGGTTGTGGTATAGATACCTATTGGGTGTTGAAAATGAATAAAACTATACAACTGCATACAAAGGCACATGATTAGAGGTGCCTGCCTTGGCAAGTTAACAGGCTGGTGTATGTGTTTGTTCTTGTCAGATTTTAAAATCAGAATCTCATGTAACAAACGTTACTTTCATTTAATATCTATTGAAAGGATGTAAGTTTCAAGGATGGACATTTAGAAGATTCCCACCATCAGGAACAATGGCAATTCACCATTAGCAGCCAAGGGCCAGACAGAGCAGAGAGTACACTTGGCACTGGAGACTCAGAAAAAGGAGGAAACTTGGAGCTGAGGATGCAGAGAGAAGGGACATTGGAGCTGAGGACTCAGAGAGAGGGGACACTGGAGCTGAGGACTCAGAGAGAGGGGACATTGGAGCTGAGGACACACAGACAACAGTACATTCAGCCCTTTAGTCTTCATAGAGCAGAATGGCAGATTTTATGGCAGCTTATAAGTCTCAGAGACTAAACAATTTGGTAATAATTCCAAGTTTTTAAATCTCGAGAGCCTTCCAGGGTGCTGTTGGACCCTAGAGGAATGCTGAGAGATGGTGACCTGCCATCATTTGGTAACTGGCATGTTCTATCAGCCTTGGTCTTTAGAGGCTGTGTTTGCAAACTGGATGGTGGCCCTGAATCCTCAGCTATGGGTGTGATTTGCACGCGCTTTAATCATTATGAATTCTCTATTGAAAAATGATGCCTTTATTAAAATAGCAAACCAAATGTAGGCTCACGGGCCTGTCTGAGCAAGAATAAGGCAGAATCTGCATTTCCACTGAGGCCAGGGCGGAACAGCTGGGCCACACCAAAGTTAATTAACATTTTTTTTCTTCTAGAAATGGTTAGAAGAATTAAATATCTAGAGAAACTAGCTTCAACAGACTATAGAAACAGCTTTTCTTAAATTTCAAAGTTATGTTACATAAGAAGTCTGAGAAAGAGAAAGTACCCAGGAGCTAAAGGGGTCTGCAACCCTATAGGTGGAACAGCAATATGAACTAATCAGTACCCCCAGAGCTCGTGTCTCTAGCTGCACATGTAGCAGAAGATGGGCTAGTCGGCTATCACTGGAAAGAGAGGCCCATTGGTTTTGCAAACTTTATATGCCCCAGTACAGGGGAACGCCAGGGCCAAGAAGTGGGAGTGGGTAGGTAGGGGAGCAGGGAGCAGGGAGGGTGTAGGGGTCTTTTGGGATAGCATTTGAAATGTAAATGAAGAAAATATCTAATAAAAATTTTTTTGAAAATAGAAGTCTGAGAAGATGTTTGCTGGCCTTTAACTCCAACAACCCCCAAGCTATAAATGAAGTTCTATGAACCCTAGCTTTCAGAGAAGCTTTTATTAATATTTCATTCTATGTGTAAGTATGCACATTTAATTGAATTTATCATATGACTACATTTGATCATTTTTATTCTGATATTTAAACTTAATTCTTTTTATTCATTTTTACCTGGTACATAAATGTATTAGTTTATCCTTTGTGCATGCATTTGCTGGTATCGACTTAGTCATTATTTTATTTTAACTTTCAGTGCCTTATTTACCTATTTAGTAACATTCACCCTTTATCAGTGTTATCTAATTTAAAAGGTTATTTTGTACAGTATCATTTTACGGATAGGTTCCCTTAGATGATTTCATCTCATACAAATATGACCCCAGACTCTGAGCAGTAGGAGTGGAGTCCCTGACTCTTTTGTCTGCTCTTGGGACCCCTTTCCAAAGCTCCTACTGTGTTGTCTTGTCCAGCTCGGTATGAGGGTTTGTGCCTCATCTTCTGTATCTCGTTATGCAGTGTTCAGTGGCTATCCCTAGGAGGCCTGCTCTTTTCTGAAGTGGATCTGGAGAAAAGGAGATGTGGATGGGTTAGGAGAAGTGTGTGTGTGTGTGTGTGGGGGGGAGATGGAGTGAGGAGGGAGAGGGCACTGGGAGGGGTAGTGGGAGGATAAACTGTGGAACTTTAGCCAGGATGTATTGGGGAAAAATTAATTAATTAATTTTTAAAATGTGATCCTAGCCTCCCAGTTTATTGGTGTAAAACATGATGATATTCCCTCTAAACATCCCAGGCTACTCAAAGGTCTCAGGGATATTTTATCTTTGTCTCACCCAGAAAGTTGGTTCCCAGTCCTCCCAGTCCTCACCTCACTCCCTCCTCAACTCATCCAGAATGTCCCATGTAAAATTTAACAGATTCTCCCAATTAAAGGGTTTTTTTGGTTTTTTGTTTTTGTTTTTTGAACTACTGGGTATTTTGTTATTCACAGACGAAACACCCTTTCTGGGATCTATCGCTGCTATAGAATGGTCTGTGGCTGCAGGGTCGTCCCCAGGTGTAATTTTAGTGAGGAACTAGGTAGTCTCATTGGTATTAAAATTCCTCAGGAGTTTGCTGCACCCTTCATCCTTATTGTCAATATGAGAATATCTTCAGCTGCCTGCTTACCCACACTACTATCCTGAAGTTCCTCACCTTGGATTCACCTCCCACTAGGCAGACAGAAGACTGAGGGAAAGAAAAGAAAGCCTTTTGGTGTCCTACACAGAAAAGCCTCTCGCCAGGCTCACACTTCCCACTTAATTCTTTGAAACTTTAAGCCAAATATAAACATCATTTTTTATTAAAGTGCACAAGAAGTTAAGGAATATCCCACCAGCTTTTGAAAGGTACTGTAACTGGAGGCTGAAGCAGGCTTTTCTGCCCTTCTATGGCTCCTCTGATCCTAACAAGCCAGGCAACAATTTTGTCCAGCTGCCCGGCTCACCCTTTGCCTCAGTGTTCTCTGCCATCAAGTGAGACCCTCAATGGCCCACTCAGATGTGAGGCTCTGGTTAGACCACGCTGCACTGTTACCCCAAGCTGGTTGTGGCTCTCCAGCACACCTTAATGTGAATGAATGCTCTCTTTTTCTTTCCTGGGAGGGGGCACATGTGAGAAAATGTGATATCATTTTAAAGATGACCTCCCAGTCCTTGAGATGGGTCTCTTTGAGCCTAGTCCACAGGTGCACCCTGCCATTCCCAATTTTGTGTTTGAATGCTGGAAATTCAAAGTCAGGTCCCCATGCTGGCACCTTACTGATTGAGCCATCTCCTTATGGTCCCTGAAGTGTGATCCATCCATCCTTCCTTCCTTCCTTGCTTCCTTCCTTCCTTGCTTCCTTCCTTCCTTTCTGGCTCAGGATAGTCATGTCTTTACATTTAACAAAATTCTTCCAGCAAGAAACTTTTGCATGCCAGTCTTAATTAATTCATAAACGCAATGTATTAAGTGGAAACAATACGTTTATTTCTAGGAGTAGAAGCAAAGTTTCTTTATATTTACAATATCTCCTGGCTAATTGGTATTCTGAAAAAAATTAAGTTTTATTTTCAAAACCAAGTATTGGATTAGCACCAGCATTTTGTATTGAAACTGCCAGGAATATGCTTTTCATGGGAACTAGGGAGTTACTCGTTTTTCACACAGTGCAGCCATGTAGACTCACACTTAGACTCTCAGACTGAAGAGCGGTTTCTGTTTAAGACAATCACCAGGTGATGATGAAATTGTTCCCAGCACCCACATTGAGCAACTTAGAGTGGCCCGAGACTCCAGTTCCAGGGGGATTGAGTGACCCTGGCCCCCAACTGTCTGTGCTCATGCGCACTCACACCCCTGACGTATACACAATTTAAAAGATAAAACTAACTCCTTAAATTCTTGTTTCAAACGTACATTTGAGATCCTCTTGTCTTTGCCTTACAGGTGCTAGGATTCCAGGCTTCCACCCCCACCTGATTGATGAGGTGATGAGGTAGTGGGCTCAAGCTCAGGGCCTTAGGTATGCTACCACATGGCCACATCCCCGGATGAGTCTCTGCCCATGGAATTGTGCTTCTTCGAATGATCTTTGCAGCCTCACAGTACTGTCTTATCGATTATGATATAAGTATTAATGACCTCTTTAAGGACAGCCGTGTCTTCAGACTCTGGAGAGGGTAAATTGGGGCAGGAAGCTGAACAAGTGACCCCTGGACTTCTGCCACTGCCGTGGGTTACTCCAATGAGAATTTCAAATCCAGATCTGAAGTGGTCTGTGTCATGTACTTGTCTTGGTAGGTGAAACAGAATGGGAGTCATAAGGCATCTTCTTGTTAAACCAAAAGGAGCCTTTGTATCTTTGGAGACTAGCCTGCTTACACGTGCGCTAACCCTCAACTAGAGGGGTGTATTGAGGTCTGTATGGTGAGATGGAAGATCCTAAGTATGCAAGACAAATATGAAAGTTCCAATGTACCCATTCTCAGGCCTTCTGCCCTCTATCGACGATTCTGCTTCCTTTTGTTGGCAGCTAATGTTTCCATTATTATTGTCCTAGTTTACATTTAGAAATGTTTTCATGATATTGACACAGACCTATTTTATCAGTGTGGCTTTTCTTCAGGATCCATGGGGACAGACTGGGGAGTTTCCACAAGAGCTAAGGTGAAGAGCCATCAAGGAAGACACCAAGGTTGACTGCTGGTCTTTGTGCACACTCATGTTCATGTACTCCCTCAAAAGCACAGAAAACACACAGGCACACACACGCACACACATACAACAACAACAACACACACACACATCAAAGTTTTATACTGCAGTATATTAATTTGCATTATTTGAGATAGTTTCTGCATTAGTAACAGAAGCCAAAATGCTGAAAAATATAAAACCTAGTAGAAATCTCATTATTTAAACATATTCGCTACTAATAATTTAATGTCAGAAAATAATACCTGTCACATTAATGCTATTAACCTATCTTATTGAATTTATGTATTGATTCAATTAAAATCACCATTGAATAAAACTTGAAAATATAGCTTGCTTCTGGCTTCAGATTTATTTATATTAATACAGCGCAATACAAATTTAAATAAATGGTAGGTCCCTCAGAAGAGGCCTTATCTAACTTGAGAAATGTTGGTCCAGATTAGCTCTGACACCTCAGGCGGAATCATTTCTGCTATTTAATTATCCAACTCTCAAGTTTCTCCACAAAGTGAATCTTGACAAGGTTCGCAATTACCTCAATGAAATTGATGTATTTTTTTGTGCCTATGCCCTTTCCATGGTCTTTTTGCTCAGTGGTGCTTTAAAACAGCTGAGAAGGATGGATGAGGGGTCACTTCATCCAACTAGGACTTGACAAAAGCCACATTTGCTCCATCTGAACCACTCTGGGGCCTATTGCTGGCCACAGAGAATACAGACATCAAAGGCGGTCAAGAGGCTTTTGGTACTAGTGTAGGCCACACTTTGGGTCGATGAGGGCTTATCATACTTTAAACAAAAAAGGGACTGTGAAGGGCAGAGGTGGCTTTAAATTGAGCCTTGTTGACTTGAGCCCTATTGTAGGACCAAATTTGGATCCCTGCCACTCTCTTGATGATGACCATATGAAACTTCACTGTAGACTTTGGTGTCCTTGGAGGCTCTCTGTCCTCATCTTCCAGCTACCTATAGTCACCGAAAGCCACACAGTTGACCTATGCAGCTGATCTTAACTGTCTGGCTTTGCACCCCGTCTGCGCTTTCCTGTGGCCGCTTGGAGCACTGCAAATAGGAGAGTACATTATACTCTTATCTCTAGTGTCTGTGGGGCTGTAAGCCGAGCCTGCCCCCTTTTTGGTTCCCCTTAAGTCTAGCCTATGACCTGATAGAGTTTTAAAGAAACACACATTCAACAAATGAATAAGAGGCTGTAATGTGTCCTGATTTATAAATCAGGGCACTGGAAGCAGCTTTGCCTGGGTCTAGAGCACAAATGACTTTTTTTTTTTAAAGATTTATTTATTTATTATATGTAAATACACTGTAGAGGGAGTCAGATCTCATTACAGATGGTTGTGAGCCACCATGTGGTTGCTGGGATTTGAACTCTGGACCTTCAGAAGAGCAGTCGGGTGCTCTTACCCACTGAGCCATCTCACCAGCCCCACAAATGACTTTTTTAAAGTGTAGCTCACTTACACAGATCCCACAGCCTGTTTGCATCAGGCTTGGGAGGGAGGCTCTCCTCACACCTTTCCAAGTCCAGAGTTGGAGCCAATGCCTCTTCGCAGGGACCTTGAGACTCCTCAGAAGAGAAAGAGCCTGCTGTCCACGCAGCAGAAGCACAGACCCTTGCTTTACCTCCAGAAAGGGAGGGAATTTTCCCTTTAGAAGCCCAATATGAACAAGAGATAAGATTTAAAATGTGATTTCTAGGAAGACATTTATGGTTACAACATGGCTCACTCTCAGGCCCTGCTTCAGTAGAAATAGCCCTGAAATCGCATCCAAGCAAAATATCGCCATTTTGTCTTTGTCTTTGCCTAGAAAATGTATCCATAATAGCCCTCATTTTAATTTTAATTTCTTGTAAATTTGCCTTGGGGCGGGGGAGGGGGGAGAATCTGTGCTTATAATGTAGCTGTCACTCCTTTACACATTCAGGTTACCTGTTTGCAAATCAGGCCTTTCTCACAACTCTAAAAGCTTTTTCATGGGGCTGGGGAGAAGGTTTAATGAGAACGAGATTTGCTGCTCTTCCAGAGGACCTGAGTTACAATCCCAACATCCACCTTGGGGGACTCATGGCTGGAGCCTACCAGTCCAATGCTAGGAAACCAATGCCCTCGTCTGACCTCCTTGAGTCACTGTACACACTAGACTCTACAGATTATATTATATCTACTATACTATACACATGTGGCATACACTCTCACATACCCACACCCACACATATACACATAAGAAAGTTAAAAAGAGAAATCTACTTTTAAAAGATTATTTATTGTTACTAAATGCTGCACCATAATTAAATAGGGAATATTTGAATATGGAATTATAAATATAATGATCCATAACACTTAGCTACAATCTCATCTGGAAGTTAGTGATGTCATCATGTGTCCTTGTGGCATGCTGTGTGTGTGTGTGTGTGCATGTGTGTGTATGTATGTGTGTATGTGTGTGTATATGTGTGTGTATGTGTGTATGTATGTGTGTGTATATGTATGTGTGTGAGTGTATGTGTGTGTATGTGTATGTGTGTATTGTGTGTATGTGTGTATGTATGTGTGTATATGTATGTGTGTGTATGTGTGTGTGTGTATGTGTATGTGTGTGTGTATGTGTATGTGTATGTGTATGTGTATGTGTATGTGTATGTGTATGTGTATGTGTATGTGTATGTGTATGTGTATGTGTATGTGTATGTGTGTGTCCCAGTCTCCGCAGTCCTCGCCGCCCGCGGAGACACGAACGACACGGACACCAAGTCAGGTTCACACAACGGCTTCTTTACTTGTGGCTTTTTCCTTTACAGCTCTCTTCCCCAGCAGCTTCTTCTACTATCTCCGGCCTTCTCGCAGCAAGGGCTAAACTCCTATCCTCCCACCCGACTGACCTCATCTAGCTCCACCCCACCTCATCCAATCAGAATTCACACATGCTCCAGGCACGAGCTCAGATTGGTCACCGATAGGCTGACAGGCCCGGATTACGAGGAACAGTCCAGCCTGGCAGGCAGCCCACACATGCAGCCTCACCGCACATGCTTGGGCAAGGCAGTAAACATCTTGGCCCATGCGGCCACACCTGCTTCCCGCATGTGTGTGCATGTGTGTATGTATGTGTGTGTGCATGTGTGTACGTGTGTGTGTGTGTTTTAAGGCCACAGCACACAGCAGAACGTACGTTCCTGCTAGACAAGTTTTCAAATCAGTTCCCCTCCCCTTTGAAGTTGAATTAATTGCTACAACTATTTGCCTAAACGAATAAACTGTGATGGAAACATACCTCCAAAGTGAAAATCATGAGAGTTTCAAGTGATTCTTACTCTTGGCACACTCACTGGAGAGTGCAAGGATACTGTTGTAAGCTTGTGGCACATGGAGAGACTGTGCAGATGTTAAGGGACATGCAGCACAAGTCTCACTTGGCTGACATTAGCATAGCTTCAGGACCAGGGGAATGGCTGAGTAAGCTTTCAGGTGGCTCCAGCTCTGGATTTCAAGTCATCACAGATAAATGCATATGTGACCGAAATGAGCTATTTCTACCATGCCCTGCCTAAACTGAAACCTCGTTAGCAAAATAAATACTGTTTAGGCCACTAGTCTTGGGGGTGTTGGTTATGTAACAAGAGACTAGGAATCATCAAACACAGTAAGAACTAGTAACTTCTCTTGCCAGTAAGCCATCAGGGCCCTAGAGACATACATGTGAACACGACAGGCAAAGCTGTTTTCTTTGCTAAGCTTACAGGGAACAATGATTATGCCCTGATTCTATGGAGACACTGCTGATCTTAATTGTATGCATGATCACGAAGGACCATGCTTTTCCTAGACATTGTCTTAATGTCCTCTAGCATGAATAAGTCAAATCAGTTGTTTTTCTTGGCTTAAGTTGCAGGGTATGTACATGAGATCATTGATCATGTTCTTGCATTAAAATCTGAACTGAGTCTGCTCTCTTAATTTGTTAGGATGTAATAGAGATGGAGAAATACCACACATTTAAGATGTACAATCAGTGTTTTGATATGTATGTACATGGTGAAATAATTGCCACAGTCAACCTAGTAAATGTGCTTATCAACAGTTATGTGTGTGCATGTGTGTTTGAGTGTGTGTGTGTGTGTGTGTGTTTGTGTGTGTACCTGACACTTAAAGCCCACCCTCTTCGCAAATTTCAAATCCAAATGGTCCCTAGTTTATGATAGCTCAATTTACAATTTTTGAATTTCAAAATAGTGTGAACATAATGTGCATTCAGTAGACTGAGTGCTTTTAATTTAGATATTTGATGGGGGGCAGGGAGGAATTAGTAGGACAAGTTTTCATATTTGATTTATATTCAATTACTGTTCAAGGTATTTCATGCTCTGTCATATAGCATATTTGTGTTAGATGATTTTGTGCACCTGTAGGACAATTCAGCTCTCCCAGGTATGTCCTTGGCTGTCTAGGCTAAGTTATCAGGGTTCATATACTAGATGCATTGTAACCATTTTCAACTTCCACTGGGTTACTTGGGTGTAATCTCAGTGGCGGGCAGGGAGCCTCAGCATTCAGTACAGTCTTGATAATCATAGCCACAGCACTAGACTTTAAGATCTCCAGAGCTCATCCCTCCTGAAATTCTATGCCTTCGGAGCTACAACTTTCCATTCTTCCACCATCCACCATCCACATTCCCACCATCATTCTATGTTCCACTTCTGTAAGTTTAGCTTGTTTAGATTCCACATGGGAGTTAGATCACACAGCCTTTGCAACCGTAGAAATAGTTCACATTCCTAGCAGCGGTTTAAGTGTCCTACTTTCCCATCATTCTTGAAATACTGATGGGACCATGAAAGGTAGCTTGGTCCCTAGTTGAGCTAAGGCTTGAAGTCCCAGAAACCCTGAAGGGGTGGTAAGTGCTTCTCCTGTTCCCAGGCACCACGCCCCTATCACTAGCTACAGCTGCCCCCCCCCATAGAGTTGTGGTCATCAGTCACATAAGGGCAATGCCCCAAGCTCCCTCTACTTGTAGAGGACTTGACCTGTAGTCACATAGGCTCAAGACAAATCTCCATTTTTATGAGGTCCCTAAGGGCCTGGAGGGCTTAGCCAATAAGCTTTCCTTTCCAGACGCTCCTCCCTGCAAAAGGTATTTAACCTCAGGCCCACCCTGAGAAGTGGGGTACAGTTTTACTCATCCACTTTCTACCATGACAATAAATGCCTTAAAACCATGGACTGCCTCTTTTCTTTGGGATCCGCTGTGGGGAGCCATGGAGAAGGCCTTTGCCTACAGAGCCGCTGTCTAACCTCCCATAGAAGGCCTCTCTGCCCTCCAGCTACCCGCCCAAGCTCAAGACAGTCAGTCACCTGTCAAGTCAAGGACTCATCACCGCGAGACCAGTCGGACCCCCCCCCTTTTTCTTCCAACCCTGGGCTAGATCCAGCCCGTGGGCCCCCATTCTGTTCTCAGCTCTTTTACGACTTCCAATGGCACCTGGATGTCCAAGAGCTCAAAAACAAGATGGCCTGGGCCTCATCGCAGGGTCCGGGACACCCAAACTGGCTCTCCAACCCCTTGATCAGTGTCCCCAGGGCTGTCTTATGGCCCAACACCTGCCCAGTGACAGTGTGGGGTAAGCAAAGCCAACTTCCCTCATTCTTTGTCACTGAGCCTCTGAGCCCTGTGGTGGAGCAAACACAGGGCCCATTAACCCTACATTACCATTCAGCATATTATTATTATTATTATTATTATTACAAGTGTGAAGGAGATGGGTTTTTTGCTTATATTTCATGGCAACAGTTCATCACTGAGGAATATCAGGGCACAACTCAAGCAAGGCAGCATCCTGGAAGCAGGAACTGAATGAAGCTGAGACCACGAAGAAATGGTACTTACTGGCTTGCTCCTACTATCTTGACACTGCTGGCTTGTCCCTGCTAGGTTTTTATTTGTTTTCTTATGCACCCCAGGATCATCTGTCCATTGGTGGCACTACCCACAGTAGTCTGGGTCCTCCCATACCAGTAATACATCAAACAATGTCTTACAGACTTGCCCACAGCCCAATCCTATGAAGACATTTTCTTAATTAAGATTCCTTCTACCAAGACTACCCTACCTTGGGTCAAGTTGACATAAAAAGTAGCCAGCACAGAGTGTGATATAAATGTCCCATTTGGAACTGAACATACCACAGTATCTTATTCTCTGCATGCTGACCAACTGTGGGTCTCTGTGTTAATCATTATGTACTGCAAAAAGAAGCACCTCTGATGAAGGGTAAGGCATGCATTGATCTATGGCTATAAGGATAATAGCTTAGGGGACAATTTATTACTATAACCATTTAAAAGTTCTAGGTCCTTCTCTAAGGCCTATGATCTAGCCAGCCATGAGCTTTTGGCCAGTTAACAGCAGAGTGAACTTTAAATACAACCAGAAAGTAATTGGTTACATCTCTAATATTTGTGCCCCTGCTATACAAGTGATCATATCTTGGCGAGCCAGTCCTGAGCATAGCTCATTGGTTCATAGCTGGATAAGAGTATTGACAACTTTTCTCCCCTGAGGTGTACATAGAATCTTCCTTCATTACGAAAGCTACCCAATAGGGATAACGCTTTCATGTTGGTACCAGCGTGATACCTTTGTGTCCTGTAACTCAAGAGTGTGCTGGCTTCAGCAACAGTATCTTATCATCAAGTTCTTAAGGGTAATCAAAAGTAATTACTTGTAATGTCTTAGTTAGGGTCTTACTGCTGTGAAGAGACACCATGACCAAGGCAGCTCTTATAAGGACAACATTTAATTGGTCCTGGCTTACACGTTCAGAGGTTCAGCCCACTATCATCAAAGCAGGAGCATGGCAGTGACCAGGACGGCATGGTACAGAAGGAGCTGAGAGCTCTACATCTTGTTCCTAAAGCAAACAGGAGACTAGCTTCCAGGCAGCTAGGTTGAGGGTATTAAAGCCGATGCCCACAGTGACACACTTCCTCCAACAAGGCCACATCTCCTAACAGTGTCACTTCCTGGGCCAAACATATACGAACCACCACGAGGGGAGTCTATGGAACTCTACTGACCAACAACTAAAAAGAGATATGCTATCCCAGACACTAGGCTTTTTATCTGATAACCTAGTTTCTGGGAAAGACAGTGAGTGACCCAACTCCCACAAGGCAACTCCATTTAAACTCCTTTTATGTGTACATATAATTGGGGGAGCTTCTACAATAATAGGTTTTTCCATATGGCTTTTTCAAAAGTCCTAGTGTTGGGTATCCTTCCTTTACCACACCTTCCCTAACCCATTTAACTCTTCTTGCTCCACTGTTCCCTTTCATATCACATGCATCCTATCCCCCTTCCCTCCCCCACCCTCCATGGTTCCTTACTAGTTCTGTGTAGTAAATATTTATTCTCGGTTCACGGGTTTCTACCCTGCGTTTGATCATCCAGATAAAAGACACACAGCCTCTATACTTAAATTCTATATTTATAGTGCTAGAGCTGGGTAGATATCTACCCTCTAAGCTATTAGAATTTAATTTACCATCAATAACCCCAAGTTATAACTTTCCATATCCCATCTGGTCGACTCTTAACCCGGATTGGCCAGCCCTCCTGGCCATGTTTTCATGATCCCTACTCCATATAGTCTTGTCCTCTCTCCATCTTTTCTCTCTCCTCCCTCGCGGTCTCCTCCCTCCAACCCCAAACCTGGGACCCCAAAACTCTACTTATCTCTTGTTTGCTCAGCTATAGGCTGTAGGCATCATTATACAACAATCAGGGATAATTTGGGGGGCAAGATTATATAGCATCACTTGGGTTTATGTGCAGATTCTCTCGTCCTGGGGGGGGGCAAAGACCAAACCTCAACAAGTTTGTGTGTGTGTGTGTGTGTGTTGGTGGTGGTGTTTGCAAGAAAGCTTATAAAGTAGAATGTTTCCTTTTGGCTTTTTCAAACATTCTTAGCGTTATTTATTCCTCCTGACCTTATTTGTTAAACAGAGTCTCTCATTGGCCTGGAGTGAAGCCATGGGATCTGGCTTTGTCTGTCTCTCCAGCACTAGGGTTATAAGTGGGTGCTGCCACACCTCACTTTTTTAAAAGCCTGTTTTCCAGAGATGAAGCTCAGCTCCTGTTGGGTGCTCAGCAAGCCCTGGACCAAGCGAGCCACCTCTCCAGTCCCAATTATACTAAACTTGTATAATTCCTCACATCTCAACCCATTTCTCCAGTACTGTCAGTGAAATGTGCACCCTTAAAATCAAATCCAGTAATGGCAGCCCGGCTTGGGAAAGCACAGACCCTAGAGGGAACCGTGCTCAAGTTTTTTTTTTTTTTTTTTCTGAGCTTTCCTTTACCTTAGAAAGATAATATCACTTAACTAACTATTCTGTATCTTTATTGCTTTAGGACTTTTCGAATTTCTTGTACATTTATAGTTATCTTGGATATGAAGAGTTAATGCACATTAACTGTGACTTTGAGACCTCAACTGTGAACGCTGTGCTGCCCCCTCTAACAGCCATCCCCAATGGCAGCCTCCACATCCTGGTTGCAGCTGATTGTGGCAATCTGGGTTTCATTATTAAAGAAAGATAAGATGACAGGTTGAGCTGCCTCCCACTATCTAGGAAAGACAGAAGCCCTAAGTATTTGGAAAATGCGAACACAAAAATATTTAGGGATCTGAGAAGTGAAGGTTATTTGCCGTCCGGGAGAGAAAGGGCAGAAGATTATCACCCAAGCAATTTTGATATTGGGTTTTATCTCCCTGCAATGGGCCTTCCATGATGGACAGAGTCTGCTGCCATTTGCACAAGGCTCTGCGACTGCCCCTATCTCTGGCATCTCTCATTTATTTTGTGCCTCATGAATTAGTTGCTAATAGTGGAGCCTAGGTGTCAACATGGTTTTGGCTGATGCTGTCCAGATCTGCCAGGGAAAGTCCTGCTGTGGCCACGCTGTGATAAAAAGCAGGGAAAGTCATGATGAGAAAAGGAATTTTCAAGGAAGGAATGCCCCCAACACATAATTCCTAGGCTAGTGTCCAACTGTGAATTTCAACTTGTTGCTCTTTGTGTTCTCCCCACCCACTCCCGCCCGCCCGTCCCGGGCCTTGTATAGGTTAGACAGCTTTTCCATCACAAAGCTATAGACCCTCTCCCCTGCCCTTCCTCTTTTTGAGACAGGTTATTGTTCTGTCGCTATGCTGGCCTTGAACTTGTGAAGTCATCCAGATTGCTCAAACGTCTTCATCCTTTTTATCATGACACTCTGAACATACATTTGCATATTCTTGCTGACTTGTTAGTTATCTGTTCACGTCTCTGCCAATCCTGTGCGTGTTCTTTTGGGGAAAAAAAAATCTATTCTGATCTTTTTCTCTTTGAAACTCCAGGTTATTTTCTCAGCCTTGAGCTGTGTGGGGGTACTTATATTTCTTTAATATTAACCCCTTTTCAGATTTTGAGTGTCAAATCCTGTCCCTTGTTTCCTTGACCACACAAAGGTTTTTAATTTGATGTAACTCTACCCGTGTACATTTTTTGCCTTTGTTGCCCGTCCTCTTGGGCTATGTGTATGTGTGTGCATGTGAGGGGTACAAATGGATGATGTATGTGTCAGGGGGCGGGGCACATGGTGTACATGTGGAGATCAGAGGACGACCTTGGTATTCGACACCTTGTTTGATACAGGTGGTATTGTTGTTGTTGCTGTTGTTGTTTATTTACTACATACACCAGGCTAGCTGACTCTTGGTCTTACGGAGTCTGTCCTGTCTCTGTCTCTCATCTTGCTGGAATTATAGGTGCGGACTACTACTGTGGCCAATTTTGTAGAGATCCAAACTCAGGTCTTCAGGCTTGTGCCATAAGTACTTTATGTACTGAGCCATCTTCCCAGCTCTTGGGTTTTTGATAATTGCCCAGGTCAATGTCACAGAGTTTGTTACCTTCATACTTCCTTCTAAGAGCTTCGCTGTTTTGGGGTCTTATCTTTAAGTCTTTACTTGATTTTGAATTGATTTTTATACATGATATGATATGATATGATATGATATGTAGATCTTCTTTACGAGAGTGTTTAGGATTTTTTTTAAACACTATTTTAAAAGAGATTGTCTTTTCTCCATATGGTGTCCACAAATGTGGATTTCTCTCTGTCCCTTTTGTCTCCACGTGTGCTTTCATGCTAGTTCATGCTTTGTTCAAATGAAGTGGAGAATGCCTCTGCCTTCACTCCCTGCTGCTGAGACTGCTACGGCTACAAGGAATCTTTTCTGTTGCTATGTAAATTTAATTACTTTTGTCCTGTTTCTGAGACAAATGTCACCCAAGTTTTGAGAAGAATTGCATAGCGTATACAGATTGCTTTGGGCAGTGTGGGTATTTTAACATTAATTCTTCTGATACACGAACACAGGCTCTCTTTCCAGTAGGAGCGTCTCTTCTCCCATTTCTTTTACTGATGTTTTATAGTTCTCAATGTCCAGATCTTTTACCTGCATGGCTAAACCTATTCCCAAGAAATTTCTTTTATTACTTCTGTTGCCTTTGATATTATGAAAGAGGTTGTTTATATAATTTCTTCAATAACTCTTTATTAGTAAGTAGAAATTCTGCCTACTTTATCTTAATTTGGCATTGACAACTTTCCTGAATGCATTAATTGTAATAACTCTGTGATAGCTCTTTATGTTTTTTTCTCTATAATGTTATATCATTTGCAAACAGGGACAATTTAACTTCTTCCTTTTTACTACTGAATTAAGATTTTTGCAGTTGTTTTTCACCTAATTTAAGGGGTTTGGATGCTAAGCCAGTGAGTATGGGTCCGAGTCTGATTCTGTGAAGGCAAACCTGCACAGACATGGATACTAAGCCTGATGTTAAGGCAGGTATTTGGGGAAGGTTTGGTGTTTGCATCTTCTGGGATGGGCCTGAAGTCTGGAAGCTAGCCCGGAATTAAGTAGGCCTTCAGTTTGAGTCTGCAGATGCTGGTCTGAGCCCCAGCTCTCTAGAAGTGGACCTGGTGTCTCAGTCTCTAGCACTGCGATCAACTGCATCAAGTCTGGACATTAGGTCCACTGGAACAAGGCTGAAACAGTAAACATGTGTTTTCTGGAGTATGGATTTTTCAGGAAGCATCCGGGAGAATGGAGCTAGCTACACAGACTCAGGAACCTGGGAAGGTTGCAGTCTATATCTGTAAGCACTGGTCCAATGCCCTGAGACCAGTGGTCTGTACCACTAGTGTGGGGAAAAGTACAAAGCCTGAGGCTTTCTGGTCTAGCCTGGTTTGAGCTCATTCAAAACCAGAATCAGACCTGTTTTCTGGGGCTGTCTTCTTCCCTGTACGAAGGAATACTTTCAATAGCCAGTTGGCTCATATCTTACAAATTCAATTTGTAGAGAGACAAGGTTGTATTTTCAACTACTCAATGAATCAGCTCCTTCCAGGTGGTCATCCCATGCTGGTAAATGAAGGCCACACATGGCAGGCCTCAGCAGATTCTCCTGCAAGGATCTGTCCTCGGGCAGCCTGCAGAAGCAGAGTTTCCCAGGTTAGAGTTTCCTGGAGCAATTGAAGATGCAGTACGGACTATGGACTCTCTTAGTTGAGGTATTTCTGCTGGCCGTCCTTCACTTAATACTCTGCATTTAAATCAGACCACCTAAATGGAAGAGAAACGTTTCCAGCCGCCATCAGTACAGTTGAAAATACAGAGCCAAAACCGAACAGGCCAAAATATAGTTGCTATTTATTTATATTATCTGCTTCCTGGTGGTGCTACGTGTGCATAAATAAAAAGTCCTGAAGGAAGGAACAGAAAGCCAGAATGAACATCTGGAAGACATACTCTGAGTCTGCAGTCCATTCGCCTTCCAGCTTCACCCCAGTTCTTTGCACCAGCCAGCCAACCACTTCCCTATCCTACGGCACAGCATATACCTGAGAGCCATTGCCATCTCTGCAACTGAGAGTGAGAACGCAGGAAGAGACACAAGTTGAGCAAGGGGTAGCCAATCCATTTGGGGGTGGGGAAACCTGAGTGTGTATTTTAATGACTCTGAGAATAAAAGCCTTTTCTTTCTCCTCTTATTTTTTTTAAACTTCTGACCATCAAGGAATGCTCAGAAATGCTTTTGTAATTACATCCCATCATTTCTTGGTACTCTAGAGTATATAGAAAATGACAAAATAATGTCCTACTGTGAAAAACTGAGATGGGAAAACCTTCTGTTCACAGGACCTCTCTGGAATGTCTGTGATTGCAATCACAGATGCAGCTGAAACAGCCGGAGGATGCTCTGCTGCCTTCCCCCAGCTGAAAGTCACACTTGCTGAATCTACCTTTATAGCCTAGAACAGCCGTCTGCTATCCAAACGGACCTTAAATGGTCACTAAGCAACCAGGAACCTCCCAGATTCACAGCAATTAGAGGCATTTTCATGGTCTTAAAAGATGGTCTTAACCCCCTTTCCTCTGCCGAGATTCAATGGAATCAGGAAAATAAGCAGCGGCGGGAATAACCTTAAGTGTTTGGTGGACGACACCTTAGAGACAAAATGAGTCCGGATGGCTCTTGAAAGCGAGGTGCATCTGTCTTGAAAGAGCAACTTGTGAATTTTCAATGGTTAGAATTAACTCGGGGAATAAGATGCATAATCATAGAGCATGCACCTGTGAACAAAAGCCATCCCAAGAAACCCCAAACCGTCAGGTGGAGAGACACACTGACCCCATCTGTTTGTGGTGTACCATCATTGTGCAACTAGGGAAGGCCTGCCTTTTTTGTTTTAAAAAAATTTTTTTTTGTTTCACTCCTGACTTCCACTTCCACTCCCTACATTGTAGTCACTTTCTGCAGCATGCTTGGCACGCGTCTTTAAAAACCACATCATGCTCATAAACACTGTACGCATGCCAATTTACACAACATTGTGGTGTGAATACCATTATTGGGAGAGCATTATACGTTTGAGCCCTGATCTCACTCTGTGTGCACCAAATGCATTGCTTGTAATGGCTGCGTTACAGTCCACTGTGCACGGCTGCCCTTTTCTCTCACTCCTCAGTATGGGTATCAGTCTGGTCTCAGTGGATGATATTTCCATCCGCACAACACATTGCAGGGCTGTTGCTTCCCTCTCATCCCTGTGGTAGCTTCTGGATCAAGTGAAAGTCAAGGTCTTGGCAGTCTTTCAAGTAAGTCTTGAACTTTGCTATGGAACTGTCGTTCTTGGAAAGTGAAAACGATATACATTAAACTTGATTAGCAAATGTAAGACAGAGCTACCCACAACCTCCATGGTCAACCTGTGAGGCACTGTTCATGTAAAATTGGACTTGGCCAGGAAGAACATTGAGGGATGCTCCTACCTTGGTATTCCTCAAGGCTAAAGAGATTTCTGTAAGGGAAGCGCCATGACCCTGAATGCACAGTTCGATCATTTAGGGTGAAAGCTGAAGGGGAGGTGAATATTTTTGAAAGGATGCTACTATTTTATCCCTGTGTATCTGAAGTCTAACTTTAGGCCTATGGAGGCTCAAGGCTTGAGCTGAGTTAAGAGAAGAGGAGGATGGATGGATCATAGCAAGAAAGGTCTGCAGCTGAAGACCTTGGCTCCCTCAATACCGAAATCTGAAAGAGACATCTTCCCAGGACAAAGGCCATGATAGGAGTGACAAGCTGGGATTTCGTAGAAATCTAAATCAAGATCTGGGCCATGTTTCCCATGCTTGGTTGTTGCCATGCTGTTCTTCAGCATGAGATTAAATTTTTTTAGTTTAATATAAGCAAAATGTGGGCATTAGATCAGTCCATAGACATTAGGTATAGGTAAAAAGCAGGACAGGCACAAAGCAAAGTTGGTTTCTTCTCTTAAAGCAGGGGCAAAGTCGAGACCTATTCCTTATTGTGGTGTGATCAAAAGAAACACTCGGTCTCTGTCCTAAGTCCTTTAGGATCTCTGGAGTACCTTTTGTATTATGAAGAGGCTAGCTCTGAGGCTCCAATAGCCTCGGGATGGAGCCGGTACCAGAAACATCAGACCATGGTCAGAATCTTAAACGTCGGCCCTACTCCCCAAATCCGGCAAAAGGCAAAAGGCTAGAAACGGGGTCAATCACCCACAGCCAGGGGTGTAAGAGATTGTGTGCCTCCACAAGACCCCCTCGGCACAATTCACAGAACGTGAGCCCACAGACGTACTGGATCGAGGCTCCCATGGAGAGAGCGTAGCAACTTGGTGCTCCCCTCCCACCCATCTCCATATCCTGCCCCGCGTATTTTGCCCCGTGCTTCTCTATTGAGAAAGTCCCTCTCTGAGGTTTGTGAATCATTCCAGCAGTTGTTAGTCGAAAAGAAGAGGTCATGGGAACCCCCGGATCCCAGCAGTCTGGTCCACAAGTGGAAAGCTGACCCTCTGAGGGGTGTCTAAAAGGGAGAGCACTGGGTGGACTGAGCCATGCAGAGTCACGCACGGATGGCTGGAAGTTATCAACCGAGTTAACACCCAGGGCACCCAGTTGGTGTCCAGAGAACTGCAGAACTGATTGTCGCTGGGGTGAAAGTCAATGCATTTAGAAGTGATTTTTGAGCAAAACCAGCTCGTCCTCCTGTGTTTAGCAGCTTCTCCTGGGGCTGCACGCCAGCTATCCCCTGCTTCACCCACTCTTATCTCCAGGAAATACTGTCTTTGTTTTGTCTTTCCCAGGCACGAGCCAGCCGCTAGAGTAATGTGACCTGCAGCTTCACGGTGTCAGGATCTCAACACTTCCAAATAAAGCTCCCCTTGGACCTCTCCCATCAAACGCTCTTTTGGAACTGAAAACGTTTCCATGGAAATGAATAAAGTGTGAGGATAAATTATTACATTTATAGTTTCGTTTTGTGCAAACAATACATAGCCATAATCATATAGACTCAAAAAGAAAAAAAAAAACCCACCTATAGACAAATAGGTTCTTAAAATAACATTTAGCATTCTTTTTTTAAAATTAGAGTAAAATATACAAAACATAAATTTACTATTTTGGACATTTTTAAGTGAACAGCTTAGTGGACTTAAGTGCACCATGCGCCATGCACTTAAGTATTGTTCTGGGCTGGCGATATGGAGAGACAGAGACACAGAGACATGGAGAGAGATGGAGACACCGCCCAGGAGAAAAGAGCTGGGTGTTTGTTTGTTCTCAGTTTGTTCTCATTCTCAGGTTGGAACTCTTGACAGCCTACCATTCTCCAGGAACAGTACAATGTACTTCATTTTGGAAGGGCGTTGCTTTAAGTATCTCATTTACTCCTTGACAACATTGTAGCTGCATGTAACATATTTGGATTCCCATCACCCCTGATTCTCCTTTATTTCCCTCCGGGGCCCCTGCTCCCCATTCTTCTTCCCTAGTCTCCTACCTGACTTCATGTTCTTCCACCTTCTTAGAGTCACACACATGATCGTACATGCGGGATAATCTGCCGGGCATGTTTAACTTACCAGTAGTTACACCACTGAAGAGAATTGGCTCCCCCTCCCCCAGCAGCTACTTTCTGCCTAAAACTACCCAGGCAGGTAGTTCCAGATAGTTTTTTTGCCGTTGAATTTCCTTTAGATAAAATCCTGGAAAATGTACTCATGAAGCATTGATTAGCCAATTCCTACAGTGTTTCAGACACTGAAGTAAAAAGATAGTATATTTAAATGGTTTATAGGGAATAGAATATACAGACAGACAGACAGACAGATGATAGATGGATAGAGATAAAACATATGATAATAGACTTGGGAAATTAATATCCTGAAATGCTAACAACTGGGAAATCTAGGTAAATGGCAAGAAGTTCTTTGTGTAATATTTATACCTTTTCTGTAAGTACAAATTAATTTCAAGATTCTTCAAAAGAACAATACCATAAAGGAGCCAGTGAAATGGCTTGGGGAGTGAAGTCACTTACTGTGCAGATGACTGAACCCCCAAAATCCTCTGATTTCCACATGTGTACCCTGGCATAGACATTAACCTCCACCACATACACACACACACGCACACACACACACACACACACACACATGCACACACATGTACATACACACACACACGCATGCACACACATACATACACACACACACACACACACACGTGCACACACACATGTGCACACACATACATACACATACAAAATGATAATAAAATTTTAAACTCATAAAAAGGATTAAAAAGCAAATTATAAATTATCACAGATCCCTTAGAAAGTCATGTTATGAAAATGTCTTCCAACCTTATATTCTAAGAAATAATTCCCCTCTACCTTAATAGATACAGTGTTCTACAGTCAGGTAAATCTGGAAAACCGATACCACCTACTTTTCTTACACAGTCCTGTGTGCATTTAAGTATGCTCAAGGAGCTGATGAATATGAGAAGCAACAAGAAGGCAGATGAAACTGAGTTACTGGAAAGGCTCCCAATGTGTTTCTCATGGCCATTCTTTCTTCTCCCGGAAACAACTATCAACACAGAGATTTCGGACAGGACGCTGAGATAAGGAACATTATCTCAGCCTGCGTGCATTGAAACTCCCTGGAAAAGAGCAAGCATCTTGCAATGCGTGCACCACTGAGTTTGCAGATATTGTTCTAGCCGATCTTCAGATAGCCTTTGTGTGAGTGTAAACATATGGCCCCTTTGTAATTAGAAACTCCTAGTTTCTTAATGTGGTCTTTATTGACTCTCATGCTGAGATAAATAGTTTGTATTTATGCAACTGCTTGGGACTAATTGCTGAGTTTTGAGGGTGACCTTATGTTAAGCTCTAGTGAGTTCAATTAAGTGAACCTCGTAGAATAAAACAACGGATCAACTCGGCTGTCTATTGTTAATCGGTAGACCTTGAGAGACCTGCTATAAAAGGAGGTTATTGGCTTTTCCCCAAACTTGAGAGATCATCTAGAAATCTCTCTCAATGGCACTGCAACTATCTCAAATTTCTCCCAGAGCTGAAGATGGCTTTACACACAACATCAGATGTTTCTTAACATTAATTAGGAAATCTCTGCTCCATTAACTTTCATTGTGTTTGTTTTCTTTTTTTCTCTTTGTAAAACATTGCATCTGGATACTTTGAAAAATCTTACAGAGTAGTCAAAAAGAATTTTTCTTCCAATAACTGGGAGTGATTTCTTTAATCCCAAAACTCAGGATGAAGGAGAAGGGTGGATCTCTGTAAACCAACATGGTCTACACATTGAGGTCCAGGCCAGCCTGGTCTCTATAGTGAATTCCAGGACAACTAGAATTGCAAAGTGAGATTCACCCCCCCACACACACACCCTGCCACCACCTTTCCCCTCTCTCTCATATAAACATATATTTGTACATATATTAAAATGTTGAAAAGGATATCTTGCTTTTTAAGTGAAAGAAGCTCTCTAGGAAACAGAGCAAAGGACGCTTGACTTTTAAAGTCCTTGCCTTCAATGCATTTACGATTTAAGCATGTTTAGATGTTTCTGACTCACTCTGATATTTTGCTTCCTCTTGAGTGTACACTCAGGGCAAACAACAGCAGCTAACAAAAGCAGGGCTGGCAACCCAGTTTGATAAGGAGTGTACGGAATGTGACCCTATCCCTAGTAGTTACAAAATGAAACATTGCTTAACAAAATCGGGTTGCTGTGTAATTCAAAGACTACAATGATTCTTTGAAAAGTAGTTTTAAGGGTTCAGCATACGTGATATTAGATATCACAATAACATTTTTAAACAAAATCGGTTTTAGCATTTTGTCCTTCTCCATAATCTCTCTCTTTTAAAATTTATTATTATTGTTGTTGCTTTTTTGTTGTTATGGTGTATTTGTGTGTGATGTGTTCTGTATGGACTCACACACACCATGTGGAGGTCAAAGGACAACTTTGTGGTGTCACTTCTCCCTTCTTGTCCTTCCAAGGGTTCTGGGGAATCAAACTCATGACATCAGTCTTTCCCAACGAGCACTTCTACCAGCTGACTCTTAAAGAGCAAGCTGATGGTGCAGAAATTCTTATTTACATCAGTGACTGCCTTGCTTAAGAACAAATGCACTGGCTACTCACCTGGAGTGCTCTAAGCACACAGCAGAGATACTTGCAAGCCCATATTAATTGCAGCACGTCTCACAACAGCCAAGTTATAGAATCTGCCTTGAAGCAGTGAGTAAATGGATACATTGTTATGTGGATCAGTGAGTAAATGGATGTCCCGAGCTTCTCACCGGCAAGAACACACTCGGACAACCGGATTCTTCTGCAGCAAAAGCTTTATTGCTTCTTCAAGAGGGAAGACCCAGACCCTGGAAAATGGCGTTGCTTATATAGCCCTCAGCCATGGCGTTTCAGCACCTGATGTGGCGTGTCAGCTCCTGATTTGTTGCTCGCCCATCACCCCATTACTACGCCCCGAGATAGGCAGTGACTAAGCGTGAGTTCACTCTCGCACCTGTGTACAAGGCTTGTTTACTAGTTAGGCACAGTGAAGGCCAGCGCCATCTTATAATGGCGATTGCTCGCAGCATGGCTCTCCACAAATGGATACATTGTTGCAGGTGCCTCAATTTCCTCCTGTACTTGTGCATTATTCACATATGTATAAAATACTTGCTGGAGCGTGGATGGAACTAGATATCACACCTAGCGAGTAGGTGAGCCAGTCCCAGTCTTACTGCTTCTTCACACTTCCCTCAGAACCAGTTCTGTCCTTTTAGTCACTTGACACACAGATTTATGGAAGAAAGAACACACTGTAAGGGAGCCCGAGGAAGTGCGGAGAAACTGCAGACTTCAATGCAGACCTGATGCTTGGCAGGAAAGACGAAACAAAGAATCTGGAATGCTAGGCAAGCTGTGCCAAGCTCTGGTACCCACACTCTACTTGGTCACTGGCTGAGAGCAGCTAGTGAAGCTGAGCATAAATGCCACTGCGGCTGAGGAGGGGCAGCAGGAAAGTACCTATGAACTGTGGCCACAGTGTGGACCCATCGCTGCCATTGTGGTTCAATCACCATGTGTGTCTTTCTGTGTTTCTGACAACTCCTAGGATTCAGGCTTTGCCTCTAAGTATCTTCCTTTGATTTGAATTTCTATCACGTAAGCGGACAACTAGAACACATTTTCTGTAAACCAGGAAGCTAACTTTCACCAAACAGCCAATGGATGAAACTGGTGCCTGAATCTTTGACTTCTCAGCCTTTGGAAATGTGCAAAACATATTTCTGTTCATGAGCTGTCAGGTTCATGGCATTTAGTTATAGTAGCCCCAGCAAACTAGGACCACATTCAAATTTGAAGAAAATCATCCACTCCTTCCACAATGTACTGTCAGTGTGTTGCTGCAACTATCAGACAAAGATAGTGGAGAAGATAGAAGCAGATATTATTAGAGATTATCATGTTTAAAGGCCATGGTCTCTTCTCTACCACCTGGCATGTCTTTCCATGTTACATGAAAAACCCATTACCTAATAACTTTTAGGAACTTCCTCCCATCCCCTTTGTACATTATTCCCAATTCTCAAAATCATCTTCTTCTGGCCCCTAGGAAGAAAAGACACACCCTTTCTTTGGATCCCTATGTTTAGTTGTAATGTTTTTCTGTCTTTCATCTCCAGTGCTTCCTAAGATGAAAATATGGCATCTAATTTTGGATAACCCAAGATAAGTTCATTAAACTGTTTGTATCACAGGCTGTGTTCAGATTTCTGCTACTTTCTTGACTGTTGGTTTGGGACAGTTCAGATTTTACTTCTCCTTATAAAAAAATTATTAAAACTTCCATTACAGAAACAAGAAAGCAGGTAGGCCTGAGGCCTAGCCTGCCCTCCACTGCCTTCTTGGCTCTATTGGTATTTTCATCATTGAAAGTAAAGGGTGTTTAATAATGACAGACGTACATTAAAAAGCTGCATGTCAATTTGTGAACAGAGGTAGGCATGTAGCCAGCATGTAAAAAAGGAAAATGTCCTAGGGAACATAATTCTTTGATGTGTCGTTTCTTTTATAATTTTTTTCTTTATCTGTCCCAGAGTTTAAAAAAACAACCCTCAAGAGCCCAGTTCAAAGCACAATCAATCTTTTATGGGCAAGACAATAAATGGAAGCAATTTGAAGCAAATGCCCTTTGATTAAATAGATCACTATTTGACTTCTCAGCAAATAGTCAACATCAAAATAAAAGCCGAGAGCTTTTCACGTTCCTGTGGATGTGGCTTATTCAGAGTTAAAATGGTACAAGTGCGATGGATTCTCTGGCTTAAATCTTTCAAAAAAAGACTGTTTGGAATATTGTTAAAAATGCCTAGCTTTGCTCGTGAACCAAAGCATGGAGAATTGAAAGCAGCCAAGAGTAGATGTTCCCTGGTGTCTGCCTGCACCTTGCAGCCTCACCCTGTGCCTGAAGCTTGATTTTGAAATTGCCCTCTCCTGATTCTGTTGCAGTTTCTTTTGCTAGGTGGAAGTCTGTGCTGCAAAGTACAGATAAACAGGAAAGGAGCTGGGGAAGAATGGTTCTAAAACGTAAAGACTAACCATCTCAGCGCTCTCACTTGTCTCTTCTGATTCCAAGTAACAATTCCAGTCTTGTTGAGGAGAATATTTCTCACCTGTAATTTGCTAAGGTGCTCAGTTCGGCTATGGAGGCCTGAGATGATTGTTAGCTGAGCCTTGTTTCCAGCATAGATGCCTCTTAAAAAGTCTGCATTCTGAGCTGGGTGGTGGTGGTGGTGATGGTGGTGATGGTGGTGGTGGTGGTGGTGGTGGTGGTGGTGGTGGTGGTGGTGATGGTGGTGGTGGTGATGGTGGTGGTGGTGATGGTGGTGGTGGTGATGGCACATGCCTTTAATTCTAGCACTCAAAAGGCAGAAGCAGGTGGATCTGTGAATTTGAGGCCAACCTGGTCTACAGAGAAAGTTCCAGGATAGCCAGGACAGGGCTACACAGAGAAAACTGTCTCCAACAACAAACAACAAATGAAGTCTATATTTTGTCCTCTTCACACAGGGTTGGAATAATGTGTTCTCCTCAATGGGTTGGAGATCTCTCAACGCCTCCACACAGACCATAAAAGCAAAAATCAACAACTCTGCTGCATGCCAGCTGATTTCTAACTGTATAGTCCTTGGAATAGTCATTCACTGAGGGGGGAAAGGGCTGTCGTGGTGGTATGTCTCTCATGCTTTTGGAAAGATATAAAGATTTTCTACATGATTGAAATTATCAAATCAATATTAGACTGTTTACAAATTAGCGATATTAGTAGGTCACGTATTTTTAGAGAGCTTTTACAACTATGATCAAAAGTACAGAGACTTTATCCAGTTTCCCACTGCATAATTAAAAGCTTTCCCCACCACCAACCACACAATGGTTGGCTATGTGCTCTTCCCAACCTTTTGAGACTTTCTATAGCCATTTACATTCATCTGCATCTGAACCACATTGGCCAGTCACCACACAAGACCCATGGCCATCCAGGACCTCTAAAAGTGACTCAATTAGCTTCAAGGATCTTTGAAGGGACAGCTAAAATCAGAATCCTGAAACAAATCACTCTTGCCAAAGATGTGCTCTAAAGCAAAGTTGTGTGTGCAGCCTTAGAGGCAAAGAACAGGTGAGACACAGAGGCAAGGTCGTGTGAAGACAGGGGCCCAGAGGGGAGTGACACATCTGTAATCCAGGGAATGCCTAAGGCTGTCCATAGCTGCAAGAAGTTGGCAGCAAGGTGTGAACAACTGTGAATCTGCAGAGAACCAATCTGACAGAACTTTGGTTTACACTTCGGGCCTCCAGAACTTAAAAAGAACAAATTCCTGCTGTTTTAAAGTCAGTGAATGTCTGGTAAAATGTTATGACGGTCCTAGGAAACTGAGCTGGTCAAAGATAATAGTTGTGGATTTTCTCATTTGTTTGTTTAATTGTTATATGTATATGTTACAATGTTCTTTGTATAAAATTACACACATGTGTGTATATACATATTTATATATGTGTGCTATAATTGACTATCATTATTTTGGACATTTTCTGTGTGAACCAGTGCTTCACAGTGGAGGCTATACTGCCTTCTATGAAAATGTAGAAAGATGGTTTGGACTTTAAATGATTGGAAGATACTGTCAACTCTTAATGGGAAACATTCATACCCTGAAGACCAGTCCAGGCTTGTGTGTGACTTTTATCTATGTAGGAAAAAAGGTTCATAATTACTTTGAGCAAAACCCTGATTTTCTTATAAATAAGTAAGTAAATTTCAGTAGTTTTGACTGCAATTCTTGAAATGTTGAGAAATGCCATTGATGTTAAGAAAGGCAAGTTTGGGGCCGGGGAGATGATGATTCAACAGCTGCTCTTCCCAGAGGACCTGAATTCCCAGCAATCACTTGGTGGCTCACAACCATCTATCATGTGATCTGATGCCCTCTTCTGGCATACAGGTGTACATGTAGATAGATCACTCAAAAATTAAATAAATAAATACTATTTTTTAAATGCAGTTTTATGGGTTTTTTTGTGAATGTGTGTGTGTTTAAATGTGTGCATGTGTATGTGTGTGTGCGTGTGTGTGTATGTGTATGTGCGTGTGTGTGTGCTTGTGTGTGTACGTGTGTGTGAACGTGTGTGTGCGTGTGTGTATGTGCGTGTGTGTGCGTGTGCGTGCGCGCGCGTGTGTGTGTGCATGTGTGTGTGTACGTGTGTGTGCGTGTGTGTGTGTGTATGTGTGTACACATGTAGTCAAAGTACAGCCTCCAGTGTTGTTCCCCAGGTGTTGCTTACTTCTTTTTTTTTTAATTTTTAATATTTTTATTACATATTTTCCTCAATTACATTTCCAATGTTATCCCAAAAGTCCCCCATAGCGCCCCCCACTTCCCTACCCACCCATTCCCATTCTTTTGGCCCTGGCATTCCCCTATATTGGGGCATATAAAGTTTGCAAGTCCAATGGGCCTCTCTTTCCATTGATGGCCGACTAGGCCATCTTTCGATACATATGCAGCTAGAGACAAGAGCTCCGGGGTTCTGGTTAGTACATCATGTTGTTCCAACAATAGGGTTGCAGATCCCTTTAGCTCCTTGGGTACTTTCTCTAGCTCCTCCATTGGGAACCCTGTGACCCATCCAATAGCTGACTGTGAGCTTACTTCTTTTTGAGACAGAATCTCATACTAACCTAGAACTCCCCAGATAGTCTAGGTTGACTGGCCAGGAAGCCCAAGGACCTATCTGTCTCTGTCCTTTGATGCGATTATAAGTGTCTACCACCATGTCTCACATTTTAAAGTGGGTCCTGGGAATCAAGTGGAGGTCCTCATGTTGGCAAAGCAAGCACTTTCCTGTGTTGTTTCCCTGCTTCCTATCATTTGAGCTCATAACAATACAACTGTGCTGGCTAGGCTGTGCGTGTACCTATTGCCTTAGACAGTATTTTTTTTCTAATTTTATTATGCATATGCATTTATATAACTAAAAAAAGTATAGTTTAGGATTCTGCAGAGATATAAAACCAGTAGAAAGAGGACTTGGGTCCCAAGATTCCAGATCTGCAGGGTAAGATGTGGTTTCTGTTATTTGATTTGTTGAGTTTTTCGTTCCTAACAGTTACCCTTTATTTTTAAGATAATAATTTCCTAGCTGAAATCTCAGCCATGTTGCTGGGTTTCTCATCTGTGTCTCTCAGACCCTAAATTGATTCGTTTCTCTACCCTTTGTCTCCTTTTGAAGTCTTTGACAATTCTTATGTGTAGACTTTTGAGTCCCTTGCCAAACATTTAAACTGTTTCCGAACCTTCGAATTTGACAGTTGTGTGGTTCTGCTCTTTGGGATGCATTTTCTTACCTTCCGTCTTCATGTTACTTGTGTTTCTGTGTTTTGATTTTTTATGTCTCGTAGAATGGCCATCTTTTCTATTTTTATTGGGGAATCTCTTAGTGAGTATCCTTCTCTTAAGGGCTCAGTGCCTGCTACTGCCAAAAGTGTAGAAAACAAATCATTGTGACACCAAACTAAACAAGATATTTAGATATGTTTAAAATTGGTGGGAGCAACTACGACAGCACCAATAACTATAGAAAGAGAACTGGCATAAATAATGCAGAGTGTGTATCTAGGCCAGGGCTCTGCCCAGCATGATAACGCTGTCTTCACTTAAGTAGCTGCCTCCTTTGTACAACAGTAGCCTCTGCTGACCACATTTAACTGTGAAGCCTATGGACTGAGCAGTTGCCTTATGCTTTCTAGTTCATCCACACTTGGCTGCTGTGCTGCCTGGTTTTATATTATCTTGACCCAAGCCAGATTCATCTCAGAGGAGGGAACCTCGACTGAGAAATGACTCCTATAAGAGCAAGCTGTAGGGCATTTTCTTATTTAGTGACTTAGAGGATAGGACACAGTCCATTTTGAGTTGGGACACCCCTGGGCTGGTGGTTCCATGTACTGTAAGAAAGCAAGCTAAGCAAGTTATTAGGGGCAGGCAAGTAGGCATGTAACTGGGTAATTAAGAAATCAAAGCCTCAGCTACAAGGTCAGCCAGGCAGCCCAGTGAAGAAACTGGAATTTCTGTCCATAAGACAAGCCCAGAGTTCTTGGAAGCATCAACTCCAGTTTAAGGATTTACTGCAGCAGTAACTCCTTCTGTGTGACCAGCTGACACTCAAAAGTCTTGCTTCTCTGTCCTTGAAGGCTGTGACTAGGTACCCTCTTGAGAAAGAGCCTATTAATTAATGAATGAGTTACTCTGGGGGTAGGGGTGGGGTATGAGAAAGTGAACACTCACAAACCAGAGAGTGTGGGACAACCCACCACAGCCTCTCATGGAAAGATGGTCACAGTATGGAGTTATGGCGAAGAGAAGAGCTGGATGCAGACACATTGAGAAATCCAAATGTCAGGAAGCCATTCTTGAGAAGAAGATGATGGACTGGTTGCTAGCCACACACCTGATGGCTAAGAGGACACTCCATCACCTGAAACTCACTGCAGATACTGTTAGCCCTGAACCAGGACTTAGTGAGTGGGCGGCCCAAACTCTGTACTCACAAGCTAGCGTGTGTGGCTCCACGCTGGTGGCTTGAGATACTGGAAGCTCTGGCACGTTACCAGACCCCTGCAGCCTCATTCCTCCCGAAGGAGTTCCAGTCTCCACCGTGAAACACCATGACAAAGGCAACCTGGAGAGAGAGGGGTTTATTTGGCAGACACACCCCGAGTCACAGGCCATCATGTCCTTAGTTTCTACTGCTTAAATTGTGCCATTAAAGAAACAGCTGGAACCGGGTGTGGTGGCACACGCCTTTAATCCCAGCACTTGGGATGCAGAGGCAGGTGGATTTCTGAGTTCAAGGCCAGCCTGGTCTACAAAGTGAGTTCCAGGACAGCCAGGGCTATACAGAGAAACCCTGTCTCGAAAAAAAAAAAAGAAAAGAAAAAAGAAAAGAAAAGAGAAGAGAAGAGAAGAGAAGAGAAGAGAAGAGAAGAGAAGAGAAGAGAAGAGAAGAGAAGAGAAGAGAAGAGAAAAGAGAAGAAACAGCTGATGGTGACAGTGAGAATTCAGGGTCAGATCTGAGCAGTAAGGATCTCTTTTTCCAGTTATCCTATCAAATACCGAGTGCGAGTGAATACAGTGTGTGTGTGTGTGTGTGTGTGTGTGTGTGTGTGTGTGTGTGTGGTGTTCTGGGAATTTGAAGGGAGTGCTTTATTTAGATGGTAACTTAGGAGACTGTTAAAAGTACTTGTATTATTCAATTAGGAAAAAAAATCAGGAAGAGAACACAGAAGAGGATCCTTGGCTTCAGCTCCAACTGTGGGTGATGCTTAAACATGCCTAGCTTCCTGAGCCGCTTCTATATGGTCTCCATGTCCAAAGAAGAGTGGAGTCATTAGGAAAACAGTTACAGCGACAGAACCCCAGGGTCACAAGGTTAATATGCAGAGACAACAATATTAATAAAGATCAGAGGAAGCATTATGATGTCACGTTTATTTATTACACAGCTTCAAAGCCCAGCTGCCTAAGCTACTATCCATGGGACCTTGAGCGAGTTGACTTCCTGTCTCATGGCCTTGCTTTTTCTCCATCAGATAAGCTACTACTGTTCATCTGGGAGAATTTCCATTCCCCCCCCTACCTTAATTTAAAAGAGACAAGATAATAGAAAGAAACAGACCACTTAAAAATGAGTGCACTCTTTCCCTACCCCCTACTTCTTCTGACACAATCACCTTAATGAGGCGACGCTGCTGGCAAGTGGTAGGTACATCCCCTGAGAGATGAGAATGCAGACGATTGTCATTCTACTTAAAACAGAAAATGGAGGAAGCCGTGAGGCTTAATGTCTCAGCAAACCCTCCCGCCCCAGCCCCACAGGCTCCTGAGGGCTGAGGAGTTCTGAGGCACAGCAACTGCAGAAGGCTTGTTCCACGGAGGACGGTGCTCTCTGCCCACTGTGCTATCACGTGAGAGATTGTTCCATGACATAGGACCCTGTTTACCTTTTACTTTTTGGACGGAATGAGGGATACCCTTACTCTGTTAACGTGTGTGTAAATCCCACAAGCTGTAGGTCAATTCTATTCATTTAGAAGATTTGGGGATATGTAAGTGTGCCCAGAAAAATTCCAGTGAGCTGGTCCTCTCACACAAATCTGGACAGCTTCCTTGGCAGTTGAACCTCACCCTGTCTCACACTTTTCCTTGATAAATGAATGCCTTGTTTTAGAAATGGCCTGATACTTCTGATTTTCCTAGGAAGTATCGTGTGAAGCTTAGTCGCTGTGAATTCCTGCCTTGTGGCGGAGGGTGCGCAAAATCAACACTGCGCATGCGCTTCAGGACCGGCTCCGGCCACCCAAGTCCCAGGCGTGTTGGATGTCCTCGAGGAAGCTGCTTTGAAATTCTAGTTTTTAAAGCAAGCTTTTCAGAGCAGCATGATGCATGTGAGTATGTGGACCTTGACCACACTGTTTGTATCACAGATACAAAAGCTGTATTGAACATTTTCCTCTGAGGGAAAATAAAAGTGGATAATAATAGAAAGTATTCTTTTGCATTTGTACCAAAACCTCAGAGTCCAGTAGACTGAGACTGACAGCCAAGAAATAGAGGGCCAGTTACCACAACATATAGTTTTCCTGGCACAAATGCATCTGCTTTGCTCCCTGGGCCTTGAGGCACAGGAACAAAAGAACTTGAGAGCTCCGGGCACCCTTTGCCATAGCTGCCCACGCTCCTGCCCTTGTTCTCTACCGAGGCAGGGAGAGGGGAGACCAGGCTGGACGTCTCTAAGAGTTTTGCCAAACAGAGAAAGCCGGTGCTGGCTAATCTTTTTCCTCCTCTCCTCTTCCTCTTTCTCCTCCTCCTCCTCCCCCCCCCCCCTCCTCCTCAACATCACGGGCATAGTAGATTTTTCTTGCCTTTCAAAAATCTTTAACTATTGTAAATTGTTCAACCAGCAAAGGTCTAATTATACACGGCCTCCAAATGTTCACATTAAGCGAGTTGATTTGTTTCCAAGGTATTCTTGAAGCAAATGTTCACTGCATTTATTGTTTGAAAAGTATCTAAATGTGCTTGATTTTCCTCCCATCTGTCTACTTGTAACCGTCAGGGCTCAACAAAGAGCCCAGTCTATTTTTTGAGGGAGGGAAATCAATGCAGGAAATTAGTTACACAGGTGATGGAGTACTGGATGCCAAATAGGGGATAGCTCTATAGCCTGTGAATTAACAGCAGGGAGAAAGGAGAGAGACAACCACGTTTTCCTGAGCTCAGAGTGGGGTTGCCCGATGGTAGCTGGCCCAGCAGCAGAGAGTCATTGTGCTAAGCACAGGAAAGATACAGCCAATGCTGGAGAAGCTGCCAGAAACTGGACTACCCCATGTGCACAGTTTTCCCCGAACTTCCCCCCACCCCAGCCTTCATGGCCTCTCCTGACATGTCACACTCCCCAAAGGTAAAAGCCAGCCCATGTGGGAGTCTAGGAATCACACCAAGGTTGCAGCTTCTTAACCATTCTCATACGTATCACACAGAACATGAACTCTCGGGCATGCCTGATATTAGGGAAGATTTCGGCTGAGTATGAATGAAAATTCTGCCTCATCCCTGTCTGCTGGCTCAAGCCCACTTACCCGTGAGAGCATCAGTCTCTACAGAGCCAACAGACAAGGACTGATATGCAGCAAGACCCACTGCACACTCACGATTCTCCTGACGTCATATCTATAGTTCCACTACCCCTCCCCCCTTGGGAACTCCCAGGAAGTGTTTTTCTAGTCTAGGACTGACAGAAGGTACACACATTCGGCACACCCTTGCCAGGACTTTGAAGGACAGGAAGACGCAATGAAGGTATCAATAAATGGGATATGATTATTGTCTCTTGTCTTTTTGGGGAAATGAAAGAAAAAGTGAAAACACCTTTCTCCTTCTCCCTTCCTCTCTGCTTTTTTTTTTTCCTTTCCTTTTTTATATTTTTTGCTGTGAACCTAGCCTTTAATGGCTGAGCCATCTCTCCAGCCCTTGATTTCCCCTCTAAGGAGCCCAGCTACACCACAGGAAAATATTTGTGCTGTCTCAGGGTAAAGACTGAGGGTAGTTTGGTAGAACACAGCTGGGAAGTATCTGCTCTAGGAGTGGGCCTGGACTGTTGTTGTAAAGAAGGCAAAATAGCAACCTCTTCATCACCACAACAGTTCTCCCTGGAGTCCATGTGTGTGCAGCCCAGGACACTTCCCAGCTGTTTGGCAGTACTGAGCTGGCCTGGCCTGTTAGAGCCTCAGCCCATTGTGGGAACTCTCCTGGCTAAGTGCACATTTGTTTCTCATGCAGTAGAGGGGTTCAGCCATTCTGGGCAAATCCAGTGGAGATTAGATGCTGTGCAGCCCCTGTGGCCAGAGACAGGAAACAGTTGTAAGCACCACATCCCCGGTGCCTGCTAGCTCTGGGCTCTCTGCTGTCTTACAGAGTCTTCACGGCCGCCCTTTGGGCTTGCTCGTTTTTCCCATTTCTCCCATCCCAAGGCTCTGAGGTTGGGCTATTTATACAGAGTCATGCATCTCAAATCCACAGGTCCATCTTCCCTGTAGCCCTGAAGCTTGCCACTGCACTACGCTGTCTCTGGAGGAAGAGAGGAACACGGTGCTCACAATTCTAATCAGCCTTCAAACCATTCACTGACTTCCTCCCCCATCTATTAGGAAAAACGGGGCACCATTAATTGCTTGATCTAATACTGGAAAACAAAGACCTGAACTCCTGATATCTATCGAGTCTTTACAATTGAGTCATGGGATATCTATGGGTGTTCTAGAAGCTTCTTCTGTCTGGAATAGCTCTGAGCGCCCATCCCTTAGAGAAGGGAGAACATTTCTACAGCTATTCTTCCCACCTAGCCTAGTCAGTGAATTCTGGGTTACAATTAGAGACACTGTCTCAAGAAATAAGGTGGACAGACAGCTCCTGAGGAGTGATGCCAGAGAGTGACCTCTGACCTTTACGTGCACGAGCACACACAGACACACTCTCTGTGCACTAATGCGCACGTGCACCTGCATATAGCATACATGCACCTCACACACATGTATGCCCACAAATAAGAGAAAATAAAAGTAGCATTTATTGGGTTCAAAGTTGCAAAGAAGAACCAGGGGGAAGAAAAAAGGGACCCGCAAACTAATACCTAGATGGCCACAGCTTCTGTTGAAAGCAGCAGACGGCATGTGAATATATGAATAGGAAAGTCAGAACACACAGACTTGAATAACAGGAGGAAAGTCCCTCACATTTCACTCCCCCCCATCACCCACTGCTCTGCTCATATTTTCTTGTGCATCCTGGGGGCAGAAAATATCTGGAGAGTTAAGTATCCATTATGTGCCTTCCTGTGATTTGGTGGGTGGGTTGATTTTCACTCTCTAGTATACCTTGGCAGATGCACACAAATCTCCTTTACACTTTTGAAAAATCTTTTAAAGATGTTTGTTGTTATTATCATTGTCCTGTGTGTGTGTGTGTGTGTGTGTGTGTGCGTGTGTGAGATGGGGAATGTGTCACGTATGCGTGTGTGGATCTCTGGGGACAACTTTGTGTAGTCGGCTCTTTCCTTCCACCTTCAAATGGGTCTGAGGACTGAACTTAGATCAGAGGGCTTGGACGGCTAGCAAGCCCCTATCACGTGACCCAGCTCACTGGCCCATCCTTTCCTCTTCTGTTGAGGTCACAACAGTGACAGAGATTGACTCACCCAAACCCTCTGCTCTTTTCATTGGTTGCTTTTTCTACTGTGGTCAGTGTTGAGGGTACATCTCTGAGCCACTTTACAAACATCGAGTCCTATGTGTAACAGGATGCTATAGGCACTGGTGCTTCGTTTTCAATGGTCCTGTCCCTCTGTTGTTGTTGTTTGTTTTGTTTTGTTTTCCTCATTTCCAGTTACCTAGATCTTTAAACCAGGAATTCTTGGCAGGCCTCTGTACTGCTTTAGGTCTGCCCAAGCCCCTTGATGAATGAGTGTCCTTTGGACTTCCCGTCGTGGCCTTGATGTCTGCACACTCCCCGGGTCACTGCCCTGGGGCCCCATAACACTTGAGTTAGATTGAGGAGCGCTGTTTCTGGACACTTCCAAGTGCCATGTCAAGAGAATGAAGATTTGAGATAAAGACTTCCCAGAGAAAGACTTTAGGTGGCCCTTAAAAGAGAGAATGAATTTAAAAAGGCCGGACAAAGTCCTCTGGGAGGACCAAATGACTTCTCCAGACACCGCAGTGCAAGACTCTGAATAAGACAGGTGTTCTCTTACATATTGCCTAGTCTAGGAAGGCTCCCCTGAGTGTCCCATTAGTACCAGGAGGAAGGTTTAATGGGAATTAAATTGCAATGAATATTCACAAACCAGACAAACTCTGCAAGAGTTCTGAGGGCCCACAGAGTGGAGTGATGTAATGACCCAGAGGCCCAGGGGCACTGGTGAAAAATAGATAGAGTGGGTCTCTTGGGACACTTCAGAGGACGCGTTAAAGACTTCTTGAAGAATAATGTCTCACGTTGATGAATGAAGAGCCGTAGAGCAAAACCGTCCTGTCCCAATTCTGGCTGCCGTTGCCAGGGAATAATTGATGAACCACGAGCTGATTCAGAGCTGTCTAACAACCACCCCTGGATGAGGAAGTAACATGTGGAAATGCTACTGTTTCTGCAGCAACACAATGCTATCAAGTTAACTCGTTATTCTTTCCTCTGAAAGTATAAGGAGACAAACCATTTAAATTCTTACAGGCACTACCTCTACTTGTTGAGGACCCTGCTGCCGAGTAAGAGCCTTCATGGCTAGGTGGACTGTTTTGATGTTAATGGGGTGCTAGGTTGGAAAAGACCCATGTACCAACCCCAGCATTTGTAAATCGTTACCTTTCTCAAAAAGTCGGTGGGATTAAGGCTCAGGCTTTGGTTTGGACCGTTTGGATGCACCCAGCGTCTTTCTAAGTGAGTGTGGGGTCCAGGAGCCAGAGTGAGAGATGGAAACTAGGATAAGAGCAGGGGCTGTGTGAGGAAGAGGCAACAAGCCAAGGAAGGCAGATGGTTTCTGGAAGCTAAAAATAAAACGCAAGGAAATGGATCGTACCCTGGAGATAATCTCTGCTTAAGGCATGGAGGCTTCAGGACTTCCTATGTCACCTAAGCTGGGACAGCCCTACACTGATCTCTTCAGTCCATGCTGAACCATCTTCCACACACTCCTTTTCTATCCCTCCAGATCTAGGGACAGGAGCTGCTTTCATTTGCCTTGGTGATGACATACCATCTGGTTTGCCTTTTGATCCCTTATTATATAATAGATCCTAGTATTAAGGGCTTGCTGCTATTATTATTATGGAAGTGTTTGTAGTTTCTAGCTCCTGACAGGGTTGTGACTGACACAGTACTCATCGCTATGCCCTAGTCCCAACGATGACTGCAGATGACTTTAATATGAGCACCAGTAGTTGGCTTCCTAACCCATTTGGCTCCAAACGCTAGGCTTTAGGTTTTGGTCCCCACGTGGCCCTGGTTTTTCTCTTTACCTAGCTGCTTGCTTTTGCACTGTAGACACACGAGGTGCTTTGGTTTGAGTTCTACCCCATTCATAAGATATAAATTCCCGCATTCTTGCCTTGGAACCCAGCTGCATTGCTCCCCGAGGCTGGGCACACATCACATATCTTTCTGGGTGGAAATAATGGACATCCTTTAAAACTGCACACCCAAGCTGAGTCCCTTGGCCATGCTCCTCTTCTTCCCCAAGCTGGGGAGTGTTCTGCTTTTGTAAGTAAAAAGGCTGGGAGTCCCTGAAGCAGCTCCAGTTTCTCCTCCTGATGGCTGTAGAGGGAATTCTGTGAAGTAGGAGGGGTACTTATGTAAGAAAATTAATTTGTTTGTGAGTTTGGGGAAGCTCAAATAATTGTGGGCTTGGTTATGCACTGAAAGGGTCATTTCCAGGCAATGCATCATCTTCAAACACCCAGGCTGTTTTGACCTGGCCGGGATTTGGGTTCTGTGCTCTTTCGAAGGCCTATTTTAGTTTTGTGTAGCTTTGATTATTGGAAGCAAAGAAATAACCCAGTGCTTCCCAACCTTCCTAACACTGTGACCCTTTAACACAGTTCCTCACATTGTGGTGACCCCCAACCATAAAATTATTTTGTTGCTACTTCATATTGTAATGTTACTACTGTTATGAATCATAATGTAAATATCTGTTATGCAGGATATCTGACATGCAACCCCTGTTAAAGGGGTCAGTTGACTGCCCCACCCCCTCAACAGGGTCGTGGCCCACAGGTTGAGATTCATTGCAAAAATTTTATAGACTCTATCATGACCTCAGTGGTGTCCCTTTGGCTGGGATTCTGGTCTCTTCTCAGGCAGTACAGTGCTGCAGGTGTTATCTGTCACCATAAATGTCACAATCATTCAATCATGCTATGTATTACTGTTGGGTTTTCTTTGCACAAGATAGTAACATCATAGTCCCTCTAGACATTAGAAATCTTGTTTTCCTAAAAGACACTTCTTAGAAACCTGGGTTTACAGCCTTAGGCACAGATAGGAAGGAAGGCTGGGGAACCAATCACTACTTAAAATTACCTTAGGTTAAGATAATTGTGTGAGAGGGGGTTGTGGCTTTTTAAAAAAATCCTCTGTTGTAGCATGAAGAACCTCATTGGATCCATACATACTGAAATATCTAGAAATGCTTGGGACTGAAAGTTATCACACTAATTGCACATAGGGGCTGGCCACTGTCGTTTGTTGTGGCTTTCCACTCTCGTCAGGAACTCTGCCTTGCTCAATGGGGCTGTATCTTGTAGACCAAAAGACAAAACACATTATCAAATTAACAGAAATTTCCACATGGTTACATAAGAAGACCATGTGGAAATGATATCTGCTAGGACTGTCCAGGAAACTGTGTCATGGCTACTGTCCCCACACAAGATGGGCAAATCACGCCAGGCAAACTCATTCAGTGGCTTTGAGAAAACTTTGTCCCACTTTAAACATACAGGAGGACTGTAAACTCTATAAGGCACCAGAGCCAATATTTTAAGCTTTGTGAGCCAAAGTCTTTGTTATAGATGCTCAACTGCGTATAGAACAATAGTAACCTCAGATCATGCATAAATGAACAAGCAGTCTGTGCTAAACATGTTTCCTATGAAAAGCAAGAGGCCATTTTGACCCATGGACCATAGCTTGTAGATCCTTGTTCTAGGATGTCCAGGAATTCTCTATAGAAACAAAAATGCTCCCCACCCCCAACATATTCTGTTTTCCCAGAATTCCTTGGAATACTGTATATATGTCAAACTTATGGAAACATGTAAAAGGCTGTGTAATTCCTTGCAGCATCTGAAACTAAGACAATGACCTGTGTTTAGAGAGAAAAGTGTGTAGTGGCATTCATCATTTCAATCTCTTAGGGTTGCCTATCAAGTCAATACATCATAAGTGACAAAGTCATTTGGGGACAAATTCTAAGTTCTAACTTAACTCCTTCCAAGAGCTAAAGTGTCAGTCAGCACCCCAAGCCACTGCAAACCAAATAGTCTGACAACAGGTGAAGGCTAAGGCTCCCTGGGTACTAAGGGACTCAGTCAGCCAATACAGACAGACATGACGGTCAGTACTGTGGTAAGGAGGTGGTGGGTGGTTTGCAGACGGGAAATAGGGGATGTGGAATGTTTGGGTGAACAATAAAATTCTTTTTATACCCTTGAGGCAAATGCTCTAGTTCAGGGTCGAGGTTAATGGAGTTCGAAAAGATGGTTCTTCCAAGGGTCTAATGGTCCTGTTTTTATGGGAAGTTACATGCTGTATTCTCTTTTTTGTTTTGTCTTGGATTCCACTTCTCTCTCTCTCTCTCTCTCTCTCTCTCTCTCTCTCTCTCTCTCTCATGCTTGAAATTGATCTCTGTTTGTCTCTTTCTCTCTGTCTTTTCTTTCCCTCCCCCTCCCCCTCTCCCTCCCCCCTCCCCCTCCCCCTCCCCCTCCCCCTCCCCCTCCCCTCCCCCTCCCCCTCCCTTCCTCTGGTAAGCCATAAAGTTTTAGAATAATACTTTGTGCTTGAAAAACGTGTACCTGGGCTTGAGATCTTCAGTGTTTGTAGAATACTTTTAAAAGCTGCGGTCATTTAGCATACATCAACATGCTCTCCATTTAGAGATAAGGACATCACTACAGACTGGCAGAGTAAGTTGCCCAAGCGCTAGGCCGTGATTTAACAGTGGGCTGCCTGGAGAAGAGGCCCACACTATTGATCATTACATTCCACTGTTTCTAGTTTATTTTTCTCTTACTTACTGTTGATAAGAATCAACAATCTCCAATCACAGATTCTGAGAATAAGTTTTAAATAGACAAGACACTAAGTTTTAACTCCGATGTTTTAAAGACAATATCAAATCCTCTACCCACTGAGGGTACTGGGTCTTAAGTGGGATCCTGGATCCTGGTCTGTCAAACAAAAAGGTGAGAATTTGGGGCTTCACATGTGTATTTGAAATGTTTTATCCTGGGCCAGAAAATAAAAAGCAAAGGGGAAAATGCAGAAAACAGATGAATTTAGTTACGTTAATTTCACTAAGTGCTTGAGTGAATTAATTTGTTTCAAGGAAGGTTTAGGCAATGTATCTCAGGGACAGCACACTAATAAAAGTTACATAGACAACGATGGTTTATGTAAGATATATGATGGTTAAGAAGGCATCATGGTCAGGCGGGAATAACGACAGTTTACGGGGAGATGAGTCTGGATTATCCAGTTAAAGCTGCTTCCCTTTTGTGTCTTTACTTGGGTATTTCTGGATGTGCCATGGCTCCATCGGATGCGTGATTAGAGCTGGTGATTTGCAACACTAACGATTATGGACGTGTCATTATAATGAAGCCAAGGGCAGCTGGTTGGCCACGTTGGACCCAGCTGGTTTGGGTGGTCCTGTGTCTTTATTGTTTGATCGGTCACATATCAAACACAGCTATGTGGTTGCCTCAGCCTCTGGCCACCAGGAGACTTCTTTCTCCCATCCCCAGGTCTACGCAGCCTAGCTCATTCTGACTACCACACCAAGCTAATCTTTTACACGGGTCTTCATCTTCTTCTTTCCTTTCATCTTACAAGCCCTGACCTTGCAAATGTAAGCAGCTCTGTCACTTGACACCTTATTCTTTGTGACACTTTTCATCTTAGACAAATACACCTTTCCTCTTAAGGAACATGGCTTCTCATGAGTCCTTGTTATTTGGGTGCTTAGCTTCTCACCCCCCAAAAGTGTCAAGTGGAGGAAGTCTGAGGGAATCAGTTCACTCAACAGCTTTGGCCGCACCCCCCCCCCCCATTTATCCTTGCTTTAAATGAGATTATTTTTTGCCTCTGAGGTTTTGCCTCCAAAAAACTATCCAGAACTCAGTAGCTTTTGAAATATTAGGCATATCCCAGGACTCAAAGCCTGGAGGAGTTAAACTTTCTATAGGCCATTAGACCACCCACCTGCAGGCCAAGCCAGGCCTGTCCAAACCCCACAGATACAGCAGCTGCCTCGCACTGCTTTCTACGTGGTTGCCCAGGAGACCTTGTGCCTCTTCAAAACGACTGCACTAGACAAGAATCTCACCTCTGGCCCTGTGGCTCTTGCAGGTGGGAGGGAAAGGAAAATGAAGACACAGATTCCACTGATAATGAATAAATGTTGGACCCTGGAGACAAATCTATCGAAAACCAAGGAAGGGATTTGAGGCTTCACATACTTGTGCTTTTATTGCAGTGCCCCTTATGAAAACAGTCTCCTCAGCAGGAACAAGAGCAGAGGTGAAAGAAGAAGGAGTCTTCATGTGGAAATTAGATTCACATCTCGTGGATGGATCATGCGAGAAAGGCACTCACATCTTTTTCTATTTAAATTCATTTTTTTTTTAACGAAAAAGTCATCATCCCCTGCTTTATTCACTAATTGACTTTTGGATGCTCTCAAAAGAACAATTATGAAAAAAGATTGATTCTCTTAATGGCCTTTAAAAGAGCGAAGGTTATGAGAAATCGGTTGCATGATTCTAAGAGGCACCCCCAAAGATTGTCATCTTTGTGCAGGGCTCTCCCTGTAGATATGCTGGTCACTGCTCTTGTCACTCCTGTAGAGATGCCACACCACGTGGTTTATAGACTCGGGGACTGCTTCAGTGACATAGCATAGGCTAAGTGTTTTAGCCAAAATGCATGTTTATTCTTACAGTTCCAAAATCTGGACATCCAAGGTCACGTTACCGGCAGATTTCCGGGACTGTGGAAAATCGCCTTCCTGGTTTGTCTGAGCTTTTTCTTGCTGGCCCTGCTCATGGCAGAAGAGGGCAAGGAAGTTTCCACAGGTTATCAGAGCACTGACACCACTTGTGAGGTTTCTCTCCCTGTGCCCTAGTCACCTCTCTTAAGGTTCTATCTTCCAATAACATCATGTTCACAGTTTGACTTTTGACATAAGAATTTGGGCCTAGCGACATATAGATCTGTCCTCTGGCTCGTGGCAAATGGGGTTTTGCAGATATAACTAAGATCACTAATGATCTGACTTTAAAATAGAGATTGCTGGGTGGTCCGGTCCAATTACACAATCCTGTTTGAGAGGAGATCATTTTCTCTGGCTGGTGACAGAGAGGAAGTCAGACAGATTCCAGGCATAAGAAGGACTTGGCTCTTCACTGCTGGCATGTAGGCGGAGGAGAGATGGGAACGGTCTCTAGAATGTGAGAATCCCCTCGGTTTATAGCCAACCATGAACTGCCTTTGCCAGCAATCCCAATGAGCTTGGAAGCAGATTTGAGGTGTGAGTTCAGCCCAGTTCACATATTGACTTTTGCCTTAGCAGAATAACTAGCCAAGCCCACAAGGACTTCTGTCCTGAAAGATTCTGAGCTAGTATCAGGTGGGTTTTTTTTTTTTTTAAGGTTGTTAGGTTTGATTTTTTTTTCCTGTAGCAGTAGAAAACTACTATAGGAAAGGGCGAGGGAGATTCCTGAAGGAGATGGAGAGACCAAAGGCACTCAGAATAATACATGTAACTCTGCAATGAACTCCATCCTTGCGATTGGAGTGGACTCCTAAAGGCGGGGATATATTCAAGCAAATGTATAATTCCTCTGTAGGTTGTTCTTACATTATTTTGGAGTCATATCCTATCTTCTGACTTTGAGTCAGATCTACTCCTGTATTCCAAATGTCCTTTGACAAGGGGTCTAGGAGATGGGGACCGCCTCCAGCCAGGCTGGCTCCACTCAGTAGCAGCACATAGGCCCATTTGTCTTCATTTTCACATCTGCCCAGCTGTATTTCAAGGTACGAGGGATCTGAGACTGCACTATCCTAGATACTTATTCTTGCCATGGCATTAGCCAACCCCAGTTGGTACCACAAGTGTCACGAAGCATGCTGCCCAGACATCTAGAAGTAAATGGTCCCACTGAGGCTGAAGACAGAGTCCAAAGAATAGAGTAGCTTAGTAGAAGACAACAGGTTCTACCAGGGATGCTGAAATCCATGGCCGCTTGTCCAGAGAAGCTGCAGGAGTTCACATCAACAGCCCAAACCAGGAGTGTGCTGGATGGTGTTGTGTCAACTTGCTACAACTTAGAAATCTGCTAGGAAGAAGCCTCAACTCAAACCATGCCTCCATAAGCCAGAGCTGTAGGCAAGCTTGTAGGGTATTACCTTAATTGGTGATTGATATTGGAGGGCCCAGCCCATAGTGGAGGTACTGTCCTTGGACTGGGTGGTACCATCTCTGGGCTGATGGTTCTGGGTTCTACAAGAAAACGGGCTTGAGCAAGCCATGGGGGCCAAGCCAGTAAGCAGTACCCCTCACAGCTTCTGCATCAGCTCCTGCCTCCAGGTTCCTGACTTGTTTGAGTGCCTGTCTCCCATTAATAGCAAACCTTGATGTGGAGGCATCTGCTGAGTAAACCCTTTCCTCCCCAGCTTTCTTTTTGGTCACTGTGTTTTGTTACAGCATTAGAAATCCTAACACTAGAGCTAAAAAGACAGAGCCATGGACAGATCGGCCCCACTATATTTTGATAGACAATCATACTGGATTGAGTCATCTTAAAAGTCCAGTACCATCAGCCATGACTCCTCTGCCCTACCATGCTTTGTGAGCCTATCTTCCTGACCAGCAGATTTGTCTTTCCTCTTCTTGTCTTTTCTCTTCTCTTCTCTTCTTAGCATCCCTACTGCATTCACAGCGTCACTTTCTCCCTACTTCTTAAAAAGTTTCTCAGCTGTCCCTGATACCAGTTTCTACTGTATTTCTTGTTTATTCTGACTTACTCCTAGTAGAAGACAGTACCTTACACGAGGAGTCTTACAAACAATAAGGATTCCTTGTTTGCCCTTCTTAGAGGTCAGGAGTTAAAGGTGCCAGCATGGTTCTCATCAGAGCCTTCTTACAGAGTCTGTAGACTGCCAACTCCTCATTTTGTTCTCATATGATGGATAGATACTGAGCTATAAATAGCTCATCAGCCTTTCTTATAAGGGCACAAATTCCAGTCCTCATAGCTCCGCTCCCTTGGCTCAGTTGCCTCCCAGAGGCCTTTCCACAACAGAGATTTAGCTTCAGCCTGACTGCTGCGGTCATGCTAACGTTCAGTCCACACTACCTTCTCTTTATGAGATTCCTCCATCTTCATTCATCCTTAAAATTTGTGTTCTCTAATGGTTGGCTGGATTCTTAACGCCGACCACCCATCTGGGGCTATTTCTTTCTTTTTTAAAAATTTATTTATTATTATTATTCCTAAGTACACTGTAGCTAACTTCAAACACACCAGAAGAGGGCATCAGATCTCATTACAGATGGTTGTGAGTCACCATGTGGTTGCTGGGATTTGAACTCAGTACCTTTGGAAGAGCAGTCAGTGCTCTTAGCCACTGAGCCATCTTGCCAGCCCCACTGGGGCTATTTCTTACACTTAATATTGTTTGGATTGACCACTGTACATATCAATGACTTGTAAAACTTTCTTCCCAGTCCAGTCGGACTCAGGGAGGTCTAAATATGTGGCCATACTCTAAATATTCTAAATAACTGTGACCGTGCCCTGGACACTGTAATTTGAATGTTCAGTAGGTACCTCACATTCCACAAGCCTATTCAAGTCTTATTCTTTTATTCTGGTCTCTTCTCTAGTTTAACAATAATGTGACAAATATTAGGCATAAAACTACAGCCCACGGATACTGGATTCTCATTCTCACCCTCTGAGCCCCAAGTTACTTAGGTTAATAATCAATAGTTAACGTTTAATGAGGAGCCATCAACCAATTAGTCCTTGCCTTTAGGCAAAAGGAATACAGCCAGAAAGGGGAAGCTTGGTGCCAGGGGTGTGGGTGAACAGTTTCCTTCATCTTAACTTCATGCCCACAGGGAACAGAGCTCTCCCCAGGCTCTGAGCAAGGCAGAGCCTGTCATTGACAGGATAATCCTCTTCAAAGAATTCTCTCAAATTAACTATTGAAGCTTGTGATGCTAAGTTGTAAACACTTAGTCTTCTGAGACTCCAAAGCCAAATCCTGATGATTTTCTTACAGGAACAGCCAAGTCCCCAGCAGTTTCAACTTCCTAACAAGGTGCCAAGATTTCTTGGAACAAATGACCCCCAGACAGCCCCTTCCCCATCTCCCCCTACCTCTGTGGTTTCAATCTTTCACACAAGCCAGGAATATAATTTACACACACCTCTTGTTACTATTCTATTTAATTATAATATAATCCTACATATGCAAACATGAAAACAGCAATCATGTCTTATTCCAACTCCTAATTGCATGTAGCAATCATGTGCTCTTGCTAAATTATTTCCATCAAGCATACATTGAGCCACTATTTACAGCATGCCAAGAGACCCACCTGCACGTCTGTATCCCCTCCCCCACCCGCAAAGCCAAGCCGAGTTGTTGTGCTTGCTCTAGATAGGGAAGTGGAACTTCTCCTGTAAGTATGTGTGTGTGTGTGTGTGTGTGTGTGTGTGTCTGTCTGTCTGTCTGTCTGTCTGTCTGTCTGTCTGTGTGCGTGTTCCTCTGATTCAAACAGGGAGAGCCCTTACTGATTCCCCTTTCTTTAATGGCACCATAAGCTAGTCTTAATACAGCTTTTTATGATTCTCTGTGAAATGTTCTCCATGGGTTCATGTACTGAATATTTGGTCTCTAGACAGAGGCAGTATTTTGGGAGATAGGTGAATCTTTGATGAGACCTAGACGGACACAATGGCTCACTGAGGGAAAACCCTTGAAGGTTATACCTGGCCCCAGGTTCATGTCTGGCCCTCTGTTCCTGTCTATCATGAAATAAAGAGGCTCCTGACCCACCCGCTCCCATCACCGTGATGCTCTGTTGAACTGGGTGGGGCCAAGAGCATGGGCTGCATGATCTGAAACCAGGAGCCAAAATAAATCATTCCTCCCTTAAGTTATTTAAGGCTAATATCTGGTCCCAGCTTTGCAAAAACAACAAAGGCTGGTTTTTTTCACACCCCAAGAACCCTTCTTCTATTGTTGGATGCCAAAGCTAAAGGCATTCTCTGAAAAAGTCTTTTCCACTCATGACTTGCATAACAGCCCTCCAGGGCCCTGTGGGTGTCAAGCTTAATATACGGCATATTGTCAACTTCCATGATCTTGAAGCTCACAACCAGCTCAGCCTCCAGAGCAGAGGAACTAATTCCCTCTTCCTCTCCCCCCTTTCTGTCCCTAACTAAAATATAGCATCAAACAACACTCAATTTCTTGTACTTCAGCAATAAAAGGCAGAATCAGAGAGAGAAAGAGTGTGATATCCCTTTGCCTCTGTCCATCCTAAACCTAATTCCCCACACTAGAAATAATGTGTTTCTATCCGCTTCTTTCCCACACTACATTTATTGTCAATCAGCTTAGAAATGAGTTGTAATGCAGATAATATATATAATATGTATAATATAATATATAATACATATATATTAAAAACTAAAGAAGAAATTAAGATGCATAAGATAGTGGATTAATAAGCAGTAAGATTACCAAAGTTTCACCTTGTGTTTCTGCTGTCTAAAGTTCTGTGCGGCTGCATCCGTTCCAAAATAGGCCTCAAGTCACTGCCGAAAAGGGCCATCGCTCCAGACCCTTTCTTTTCCTTTTTTCCAAGGATGTTATCAATCATGCTCTCCCAAGGTTCATGGGCTATTTACAAGGTAAAAGGGGTCTCAGTGGCTAAGGCAGGATTACTTTACGCAGGAAGCAGGTATGAATCCCAAGGAGGATACAGCCTTGCAAGGTTCTCTGTGCCCCAGAGAATGCTGAGCCCGTGAAAACAGCCAGCAGGACTTGACCATTTCAAAGAAACCCCCCGCGGCAGCATTCCAGGAGCACTGAGACAAGCACTGTACTGTGCAACCGAGCGAGGTCACTCCTGCGGGACTAGTTTGTGGAATTAAGAGAAATAGCATTTAAGAAGCGACTGTGTCTGAATGGGAACAGCTGGGACTTTCTTTTCTTTCTTCCTAGAGCTGAGCTCTCTGCTCCCTCATCCTAAATGCAAAGGTTGAAGATAAATCAAGTCAGACAAAATGGAATCTATTTTTCCAACTGTCTTGGTGTGGCCAGCAGCCAATCTGCCTGGACTGGGTGGTGGATCCCACCCCCTGATGGGCGGGGTTGGTTGGTCTGTGTTTTCACAAGTTTTGCGTGTTAGTCATGTTAGATGGAAAAGGCTTTGAAGTTCGATGGGAAGAAGAAATGGTCAAGAGCTTGAAGCTGAAATTGTAGTTCTGTTCAGCAGCTATGAAGAGATGTGGGGCCTTTCCTAGCATCGTCTTTCTGATTGGTGAAGCCTGAAAGCTGCCTTCTTCCTATGATTCCGGTCTTGGCATTCTCTCTGAAGTGTCTCTCTCCAAGCACAGCTCCACTCTGACAAATCGTTGATTTCCAATTCCGTCTCCAGCCCTAGTGTTTATTGACTGTGCCCTTCAGTTAACATATAGAGATTATGGAAGGAAGAACCTTCTATCCCTTATTCATAAGCACATATTTATATTCTATATGTCCAGTGTCTATTGGTATTTCAAAGAAGGAGGGAGCCGGTAGGAAATACAATGGACTGGATAGATAATGTATTAACAAAAACCAAGGACAAGTGAAGGAACATGACCTGCCTAATATCTAACACGGGCTGCTTCAGAAAATGAGACCACTAAAGGCTATGGGTTTGATTCAATTGTCTGCAGGATGGAATGGCCAGAGCAATGTGAGGAAACAATCAGGAGGTTGGGAAAGAAGAGCACAAAACTCTCAACAAGACTTCTGATGTTATGGTGAGGAGAATGGGGAGTCTGGACGTTCTGGGGTACAGGAGGGAATTCCTATTAATGAGGCCACCTGTGGGTGCTATGTGGACAGCAGAGTGAAGAAAGGTTTTGAGAAAGTAGCGTGGACTGAGGAGATCAGAATGGTAATCCTCACAAGCAAGAAAGGTGTCCTGAGTGGGGTGGGCAGCAGGGTCTGTGGGAGCAGGTTCTACTTGAGCTAGGTTTGAGGGAGACGAGCTACAGAGTCTCCTGGCAGGCTTGATGTTCCTCACCGAGGTGGAGAAAGAGATGAATGGAGGATATCTTCCAGGCTGAGCCATTGGGAAGCCTTAGAAATCATAGAAATGTTAAATACATTAAATTAGCTGACTCAGAAAGATGTCCAGAGGAAGACAGGCAAGCTGGAAACTCTACATTTAGCCAGTATTGTCAAATGTACATTTCAACATTGTAGTTTTAGTGCCTGGTAGACGTAGTCTTAAATATTTGCTTCATATGACTGTTATGAGACTCCAGCAAACTAATAGGAATGATTTTTTTTTTCTGCACTAGAAATCCCTCTTCACATAAAGGACTACAGACATTTTCAGCCGAGTGTCTTATAAGCAGAAAACTTTGGAATGGACAATAGATTGTGAAAGAATAAAGCCAAGTAAAATCAGAAATCTCACTTCCGACAGAAACAAACCCCAGATGTTTTCTTTCTTCTAGGCAATAAAACTCCAGGGAATACTAAATGTAAATAAATTGTAACTATTTTCCTAATAATAGCTACTCAAGTTGTCAAGTGCCCTTTCACAGCGACTTTTCATAGTTTCAGAAGGACTACCCTTTCAAAGGCTAAGCCTTGAACAGTGCAGGCTTTTTGTGAACTCTTGGACAGTTTGCCTCATAGCTGTAAATTCAATTGGCCTTATTTTACATTTCATCATCTAGCCCTGGCTTACATCTGTTTGCAGTTTAAATCTAATCTGACACTTTAAGTTTTGAAGCTGTTTGATGAATCTTATTGGGGAAACTAAATATTAGAGTAGGACCTAAGATAACACTGCAGGGAAATTCTCTGGACTTCTGAAACAAACACATAATAGACTGTCACATATTATATTCCCCCTACTGATTTTTAAATGCGTGACATTAAATGTGGGTGTTCAGTCTCCAAAAGCTAGGTATTTTATAGAAACAAACATTTCCCTGACCATCAGGCAAAATAATAAAGTATTATGGTTTGAATTAGATTTGTGTGTCAGATGCTTGGTCCTCACTCAGGTGGCGTGCTATTTTGAGGGAAACTTTAAGAAGGAAGGTTTACAACTACAACCCCTTGAATCATAATTATGGTCTGTCTTCAAGATGCAATAGTGGCACAAAGCTATTGGGAGTAACCAACCAACATCTGGCTGGGTTTAAAGACCACTCCATGAGGTGTAGCCCATCATCCAACTCAGGTGGCCAAGAACGGGAGATCAGATAGGCCAGGTAACTAGGTAACAAACATTACTGCTCTTCTAAAGAAACATTGAAACAAAATTACTCCTGGAAACACACTCCTATACTCCCAGATCAGTGCCATAGGAGGAGTCTCCTCCTGCAATTCTTGAGAACAAATACAGAGACCCACAGCCAGACAATGTGTAAATAGTGAGAGGCCTGGGAACACTCAGGTCTAAATGGGATCTCTCTGTCACATTCCTGTCTTCATGGCTCAGGGGAGCCTGTGGAAGAGGGGGCTGAAGGACTGTAGGAGTCAGAGCAGATGGAAGACACCAAGAAGACACAGACAGTGGCACCATGCCCAAAGCCAGATGGGGCCTCAGCATTGAGAGAAGTGGACACAAGCCCCCATCCCTAACCCAGAGTCTTTGATTGATAACCACTACAAATAAAAACTTAGTTTTCCCCAACAGAGTCTCACTGGGGATACAAACTATTCTTAAGGGTAGGTGCCATGCCCAGCAGTAGATGGCCAACACAAAACAAACTCAGTAGCATCTTTGGAAATTCCTTGTCTTACATTGTTTTGTCAGAGAATTTATTTTAACCTTACGGGCCCTTTGCATACAAGTTATGGCTTCCGAATTTGTGTTTTTTGTGGAAAATGGGTGTGTGTAAACTGATGTCTCTGAGTCTGAGTTTCTTGTGCCTCCTCTTTGGCTCTTTTTCTTCTGTTTGTTTATTTGTTTATTTATCTTATTTTATTATTATTCTTTAGATGTTTGTTCTGAAAGACCCACAATATGATGACTCCCCCACGTTCTGACTCAGGAGAGGCGACACCACAAATCACTCACGAGAAACGGTCTTGATGCAAACTGCGAGAGGTTTATACAAATTTTTGATGCAAACTGCAAGAGGTGTATTCAGGAAAGACCAGTGCACTGGGGACGACTCGTATCCCACGCAGGGGTAGAGGAGTTGACCCCGAGCTCAAGGGGTAAGGGTTTTATAAAGGCAGAAACCACAAACACCTGGCATTGGGCTATAGCATTTGGCAAGCTAGCAAGTTTGCATAACAGGTTTAAGAAATGGTTAGAGTATTCTGTACAAACATTTTCTGGAACAATGGGGCAAGTTCTACTCCCTGCCTTTAGTGAGGTCTATTTTGGACACAGGTCTAGGGGCTTAAATAAATTTTCACTCTCTCTCAGGATCTTTCAGTTCTAAGGAGAGACATAAAGGGTGTGTATTTAGATGTGGAGGGTATGGTGGATCTCAGAGGAGTTGAGGGAGAAAAACCCATAATCAGAATATATTGTATGAAAAGAATCTATTTTCAATAAAAGAAGGGGGGAAAGGGAAAGGAGTTTCTTGGGGGTGTAGGTCACTGGACACACAATTTGACAATTCCGGTTTGTCTCTGCTTCTTGTCTATGAGCAGTGGCCTCTGCCACATGGCCCTGCCACCATGATCTGCCTCAAAATAGGCCCAGAGTCAAAGACCAGAGTCCTATGGCTTCTCCCGCCTCAGAAACCATGGGCTAAGATAGATCCTTTGTCTTCAATTCTTTATGGTGGGTATTTTACCTCTGTGGTGCAAAAAATAAGTAATACAAATGGGAAAGTGGTAGCTGGAGAGACAAGCAGATGGATGGGTAAGATGAATGGAGAGAAGGTTGTTATGGAGAAAGAGTTAGGTAAACGGCCATGAGAAAGCAAAGGGAGAATGAGATGGCTCAATAAGCTGTCAGAACAACTCAATAGAGTACGGCTAATCTTTGTGATAATACACTGGCAGGATGGTTGATGCTTGATCATATAATGTGCATTAATTAATTTGAAACAGACCATACATGTAAACTTGAGACCTAATTTGTAAAATATCTTGAGCAAACCACAGAGAAAGGGATTTTTACCAAGACTTAGCCAAGAATTCTTATACAGAACATAAAAACATGAACCAGGAGAGGAGGAAATTGAAATATCAAAACATTACCAAATTAATTTTTTTTTTAAATTTGGAAAAAAAAAGGCTAAGGAAGTAAAAAATTCACACCAAAAGCTGCAAGGAAATACTTGAAAAATATGTGTCTGAAAAGGGCGATCTGGTAAAAGAAAGAAATCTTACAATTCAAGAATGCTGAAAGTGAGGGGACGATGTGAAGTTCCCCTTCAGCCAAGACAATGTAAAACTGAAAAATAAACATAGAAGAAGCACACCACCAACAGGCAGCAGGCACCAGGGAGACACAAGTTAAAGCCACGATGAAAGTCTATCCCATACCCAACAGAGTGGCTCAGGCATAACAAAAACAATGAACAACAACATCTACTTTCTATCCATGAAGAAATAATGGGACCACATTTACCGCACCCTTCTAAGAGCTACCAGAGAACTGAGCAAGTTGTGTGAGATTATAATTTTCAGAAATTGGACACAATCAATGCAGAATTGAGATCCAAGAGAAATGGACAGAATGAAGTAAATAATCACAGCTTCTGGTATTCAGTGCCCACATGAGTGCCCACATAGCGCTCTGGAACACTTCAAATAGGAGAGGCAAGAACCGGAATGTCAGAAGGGCAAGACAGCTAGAATTTGTGGCTTAAGGTATTTACAGTGACCTCATAGAGAAACACAATTTGAGAAAGTGGCAGAAGGACCTACTTAGCATGTGTGATGGATGTAAGAATGGGCTTGTTCAATGAGAGGAGCTCAACATGAAGTTAGAGAAGGAATTGTGGTGTAGATGTACAAAAGCAATATTAGACCTCTCACACCAGACAGGAAATGGTTAGTGTTTCACTACCTAGAGAAGAAAGGCTTTCTGGACTACGGACAAACAAAAGAAATTTCAGAAGCTTCAGTCATGGAGCAGTAGCAGTACTGTAAGATGAAAGATCACTGTAAGATGCTGTGAACCCAGTAAAACTTTTTAAGGTTCGTTTCAACAATGCAGGTGTGCCTACTAGTCATTGTATACATTCAGCTGTCAACATGACAACCTAGTATCACCTGGGAAGAGAATCTTAGGACAAATTATCTACATGTGGTTGGCCTGTGGACATGACCGTGGGAGGAGGGGACCTTGGTTTTCAATTGATGTAAGAAGACCAGGTCCACTGTAGGTGGCACCATTCCCTAGGCAGGGGTCCTGAACAGCATAAAAGAAGAAGCAGCTATCTGTGAGGATGTAAGCAAGGACCCATTCATTTTGTGTTCTTTGCTTAAAGTTCCCACCTTGACTTGCCTGCAATAACGGACTGTAACCTGGAATGGTTGCTTTTTGTCAGGGTACTTGTTATAGCAACAAACATGAAGCTAAGACAGCATCCTAGTTACTTCAAATGATGTTAATACATACTAGAAAAAAAGAATTTAATACCACTTAAAGAAAAGTAAGAGCTGGGCATGGTGGCGCATGCCTTTAATCCCTGCACTCTGGAGGCAGAGGCAGGTGGATTTCTGAATTCGAGGCCAGCCTGGTCTACAAAGTGAGTTCCAGGACAGCCAGGGCTATACAGAGAAACCCTATCTCGAAAAAAACCAAAACAAACAAAAAAGAAAAAAGAAAAAGAAAAGAAAAGAAAAGAAAGAGGAAAAAAATGAAACAAAGAAACCCTGGCAGTCAAAATTCTAAAACTCACAATCTATACCAGCTAGTATAAAATTACCAAGCATGCCAACACACTGGAAAGATGCTATCTAATTTAAAGAAAATCCAGTCAATGAAACTGGCTGTATAAATGATAAAAATGATGGAGCTACTATGGAATAAGCTTAAAAACTATCTTAAGGTTGGGGAGATGGCTCAATGGGTAAAGCACTTTCTAGGCAGGGTGAAGACCAGAACTCAGATCTCCAGAACCCACACAAAAGTTGGGAGGGCAGTGGGGCTCACCTGCCATCCTCAGCCTGGGCAATAGGGCTCTCCTGCCATCCTCAGCACACAAATTGCTTTTGACCATTTGCTTTATCACGGCAATCAAAACCCTAACAAAGACAAGGTCCCAGAAATAGAACTCAGGTCACCAAGCATCAATTAGCCTTTGAGCCATCACCAGCCTCCAAAAGATGGGCTTTAAATAGAAATACATAGCTAACCAAGTAGGAGAATAGAAGAAAGAAAACGAAATTTGCTAATATGAAGGTTAATAAGGGAGTCATGTCTATAAACCCTTCTATTAACAACAGACCACATCTACTATGTTCACAGCAAACGCTTACAGCTGTGGATTATATATTCAGAGCAGTTGCTGTCAGTACAAGTCGTGGATTGTGTTGGACAGCTTGTGTACACTTCCCATAGGCCTTTGTATAGATGATTTTTTTGTTTAGGGTTTTGTAGAGGAGGAAATTGAGGCTTACAGAGGACAACTGACTTGTCCCAAATCACATAGCTTGTTAGTAACAAAACCCTTGACTTCCATTGTACTTTCTGTCCGAGGAACCCTGCAGCCTCATAACCGACTCACCAAAATGAACCTAAACACATTCTAGTATTTTTAAAGGAAGATTTTTTTTTTTAATTATAGCTTGAAAATCTTGAAGGAAGAGTGGGGGAAAAAACCCTTCTCACAGAATTGCTGCTGCTGTTGCCATGGAAACCTGAAAAGAGATTACATACACATCAGTTTTACAACTCCATCTTTTAATAGGTGCAGAATATAACCACAGGCTGCTGATTCCTGGTGGAGATTTCCCAGGAAAAAAAATCTATCTAATCAAAAAAAAAATCTCATCATCTTCCCTAATACAAAAACCCCAATTCGCAGACTAAGCAGAACTCTCCCAGAAAGAGTAGACGGCAGTTCCTTTTTTACTGACATCCTATCTACTAGGACATGAACCAAGACAAGAAAAATTAAAGTAATAGTGAAATGAAAGACACTAAGATGCAGTGCAGTTGATACCTACATCAGGAGCTGACTAAGAGGCTGGGAAGGGAGTTTGTGTACACCAGCTTAAGGAAGTGGTGCTATTTCTGAGGAAAATAGTGACTTACCTCAGCTGGGGTCTTTGTGGTGCTGAGGTACAGCTATTGTCAATGTCAACTGTTACAGTGAACTGGAATTCTGAAATCCAATAAGGTTATGAGTCTGTTGACAAAGGTGAACATCTTTGCTCATCTAACGTTAGAGCCTTAAGCATAACTCTTTGAAAGCAGGTTTGAAAAGTTATAAATAAAAACTAAAACAATAATACTACGGAAAGTAAAACATGATTTGCTGGGCTTTTTTAAAAATGACTTTTGACTTTGATTCAGTCGGTGGAAATAATTAGGTTGGTTTATTGATTAAGATAGGGCTCGATTGAAGATGATAAAAATCTTAATGTTAAAAAATGGATTAAACAACACAGAATTTTCTTTCTCATAGTGAAGTCTGCGTAGTCCTTGGGTAGCTCTGCCTTCATGAGAGCCACCACTCTCAGCACGGGGCTTCCAACTGTAAGGATGACCTCTTGTGTACTGTGTGGAAGCACATCTATTAATAAAAAGCTGATGGCCTATTAGCAAAAGGCAGGAAGTAGAAGGTGGGAGTTCCAGTGGAGAGAGAAGAACTCTGGGATCGAGTTGGTGGTGGGAAGATCTGCCCCAAATTCTGGAGAAATCAGACACATAGAAATGGAGAGAGGTAACCAGCCATGTCCCCAACATAGAACGGTTTAAATGGGTTCTATAAGTTACAAGGTAGTTGGGGACAAGCCCAAGATTATGGTCTAGGCATTTATTCAGAAATAAATCAGCCTTCAAATTGTTATTGGGGAACTGAAGTGTAGGTAGAAAAGCCCACTGTCTTAGTTAGGGTTTCCACTGCTATGAACAGACACCATAACCAAGGAAACTCTTATAAATAATAACATTTAATTGGGGCTGGCTTACAGGTTCAGAGGTTCAATTCATTATCATCAAGATGGGAGCATGGAAGAGTTTAGGCAGGCATGGTACAGAAGAAGCTGAGAATTCTACATCTTCACCTAAAAGCAATGAGGAGAAGACTGGCTTCCAGGGAGCTAGGAGGAGGGTCTTAAAGCCCACGCCCACAGTAGCATACTTCCTCCAATAAGGCCACACCTACTCGAACAAGGCTACACCTCCAAATAGTGCCACTCCCTGGGCCAAGCATATTCAAACCCCCTACACCCACCATTATATCCAACACCTGGTTCAAGGTGGCTGTATATTCTGTAGCCTATATATTCATGGAGTAATGTCAGAAGTCTATATATCCAAGTTAGTAATGTCCTATATATCCAAGAGTAATGTCAGAAGATAAGAGAAAGAGAGAGAGAGAGAGAGAGAGAGAGAGAGAGAGAGAGAGAGAGAGAGAGGAAGAAAGAAAGAAAGAAAGAAAGAAAGAAAGAAAGAAAGAAAGAAAGAAAGAAAGAAAGAAAGAAAGAAAGAAAGAAAGAAAGGAAGGAAGAAAGAAAGAACAACCCTTTACCCATGGAAGGGCTCATCTGAAGTTCCATATTCCTTTTTCTACATGCATCTCCTTGCCATGTTCTATGTGGCATATTCTACCTCTGTGCCTCTAACAAGGAAGACCCACCACATGCTCTGTAGCAATAACCAGAGATGCTGTTCTTGAGATTGTCCAGGACCACAGCTTCAGGCTTGGTTGATCACTCATTTGTTCATAGATTTACCCAAGACATGTCAATGTACTTGTGGGTACATTGTGTGGGGTACATGTATAAGTATAGCTAGAGCTTAATATCAGGATACCAGGTCTTGGTACCCAAAAGCTAGACATCTTTTTTTTTTTTTTAACAGGATCTCTCATTGGCCTAAAGCTTGAAGAGTTGTCCTGGCTGGCCTATCAGAGACTCCCAGAGATCCGACTTCCCAGTACTGGGATCACAAGCACAAGGCACCATGTGTGAAGCTTTTTAAAGTATAGGTTCTGGGATAAAATTCAGATATTACTAGAGTGGCAAGTGCTTTGCCACCTGAGCCATCTCTTCAGCCCCTCACGCTATAATTCCTAATCATGTCATAGACACCGGGCTTCATTTCACTCATTCATTCATTCATTCATTCATTCATTCGTTTGTTCAATGCATGTGTTTCTGCATGAATTTATATAGACCACAAGTATGTGGGCACCCATAGAAACCATTAGTGGGCATTGGATCCCTGGAGCTAGATAGACATGGTGGGAACTGAACCTGCAGTCTCTGTGAGAGTAGTAAGCACTCTCAATCCTTGAGCCATCTCTTCAGCTCTGCACCAGTGTTTCTGTTAGGTTCTGGAAACAGAGAAAACCAACAAAGACATAAGACCGCAAATCATGTCAACACAGTGTGGGAAGAAAAAAAAATTCATTAGGTAAAAAGCAGTTATCTAAGTGTGTCAACAGCAAGGGAAAGCCCTCAGGGACCCTACAGTAAAGAAAACAGCATGTCACCTGGATCCTTAAAAAAGTAGGCCTTGGATAAGAGTCCACCTACCCTTGTGGGGAATCGGAAAAGTAGCTGAGGAGTGTAGTCAAATGGAGGAGGCGTTCCAGACAGAAGGATAAGCAAATGCAAATGTAACAAAATATGGGCAAGGACAACACGCTAGGAGCACTTGGCAGCTCCATAAGGAGCTCGGGTGTATGAGAGGAGCCAGAGGAAATGATAGTAGGTGAGCTGTGGATGCAGGCCTAGTCCCTGCCATAAATGGCGGTGCACAGTTCCTGCCATAAATGGCTGTGCACAGTCCCTGTCATAAATGGCGGTGCACTGTCCCAGTCTGGAAACCTTGCCCATCCGTCTCCTCACAGTAGGGGCACTGGAGGAGCCTAGGAATGGAGAGCTGAAGAGTCTGTGTTTTGAAATATTAATCTGAAGGGCATGTGGAAATGTGCAAGGCAGATGGAAGGCCCCACTGAAAGCAGAGAAAACTGTTCATTTGTCAAGCGTTTTCGGAGCTCCAACTCCACAGGCCCTCTGCGAAGCGGTGAAGGCACCAAACACAGGGAATTGCCTACACAGGAGCACTCAAGCAGGTGTTAGCCGTGTTCCGCACAGCGTGAGAAGGGAAGGAAGGTGGTCACAGCGGGCACTGGACACGGTGCTTAGCTCTCCTGGAATGGGATCCAAACCTCTGCAGAGAGAAGTGAATGGTGGTTAGTGAAAGTCAAAACCAGCTTCTGACACCGGGTCAAGAGCTGCAAACGGCATTCCTCGCTGTCTATGGTACCTCCAAAACGAAGAGAAACAGGATAAAACTTTGTGTGTCTGAGGCTCAAGGGACAAGGGTAGATAGTGAAAAATCTATCCCTGATGAGGACAGAAAGAGCTGGGGAATCACATGATCAGACTTGGTTAGATGCAGTACGGATGGATCGCTTAGGTCGGAAAAGTTGAGAGGGTGTGTTAGAGGGTGAAAAGCAAGTTAGCAAGCTGCAGGCATCTGCTTGTTCTCTTCTCGCCCACCACATACCCTTGTCCACCCTCTTTTCCCACCCAGGGATAACTGCTGTGTGTCCAATATCCGTTTGTGGTCAGGCTTCCAGTTGGATTCAACCTAGGAAATGATGTGGGAAGAGCTATGTGACCATCCAGTTTCTGACTTAGTTTCCACTTGTCTGCCTGTTGTGTTAGCACAGTCTTGTTCACACTCCCATCAGGCAGTGTTGGCGTTCCAGGGTCCCTGGCCTGCTTCCTTCTCCCGAGCTGTCCCTTTCCTGCACTGTCCTGAATCTCTCAGAAAGCACTTCCCCTCTAAGAACCAAACCGGCAAGAGAAATCAGCAAGCTACAGGGCATTATGCTAGCCTTGCCGGTTCCCTACACTACGCTCTTAGTTAACAGTCCCTTAGTCCCTTTATTAAATTCTCAAGTCATCCCCCAAACGACGCCAAACCTTTTGGTACCAGGATCCTGACTAATGTAATTACTAAATGCCACCCTTGCTTAAATCCCATTTCTTCACACATTTTGAACCTTTAAAGGTGTAAGCCACAAATCTTCCTAGAAGAATGGCTAAATCTCAGATGGTTCCTAACACTCACGGTTCTTGTTCAGCTTTTCAAAATAGCAAACTGACCGGCTGAGATGAAATCAGAATTTGAAGAGGAAAAAAAATGGTAAAACTGTTCCACTAACAAGTTTATAACTTAGGTGGGGGGGGGGAGATAAGCTTGTAAATACACAGCTAACACAAAGGACCGATCTTTGGCCTGTCTCCTGAGATTGGAATGTAAGCAAATCGTTCAGACTCAATGAAATCCGCTGTTTCTAATGCTGGATTCCCTAAGGAGGGAAGATGGCAGTGCCTTGAATCTGGCTATCATTTCTCATCCAACTAGGGTAGATCATAGTCCAGACGTGGCTTTCTGGCATCTGTCTTTGTTTTCAGAGAATGGGTAATGCTATGGAATGAGAAGGCACCTCTAAAAGCATCACTGTAGATACATGCAGTTCCAGGCCAGTTATTCTTTACCTGCACAATTTCTTAAGGCAGAATGTGACGATGTATCCAGGAACAGTAATTGAAAGACATTTTTACCAAATTGGGCGTTATTTTTGTAAAGAAGGAATAGTCACAAATTTGTATTTCTTTCAGTCAAACCATGCATGTCTTAGTCCCAGGATACTTCTGAGTGTGGAAGGAATATTTCTACACCTGCCCCACAGCTGGGTCTCAGGACTGCCTGCATGCTCCCAGCATGCTCTGGGATTAGTTTCCATACCAACCAGTGTAAGAGTGTTCCCACCCCATCTATCCAGTCAGGGAAAGGCACTAATAGAATAGGTATAGACGAGGGAGAGCCAGAGACAAGCTGAATGGCTGTAGTCAGTTACTATAGAGCAGCTTATTCTCTATAGTGTTGTTCTGTGACAAGAGAACGGGAAGTGGAGTGCAGACTGCTGTTTGCTAAGAGCTCTGGGCTCATTCACATATCTTACCACATTATCTCGCCGGCATCCTTCAGAAAGAAAAGAAGTTCACACTTTGCAGACTGGGAAACAAAGGAATGGGGTAACAGAATGGTAGCCTATGTACTGGGTGAGGAGCCTCTAACACCAGAATAGGATTCCAGTGGCTTGCCTTTAAAATCTGCATTTCCTGACATTTCGGCTTTAACTCTTACCTTCATAGTTTTATTAACTGAAACATGGTGGAGAAAGTTACAAAAATAAGGGGGAAAAAAGCACAAAGAACAAGAAGCGGGAAAGCAAGTATATACATTGAAGTTGAGGGTTTGTTTTGTTTTGTTTTGTTTTAAATCTCACCTAATTTTTTTTTCTAGGTGAAAAAAAGCAAATTCAGCTTTGGGATAACAGAAATTTAGTCCACTGGCATGAGACATATTTGTGACTCAAGGAAATAATAATGTGGTATCCAGAAAGCCGTGACTGACAGGCAGAAGGCGGGAAGCCCTGGCAGGTGTGTCCTGATGGAAACGAGCTAAAATGTCAGCTTGCTTTTTAACCTGTCTGGAAGATTCTGCCTTTGGCCTCAGCCTCCGCAGACAGAGAAAACTATGAACTGACCCCAGCGACGGACAAAAATGTGTCTCAGGAGACAGAGACCACGGGCTTGTGAAACACGGCCAAAAGGCTGATGCTGCAGATCATGAGGTTTTTCTCATTACATCACTCCATGGGGAGAGGGGGACGTCACTATGGACAATGAATGCAGAAATGCCAGAGTCACTTTATGTCCTTGATAACCTTCTAAAGTTAAACCAATTATTTCAAGTCAACAGCCAGTGACATGCTAGTGCCAGGTGCTTTCTGAACCCAGAGCCTGGTTGCACAGAATCCTCTTCTGAACTTGTGCCTTGGAATTTTGTTGATCTGCCCCATTTACTCACCATGACGTCCTATGTTCAGAATCTTCTTTGCAGAATAGAATATTGACTTAGGCCTGAGGAAACTCTTGGCCCTTCTCCTGAGGACCACCCTGTGGTTTGTAATTCCTGTTTGCCTGGGTAACACAGACAATATACCTAATATGTAATGCAGGCAACACCTAATATGTAATTAGGCAATGTAATATACATAATACATTTCCAATACAGCTCATCCCAAGGGAGGACAGATCTGAAGCCAGGCTTACGAGGGCCAGCTGGTAGCTTATGGTGACTATTAGTCTGCTAATAGCACTTTTCCTGCTGGCGGCAGGCAAGGGCCTTCTCCTGACTTCCAAAACTCCTGTCTATATCAGTACTCAACGTCAACCTTGCCGGAGTATTGTGAGAGACATTAACAAATACCTAGTCAGCTTGATACAGCATGGAGGATACATACAAAAATATAATCTATACAAGTGAATGAACCCATGAGTTTGCAATAGGAGTGTGGGTCAAGGGCTATTTACAGCTCCACAGGTCACTCAAAGATAGCTGCATCACTAAGAAGCTAACGCCAGCATAGGTGAGCACTCATTAAAGCTGAATCCCTAAGAGCTTCCTGCACAATTTATAGCCAGCTTGGTCAGTGAGAGTCTCCTCTCCATATAATTGCTACTATTCACATAGTCGTAGGGAGGGACCTTGTGAATCTTGTGACTTCAGGGAGCTTCCTAGGCCTTGTTTCATTTGCTTCCTACGCCTTGTTAAGTTTCATTTACTTCCTAAGCCTTGTTAAGTTTCATTTACTTCCTAAGCCTTGTTAAGTTTCATTTACTTCCTAAGCCTTGTTAAGTTTCATTCACTTCCTGGGCCTTGTTTGTTGCCCTTATCACTTATGAGCTCGCCTCCTCCCTTCAGGAGGGAATGTTTCCATTTATAGGAAAGAGCTACAGAATAGTATTAACTGTCCTCATATAACTTTACTCTTACACTCATGACTTCTAATGTTCTCTGGATGTTTGTCTCCATGTGGGACATGCAAGCCTGTTCCTTCACAGTCAGAGAGGTTGCATAAGGGGTGGGGAGAGGAAAAACAGAAACTGGTCACACTGGGGCTTCAACAGGGTTTCATCAGACATCTGCAATTAAATGGTTTCTAGAAGTACATGGTAAGGGTCTTTCTGCATAGAGTGGATAAATAATTGGGTAATTAATTAGAAACAGTGAACTTCGGGAGCATATTTAAGAAGGGTATACACCCTTCAACATTCTTCAACATTGAGTATATTATAAAAGCAATTTGGAAAGCACACTTGAACATAATGAAGCCGGAATTAAAACTAATCTTCCTCGGCTTATTAGAATCACGTGTGAGCTAGCCCTTCGCAAACTCAGAATGCTACTTCATGAAGTAAAGCAATTCAGTGACAGAAGCGATTTAAAACACTAGTAGTAAATCTCTACCACGAGCCAACGTCAGGCTGATCTATGCCATTTTACAAGGTGCGAAAGCACAGTCTATATGAGACTTCAAACAGCAAGCAATGCATTTAAAGGATTCTGAAGATCTGTGATTCGTTGCTGCTTTTGGTGCATTGCTAGGAGCACGGGTAATCTTTTTATTATACCCCTGCCTTGTACAGTCTTTAGCAGGCTGCTCTCCATTTATCTGGCATAAACACAGGTCCTCCCCGTGCACTGAAATGATAAACTAGCTGTTACAAAGACCTGGCTTACCAGACAGAGTGTTCCAACATAGCTAGCACAGTGATTTTTCTGTGGCTTAACATATTTTCAAGAGCAATTCAACTGCATGGTCATCTCCAACATAAAATTCCTTTCACCAGCTATAAGAAAAAAAAATAATGAAGGAGACAATTGCTTCTGTGGAAGTACTCATACAAACCTCCCAGAGGGCTATCCCCTTCCCAGCATGCTTTATGGAGTTGCCCAACCTGGCTACACTAAATCCAAAAATGTATGTTTCTCTGAGCACAGTTGCTGATATTGGAAGTGTCCCAAGAGTGTTCAAGACAAGAATGTATCAAAGCATTAAGATGATCAACCAATTTTCCCTGGCAGAGCACCCAGATACATTAAGCTCCTCTCCTCCTGCGTTAGCCCAGGTCCGTCCAAAGTCCAAATTGCTATTTCTGGACACTCAATCCTATCCCCAGTCAGTCATTCTCAACCTGTGGGCCATAGCCCCTTTGGCATGAAACAACCCTTGCACAGGAGTCACATATCAGATATCCTGCATCAAAGCGTTAAGCATTAGTTATATTGCAATTTATAACTGTAGCAAAATTACATTTATGAAGAAGCAACAGAAATAGTTTTATGGGTGGGGATCACCACAACATGAGGAACTTTATTAAAGGGTCAGAGAATTAGGAAGGTTAAGAACCGCTGTCCCAGAAGCACCCACACACACAGGCCACCCTCTCAATGTGAATCAACAACTGCATTTTGAGCAATCTAAGTGAAGGAACATCCAGGCGATCAAAGGGGGCAGCAATGATCTTACAGGATCCCAGGATGCTTACCTATGGAAGACCAGGGAGCATTAACACCTCCACTGCTGTAGTGGAACTTTCTAGACCTGCCAGCAGTATAAATAATGACATACAAGGGTTTTAATATTTTAAAACTTAGACCTTTTAGCTAGGGCAGACTCCCAGCTACCCTAAACTTATCCTGATTAATCTAGGCACTTCTTGCTGCCATGTGGCTAGCTCTGCTCCACTCTGGTCCATCCATTCACCTTTCAGTCTTTTGATGAGAAAGTTTAATCCAAGGTTATTTTAATAGGTAAATCTTACGTGCCAATTTCTTGTTTGCTTTCTGGTTGTTTTTGTAGCTCCCTTGTTCCTTTCCTCCCCTCTGTGATGTGATTACTCTCTAGGACTGAGCACAAGGTCCCCAATGAAGGAGCCAGAGAAAGTACCCAGGGAGCTGAAGGGGACTGAAGACCTATAGGAGGACCATCAATATGAACTAACCAGTACCCCCCAGAGCTCCTTGGAACTATACCACCAATCAAAGAAAACACATGGTGGAACTTGTGGCTCCAGCTGCATATGTAGCAGAGGATGGCCTAGTTGGTCATCAATGGGAGGAGAGGCCCTTGGTCCTGTGAAGGGTCTATGCCCCAGTATAGAGGAATGCCAGGACCAGGAATGGGAATGGGTGGGTTGGGGATCAAGGCAGGGGAGGGGATAGGGGATTTTTGGAGGGGAAACTAGGAAAGGGGATAACATTTGAAATGTAAATAAAGAAAATATCTAATAAAAATTTTAAAAAAGGATTTTTCTACTAATGTGGAATTTGATTATCCTCTTCTCTGGTTACTTGAGGCATGGTGGTAGGCTTGTTCATCTGGTACATAACTTCCTCTCTGAGGTAGGTATTTAATGTTGGAAGCTCTCCTACCCTTTTGATAGCACCCCCCTTGTTTTGGTAAGCTGTGTTTACATAACCATTTGTTTGAAGTACTTGTTTGTTACTTGAATTCTTCTTTGACCCATTGGTTGTTCAGAAACACGCAATTTTATTTTCATATGCCAATTTTATAAAAGTGTACCAGTTTTGTATTCCTAGATCCATATTCTTGTAATCTGAAATAATATTAGATATTTTTCAGTCTTCTTAAATTTGATAAGATTTGTGTGACCTAACATATAGTCTACCCTAGAGATAAATCCCATGAACATTGGGCAGGAGTACATATTCAGCTGTTGATGGAAACTTCCATTCATCCATCCGCCCTCTGGTTAACAATACTCTTCAAGCCCAGCATTTCCTTCTTAGCGTTCTGTGTGGTTGTAAGGCCACTGTTGAAGTTTCCCCACAGTTACTGTCCTCCTGTCTACTTAACCCTCTTGGTGCTTGTTATTTTGCTCACGCCTTCAGGTGCTTCAGTGTTATGTGAACACACCTATCCATTCATTCCATCCTCTTGAGACCCTTATTCAACCTCCTTTTCAGCAAACCCCACCATCGTATGTGTGTTTCCTTAAACTTTAAATGATCTCTTATTGTTATTTTTGTATTGCATTTTTACACCTATAAATTTACTCCTATTGGTCTTCAGTCCCTTTCAGCTCCCTGAGTACTTTCTCTGGCTCCTTCATTGGGGACCTTGTGCTCAGTCCAATGGATGACTGTGAACATCCACTTCTGAATTTTCCAGGCACTGGCAGAGCCTCACAGGAGACAGCTGTGTCAGGCTCCTGTCAGCAGGCTCTTGTTGACATCTGCATCACTGTCTGAGTTTGGTGCTTGTTTATGGGATAGATACCCAAGTGGGGCAGTCTCTGGATGGTCATTCCTTCAGTCTTTGCTCCAAACTTTGTCTCTGTAACTCCTTCCATGGGTATTTTGTTCCCCATTCTAAGAAGAAACAAAGTATCCACACTTTGATCTTCCTTCTTCTTGAGTTTCATGTGTTTTGCAAATTGTATCTGGGCTAATATCCACTTATCAGTGAGTGCATATCATGTGTGTTCTTTTGTAATTGGGTTACCTCACTCAGGATGATACCCTCCAGATACATCCATTTGCCTAAGAATTTCATAAATTCATTGTTTTTAATAGCTGAGTAGTACTCCATTGTGTAATTACCACATTTTCTGTATCCATTCTTTTATTAAGGGGCATCTGAGTTTTTTCCAGCTTCTGGCTATTATAAATAAGGCTGCTATGAACATAGTGAAGCATGTGTCCTTATTACAAGTTGGAACATCTTCTGGGTATATGCCCAGGAGAGGTATTGCTGGATCTTCCGGTAATACTATGTCCAAATTTCTGAAGAACCACCAAACTGATTTCCAGAGTGGTTGTACCAGCTTGCAATTCCACCAGCAATGAAGGAGTGTTCCTCTTTCTCTACATCCTCACCAGCATCTGCTGTCACCTGAGTTTTTTATCTTAGCCATTCTGACTGGTGTGAGGTAGAATCTCAGGGTTGTTTTGCATTTCCCTGATGATTAAGGATGTTGAACATTTTTTCAGGTGCTTCTCAGCCATTTGGTATTCCTCAGTTGAGAATCCTTTGTTTAGCTCTGTACCCCATTTTTAATAGGGTTATCTGGTTTTCTGGAGTCTAGCTTCTTGAGTTCTTTGTATATATTGGATATTAGTCCCCTATGGAATTTAGGATTGGTAAAGATCCTTTCCCAATCTGTTGGTGGCCTTTTTGTCTTATTGACAGTGTCTTTTGCCTTATGGAAGCTTTGCAACTTTATGAGGTCCCATTTGTCAATTCTCAATCTTACAGCTCAAGCCATTGCTGTTCTGTTCAGGAATTTTCCCCCTGTGGCCATATCTTCGAGGCTTTTCCCTACTTTCTCCTCTATAAGTTTCAGTGAAACATAAATTAAACAGAGAACAGAAAAATCAAAAACCACTAAGTTTATTGCCAATATAAACTCATAAACTCTTAAAGAGATTCTAAAGAAAAAGTAAAAGACTTAAATGAGATCAAAATTAAAAATCAAGAAGTTATAAAAGACATATAGGAAATAAGAAGTGAGCATGCCAACATACTTAAAAGCCTAGATGCAGTGGATAAATTCCTAGAAAATATATATCTTACCAAGATTGAATCAGGAGTAAGAAGTCCAAGAGGAACAATAATAGATAAGATACCAAACAATTAATTTAAAAACCTTCTTGAAAGAAAAACATCTGGAGCAGAAGGCTTCAGAGGCTGAACATTAAAAAGGAACTCATGTATTATATCTTAACTCTTCCCAAAAAGAGAGCTACAGAAAATTCTTTCGGAAACATTTTATGAAGCCTGATACCCATACCATTCTGTTACCTATGCCAGACAAAGATAATAAAAACACAGGACTCTGGTAAACACCACTGCAAATAACAGAATATTCACAATTTATTCCAGCAACACACCAAAAAAGATTAAGCATCAGGACCGAGTAGAATTTAAAGTGACCTACAAAACTTATCTAATGCATGCCAGTAAGTCAGTGTGATTCATCACACCAGTAGAGCAAAAGAGGGAACAAGAGAGAATGAGAAAGATCAACTGATAAAGGAAAAGCATTTGACAAAGTCCAACATCCTCTCTCAATAAAAGCTCTAAATTATTAAAATATAAAAAGAAAATGACTCAACATAAGAAGACTCTTTTTGAAAACTCTACATCTCACATCATAGCCAATGAAGAGAGACTGAAAAGTTTCCATTACAACTCAGTATAAGACAGCACCCCAATTCTTGCCATTTCATCCAGTTTTAGAAATAGTAACAAGAACAATCAGGGAAGTCAGATAAATGGGCAAATCGAAATGGAAGAAGGAAAATCATATTTATTTGCAAGTGACATAATCATATATGTGAAAATCAAAGATTTTATAAACACACAAACCTCTTAGAACTAATAAATAAATATTCTGTTAGGTGGCAGAATACAAAATCAGTATCATTTGTACTAAAATAATAACCTAACTAAAAATGGAATTAAGAAGAATAGCATCCATAATGATACAAAAATAAAATGCCTAGGAACAAATTAGCTAAGGAAGTTGAAGATCTGTTATACTAACATCTATAAAAACGTTCACCACACAAGTAAATTGTACAACATCCCGTGCTGTAAAGCAGAAAGCTAATATTGTTAACATCGCCATTCTGACCAAGGACACATGTAGATTCAATAAAAGCTTTGTCAAAGTAACAATAGCTTTCTCTACATAAACAGGGAAAAGATTCAAAAATACAACTAGAGCCATAAGGACCCTAAACAGACAAGTAGTTCTGAGAAAGAAAAACAAAATTGAAGGTATCATATTCTTTGATTTGAAACTATATTATGAAGCTGCAGTTACTGAAACATCATGGCTCTGTATAAATATAGACACACAGATCCGTGAGGCCAACAGAGAGGTCAGCAAGTAAAACCAGACATGCTCAGTCTATTGATTTTTGACACAGACACCAAGAAGACACAAGGAAATACAGTCACTTCAATTAATGGTGCAAAAAGATGGAAACTGAACCTTATTGAATGCCACACCTACAAACCAACTCAGTGCAGGTCATATGAAGGAAAGACCTGAACCTAAGGCGTATACATACTATAAAACCCCAGAACAGGATGTGAGGAAAGTCTCCTGGACGTCCCATGATTTTTGGATATCACAAACAGCAGCCAAAATAAGCTGGATGTTAATCTAGAAGTTCTTCAGAGGGAAGAAAACAGTCAGCACGATAGAACAGGAGCCTATGAGAGGGGAAAGAAGAGCCTAGTGTGTAATACATTCAACTTAATAATGAAAAACAGAGATTCCACTTTGAAAATGGGAAAACTATTCAATAGCTACTCATTCAAAGAAAATTCCCAAAGATATATGAAAAATATTTATCATTAATCATTAAAAGAAATGCAAGTTAAATCTACTATGGAATACCACCTCAGAGCTCTTGGGATTACCATTATCATAAGGCTACAGGAAAACATATGTTTGAAAGAAATTGGAAAAAAAGGGGACTCTTGCTCATTGCTAGTAGATTTGTGCAGCCATAATAGACAATATGGGGGGGGGTAGGTTGGAGAAGAAATGAAAAGTGTATCACCATGTATCCTAGCAACATCTCCCTTGCCTATTAACCCATACCAAAGTAAATAGCAATATTGTTCATACCAACAAAGATACTAAAACACTGGCTGAGTAATGGATGAGGAAAATGTGGTACACACCCACAGTGACATCTTATACAGTCCTAAAAAGCAAAGCAAAACAACAAGAAGACCCTGCCTTTTCCCTGAACATGGACAAGCCCAGAGGATGTTGCATTAAGTGAAACAAGCCACACCCAGCAAGAAAAATACTGTGTGATCTTGCTCTCTTAAGAATGTCAGGTTTTGTATCATTTTTATTTTCCAAATTTCCTGCAATAAGCACCCATTCACCTTATGATTAAACTTTTCAAATTCGGTGTGCTTTGGTTTCTCACGTATTTACTTTTATGGATTTACATATATCTGAATGAAATGTTAATTCAGCCCTAAAGAATAATCCTAATAGCTGCAATTTTAGCTAGGAGAGATACTTGGGTACTGAGTCTTATTCTTCTTCAGGGATCACTACACATCACAGCTGGTGGTAGGGAAGCTCCCAAGTTGCCTGGGGGAAGAGACAAGCCCACCAGCTAATCATATCAGCACCAGAGACCGGCTCAATCTGCCAAGAAAACAATTATTCATCTCTTCAAAATCCACAGTCTCTGGCCGTGAATTCTATCCACATTTGCGGTGAAGGTGGCGAAATCAAGCACCTGTGGAGAATTTCATGCTGGCTTTTCTCATGGATGGCTTGATCTCCGAGAAGACACAGCAGGACAGCCACTGTCACTCCAAGACATCTGTTTGTTCGTCACATAGCTGGTCTGCTTGTGCGTGGCAACAGTTGAAGCACACCACCCTGGACTCTCGTGGTTCATTTCTAGAGCTGTGTTTTTGCAACCCTGCAAAACCAGAGAATTGTTAATTGCTATTCTTTCAAACGCATAGAAAGAAAATGTTATTCCAGGGTACCTTGCCCACAATAATTAGTCATCTTATTGCACATCCCTCTGAAAAGGAGGGCCAGCATTTCTTCCATCATTATTCTTTGAGGCACAGAAGAATATTATGAAAGCTGATATAACAATCAAGGGCAAAACAAAAATTCAACATATTTTCTGGCTTAACAGACATGTCAGAGACTAACAGAAATTTCATGTTGGAAGGAAGGAGACACATCATTTGAGAGAATCAAGAAGAAAAACTTCTAACCCCAGAACTGCCACCTCAAAGTTCACATCTCACAACTTGCTGTCTTCTTAATAGGGAGCTAAGAATATCCCCCCCCCCCAAACCTAGCAAAAATGTGATTGGTAAATCTGAGGATTTTGTAGCAAAGGAAAATGGTAGCAAAAATGTTGAATGTAAAAAATAGAATAAACCATTTGAACCAACTGTATTGACTTAAAGTTTAAGGTAACAAACTACGTAGCTTGATGTGTTTTCAGAAATGTGTCTAGCTGTTTGATTACCACAGTAACTGTGGTAGAGGTCATCTCTGTAACCCCCCAGAAGATTCCCTTTGGCTCACTTGGGGACCATTCTCATTTTAGGAAGCCACCAGTTTAATACCTCTCAGTACACTAAGTACAGATTGTATAGCGGGCCTGTCTTAGGAAACTCATCAACACCATTATGTGTGGCTGATTCATTTGTATAGTTTTCCACAGAACCCATTGGTTAGTGCACATCACAATTTGTGGATGCACTGTGTATTATATGAAGGGGGTATACCCAGGTGGAAAGTACTATGATTATATCTGTGATAAACATCTTTGCCTGATCCTTTTATAGGTGTAGGCCATTTCTCTTGAGTAAAAGCCAAGGAGTAAAACTGTTGGGTCATAGAGTTATAAATGTAACCTTGTAGGAAACTGTCAAATATCTTTCCAAAGTGGTTATAGCATGCAAGTTCACAAAGGAGATAGGAGAGTTCCAGTTTCTCTATGTCCTGGGACACTTGGTCTTTTAATCAGTCTTATTTTAATCATAAAAATAAATTGAAATGATACTACGTAGTGATTTTAATCTGCATACTCTCATACATGCTAATCGTGATGGTACTTTCTAATGTTAATTTTCTAACAGGTATCTTCATTTGTTAAATGTCTGCTTAAGCCTTTTTTATTGGTGCTACTGGGTAAAGAATTACCCCTTTATAATTCATCTGTGGGAGTTTTAACGAACTATAGAGAAAATTTTCATCCAGTAAATCTTTTAGATATTTCTTAATATTTGGTTCTGGATTACCTGTTCTTTTTATTAATGATCCCTTTTGAGATGTAGAATATAAAAAATTTTGATATGATCGCTCCTACTTTCACACAGCTCACCTAGAAGTTCTATAATGCTAAATTTTACATTTTTGTCTATGATTCTCTACATTCATCATTACAAATGTGATAGAAAATTGAGAGTTTTTTTTTCAAATATCCAATCATTCCAGCACTGTTTATCAAAAGGTTCTCTGCTGTGGGAGACAATGCACCTATTAACATCATAGTGGCCCATTGTTAGAGAGGTAACCAATCACTTCCTGGTGCTGTTTAAGTCCATCCCACAAGACAAAACCCAGGGTCTGTTAACTTAGCCAAACCCCCATGGTTGGTTGGGTCTTACCTCTAGAGGAGAACTTAATACTGTTATTCTGCTAAATGAACACAGTGATAAACTGACCCTTCAGTTATTATCTTTATACCCATATATATGTACATCTTTCAAACCTTAATAGATAATTTTCATTTTACACTCTATGTTGGTTCACATAGAGAACCACACCTAGTCAAGGAGAAGTGAAGGAGATGCAGAAGATGATAGACTATGGATAGGACATTTTATTTTACTGTCTACTCTCAGTGTTCAAAGATCACCACAGAAGAAGGGACAAACAAAAGCTGTAATAGCCAGACATGGTGGACACGTGGGGAAAACAGTATTTGGTAGACATGACAGCATCACTGCATATAGAACTCACAGCAGCTATGAATGTGTGCATAAGACCTGCACAAGATGAAGCTAGCCAAGATCTCATGAAGCCACACCCTAGATGAGAGCCATTGGCCATTTATGGTTGCCAGAGGCGGGAGAGTCCGTGTATTTGATCTGTGGCCCCTGAGAAGCAACCTGTGCTTAAGCAGACTGTCCTCCAGTCATACACACACAGATTATGTGGGTTTTTTTTTTAAAAATCACATGAAATTAGGAGGGGCAAATGGTAGGGAAGTAGGCAGGGATTGGAGATGTGAGGTGTGTAAGTTTAATCAAAATATATTATATGCATGCATGAGACTATCAAACAATAAAAGCACTGCCAAAACAGTAGGGAAAAAAGACTATCCATTTCCTCAATGAATTCACTTGATACTTTTATCAAAAAATTAGCTGTTAGCAAGTATCTCTCTCTCTCTAAACTTTATTTTGTCTCATTGATCTTGTTCATGCCATTGTGCCAACATAACATCTTGATAACTTAGTTTCCTACTAATTTGAAATCAAATAGCATAAGTATTTCAACTAATTCCTTCTTGAAGAAAATCTGTTTGTACATTTCCACATAAATATAACCAGCATTTTAATCTCTCTCCCTCTCTCTCTCTTTGTGTGTATGTGAGTGTGTTTCTCTATCAATGTGTTTTCTCCTATGATTTCCTGAATTCCCTCATCTGCTTATTGGTACACAAATTTTTCTCTTAACACACTTGTCATAGTTATTTTAAAGAACTCTTCTGTTTATTTGAACATCTGGATTGAACCCATACATGAACTCCTGTGTACTAAAGGATTTTCTTTTAGCCATGTGCCATATTCTCTAGATTTTTATATATTTCATAATTTTAATCATATGAAATGCATAATATCAAAATTAACACTAGAAAATGAAATCAGCATTTTTATAGAGTATGCATGGACATACATGTTTACATGTGTATGAGTTTTTATGTATGCATATATACACTCATATGGATTTATATATATGTATATTCAAATATGCATTATGCTTCTCATGAGAATTGGTATCCTTCAATGGTGTCCTAGAACTAAATTCGAACTACACCAGACGTGATTTCAAGCCTGTAAAAACATGAGACTTCAAAGTTGCCAGCTATCATCTTGTTTTCCTAAGCCATCCGCAGATAGAAATTAATTAACACAATTCCCATGCAAAATCGCCCCTTGTTCAGAGAGATTGCCTTTGGATTTGCCATTGCTGCATTTAGTAGCTGGGAACATTGTCAAAAGCTCAGCTATGCTCCCCTGTCCTGACCTAACAGATTTCTCTTTCATCTCTCCCATATTCAGCAGCTAGAGAAAGTGACTTATTTTTCTCGGTATGACGGAAAGAGCTTGTGTCAGGAGTTCAGCCTCTTCAGACAGTGCTCACAGCTCTTGTGTTAGCCATCTACTGCGTATGATGCACTTCCAGCCCTAAGCATAGCTATTTAAGGCAGTAAACACTTGTTATTCTGCAGATTCTAAGGGTCAAGCGTTTGAGCGTGGTTCAGCTGTGTGATTCTGGCTCCGAATCGCTCCTGAAGCTGCAGCTGCTCTGTCAGTAGAGGCTATAGTGATCAGCGATCTGAAAGCATGAGCCCAGCTGTGGATATAACAAGGGGGCTTCAGGTCCTTGCTGGCTATTAGCCAAAGGTCTCAATTCCTCATGCCATGGTCCTCTTCAGAGAGACGGTCACAATGTGCCAACCTGATGTGCTCCACAGAGCAAATGCATCAAGAGAGGAAGGCTGCAAGAGCAAGCCAAAGGGAAGCAACGTCGTCTTTTGTAACCTACTCTGGAAAACAGTAATGCTTGGCTATTGACCCATCCCAGTACAGTATGGGCAGGAACCCAAGACAGGCTTTGTATCTGCCATATTCTGTGGTGTTCCTGCACCGATCCCAGTACACAGTGGGAGGAAGCACAAAACCATAAATATTAAGTAGCTGAGACCCCTGGGGACCATCTTGGCTATTGGCTACACAGATTTTAAGTAACATGATTTGTTTGCTTATCGGCTATTCTCTCTCATTTCAGTGTTAAGGGTGTCTTTTACACTCTCTTGCACTTTGACCAACCCATCACAGGATGGTATCCAAGCATCTTTAGTGAGTGTACAGTCTTCTAAAGCAATCCCTGCTAAACTTTCAAACGCTGTTTAAAAGTTAGCTGAACCCTTGGTCCTTTGTTCATGGCTACATCAGCCCTAAGACTGTGGACCTTTCATGTTAAGCATTAGAAGTTTCCTCGAACACTTTTCCTGGATTAGATTTCCAAGAGAACATACTAACATGATTCTAACAGTAGAAGCCATTTGAAAGGCTAGAAAGGCAACAAAATGTAGCACTTCAGACTCAGGTCCTGAGCCAGAAGTAGTGGTGCACACCTCTAGTCCCAGCACTCAAAAAGCAGAGGCTGGCTTGTTTCTGAGAGTCTGAGGCCAGCCTTAGTCTATAGCGTGAGTTCCAGGACAGCCAGAGCTATATGGTGAGACCCTGTCTCAAAACAAAACAAAAAGACTCAGGTCCTAGAGACAAAGTGTCCCATTTGTAAATCCAAGCCTGGCATTAAAGCTTTTCGTCCCTCACTGATACAGTGGGCACATGGCTGATAGACACCTTATCTCTGTTCTCAGACAACAGGAGCATCTCCATGCCAAGTCTCTCACCATCAGTACTAGGAAGTGTGTGTGTCTCCACTAAGCCCACTGGGCAACCGTGTTATCAGCTAAAGTGCCACTTCTGGACCAGTCCTTCAGCTCCTTTTCCTGTTTTAGGGAACCCTTTAAACTGTTTGCAGGTTGTGCTTAAAAGGTTTTTATTTTTCAAAAATTGTAAGCAGCAAGGGAAGGCAGTGAATTTTAAGATTAATTGCTGAATTTTAAGATTAATTTCGAGAACAATGTTGCCTAAGGGGTTAGAGAAGGGGCTTGGTGGTTTGAATGCTGGTGTAACCTGCATGAAGCTCTGGGGTCTATCCCTAGCACCACATAAACTAGGCATAATAGCACACACCGGTATGGCCAAGACTCAGAAGGCCGAGACAAGAGGCTCAGAAACTCAGGGTCATCCTTAGCTACATAAGAAGTTCCAGGCCAGCCTGTGCTATATGAGTTTCTAGTTTTAGTTTTGTTGTTGTTTTGTTTGTTTGTTAAGTGTATCAGTTAGGAAAGCAAGGCATTTTGAAGCTAGTTGTGAACTTCAGAGATTTAGCTTCAGGTATCCCCTTGCCTGTGTGCCCCCCCACCCCCACCCAGAAGTCAGCAAATCTGTGACGTGAATTGAAGTTGCATTTTTCATGTGTTTTGCGAGTTCCTACTAAGGTCCCAGGAGAGGCGGGGTGGCTGGAGTGTAATCAGAGGCATCTATTTGTCGCCAGCTGCAGTGACTCTCTGCTTAAGTCAGGAACAAGGTCATTACTCTCAGCCTGTCACGCACAAGCGCACAGCGGGCCTGGCAGAGGCTCATTAGTATGCCACACATTCCATCAGCTAAATTTGCTATTTCATTTAGAATGCCTCTGATTGCATTTTTTATATATACATTCCCGGGCTCCTCAGAGGAACGGATGCCACTATTAGTGAGCTGACAGGCAGTCGAGCATACGTTGATGTGTTTGCCATTAAACTATGGGGGAGAGTTATTAAAAACATTGGGCTATCAACTATGAATTTGGTTAGAATCATTTAAGATATAGAAGTACTTTTAAACAAAAGAATAGGAAATCAATCAATCAATCAAAGAAGATTGGTGGAGAGAAGATCACTTAAATAAGTTGGAATTTACTAGAAATGATTTGTTTTGCTCTATAATTATGCCCATATAAAAGTAAATGAATGCAGATATTTTAAGACTATAAAAACATTCAGTTGACATTGGGCATTGGCTCCTACTGCTGCACAAGGCACACTACACATTTTGCAAACCTGATATTTTTGTTTAAACTGAGTATGTACCTTTAAAAGATAATTAATGTTCATGTTAACCATGCTCTTCTCTATATTTCTTCAGACGTGATGGACCAGATGACATTTGTCTTACTACCTCACAAAAGAAGCAAGTGAGGCGTCCTTTCTTATGGGCTGTGAGAGAGATGTACAATTTATGCTTCTACCAAGCGAGCTACTAAAACATGGAAATTTATGATTTTTGCCCCCTAGAAAAACCTCATTAAGCTCCTTGAAGAAATGCAAACCTCGTGAGCAGTAATCAAAGCATATGAAGCCTCCAGAGCGGTTAACAGAGCCCACTTCATCAGACAATCCCACCGGGGACAGAGCTGCCCGGGGACACGCTTCTTACTGAATTCATTATTGAAACTCCGCTGCAGAGTCACCAGGCTAAAAATCCCCCCATGCTAGAATGTTCCATAAGAAGCTTTCCTGAGAACACACTGACCTTTTGTTATTGCCAAATTCCCAGGAATCATCATCATGCGTGGCATCTGGAAGTACCCCACGCCAGGCAGACCCATGCACAGAACAGTCCCATCACCAAGGGCAGAATTCTGTACAACATAAGCCTTCCTGTGAGCCACTATAACTTAAAACTGCGGCTCCTGTGGGCGGCATCACGCAGCACCCATGCCTTTTCTATTTCGTTTTGTTTCTTTGGTTTATTTGTTTTGTTTTGTTTTGTTTGTGGGGTGGCAGGGTTTCTCTGTGTAGCTCAGCCTATCCTGACTTTCTCTATTTCTACTAAAAGAAATTTCGGGCGTATGAGTCTGAATGAAACTACATTTAACCCATGAGATGAGGAAGGTGCCCTTTGTGGAGAATGAGCAAGAAGTTTGTGTTTGTGTGAGTGGATACCATGAGTATGCTGGAGTTAACAGAGACCAGAAGAGGGCGTCAGAACCCCTGGAACTGACATTACACAGTTAATGAGCATCCCATGTGAGGGCTGGGTATCAAAGGTTCTGTAAGATCAAGGAGTGCTTTTAACCACTGAGCTATCTCTCCAGACCCTCTCCACCTACCCGACCCCCACCCCCACCTCACCCCACCCCACCCCCATCTTAATTTCCTACAGTTGCTGTGACAAAGTACAAGTGGAATAAACCAGCACAAGGGTTGTATGTCATCATCTTGGAGATGACATGTCTTAAATCACGCTGCTGTCAGGGACGCGCTCCCTCTGATCCTCTGATCCCTGGCCGATCCCTGCTTTTCTAGCTTCTGCCATTTGTCAGCAATCCTTGGCATACTCCCTAGCTTGAGACTGCACTGCCCCACCTTCTGCCTCTGTTGTCCCACAGCCCTCTGGTCTCTTGTCTTCCTTTTCTTCTGAGGCCATCAGTCATACTGATTAGCACCCAACCTAATATCCTTGTTTTAACTGGATAACATCTGCTAAGACACAATTACCAAGGAAGGTCACATTCACAGGTTGCAGGACCAGGACATCGATCTGTCTTTTGGGAGATACTGTTTAACCCAAAATAGACCACTTTAGCTGGAAGAGTCTGCAATACTACAGGCAGATGACACAAGATGCAAACCAAGAGAGACATGGCTGAGGAAGACAGAGGGAACCTTGTTAGGGAAAGAATATAGGCCACGAATGGATTCATCAAGCTAAGACAATAAGTAAACTGAAGTCAATGCATATCAGATACAGTCACGGAAAAGGCTCTGTTGAGTCTAAAGAAAGCAGTTTCTGTATTGTGGTGAGGGCTGTGACCACATCGAAGTAGGCAGCAGCAAGTGTAGGCTGGTTTCTCCAGACACATAGCTGTGTAGGGATAGGATGAACAAGAGCTATTAGACAGATAAGTGGCATTTTAAGGCAGGCACTGGCGTTCAGAGTCTGAAAGCACTTAACTCTCAAAGGTGCTTCTTCACCGTGAACAGCTATTAACTCAAGCATATATCGACCACGATGAGAACGCTGAAGACAGACATCTCCAAACTGGTAGCAAGGATTGTACTGGAGTGCACACTGCCCCGACTTTTCAACAGGCATTCCCTGCCCTGCCTATCATGGGAAGGGCAAGATGAGTGTAGAGGTGATTTAAGACGGGCTTGCTGAACATGCACAGTTGTGTGTATATGTATGTGTGTATGTGTGTGTACATACATAACTGTATACTTTTTACCTGTATCTGTCTGTATATGCATACATATGTAGATATATATAATATTATGCATCACTTAATGACAAGGATATGTTCTCAGAATGAGTTGTGTGTGATAATGTGTGTGCATTAGTATGATACATGTACATGAGTGTGCTCAGAGACCTAAGGGATGTGGCATGTGTCCTGCTCTGTCAATTTCCACATAGTCCCTTGAGACAGGGTCTCTTAACTAAAACTGGAGCTGGGCTGGTAGCTAGCAAGCCTGGGTGATCCTCTTCTCTGTGCCCCCCTCAGCATATTACCAACACATGTGACCACATCCAAACTCTTACATAGATGCTAGGGATCTGAACCTAGGTCCTCATGCTTTGGTGGCGAGCCCTCTTACCTCTGCTCTAAGAATGATTTTCTTATCACATAAACATCGGTATGCACTAATGACATATTGCTTGATAATATTCAATAAGAGCACATTTAAACTCATAGGGACATACAGTACGGTAGATAAAGCAGGATTGTAGTTGTTCCATATCAAGTACTGTGCATTGTTCACAGTGTGCTGAACTTCTATGTAATTGCAGCACAGTAGATCGATCACCCGGCATCACAGAAATCATGTGAATAAGTCATTGTTCTATGACGCCAGGATGTAATAGGAATTTTTCAGCTCTGTTATCATATAAGAGATAACCTTCAAATGTGTGGTCTTCTGTTAGCCAAAACATCATTACATCATGCATGGCTGAGTGCGCAGACAAAGCTTCTCCTTAATGCATTGGCCCACACGATGGCAAGGGGTTGGGAGCAAGTCCAACACACTAAGGTGACCTGGAAACTTAGGCAGAAGTTGAGTCATAGTCCTGAGGCAGGAGAATGTTTTCTTTGGGAAATCTTAGCTTTTACACTTGGAGCCTCCAGCTGATTGTATGGGGCTCCACACACATGACTGGAGGTGATCCAGACTCAGAACCAATGGATTAGAGATGCCATTCACATCTACGGTGTCTTCACGTCACCACGTAGATTAAGGTTTGAGTAAATACTGAGTGGGAGCAGTAGCACCTCGCCCCCCCCCCCCAAGTCAGCACGTAAAAGTGACAACTATGCTACTGTCCTCCAAACAACATCAAGAGGCCACAGATTCAGAGGTGTGTCATTTTCCTGGGGCAGCCGTCACGAATGTATTACGCGTACAAGCATGTGCTTCAGCGTTCACAAGATAGCTGTTACCCTAGGAAGTGTCACATGGCAGATGGAATTAAACCACAAACAACACTGCGTGACACAAGTAGCACTTGCACTCTTTCCAAATGTAAAATCTGAACCATACTATACACTGCTTGTTCACGTATAAAGACTAGATTATATTTATTATCTGCGTAGTGCAAAGCTAGCTGTTCATTGTCTTGCAGGAACACTACCTGTTCTCGTCTGGAGGGATCATTAACTTCCTACCCTCTTGGAGTAAAGTCTTCTACATTTGGATCTGCCTTTCTCAACATGGAACAGAACGCTTCCGTTATCAAAGGATCACAGCATCCTGTTTCATGTGAGTGTACGGCACAGACAAATGACAATGAAGGATGAAGTGCAATTTCCTGAGAAAAAGACAGTTGACAAAAACAGAGACTGCAGAAGATGGTAGCTTTATAACCACTGTGTGTATTTTTTCTATATTGCTATCACAGAAACTCCATCAATACGAAAATTATGCAAACCAAGCAGGGATATTTTTTCATATACGCACACTGGGCATTTGGGGACATCACCAGTTCAGAAGTGCTGAATACTGTTCATAGCTTCAAGGTTCCAGTCCATGTCTCAAAAGACTGTGGAAATCTGTGAGTCCCACATACACAAACTGAACCTCCCCAAACCCAGGCATTAAAGGGGGCTTACGGTCCTTTCCCTAGCCATGGTCCTTTCCCTTATACACTATTTTACTCTCCCAAGAAAGCTTTTTCTTTAAAAAAAAAAAAAATTAAATGACGTGCCAGCCAAAAGGGAAAGCTACCGTTGAACATCCAGTGTTGTCTTTCACAACTCATCTTTTCAAAGAGGAAAAATGGCCCTCTTTCCTATAAAACGCTGTTGGATTTGTTCAGAGGCTAAAACAATACAAACAGCATTTAACATGAATGATAGAGAAAGAGATTCTGGGGTCTCCTTTCTGGCTTCCCTTTGCCACGATTAAAAGATGTCAGTCAATTACATTTCAATTTTTCTGCCAGCTGCATTCATTATAACATTTTAGGCACGTTCTGGGGGAGAATAGCTTACTGAGTCAATGTAAAATTTGTCATTAGAAATTGAGAAGTATCCAGCGGCACATTCGTTCTTTCCTCTGCGATCGTTTATTTTGGCATGTTCGGCTTTTGATACGCGCACTGTGCCAGGGCCCTTCCGTGTATCTCATAAAACATAGTAATCTTCTTACAGTGGTTTCCATAATTTTATTACTAGGTCCTGAAGAGAAAAAAAAGGGAATTATGAAGGAGATTAGTTTTTACATAAATATTTTATAATATCTATTTTCCATTTCTTGCCCTGACACTTTATTACCATGGACTCTTATTAATTCCATGCTTGATATAAATTAAATGGGAGATTTTGATGTGTGTGGTTGCCAGGGGCTTGAGGGCATTAGAATCTCTTCTCTAACATTACAATTGCTTAACTCCTCCCAGGATTAATTTGTCTAACCACAGTCCCTGAGCTACCCAAGAAAGGGGTGATTTAGAACTGCAATAGCCAGCTTCAGATATGATAACGCACAACCTCTTGGTTATGCACTTTGTGGGAATTCAAAGGCACAGTTCACCGGGAGACATTCTCTAAAAGGATTGTGAAATTGAATACAGCCAAGCGCCTCGGTGTTCAGAAGGCAAAGCAGTTGTCCAGGGACTTCATTACTTGCTGGCAACTTTGTGCAAGGTTGGGGGTGAGAGAAGGTAGGGACACTCACAAAACCGCTGGTCCCACTTGTTAGCAACTCGCACAAAGGGCAGCTATGGCAGTTGAAAGCAGCTCTGCCTGCCTTCCTCCGGGATCTGGGCAGGCATTCTCTCCGCCCCCCCCCCCAAGCCCCAAGCCCATCCCCATCCTAATTATCATCATGACATTGATGGGACTGACTGCTGTCACTTTCCCAAGCTTTCCCCACCCCCAAGTTAAAGATAAGTACAGTTTAAAATGCTTAAACGAACAGGATGCAATTAAGAACACGGACAATGACAGAGGACTAGGGGGAAAGGAGATAACACAAGAGACAGGGGAGCAGCTCTCAAAATGACTTAGGAAGCACAAGAATGTGACCAGAGTATCTTAAGTAATTTATAAACCTCCTGCTAAAGAAAACAATTATCCCTGACACTCCCACACCCCCATTCTCAGTTAAACACAAGATAAGATGCATACAGCTGTGTACACATTTACACACACACACACACACACACACACACACACATGTATTTTACGTTTCTACACACACGTTCACATTTCCCACTCATGCACGGTGCCCTTCATGGTCAGCTGAAGCCCTTGGTCATTGACTCTGCTTAAGTGTCCTTCTGGGATGCAGGCTGAAGCAGTAATCTTCTGGGATGTTACAAGGCGTGCTCGAGAAGAAAATGACAGAGGGCAGACAGCACTGCGGCTTTGCCACTGTCAACTTGACAGTGGCATGTATTATGGCCACTCAAGCTTTATTTTGTGAAACAAAGGGCACAGTCAAATCCGCAAATCAGGACGGTGGGGAGGTATCATTTTCCCACAAGAGGCAACCCTGGCAGTGACACAGGAGATACATTTGGAAAGTAAGAGAATTTAGGAGTAAAATAGAAAACTATACTAAACTCTTTTTTGCCTATGAAATGTCTATCAATTGAAAGCTGTAGCAATCATGAATAGAACAGAGATGTTCAAATTGGGGCTTAGTGTGTTACATCTTCTACAGACACTCAAACTCCACTCAGAGTAAGAGAAATATTACAGAGCACAAAGGTCACTGTCTGGGTGCTCATGTTACAACGTAGTTAGGCATGCCCTGCCTGCAGTGTGACAGGCAAGTGACTAACTTCTCCCTAGAACGTTCCCTGTCAAAGCTACGGTACTCGGACCTGCCTCAGTCAGCTGTGGCCACCTTTGACCTTTGTGTGGATGGAGCACATTATTACAAATCAGGTCCGTTTGTTTTCCCTAGTTCACTGAACAATTTACAACCTGGCTTCAGCAAGATGATAAAGACTAACAGTGAGATCTTACAACAGAGAGATGCAAACAATTTGGAACATAACATTGCTTTTCAAAGATATTTTTCGTTGATATTGAAACACAAATTCAAGGAAACAACTGTGATGTGATCTCCCTATTTTTGCATGAATGCTCCTTCGGGAGTTAGGGGGGATACTTTGTATAAGCAAAATTGATCTACTTATGAATTTAAGACCATGGGCTTTTATAATCAAAGCTGTCTATCTATATCTATCTATGTCTATTTATGTCTATATGGGTGAGAGAGGGCCTCATGTAGCCCAGGATGGCGTCTAACTAGATGAACATGACCTTGAACTTGTGACCCTCCTTCCTTTGCCTCCCAGGTGGTGAGGTGATAAGCCTATAAGACCACATCCAATTTAAGGTGTGTGTGACCACATCCAGTTTATGTGATGTTGGGGATCAAACCCAAGGCCTAGTATGCTGAGTGAGTACACTACCAACTGATCTATGTCTCAGTTCCTCAAATATATTTTTGAGAAAAAGCCTGCTTAAGGCAGTCAAGGGCACCAGTGGATACATGATGACAGGCCTAGCAAGGAGAAGTGAAAACTCTAAGAACAAATATGGAATGAACGAAGTAAAATAACGGAAATGAAATGTTTTCATACACGCAGTAGCCTGCTCCAGGCAAGGCAGAGATAAAGTAAGAGCTGTGTTAGGGAGCTGTGTTAAACTGAGGAGCTGTGTTAAAGGATCTCAGCATTAGAAAGGTTGAGAACTGTTAACTGCCTTAGCCGCCTGGATTCTGATGGTAAAGAAAAGAAGCAGAGGGGCTGGAGAGTTGGCTCTGCGGTTAAGAACACACACTGCTCTTCCAGAGTTCCTGGGTTCAATTCCCAGGAACCACATACTGACTCACAAACATCTGTAATGGAATCCAATGCCCTCTTCTAGTGTGTGTGAAGACAGCGACAGTGTACTCATATGCATAAAGTAAGTAAATAAATCAAAAACAGAAGCAGCTAAGATGTGTGGGCCTATCACTGACTTTCCCTCCATCCCACCAAGATAAGATGCTGCCCATGCCATGGTGATGTGGCCAGCCATTCCCCTAGAACAGTCCAGAAAGCCCTAAATTTTGATGGAGAGGAAAACAAAGAGCCCCTTGTTGGAGACGTTTTGGTTAAATGCTGCTTGATCGGTTTTATCTGCTGTATTTCAATTCCTGACTTTTCTGAGGTTTTCTGAGATGTAAATTAGAGGTAAAAATGTGAGTTCTTGGCTCCCAAGGCTCGTTAAGAGGAGCACTGAAGGGAACTGCGGTTAAGCTGCTGGTTTTCCATCTCAGAGAGGGCAATTCATCTCCACACAAGGGCGCACTGTGACGGGGGCTTAATCAGATTCAGCCAGAGTTTAAAGGTGGGTTTGCCATTCCATAACAGTGACCAGGGAGCTGAAACCCTGGAGGATACTGAGGCAGCATCGGAAAGCACGCCCCCTACCGTTGCAGTCCAAAAGGTCACATGACATTAACCTCGCCTGAGAAAGAACACTGTTCAGTCTCATGGTTGGAAGGTTAAGCGGGGTTATGCTGCCTTGCATACGTTTAAATATTATTGTAGTAGCATTGTTTTTCTGGGATATTATGGCCATTCCTTCTTTTATTCAGTAAAAGACTATCTTTAAAAAAAAAAAAAAAGACAAAGACAAACAAAACAAACAAGCAAAAAAAAAAAAACCTCCCAGAGACCTCAAGCCACTCCCGCATGTCATCCAGGTCCCTTATTACCTCCCTAGAAGCCTGAAACAACACATTTATCACTGTCTGTAGTGGCCCATGAAGGCTGTAATCTTGTGAATGCAATACTTGTCACCTTTAGAAAAAGAGCAAAAACGTTATTATCCTTTCTCCCTCCCTCCAAAAAGGTGATTTCAGAGAAAGAATGCAAAAAAAAAAAAAAAAAAAACCTGAGTGGTTATGAGCTGCGGTGTGAGCAGGTCTAGTTGTCATGGTTCTCATCCTGGGAATTTACCTGCTAGGCCAAGTCCCACCCCCCAGTTTGGAGCTTCCTATCTATCATGTGCTCCTGTGGTAGTTCCCACTGTCACTGATATCAAAGCTGAAAGGTTTTAAAGGAAGCAAAGATCCATCCTAAAAAAGACATAAAAACAGAAGTGAATCTATCACATTGCAGTAATGTGGGCATTTTGATGAAATAACACAGCTGTCACTGCAATATGCAAACATAATGAGAAATTACACGGCTGTATTTGTTGAAAATCTTACCAATCAAGTTATATTTTAAATACGCAAGGAGAACTCACCACTTAATGGAGGAAGCCATTGTTTATCTTTTGTAAAAGTACATCCTTTTTGGAAGTGTGAATAGTCACTCCCTGATCTAGACACATTTATTACTGTCTGTGGGGGCCCATGGAAGCCTGAACTCTTGTAAATGCAGCGTTTGGCACCCTTTATATTCTCAGATTCAACATATTTATGTTGCATAGATCATGCATGAATTATTGGGAAAATAATATTTCACCCCGAGTCCCTTTTGACAGATGTGTGAAGAGCTGGATTTATCAGCGAAAGGCTGTCATTTGCACCGTGGGCATTGGGATGGGAGAGGCGATGGATACCAATGCAGTCTGGTTTCCCTCCTTCTGAAATGCTCATGAACATATTTTTAAACCATGTTTGTGTGTTTCTGTAGCCTTAAATTGTTCAGCGTGTGTGGAAGGGGGCTCTTACACAGTTATCTTTTTCACAGATTATCTAATTGGTAGCAGCTGCTAATCAAGGGTATTGTGAATCCTGCAGGGTAGCATTCATCCCAAAGGTCTGAGAGAGCTGTTTGGGTTTTAGGCTTTGGGTTTTTTTGGTGTGTGTGTGTGTGTGTGTGTTTGTGTGTGTGTGTGTGTTTAAGGGAAGCCATATGTGTTAGGCAGCATAGGATAGAGTAAATTCTACACATTTATCTCAAGTTCATGTAAGTTGGCCTGAAATATCTGACTTGAGTGTTTCTGTTCATCTAACTTCCTGGGACACCGTCAGCTTTTGTCAACATTTTGAGCTATTCTCATACAACCTTGGAGAAAATCTCCCCTGTTCACTCCCTGGTTATGGATCCTGGCTGCAGCATCCTGGAGTTTTAATCCACTCTCTGTCTTTAATTCTTTAAGTTACCCTGCAGTGTTAGCATTGTGCTTGATGCCAGGCATCTTGCTCAGTAATGTGCGGCTCTGGCCTCAAATGCGCCTGTCCATCAAGACAGGCATCACTCCCCAGGGGCTGCAATATCTGGTGCTGATGCTTCAGGCCTGAGACTTGCCAACTCCCATGCTCCCCAAGCTCTGAGCCCTGAAGCTTTGGGCTCTTGGTTGAAACTATCTCCAGTCTCAAGCTCAGCCCACTGTTTGCATGCACATTCTACCCAGAGACTGTCAGGATGACCATGCATGTCTTACATCCCAATCTGTAGCAGGCAGCTACCATAGGGTTAGCCTTCCACCCCTTTAATCTGCTCACTGTCATGATACCCTAACCTCTCTTGTCCCCAAACTGACCATCTACACACCCTCTCTTGAACTCCAAGTTCCTACTCCAGTGTCTTATTTCCCCTAAAATTCATCCTCTCCTTGCAATTGGGGTTCCTTCCCCCATTTTCTTAATTAATTGAAAGCCACCTGTCCCTGAGGATACCTGCTCTTGCAGTCCTCATGAGTGGGAGTTCTCTTCTCTCTCATACACTAACTACCTAGGGTCCATGTGCACATGTCTTACCTACCTCGAGGCAGATTGCATTTCCAAAGGAGGATGCAGCAGCGTACCCAACCCACACGCTCTCCTGTGGTTCCCTCCCTCGCCTCACAGAAGGGAACTCACCCCTCAGAAAGCCCACCTGTGCCTGCCTCCTTTCTTCTGGTGTGGAAGAGTCCCTGTTGGCTCAGGAGTGTGCTCTGTAGTGCCTCTTCATGGCTACCAACAGTGATTTAGCTTTGCTGTCACCAGCTTCCCACTCCTCAGCCTAAGCAAGATGGCTTCTGTCCCATTGCTGCGCCCCAATAGCATTTGCTGAGGTCCACATGGACGTCTGTAGGACATTTTTCATGCATCCTCGCTCCTTAACTACAGTAGGGAAGGCACCAACCATTATAATTACTTCTCTCGTTGTTGTGACCAACATCTGGGAGAAAATAACGTAGGAAGGAAGTGTTTAGTTCAGCCCACCGTTTGAGGCTACTGTCTATCATGCCTGGAAAGACCCTGTAGTGAGAAACGTGGGTAGCTAGCTGTTCACGTCGCCTCCATTGTGAGAAGCAGATACCCAGCTAGCTCATCCTTTTTCCACTTTCTATTTAGTCTAAACACCAGCCCATGGGATCATCATAGGCATGAGAGACATGGTACTGAGGAGCCATGCATGAGAATTCGTGTTGGTTGTTAACTTGACTAGATTGGTGGATGCTTAAAGAACAGCAGAGCAGCCTTCTAAGTGTATGTGGGGATGTTTGCAGAGGAGGCTGGTATATGGACCTGCAAAGTCAGTAATGAAGACATGCCCTGAAAATGAGTAGCATCACCTGATAGACTGAGTGTCCTAGAAACAGCCTCTCGGTTGAGCACTGGATCCTTGCGGAGCATGCCCAGTTTATCCCCCTCGGTCACCTGCAAAGCCCAGACTCCAGGCCATTCTTCTGAATGCAAACTTGCAATGACACTGCCTCCACCTCTCTCCCCATCCCCACCCTGGGATTTTTTTCTCTCTCTCTCATTCTGAAATTTCTGGCTTCCTAGACTGCAAACTGACAACTGAGTCAGCCACTATAGGATTATCCAGCCTCAGAGAGCATGAGTCAGTCTAATAAATTCTTTCTGAAAATTATACATACTTCACTTGCGCTCTCTCTCTCTCTCTAACCTAGATTAATAGAGTATATTTATGAGATAAGAAAAAAACAGATTAAAATAATATGCAAAGCAAAGGAGGCAGGAAACCCACATAAACTACAATTTCACTTGCGTCAAACTTACATACAAATCTAAAGTGTCCACTGGGCTTCAGAACTGCAAGGCTGGTGGTGACCTAAGGATATAAATGGTGGGGCAATCATGTGGGGTCCCCTAACAAGTGGAGCAGGGACCATCTCAGTCTCTGTTCCGTGCTGTTGGGTCCCCTTTCCCCCACCTGGACTGCCTAGTTGGGCCTCAGTGGGAGAGGAGGTACCAGTCCTGCTGGGACTAGATGACCCAGGGTGGGGTGGAACCCAGGGAGCCTCCCCTTCCTTAAGGAGAAGGGAAGGGACAGTGGGGGGGATTTTTAAGGGTGGGACTGGGAGGAGAGGAGGGAGGGGGCTGTGATCAGGATGTAAAGTGAAAAAAATAAAATATGAAAAAAGGATACCAGAGCAAATATCTGATTAGTGGGATGAGGAGGGAGGGAGGCAAGTTTTCCAGAAACGAACCTGTGAAAGGAATGAATGAGCTCACTGAGAAGCTAGGAAAGGACTCACAACGGGGCTCTTTCAGAAAGAAGAAGAGATTAAAAATCCGGGCCTAGAGTCAAATACAGCTCAATTTGAACGGTTCTACCACTTAAAAACCCACAAGAGCTTGGACGGATCCCTCTTTCCCTATTTTCAGTTTTGTTAAATGCTGTTGTAATAGCTGCTTTGCAAGATTGTTGTGAGGACTAAACTAGATGCCAGCGAGGTGTGTGGTGCGTGGTTCACGCTCTGTAGATGAGGGGCATTAGTTTTCATGGAGAGGCGGTGAGAAATTAAGTATATTTTGATGCTCTCAGGAAGAAACTAAAAGGAAACGGTTGATGAGAAATATATAGCTACACATATATCAGAAAAATGATACTTCCTCACTAATTAATCATAACTAATTAAATAATCTTAATTAATTAGTGCTGTGGAGAGGCCAGCCATTCACTAGAACTGATGGGCTCTTTGCTTTGACATATGCTGAAGCTTGGTTGCCATCCTATGGGGGACAGAGAGGAATCTGTGAGAGGCAGAGGCTGTGGGGGAGAAGCTAAGTCACTGGGGACACTCCCTGAAAGAAACGGTTGAGACCCCAGCCCATCCACACCTCATCTCTCACCACCCCTCTCTTCACTTCTTGACTCCCACCAAGTAGGCAGATACCTCAGCTCTGCCGCACACTCCCACCAAGATGCTCTGCTTCATTACGAGCCAAAAGGCAACCAGGGACCGCTAAACCTGAGAGCTAAGAAAGCGTTCCTCGTCCTAAGTTGGCCACCTTACGTATTTGGATACAGTAACTAGACGCTGATTAACACCGAGTTAATGCTAACAGTCTCGTTTTATCAGAGGCATGCGAAGAAAGAGCTGGTGACAGTCCGTGCGCTGAGACAAGATCAGGACCTGGGTAGCAGGGACTGATTGCTAAGAGGAACAGACAACCATGCAGAGCAGAGATGATTTATAGATGAGCGTCACCAAGGCCCTCACTGAGATGGATAAGTCAGAGTGAGCAACCACCCTTGCCTGCCTGCCTTTTGTGGGCCTGGGTGGACCCACGCTCTGCCCAGCTCCTGTCACCAAAGTGCAAGCAGTCTAGCAGTGGTAATTGTTATCAGTCTTGTTTGCCCCTCAGCCTGATTTGTGGGGCATAAATACTCCCTGAATAGCTGTCAGAAGAACGAATCAACCAGTGGATATGCAAAACGATATCACAAAAGTTCTATGACCCATATGTGGTTGAGTAAAGCAAGAGGAATCGGGATATTCAAGGACGAAGGGAACGTGTAGACAATTATGAGGGTTACATAAAGGAGTCAGACTAGGTTGGAAATGAAGAGAGCCACAAAACATTTGCCACGCTAACAGTGGCAAGTCATTGTTTTGTGAGTCCAGAGATGATTTGGTGGCTTGGGATGAATTCCAAGCAACCACAGGGAAGGTAGGACATCTTACAGCATCCCATAACTACAACTACGGGGGCTTAGACCCTTCTCTCTCTCTCTCTCTCTCTCTCTCTCTCTCTCTCTCTCTCTCTCTCTCTCTCTCTCTCTCACACACACACACACACACACACACACACACACATTAAAAAGAACTTTTTATTGATTCCTTGTGAGTTTCATATCACACACCCCAGCCCTGCTCATCTCCCCATTCCCCCCATATCTGCCCTTCATTCTTTGCAACCTTCCCCCTCAAATAAAACGCACATTGCAAATAAGGAAGCAAGCAAACAACAACATAAACAAAACATGGGAAACACCACATCTTGGCAGCTTTAATATGTTATGGCATGTCCCACGGGATACTCCTCTGTCCACACTTCACCTGCAAATGTTCTTGGTAATGAGTCATTGGTCTGGTTTGAGACCTCTGGACGCCGTGACACCATCAGCGTTCGGTCCTCATCGGGGCTCTTCCCAGTTATCCTGTTGTTGCCCTGTGTCACAGAGATCCTGCGGTTTTCAAACACAGGACTGGCCCTGTCACACGTCCCAGGCACTTGCAGATGATATACATTTTGGAGTGGGCCAATTCAGAGCCTTGAATCTGGGCCTGGGTAGTAGCTGAGCAGATCCAAGCCCCGGCACTCCATTATCCACACCACCAGGGCAAGTTCCTCAGTGCTGCTCTGATTGTGCTGTAATCAGCAGGGGGCAGGATCGGCTCTCCTGTTCTCATGCCTTTGGGACCACTCAACAGCACCCAGGCCCAGCACTCCACTGTGCTGCCCAGTCAAGATGCTGAGGCCACTCTCCCAAGTACTGCAGCCTGTAAGGGACTAGGCCAGCTCTCCAGCTCTCATACCCTTGGGGCTGGCTCACTCATGCCTTTACCATCAGAGCCAGCTCCATTATGTTGCCCAGGAGAGACTCAGGGCCCACTCTCGGGAATGCTACAGCCAGTGAGGGGGCAGAGATAGCTCTTCCACACTCATGGCCCCACGGCCAGCTGTCCTACAACCACAGGTAGCAAGGGGAGGGGGAGGGCACCCCCTTCTTGCCTTTTGCCACCTATGGCAGGCAAGAGAATGGCCCCACGGTCATCAGAGCAGGAGAGCTGTCCCTGCCCCTCACTTCCTGCAACACTCAGGAAAGCAAGTCCTGCATCCTGCCTGGGCAGCATAAAAGAGCTGGCTCTGGATGTGGGGTTTCAGGTGAGCCAGTCCCAAGGGCATGAGCACAGTCCTGCCTCTTGTCTGCTGGGTGATGGTGCAGATGATGGGGAGATGCCCTCCTCCCCTCCCTCATTCCTCACTGCCTATGGCAGGAGGGAGAGCTGGTCCCTGAATCATGAGAGTGAATGAGCTGGCCCTGCCTCTTACCAGTGGCAGCACTCAGGAGAGAGGGCCCTGCACCTTACCTGGACAGCACAGTAGAGCTGGCTCTTGTGGAGGGACACAGGTAAGCTGGCACCAAGGATGAAAGCATGGGAGAGCTGGGCCTGCTTCTGGTGTGGTGTCAGATGGTGTGGATGTCGGGGCGATGCCCTAATGTACTGCCCAGGAAAGGTACAGAGCCTGCTCTCGCAAGCTGATGAGGGGCAGGGCTACTCTCCAGAGCTCATGGCCCTCAGCGACATCTCAGGCTGGGACCTCACCAGGGCTCCAAGTGGCGGGACTGACCACTCACACCAGGCTACTCCTCCCCACCCTCGAGTCTCCAGGTCAATGTCTCTTCATAAGGCTCAAGCTGTTCCACTTCTCCATCTCTCCCATCTGATCACCTCACACTCACACATTGTGGTGGCTCCCACTGCAGGTTGGCCACACCGCCGGAGGGCTCCTGGATGATGGCATCCTTGGTCAGCACTGCACACTGTGGCAGCAGGTGGGTGCCTGTGGCGTAGCTGTGCTGTGCACTGGAGCCTGTCTAGGGGCTGCACAGCAGTCTGCAGGTCTCTATCTTTTTCCTCCTGTGATGCGCTGCCTGGATTTGATTTGATTGATTTGATTTGATTTGATTTGATTTGATTTGATTTGATTTGATTTGATTTTGAGTCCTACGCATAAGACAGTTTTGACCACCAAGCCAGGCATCAGGCTAGGATGAACAAAGGCCTGGTACCTCCTCTGCTCAACGATCTAAAAACATCACAAACAAAGTGTCTTTGCCCATCGCCAGGGGGCTACACATATTTTTTTTTATCTTAAAACTTCAAAACTTGAAGCCTTATTGGAAATAGGAGATATGTAAGCAACTGTGAAATTAAAAAGGCATCAAGACAAAAGGCCATGAAGAACAGAGCTGGTTGTCAAGGAACTGTGCGACCAGAGCAGTTTAATTGCTTCTGTGGTTAGAGGGCCATGAAGCTGACCGAAAAGAAGCCAAACAGATTCTCCCTGGTCACAGAGACCATGTGCTTCCTGTGTCCTTGGGGCGTGAGGACCGTATCCACTCACAGATGGGGATCTGTTGAAGTAGATGAAAGATAAGTGGGAGCTTCCTACTTCCTTCCACTTATCCGCACCATTAAGCCAGCAGTGTCAATCAAAAGCAACATTATGAAAATCTGTCCAATTTACGTTCCAAGCGAGGGTGCCAAATGCTAAAGAAAATAGATTAGCAATTAATTTAGCAGTAGGGACTGTACCGATGACGGGTTGCCTCAAATTTTCAGTTCAATAACTGCTTCCCTGAAGGAACTGTTAAACATGAGAGCAAATATTTCGAAAATGAGAGCTTTATAAAAACCTCACCAAGAACATGCATCTGGGCTGAATTTTCTCGGTCACTGGAGTGTCCGGCAATTGGTCAGCATGAGTTTCCTGTGGCTTAAGTTTTCTCATGCTCACAGTGTGCACAGTGCACTCTTCTCCTCACAGTGTGCCTGCATCATTAAAGGAGATGATACTTCTAAAAGCCTCAGCACAATGCGACCGTGACCCAGCACATAGGAAAGATTCAAGAAATTGCAGGCCTGGCTCCAGTTATCTGTGATAATGAGGAAAGCCTAGGCTTGCTAGTTTACCTTCTTATATCCATTCATTAGCATGAACCTCTGAAGGCTGAAGGAGGGCCCCATACCAATTGAAACCTAACTTCCCA